>NC_051176.1:135914586-136514586 GCF_013339695.2 Rhipicephalus sanguineus | reverse complement strand
TCCCATTTTGCACGCATGCGCAGACATATCAGTGGGGTATACACATAGCGGGGAGGAGCTTGAGGAAAAGAAAAACGGAAGGACAGGGAAGTTAGCCAATTGTCAGGCCGGCTGGCTGGCGTTTTCCAGTGTGGTCATGGCAAAGGAGAGCGCAAATGCTGCTAAGCGGCGCAGAAAAGCGGAGAAGCTTGACAACAGGAAAGCTAAGAATAATCAGCTGAACCTTAGCTAGCGCTACGTATATCCTGGCATAGCCGAGCTAAGCAACTGCAATTTTTTTTATCTTGACGGACTGTATTTATGACGACGGCGGATGTAAACGAGTCGTCATAAATTCCTTCGTGACCTTCCTCAAGGCCACATTCTCATCCGACGCCCTTCAGCATAACCCTAATTGGACTTGTCGATGTGGTACCAGAGACTACCAAGATGAGCCTGTATGCAGACGATATCTCCACGTGGGCTTCCGGTGTTTTACGGCCACAGCTTTGTGCAAGACTACAACGTGCAGCGTCGGTCACATCTAAATATTTGCGTTTGCGAGGTCTACAATTGGCGACTGCGAAGTGTGCGGCCCTTGCATTTACGCGCAAAGCAATGCCCCGCTACGGGATTACGATTGATGGCGCTGCCGTACCACATGTAACGCATCACCGATTCCTTGGAGCGGTGACTGACCGGAACTTGTCCTGGTCGAAGCACGTGTCGATGCTTAGGTCCAAACTAAGTAGCTTTATACACATGCTTATATTTACAGGGTGTTTCAGCACAAAGCATAACATAACTAGCACAAAGCATAAAAAAGCAAGAAAACATAGGTGCTACGTGTCTCGAATTGGCACAGTATTGTTCTGAGCCATATAGAGCACGTCAGCATATTTTCTCCAGCCCGCAAAGCTCGATAATTAACAAAGATTGGTCAATGAGCTTTTTAAATAGTAACTCTAGACAAAAATATTCAGTACAAAAGTTGTAGGCGCTTGCTTTTTTAAAACATCGGATTTTTTAATATATTCTAAGATATCTCCCCTGATTAATTTTTTTTTCAGCCTTGGTTTAAAGCGCGCGAATTTTAAAAAAAGTACCACATGACTACCGCCTAACGCGCGGCGCTTTTGGTGCTCTCAAATCCGCGTCTCAAATATAAGTTGAACGAATTATAGAAGAGTGCTCGGCGCACGAAGGTTGATTGAGCAGGCTATCGGTGACTGCGATGGACGTTAAGTGGTGGTAGGGGCGTACTATCTAAAAAAATTCTACGAGAAAGCGGCCGCCAAGTGTGGGTGAATCTTTCATCTCAGTCCTTCATCATGCTGTCACCCTCGCTCCTTCCAATTGTTTCTTCATTCGTGCGAAAAGAAAAGATTGCCTACTCTGCACCAAATGCTGCCTACGGTCTCGTATGGCATTTGCCCGTGGCTGCTACTTTTTCGTCAATTTTTTTTCCTAAAACGGTACGCCCCTTTTTTCGCTTAAGGACGCAGGGTACGCAGGGGACGCAGGACGCAGGGTTCCTTATCAATATCTAGTGCCTCACACATTTTTGCGCATTTTAACACGAAAGTGATTTATGCCGGGGTCCACCAAGACTTCAGTGACGTATTTCCGTCACGGAAATGACGTATAAAAATATACACGATCAGATGGCAAAGAAAAAAAGTTACGTCAACAGGCATCGAACCCACGACCGCTCGGTGCGCAACAACAGATGCCGGGCACGCTAAACACTGCCCCACGGTCACAGACTCTATAGGCTTTACTAACGCGCCTTTTATATCTACCACTCTTCCGGTCGGCCGGGTGGTGTTGCCCTCTGGGAGCGGTAAAGTAATTCGTCATTACTATGGCCTCCGCGATTAGCACCTGCAACGCGTTACACGTCCCTCCCATTCGGCGCGTTTTCAATAGAAGTTCAATTTTGTCAATTCCTTAACACACCGCGAGGTGGCGACCTTAGCCAAGCGTCGGCCACCCTCATAGCTCTGCGACGCGCGTCTGCCTCACGTGGCTGTAACACCGCCTTCCCCGCTCACGCGCTCGCCCCTAGAAAAATCGCGGCCGGGCTACCGGGGCGGCACGACGCACTTTGCGTTTCCCTCTAGTCCGGCCGTGATGTTCAATCACATTTTAACATGCTGTGGGAAGGCGACCAAGTTCTGCGTCCAATATTCGATGCTGTTCTGGCTATCACACCTAGTTCTCTGATTACGCTTTCACCGTTAACTACTACAGCTACCACAATGGCTTGTTTAATCATTTAGCAGGGACGTTAGTCGTCGAGATGGAGATGTACCACCAATCATCAAAGGGGGCACATCCATGTTAAATGGTGCTATAGCTGCCAGACATCAATATACATTGTGCAAACTCTTATATCAATGTACAGTAAACATTCAGTTACTTCTGTAAGGGCACGCTTTACTTTCGTGTACTCCGATTACTATGACGGAGGGATAAACCATGTTTTTTTATTGAGCCAAAAGGGCCAGGTTTTCGAGACCAGCAGACGAGCAGCCAAGCCCCTTTTTAAAGACGATAGTCTTTCTTGGGGAACTTAAGCGCAGACATTTTGGTCTGTCTGTTTGTCTGTCTGTCACCCGTTTCAGCCACCCGGCAAACGTTGAACCACTTGCCCAAGGGCCAGTCATCTTGAACTGGCTTGTAGGTTCATACTTGTGTACATTGTCGATCAAAAAGCAAACATTACGCATAACTGAGGCGCAACATCACTACGTAAGTATTAGGCAGTGTGTTCCTTTACCAGAAAATACATAGATACGTAATCCTAAAGACCCTAGTTTCTTAAGCTGCGCTTAAAATGGCGGCTGCGCTGAAAGTGCGGCGTTGAAAACACAAGACGGCGACGAACGCCCTCTGCCACGGAAGAAGGAAACCCTCTGTACAAGCTCATGTTTCCCGACGTATGCCAGATGGCGCTGATATCTCACGCAGCGCTCGTCTATCGTCTTTCGGCGGGATTTGCAGCGTAGCACGCAGATACGCGGCCAATTTTTCTCAGACCGTGCACGACCTGAGCTTTCTGCCTCGAGGGAATTTTAGATGCGAAGCAGCTTATGGCGGAGTTCAATCCGGTGTGCGGCTTGACCACCCTTACTGCGCGTGCGCATCCTTCCTTCCTCCTCTCCTACGCTCCCCCCCTCTCGCGCGCCTCATTCTCTCCTGCCCAACGCCGCGATGAGCGCCAGCGCATGCGCGTCCCTTTCCTCTCTCCTCTCCTACGCTCCCCCCGTCTCTCGCGGCTGTCGACCGCGTTCCCCGCTCGCCCTGTCAGATTTAACGGCCAGGCTATAGGGAAGGCACGACGCGCGTAGCGTTTTTCTTCGCGTTTCACGACGCTTTGAATGGATGAATGCAGCTTACGGCGCGGGACTTCGCCCCAGCTTAAGAACCTGGCGAGCCAGCTCCTAAAAAAAATTACACCATCTCCCGCTCAAGCGAACCATCTCACCGCTGCTTCGCATCCACACATGGTTCCCTTTAGTGGGAGATGGTGTAGCTTTTTAATATTCGAAAGTGGTAGTTCCCTTGAGCTTAGCAGGTTTTTAAAAAAGTATTCAGGCTACTTAAAGGCACATGGCGTAGGTTTTTTTTAACACACTTGGCATTTACCGAGTCCACTTGCCTTTTGTGTGTGAGACGCGCATGGAAACGCGGTTCTGTGCATTTATGTTGAGCTTAGTTGCGCCTTTGTTGAATTTGTTGCGGCGGCAAAAGATATTCTTGTGTTGACAAATCAGAGAAACTGTTCAGAAAGCGCATTATAATTGGAAGTCGACACGCTTCGGCTATTAACAGAAACGAGACCGGGAGCACTCGTGCGAGCACTTCAGCAAGTAAGCTTTGTGCACATTCTGCGTGCCGCAAGGACAAAATGTTAGCTGTAGTTACAATGGATACTCTTCAATTGATGGGGAGCTTCTACAAACCGTGATTACGAGTAGCTGTGCCTGCACAGAATGCCGAAGAACTGTGTCGTTTTCCGTGGAATGGAAACCCTCAGAACTGCCACCTTTGAAGCAGTTCTAACTTTCAAAAAGGCCTGAATGGCCCGAGTAAGCGTTCTCAAGGCTGTTTGGCATACGACCAAGGAGCAACACCGTGATATGGTTGGGTGAGATCGACCGCCTTCGACAGTATTTGGCCAATAGAAAGACAGAAGATATGCCAAAACAAGCCAGGGAGCCAAGAAAACAAGAAAAGAAGCAAAACGCTGATTGGTGTGATGACTATATATGGCAGGTTGCTCTTAAATAAATTGTTCAGTACATCGCTTTTTTTTTATCCAAACGTGAAATAAGGTTGCTTTTCCTCTTTAACTCTCAATATCTGAAAATCGTTTTTTTTTTTTTAGATTTGCCCAATTTCAAAACAACTTGAAAAAACAGAAGGCTGATTGTTATCTGAATAAAGCAAATATCAATACGAAGCTACTGAACTAAAATGGTGTACGTATGCAGAATAGTTTTCATTTTTTGGCAGTTTCATTTAAATTATAATGACAAAATTTACTTGTTTTGCTAAAAAAATTGCAAAAATGTGAAAACTTCAAATACAATTGTAATTCTAGTCCCATTGCAAGAAGAGACGCCGACGATTGAAATGAAACAAATCCGCACTCTCTACTTCTAATAGCTTAAGAGGAAATGGGTCTAAAGATGCCTTAAAGTGGTACTAACACAAAAATTCGCCGCCGAGATAGCCTGCGGGATCGATTCCCGTGAACATGCGCATATCATATGCAATATATCAACAGCGAATATAGCTTGGAAGGTATTTTAATTGAAATTCGAAGTTTGCGTGAGCGATCGACACCCTCGTGCTATTGACACCCTCAAAGGTGACCCTTGGTGATCCCCCTACTTCCCTCACGAGACCCCACTACAACAAGTTATGATGACGTCATAGCCGCCATTTTTTGTCACGTTCGCTCCAGCAGCCTACTTCTCGGCGGCTGCTCGCGAACCGCGCGGAAGTGCGTCACAGTTCTGTGTGCTGACGTGATTGAGCGCTGCACCCGCTAGGTGGTGATAGTTGCACCCAGAGGCTTGTCGTTTTCGAAACCGAAACTGACACTTGTCGGTAATGAGGAGCCTGTAATTAATTATCTGTCGCGCGCTCCAGCAAACGATGGGCCGTGTTATGAGTAACAGGCCCCCAGAAACACATTGCGGCAAAAAAAAAAGCGCGAGGCCAAAATTTTTGCGTCAGTACCCCTTTAAGATACATGGAAGGTTGGGGCCTACCCTGTGCCCTAAACATAGGTCGGCAAAAAAATTGGAGCTCACTCAGACTCACTCAAGAAATATATTTTGCTCTTAGAGCTCACTCGGACTCAGACTCACCAAAGGTTTCCTCAGCCGGACTCACTCGGACTCAGACTCACTATACGTTTTCACAACGGGACTCACTCCGAGTCCACCTCACCAGCACATTACTCAGCCGGACTCTCACAGACTCAGACTCACGGCGTGACCTTGTGTCATACTGAGCCTGAGTGAGTCGACTCATGAGTCTGTTAGCGTGAAATTTGCTTTTTCGATCATGGTGTCAATGCTCCTTAACGACAATATCTCACATAATTGATGCTCTACGATACGTCATTAGATCTTGTACCGTTTTATACGAGGTATTGGAGTTTTTAATCAAGTAAGGACATTTTTATGAAATACGCCACTCACACAAGATATTTATATCATGAACTTCCCGTAGAAGAGTTTGCGGGGGAAGTCATTGCACCCCCCTCCCAACTCACGCCCCTGATCAATAAACATTGAGATGCATGAATGGTAGTGCGTTGAGGTATATGTGAATAGACTTGAGTATAGACTTAAGCCTATATAAGGCAGATAGTAATGTTGAACGTCAGTAGATAGGACCATAGGTCGGCAATAACAGGTGGAGCTCACTCAGACTCACTCAAGAAATATACTTTGCGCTTAGGGCTCACACGGACTCAAACTCACCAAAATATTACTCACCCGGACTCACTCAGACTCAGACTCACGGCCCGATATGAGTCTGAGAGAGTCGACTCATGAGTGAGTTTGCCGACCTATGCTCGTGTGACAGCTGTCCATGCTTTCCACCTTGCTTATATATATAAGTAACTGACAGTGCATTGCAGACAAGGAACCAAGGCTCAGAACAAACCCTCGAGGGCCGAATTTCTCTATTAGACAGCAGAATGGTCCTCACCGAAGTTCTACCGGTAAGACACCACACTGGTAAGGCACACACATGGAACGCTGTTCCTTCGCCGCACTTTCATAGCAGTTGTCTTTATGAATGAAACATTTCCATCGCATGAAATTGCTCCCATGTTCTTTCTAGATACCTTATGTCCTGGGTATGTGTTCCTGCTCCCGTTATACCTGTGACTCTCAAGCAGATTGTCATGGACGGGACAATCTAATCGCATCTCAACGAATCTCAACTCATGTAATAGCGATTTTGCTTCCTCCACAACTTCCTTCGACTCATAATTATTATCAGTTGACAACAAGTGCGCGTACTCACGTCTGAACGCCCAAGGCTCCAGGTTCTGGAAAGCTCGCATCGTCCGTAGCAGGCCCACGCTGCATTCCGGCCGCACATCCGCCCCGAGCAGCTTTGTCCGCACCGAGTCCGGTATGCTTGCCATGGCACGGGCCATGACGTTTCGCAGGGTTTTACCGTACTGCGAGATCTCCTGTTCCTCTGGGGACAGCGTCGTCCTTGCCGGTGCGAGTGTCGACAGGTGTTCCCAGAGGGCTGTCGTTGCATTGTCTGCGCGCGTAAACTGAGCGAAGAAGGGTAGCAGTATACACGCTGTCGCGAGCGCTAATCGCATGATAGAAGGCTCGTTGCTGCCTGTTAATTTCGTCTGCGGTGGTGCACTCGTTCCTGCTGCTTGCTTCAACGTGCGAAGCGCAGGTCGCACCGTGCGCTCTACCCACAGCGAGTCCGACTGTCTACCACTCGGCAGATTTCGCAATACCTACGGGTATCGGGGAAGGCCCTTCTGAGAAGACAAAGAGAATGAAATAAACAAAACAAAAACGAAAAATTAAGACCGACGTGAGAAAGAAAGAAAGAAAGAAAGAAAGAAAGAAAGAAAGAAAGAAAGAAAGAAAGAAAGAAGAATGAAGAAAGAAAGAAAGAAAGACGCACAGAAATACGAAGCACGTCCGACGGGAGAGCCCGTTCAACGACCGTTCGCGGTTTTAACCGAGGAAAAGCGCAGGTAATACGCAAGAAAGAGGGTGCACCTGGTTAACCACCCAGCTAAAGCTACAGATTCTACGTTGCTGTGTTGCGATGCCGCATCACAAGCAGTATGTACACCTCCGCCGGGAATTGGAACGTACACGCAACAGGTCACCGTTCGACGTTATTCAGCGCACGCAGCAGCGTCCCATTATCCATATTCCATGAAACTAACAACACTCGCAGCTCGTGTGGTAGCTCAATCAACTTCGACGATTATCTACACTAACACACAAGGAATCTAAATACGCGGCAATGCGTCTTTTCTTCTTTCTTTCTTTTTCCTCTCTCTCTCTCTTTCATTCTTTCTTTCTTTCTTTCTTTGCGCAGTGAAGAGAACGCCACCGTACTCGGCGACTAAAGAAACAACACCGGGCTGACTGGTTGACGCAAGTGCGTACGCTCTTTCTCTCACTCTAGAAGAGAACCTTCGCGGCCTTTTTTCGCCGTAACCTTCAACTCTCCCTATCGCTTTTCTTTTGCACATTTCCCCATCGCTACGTAGCAACAAATCGGTGGCGTTATTTGGTCGGAGCATGTTCAGCTCGGCATGCAGGCAGCGTGATCGATTGCACACTTGTAAACGAAAACTGCTCAAATGTGATGTTATGGAGACAGAAATAGCTGCTCGTTTCTGCCTCTTATTAAGAAGCAGAAAGCCGTACTGTCTCTTATTAAGGACAGACATGTTTCTGTCGCGTAAGCACATGAAATCTATTTCAAACCGAAAATACTTTGCCACAACTAACATGACATTGACGCGACTAATTAAGAAACTCGTTAATTAACTTCTTAATCACTGACTTGAGGGCACTTGTTTATATTACAAAGGTGCAGTGCGCGCCAGTTTATGGCGCAACCATTTTTTTAGAAATCACGAAAGTTGCACGTAATCAGAAATATTCGTCATCACTTTTCAAGGGTGATACCGAAACTGACCGCGCCCAGGAAACGCGGCCTCTCTGTTATGTCATATCAGACCGGAACCACCTGGGACAAGGAAAGAGTGAAATCGTAACCAATAATAATAATATCTGGGGTTTAACGTCCCAAAACCACGATACGATTATGAGGGACGCCGCAGTGGAGGGCTCCGGAAATTTCGACCACCTGGGGTTCTTTAACGTGCACCTAAGTCTAAGTACACGGGCCTCAAACATTTCCGCCTCCATCGAAAATGCAGCCGCCACGGCTGGGATTCGATCCCGTGACCTTCAGGTCAGCAGTCGAGCGCCATAACCACTAGACCACAATGGCGGGGCGAAATCGCAATCAAAGCACACCGAAGCGAAATCTGGTCAGGAAAATCGGAAAGTATTCTGAAATACATAAGTAGACAGTTTATTCTTTGCGTGCTTTGTGTGGTGCTTATTTGTTTTTTTTTTCTTAAACTATAAACAGGGGCTATTTCGCCTATCTGCAAGAATAAATAGCGTAGTGGCTGCCACTGAGTGTTACGCCTCACAGAGAAAGAGAGGTTGATATCGCGGTTTTCTTGGGCACAGCTCGAAAGAAACATATAAGCACCAAGCACCACACGCAAAGGTAAGGCGATCCGCTGGACAAGTGAGATTACTCGCTGCTTCTCACGAAAGGATACGACCGCAACGCGCCTTCATTCAAATTTCGTCACTTCTTGTCCCGCTTAGTTCTGGTCTGACGTAACAGAGTGACCGCGTTTCCTGCGCGCTGGGCGCGATCAGCTTCGATATCTCCCATAACATTCGATTATCAATATGTCAAATTACGAGCAACTTTTGTGATTTCTAAAAAAAAATGAGCATGCCATATATTGTCGTATACTACCACTTTTTTAGTATAAACTGCTGCCCTCTGGTCATTAGCGAAAAAGTTAATTAAGGCGTTTTAGTTAGTTTAGGCATTAGTGTCATTTTTGACGCGGCAAAGTATTTCCGCCTAGACGTACAAGCTTCTTCACACTTAGGGGAAAACTCGGAGCGAATTGCAAGGCGCTCCGAGTTTTCCCTTAAGTGTGAAACAGCCTGTACATTCGTCCGCGAAAACGACAGCAGCCTTACTGTGATAAGATTTTTATAAAAAATATGCATTGTATAACAAAAAAAAAAGAAAAGCACCCTGACGAATACCGGCTTTAAAAGAAGGCGCGACGATGCTCTGGGCACAATGCGGTCGCACCTAACACGCATTGAGAGTCCTGTCGATCTCAATTGGTTTGTTTACAACTGCTGGAGTGTGCCAAATTGACGTCATCCGCGCGTACTTCGAATCAATCGCTTGCTCATTATTATATGTATTAACCAAGGGGTGGATGTTCTTTGAACAACGTTCGTAATTCAATGGGCCGTACGAGGAAAAAAAGACACAAAAATTAAGTGAGATCCACATCTTCGTGGGATTTTTTTATCTCCGCTGCTAGGTGTACAGCAGTGGAATACAAAATATTACATATTGATAAGCGGCGGTGCCAACTAGTGAACTTGTGTGTGTGTGTGTGTGTGTGTGTGTGTGTGTGTGTGTGTGTGTGTGTGTGTGTGTGTGTGTGTGTGTGTGTGTGTGTGTGTGTGTGTGTGGTGTGTGTGTGTTGTGTGTGTGTGTGTGTGTGTGTGTGTGGTGTGGTGTGTGTGTGTGGGTGTGTGTGTGTGTGTGTGTGTGTGTGTGTGTGTGTGTGTGTGTGTGTGTGTCAGGGCTGGGCAGAGATACCCAGAAAATTATTCCGGAATACAGATATCGAAATACATGAACTGGAAGCCTAAAATACAGATACTGAGATACATTTGCTTTTAACGTAACGGGATATTTCGGAGATACTTTGCAATAAGACGAAAAAAGTATTCCGGAATACAGTTACAGTCGATACAGATACTGGAATACTTTTTTTTCAAGATGCTCATACTACGCAAAGACACTTATTAGTGCAGCATAATGTTGTAAATAAAGTTACAGCGCATCGAAACGTTCAGTTCATTTATTTATTTATTACAGTACCCTCAGTGCCATTAAGACATTGCTGGGAGGGGTGGACAACGTACATAATTAGCAATAATGACATAATTACAAGTATCAATTGCAATAAAAATACACTATTTCACAGCAACAGTAACAAGGATTGGACATTGAAATCGACATACTTGGCGAACAAACTAAGCTATGCTAGAAATGGCACACTTTAAGCAAATCACTCGAATCACTAATGAACACCAGTGAATTGAGAAAAAATATGCATTTACTTTGCACATAAGATCTGCTTTGCTGAGAAGGCTGCTGTTTGAGCTTCTCAAATAGGCTGTCTTCTAACAGCGTCGGTTCAGCCTCAACACAAGACTCACGAAAGAAAAAAGTCTGTCTACCGCTGAAGGCGAGCACAAATTCGTGTTATAATGAATAAATATCGCCTTCATAGCCGGATTGCCCTGCAGCGTGGCGATATCTCTTCTCGGGTCATCTAGATACCGAAATGCTTCCGCCCTCGCTTGGGTTGTTCTGACTGTTCAGAATCCGAAGTCTGTCCCCATCTTCGGAATCCTAAGCCTCTGACCCTATCTGCTTCAATGAAGCTGTCACCACCACCGACGCTACCAGCACCCATTTCAGAAAGCCGCAACAGGCGAAGTCGGCTCCGGCGGTGGGGGAGCCTGCTACCACAAAAGACCGTTTCACGCATGTAGTCAATTAGGAACGCACCCTGACATTGGAGAGGTGGCTGAACGCGCGTCAAAGATAGCCATCTTCTAGTCCCTTCCGCCGCGACTACGGGAACTGCTTTTGGAAGTGCCGCCGCTTTGAGAACTGAATGCACGCGAAGCGTTGCAAAGGCTGCTCCAAGGCGGTATCCGCGCGGGGGGTCGCGAAGTAATAGCTTGCCACCCAAAAAAATTAGTCGTGCTGCACTGACCTTGAGAGACAGCGACTTTCGTCGGCAGAGGCCGACAACACTGCCCCCGCGATTCTGCCGTCTGCGGCGTCGCGCGCTTTACCACATGGACCATTCTGTGCTTGAGCGGAAACCATGCATCGCCGCCCTATCTGTCGGCGACCGGCGGCGCGCCTTTGCTTCTCTTGGCACGAAAAAAAAAGACGCCATTCCCCCATTGGAAACACGTCTCAGCTCATTTCCGACACAAAAAAAACAATGTAACGAGGTACCCGTGTCCAGCATAGTATCGCGATACAGGCGATATACCGTAAATGTATTTCACTACTGAGATACAAACTCATTTTTCAAATGTATCTCGATACAGAAATACAGATACTCAAAAGTATCTCTGAAATACTATCGCGATACTCTTGTATCGCGATACTGCCCAGCCCTGGTGTGTGTGTGTGTGTGTGTGTGTGTGTGTGTGTGTGTGTGTGTGTGTTTGTAAGCCAAATGTCATTTTATATTTCTTACATCGCAAAAACCTGCATTCCATTTGATGAGCTGATTCTCTCAGTGTTCGTGCGTGCGTACGTGCGTGTTTGTGTGTTCGCTCTTCCGTTCATTATTTCGAAACAGAACAACAAAACGTAATGATGCTTACGCTCAGTAAGGCCCAACTATAGTTTTGCTCTTTTGATTTTGGTCACGGCTGCCTGATTTTGGTCACAACTTTTGATTTCCGGTCACGGCTGCCTCATTTCGGTCAGGGCGAATCGCAAGCACACTCGTGTACTTAGATTAGGGTGTGCCCTAAAGAGCTCCAGGTGGTCGAAATTAATCCTAAGTCCTCCACCACTGTGTGCCTCATACTCATATCGTCGTTTTGGCCTGCGAAATACCGATATTACGTCATCACGTCAAGAGCACGAAGATGCCTCCTAGTGAAACCACGGCACTTCTTCAGATAGCCATAGACACATACACGCGATATCGCATTCACGTGAGCGCAAGTGCAATCCACGCAGATTCGGCTACGCGCAAACCCACAAAACCTCTTTTCCGCGTGTTACCTATATAGCCACTTATACTGTCGTTGCTTGCGCTCCTGCGGCAAGACTTCTTCGTCTAAAGACATGTAAATGCGTCGAACTCTTTGAAGAATTCATTTTCGTGAAGCTGGTATATTTTTGAACAATTACAAAATTTTTATTTGTCTCGCAAAACTGCGAACTGTAACGGTTAAAAACATTCGGTGTATACGTTACGGCGCGACCTGCGGCACCCCACGATGCAGACTTTGTTCCCAATTGGCAGCTGACGCTTACTCCATGTAATTTTGCGCGAAACGTTGGCGTCATAATTCGTTAAACGACGCCGTGGCGGTCGCCATTGCTGCTTCCCTCTATTTGTCTACAGGAACGAGAAATGCCTAAAGTGAAGCGATAATTTTCGCCCACTGTCAACCGAACACTCCCGTTTGCATTTTACAACTTTTCATTACATAGGTCGCGCGTGAGGAACAACAATGAACGGGCGCGTTCGTCTGGATCGGAGGCCAAAACGTCCAAATGAAAAACGACGAGAAAGCCGTCAAGGTCGATGATGACGCGCGCTGACGTAACATCTTGCCCCTTTGCCATCCCTCTCCGTGTTGCTTCCAGTGCACTCGTCGAGACTAAGAAGAGAGATAGCACTGAGAGCCCGCCGATAAAGTACCTCTAACTCCACTTATATTTGGCTGCTTCGAAAAGTTTTTACGGCAGGAGATTCGCGAGTGAATCTGGCCCAGCAGTGAAGTCATTCCGCGATTACTGGGAAAGGTCTTCGATGGCCCCTTTGTAGAGAAGCTGAAATACTTTTAGAACAAAAAAATACCGAGGTGCGTGTAATAATTGTTTTTACCTAGAATTTGAAAACTGACCTGAGGCTACGCTTAAGTGCACGTAAATAGAATTCGCTGGCAAGAAACAACGGCTATTGCCACAGGTTGCGTATCCACAGAGTGTACGCGATACGTTTCGGTTACGTTGCTCTCGGACATTCACAATTCGGTCATGATGCAACATTGTAATGCAGTTGAAGATTTTACACCGTTGCCGTATCTATCTGCACTTCAGGCCTCCTAAAAGAGCACTGACATCAAATTTACGCACGTTAAGATTTTTGCATCCACAAGTAGTTATTAACCCCCTAGTAGTGCAAATGCAACTGAGAGACGAACAACTATCTGTTTTATTGATTTATATTACATGTATCTAGCGTGATTCCAAACGGCCGACAAGCCCGTCACTTTTTAGCGCTGGCAGCGCTTCCTCGCGGTCACTTCCAGACCGCGCCTCAGCTGACTTGTCCACAGAAAAGAGTGACGTGATGCTCAGCTGCTCAGCTAACATTTCGTCTGCTAGGCGCACATGTCCCGTCATGACTTTCCACCAGCATCGCCGTCGTCGCCGTCCAAACTGTCGACTGTGTTGAAGACGACACTCTGGAACTCGGAATCGCCGCGATTCGCGACGTCTCAAACCATTTTCGCTTCGAACCTTTAGAAAACATCGGTTCAAAAAGTCACAGTTTCGCTGCAACGGCGAAGCAATGAATGCGATAGCAATAAATTGGAATATAACGCGAAGAGCGGAAAACAGCTCGAAATTGCCAGCGCGTCGCTCGAGCCCAAAGGACGCACGAAAAGAACGCACACAGGACGAGCGCGAACTAATGCGTCGCAGCTCGGCACTTGAAGCGCAGTGCTCAAACATAAAGCAGGACGCACTAAACGAACGAACAGGTACACACAAGACGAGCGCTGATTGTCACAGTTGTTACTTATTTCTGTTTGAACAGCGCGCTCCTTCGCAAACGCGGCCGCTGCAGCGAGCGCAGTGAACTTCGTACCCTCCGCTCCACCCCAGAGGCCGCCCCTTTTTTCCTCGAGGTGAGCGCACGAAGGCGACCACGCCCTGTAGGGCGAGGAGCAACGGCGTTCGCATGAGCGGGGCGACGATGTTTAAAGCGCGCCACGCGCGCACGTCACGCCATCTATGTGGTCACTAAGAAAGCATGCTTAAGGAAATGGTGTATATAAATAGCTTGCCGTTGCTGTTCGTGGTCTAACGCCGCTCTCTGGCAAGCAAGAGGCCGCACGTTCGAGTCCGCGCGTCGGAAAGTTTTCCTGAATTATTTTTCTTTGTGGCTTTTATATATATATATATATATATATATATATATATATATATATATATATATATATATATATATACACACGGTGAATGACGGCGACGGCAAAAATCAGTCGAGACTGTCCATATAATTGCTATCGCAATAAAATGCATGCCGTTGCAAGCAGCAACGAGGAGGTGCCCGGGGACGCACGTTTGGGCCACGCTCGCTGGCGTGTCTCAATTAGCTATATCAGAGAATTTTAGCGTGCACGGCATTCCGGTATAAACAAAGGGGGTCTATGGAATATCGGTATAGTGAATGCACGCCAGCGGATAAATAAAATACGTTAGGTTTATACAATAAAAATTCCGTGCTTGCCAGGTTTTTCTTTGCGCCGCCAGATGGCCCCACCTATCCCGCCTCTCACGGTTACGGCTGCAGCAACCCGGTATTACGCTAGCGCAAGGAAATCTACGGACTAACTAAAATTTACTATTAATGCTACCTGCGTGTTACTTCTTAGCGATGACATTTATTTATACGCTATATAAAGACGTTTATTAGCGGGCACTCGGCGACGATAAACGACTGCGACAGTCAAGGCGGGGTGCCGACTCTGAGCGCGAGGAGCGTGCTGTCCCAGAAGAGCGGAAGAGGACGACCCACTAGTAAGCGCTCGAGAGGGCGACCCATTAGAGGCTTCCAACGCTTCGCTACAATTACCCCGGGTACGAAAAGGGAGCCGCCTGGCGACCTAACTGCTTGTCACTATGAGCTGGTCATGGTAGGGTTTCAGGCGCTGCACGTTGACAATGTCGCGCCCTCGACGGCGCATGTCCGAAGATGGTTCAAGGGGTTCGATCACGTAGTTGACCGGGGACGTGCGTTCGACGACACGGTAGGGGCCGTCGTATTTCGGCAGTAGTTTTGAAGAGAGGCCAGGTGCAGTGGTAGGGACCGAGAGCCATACGAGTGCTCCAGGGAGGAACGTGGGCGCAGAAGTGGTGGTGTCACCGCGAATGCTCTTCTGCCGCTCTTGGTCATTCGTGGTAAATGTCTTGGCAAGCTCCCGACACTCCTCAGCGAGTCTTGCTGTGGCAGAAATAGGCGCACACTCAGACGGGTCCGGCTTGTAGGGAAGGATTGTGTCGATCGTGTGCGACGGGTGCCTGCCGTACAATAAGAAAAAGGGCGAGAAACCAGTAGTGCTCTGCGGGGCGGTATTATAGGCGTAGGTGACAAAAGGCAGAATGGCATCCCAATTTGTGTGATCGGCGGCGACGTACATCGAGAGCATGTCGCCGAGCGTGCGGTTAAAGCGTTCGGTGAGGCCATTCGTCTGCGGGTGGTAAGCAGTAGTTTTCCGGTGAACAACGTTGCACTCTTTGAGAATGGCTTCGACGACTTCGGACAAGAAGACACGACCTCGATCGCTGAGCAGCTCCTGGGGTGGACCGTGGCGCAGCATGAATCGGTGCAGCAGGAAGGAGGCAACATCGCGCGCTGTAGCCGCTGGGAGGGCGGCAGTTTCGGCGTATCGCGTAAGGTGGTCAACAGCGACGATGGCCCAGCGGTTACCAGCCGACGTTAGAGGAAGTGGTCCATACAAATCGATGCAAACGCGCAAAACGGCCGGTCAGGGCAAGGTAGAGGTTGCAGACCTGCCGGCGACAGGTGCGTTGAAGTTTTGCGGCGCTGACAATCGATGCAGGAGCGAACGAACTTCTGCACGTAGCGGTACATCCCTCGCCAAAAGTACCGTTGGCGAATGCGGTGGTAGGTTTTCGATACCCCAGAGTGTGCACACTGCGGGTCAGAGTGGAACGACTCGCATATGTCAGAACGCAGACTGCGGGGTATTACGAGTAGCCACTGGCGGCCGTCGCCGTAATTGCGTCGGTGGAGTAGGTCGTCGCGAACGGCGAAATGGTGCGCTTGACGACGCAATGCGCGAGTGGATGGTGTCGCCGATGGATCACTCAGCAAGGCTATCAGTGAGGCAATCCAGTGATCTTTGCGCTGTTCAGTGGCGATGGTTTGAATGTCGATAGACGAAACGGCATTGTGAGACACTGAGCTGGAAGTATTGTCGTCAGGCAAGGGGGAGCGCGAGAGTGCGTCGGCGTCAGCATGCTGGCGTCCGTTGCGGTACAGCACGCGGATATCGTAGTCCTGTAGGCGAAGTGCCCAGCGGGCGAGGCGGCCTGAGGGATCCTTCAATGACGACAACCAGCATAGTGCATGATGGTCGGTGATGACATCAAATGGGCGACCATACAAATAAGGTCGGAATTTCGTAAGGGCCCAGATGATCGCCAGGCATTCCTTTTCGGTGACGGTGTAATTGGTCTCGGCTTTAGTAAGCGTACGACTTGCATATGCCACGACATATTCAGGGAACCCTGGTTTGCGCTGCGCAAGGACAGCGCCAAGGCCAACACCGCTAGCGTCTGTGTGTACCTCTGTAGGGGCCGCAGGGTCGTAGTGGCGTAGTATGGGAGGCGACGTCAACAAACGACGGAGCTTTGCGAAAGCGTCGTCGCACTCCGACGACCACGAATGGAGGGGCCCGTTACTTCCAAGAAGCTTCGTCAGTGGCGATATGATAGTCGCGAAATTTCGAATGAAGCGCCGAAAGTAGGAACACAGTCCTACGAAACTGCGCAGTTCTTTGACGGACGTAGGTTTGGGGAACTCAGTCACGGCCCGAAGCTTGGCGGGATCAGGAAGAATTCCGTCCTTGGACACGACGTAGCCGAGGATTGTCAGCTGCCGTGCTGCAAACCGGCACTTCTTTAGATTCAGTTGCAGACCGGCGTCTCTCAAACGTCGGTGCCATCTGCGCCAGTGAAGACCGGAGGGTCGCGGATACGAGGCACACCTGGGCAGGAGGTCGGTGTAGGCGGGGCCGTTTGCTGGGAGGCGTCTTGAGGCATCGTAGGCGGCAGGGTACGGGATCGCAGAGCTAGGGGCATCGAATGAGGGCCGAAGTTGTTGTGAAAGCCCAGCACCTCCACCAAATTATAAAGACGTTTATTAGCGGGCACTCGGCGACGATAAACGACTGCGACAGTCAAGGCGGGGTGCCGACTCTGAGCGCGAGGAGCGTGCTGTCCCAGAAGAGCGGAAGAGGACGACCCACTAGTAAGCGCTCGAGAGGGCGACCCATTAGAGGCTTCCAACGCTTCGCTACAGCTACTACATTTTGATAGCTTGTGGTCGTGTTGACGTGTACCGTACGTGTAATGAAACGACACACTCATTCCGCTTTTTCCGCGCTTCCAACAACGCAACTGCAGCTCACAACGCTTCCCCGACATGCTGACTGACGAACACACGTCGAATCATGCTCTTTCCTTTCGCCTGTCTTTTCTTGATGGTTTGCGTCGTGTAATTTTATGAAATCACTCAAAGCGGCGCGACGAAGATCAGGCGTGAAGACTGAGAGCGTTTCCAGGCGTCGGCGCCACGATAAGAACACTCGGATCGTCGACGTCATCGCTACAAGCGCGTCGTCACTCAGGATGGTATGCGCCACACCGAACACGTCACAGTAGTGTCGATGTCGCAGGGTGTAGAAAGCCCCTTTGAGCCTTTGCCCTCTAAATAAAATAACTTCTAGGTAACGCACACCCTTAAAATTTGGTCAAAAATACTTATGCATACCGGGAAATCGAATGAAGGACACATCTTCAGCTTGAAATTTTATGTCAGTGCCCCTTCAAGAAAAAAAAAAACGCTATCGCCGACGGCAGCGACAACCATGCCTCGCTTACTGCAGAAAGCAAAGTGTCGACTCTCAAATGTGTTTAAAATGTGAATTTATGCATACACATTGCAACGCTGCCACATCTTTTTTTGGTCGCTATGAAACGAGCGCATGCGATATGGTGATCGATTAGAACATTTCTTTTATCAAAATAAATTTTACCCTTATAGTAAGCGATGCCACTGAAATACCCGATCCACACAAAAAAAAAAATAAATAAAGGCAGCTTCGCACTAGTGGTGCTCAGCCTGAAGGAAGTGCAGAGCTGGGCGGCCTGCTTTGTTTCTCTTTACTTTTCTCTTTCCTCCTCTCTTTCTTTCTTTTTCTCTCCTCTCTCTGTTTTTCTATGTAGCTTTTTTCTGTGTTTATTTCTGTTTATTTATTTCTCTATCTATTTCATTCACTTGCTCTTTCTTTCTCTTTCTTTGATTATCTCTCTCTCTCTGCCTTTCTCTCTAGTTCTCTCTTTCTCATTCTTTCTATGCTATGCTTTGCTCTCTCCTCGTCACCATCACTTCACTTTCCCATCCCATTGCTATAATATACTATACAAGGCTATGCAATGCTCTGGGTTCGAATTCCGCCTCCCGAAGAAATCTTTTTTCGCCAAGAATGTTTCTGTTTCTCTTTCTTTCTTTCTTTCTCTCTCTCTCTTTTTACGCGTTCTCTCGTCCATTGAACTTATTGCATCCCAGGCCGGAGGAATCGGCGCACGTGCTCTGGGAGCAAATCAGAAGACGAAGAAGAAGAGGAAAAGGAGGTCGAACAGAGCGCGTGCCGGTTCACGATGATGATCATTTCTGTTCACCCGTCACGGACCAACGGCCAGCTTAAACATATCCGTTGTGAAAAACTAGAAAAAAACACTCACGCCTTATGACGGAGGCGGCTACAGCAGCAGAACCAATGTTCCTTTCCGACACCCTTACCAGTGTACTGCACATTAGAAAAAAAAAAGCGGTGCAGAAAGGCAAGCAAAGCTAAAATCGGAAACGAAACCATTTTTGCAGCTTCTGTAAGATGCGAGCAATATCTCTTTTAATGTAGTTCCTCCCTCAGCCGTATTTTCTCATGAGGTCACCTCAAAGTACAGGTGCGTCCACGAGGCAAGTCGCGCGCTCCGTGGGCCCGAGAACGCGAAATTATTTTAGGAACTTTCTTCGCGCAATTCAAATAATTTAAATCAAGCGAGCTAACTTATGTCCTCTTAAAACAGTGCTGCGAAAACGTAGCCTCTGTAATCAGAAGTTTGGTCGCAATACCAGAATGTACTTATGTTCAGTACACTGGACACTAGGATGCAATTGGCGCGCACCGTGCTAAACATGGGGAGGAGAGAAAAAGTAGGAGGGAGAGACACGAGACAGTCTCGAAGCACAGCCATAATAAATTATAGAGGGGAAGGCTGGGAATTCTACCAAGAATATTTAGCGCGAGGAGGGAGCGGCGTCGGAGGATGTTGGCTTGTGGATGCTAGCAGCGCTCACTATCTATTTTTGATGAGCCCATGCAGCATAAAAGAAAATAAAAGAGGAGCATGATGGGAATTATACGACGAGCACGAGGCAGTAGCAGCTTCGGAGCAGCTTCTGGACGCGACGCACGCTCCATGCTAAGTATTTTTTTCCTCTACGGTGCTAAACGCCGCGTGCGACAGTTATCCATGCGAAACATTTCTTTTTTCTTTATCTCGGGTAAAAATAAACTGTTGCTGAGTTTTCTAAGACAATTTACCTTCTGACAGGACCAAAAGCAACATTCTTTCAAGAGGGAAAGCAGCATGTGTGCACCCATAAGGGCAACAAAGAAATCCCAGTGTCCAGTATACTGGACATGGTTCTCCCATAAAAACTATTGCACTTACTGTCTCTTTTGTTTTTTGCACGCTTTTCAACATCCCCTTAACCAGAAAAGAACTTCAAAAAAATTTTGTTCTGCCCTAGAAAAAACTCGGGGTGGAAAGGGATACGTAACAGCCTTTTACGATAACTTTGTCGCTTACTTCCGTCTTCCTGCAGATGCCCACTAAATACAAAAACATACCACGTGACATGCCCGCTTTCGCGCCGTACATACAGTGCTCTGATACGTTCCTCCTGCGAACGGCCATAGCATTCGGCCACGTGTGCTGCGGCTTGAAAGGGGACAAGACAGCAACGATGTGGTGGCTGTGCGATGACGAACCTGTTGCTTGCGGCAGCACAAGCGATAACCGCTGCGTTTGCTTATCACTGTCGTGAATCGCCACGAGGGAGCATCTCGCTTTTACGCGGAGTCGTTTCTGTTTGCTGTATTCGTGGTTTGCCTACATCTGCGATGACGTTCGGCGTTATAACAGAATCGAGTGAGCGTACGTGACTGTGGGATCTATGTATAGTCCTCGTGCGCTCAGTTAATGGCGCCACCACTCTCCAAGTGCGCAGCGCCAATGCCGCTACTTAGCGTATTTTAAATGCGAAGCATTTCTTAGCGAACTTCTGCGACTTTGACCGTATCTATCTATCTATCTATCTATCTATCTATCTATCTATCTATCTATCTATCTATCTATCTATCTATCTATCTATCTATCTATCTATCTAGCCGCCTACAACTTTGTGCTCTCCTGGTCGCTTGGTTAATCGAATGTGCACCAAAATTGGTATGGCGTAACATGACTGTATGACGAACATAAATGACAAGTCATAACACGAAAATCATGACACGAATGTCATGTACAGCATGATTTACATGCTACGCTCATGGTGCGCTGGCGGCCGTTTCGCTAGCTTGATATACACCAAATTGGTATCTTGTGACGTGGACTGTGTGACGAACATAAATAACACGAGTTAACATGAAAATCATGACACGCATGTCATGTACAGCATGACTTACGTGCCACGCTCATGGTGCGCTGGCGGCCGTTTCGCTAGCTTTATATACACCAAAATTGGTATCTTGCGACGTGACCGTGTGACGAACATAAATAACACGAGTTATCATGAAAATCATGACACGCATGTCATGTACAGCATGACTTACGTGCCATGCTCATGGGGCGCTGGCGGCCGTTTCGCTAGATTGATATGCACCGAAATTGGTATCTTGCGACGTCACCGTGTGAAGAACATAAATAACACGAGTTATCATGAAAATCATGACACGCATGTCATGTACAGCATGACTTACGTGCCACGCTCATGGGGCGCTGGCGGCCGTTTCGCTAGATTGATACACACCAAAATTGGTATCTTGCGACGGTGACCGTGTGACGAACATAATAACACGAGTTATCATGAAAATCATGACACGCATGTCATGTACAGCATGACTTACGTGCCACGCTCATGGTGCGCTGGCGGCCGTTTCGCTAGCTTGATATACACCAATATTGGGTCTCTTACGACGTGACCATGTGACGAACATAAATAACACGAGTTATCATGAAAATCATGACACGCATGTCATGCACAGCATGACTTACGTGCCACGCTCATGGGGCGCTGGCGGCCGTTTCGCTAGATTGATACACACCAAAATTGGTATCTTGCGACGTGACCGTGTGACGAACATAAATAACACGAGTTATCATGAAAATCATGACACGCATGTCATGTACAGCATGACTTACGTGCCACGCTCACGGGGCGCTGGCGGCCGTTTCGCTAGCTTGATATACACCAATATTGGTCTCTTACGACGTGACCGTGTGACGAACACAAAATAACACGAGTTATCATGAAAATCATGACACGCATGTCATGCACAGCATGACTTACGTGCCACTCTCATGGGGCGCTGGCGGCCGTTTCGCTAGATTGATACACACCAAAATTGGTATCTTGCGACGTGACCGTGTGACGAACATAAATAACACGAGTTATCATGAAAATCATGACACGCATGTCATGTACAGCATGACTTACGTGCCACGCTCATGGTGCGCTGGCGGCCGTTTCGCTAGCTGATCTACACCAATATTGGTCTCTTACGACGTGACCGTGTGACGAACATAAATAACACGAGTTATCATGAAAATCATGACACGCATGTCATGCACAGCATGACTTACGTGCCACGCTCATGGGGCGCTGGCGGCCGTTTCGCTAGATTGATACACACCAAAATTGGTATCTTGCGACGTGACCGTGTGACGAACATAAATAACACGAGTTATCATGAAAATCATGACACGCATGTCATGTACAGCATGACTTACGTGCCACGCTCACGGGGCGCTGGCGGCCGTTTCGCTAGCTTGATATACACCAATATTGGTCTCTTACGACGTGACCGTGTGCCGAACATAAATAACACGAGTTATCATGAAAATCATGACACGCATGTCATGTACAGCATGACTGACGTGCCACGCTCATGGGGTGCTGGCGGCCGTTTCGCTAGATTGATATACACCAAAATTGGTATCTTGCGACGTGACCGTGTGACGAACATAAATAACACGAGTTATCATGAAAATCATGACACGCATGTCATGTACAGCATGACTTACGTGCCACGCTCATGGCGCGCTGGTGGCTGTTTCGCTAGCTTGATCTACCCCGGAATTGGTCTTGCGCGATGTGACTGTGTGACGAACATAAATAATAGGAGTTAACATGAAAACCATGACACGCATTTTCCTCAATGACATACAAGACGATGTATGCAGCTCTTTGCTGGCTGCTTCGCATTACATCGATTCCCACAATGCGTGGGATCTGCCGGCTTTTGTCCCTGTTCTCTTCCTGGCGCGTAGCTCGAAGTTTTGTGCAGTGAACGTCGATGTGTGAAAATGGTAACACAAAACGAACCCCGCTTGCTTTCTTGCGGCTACGGACGAATAGCAAACGTCCAGGAATACTTCAAACGAAGTAGTTCGCTTTGGCGTGGCAACTTGTATGCCGCTAACCACGTTTGCTGCGTGAGATAAGAACTGCACAGTGCCGTCGGTCCGTCGGAAATATTGGGAAAATGCGTCACACAAATAAAGAGCGGGGAGTACGACGTGCGTTTAGAAGCGAGTAAACTTTATTCTTGGCATACGATAGAAAATACTTTTTATCGGCAGCCTCGCGCGTATCTTGTCCTATGACCGGCGCGCATTAGCAAAAGGCTGGGATAGTTGAAATAACATGTTAGCCACGATAAAAAGATAGAGACCGCATGAAGTGCTCGCCTCTTAGTTTTCTAGCGCTCTTAATACGTCGAACACATTGCTAAATTATATTTTTGCACATGTGCAACTATTTTTTGCCTAGGTCCTCCGATCATAAAGCCGATCATGAGGCCCCTCAGCCCGACAGTCGTGCACAGCCGACAAAGTGGGCACTTCAGAGTACTGTTTTGCGTCGCAACGGTTGCCACAAACCTCCGTTCTGGTTAACAATAATAGAAGGAACAAGGGAACCAACAATATGTCAATATTCCCTGGAGCCGTAGCGCAGCCACAATTTTTTTTTTCGGTGGGGGTTCAACCATACTTTATGTATGTTCGTCCATGCGTCCGTGTGTACATACACATGCAAATTTAAAAAAAAATTCTCGGGGGTTTGAATCTCCCTGGTTACGCCAGTGACTGGGATAGAAAGTTAAAGAAACCGTGCGAAGACAGGGAGCGGTTGCGTACTGCATGGGCGCACCGAACGGCTTCATTCCAACGTATTCGACGATCAGCCTCGTACGACTTCCATGGAAAATGATAAAACTGCACCTTCGGCAGTTTCCCGGCCGTGTTCTTGTAGCTGTTATAACATGCGAACTCGCAAGAGCCGATAGAGGTCGTCTTTTTTCGCCGCTTACACACGCTTGCGCTGCTAGAGGCCATTGCCAACCTGCTGCATGCGGCCAAGCGCGGCTGTGCTGAGGAAACAGGGACATTTTACCAGCAGCCGCCGCAGTGGCGCTGCATGTCTGATTTGAAACAGCAGCGCACGAGGCCTGTAATTCTAGCATATGGCATGGCCGATCTCAACGTAGACGGCGTCGCGCGCGCTGGGTGTCGTTCGGGCGCTCATACTCGCATGTGTTATCTGAGCATTTAATGATGGGTTACGTTTGTAAAACACGCGATGAATAACCGCTCACGGCGTACCCCTGACTGCCGGAGGATGCGCTTGGGTGTCGGAATATGCCGGCGCAAAGCCGGGCTTATACCTGGTGAAAATACTGAAGCGATTTCTCAGAAAAGAAGTGATTTCATTCGTGCATAGCATGTGCCTATTGCACATGCTCTTCAACACTCTGTTCGCTTAATGCCAATACAGTCGCACTAATAACGTTTAAAAACTCTACAAAAAGGTATATATACATACCTTGAAAGTTACAGGGCCTTTGTCTAGAATACATTTTTGCTTGTCTCAATGGCTACAACACTGGATTAGCAGCCAGAAAGATAGCAATATGAGTGAATATAAAGAAGAAAAACATGGCTGATCCCTCCGTCATAGGAATCGGTATAACACGAAAGTGAAACGTGTCTTCACAGAAGTAGTGCTTATTGTGTAGTGATATATGAGAGCTTGTACAATGTATATTCGTGTTTGGCAGCTATAGCACCGTTTGACGTGGATGCAGCCATGTTGACAGCATGTCTCTATCGTGACGACTAACGCCCATGATCATGATTAAACCGTTGTGGTAGCTGACGGTGTGAACATATATTTGGGCACAGCGAATCGTGAATCCCGCGTAAGGATGATATCAACAAGCTCATAACCAACACTGGTACCCGGTATGCACTTCTTCAAAGCGTCGTCAATTAAGGATAGAAACGGCACGGGTGCGCTTTCTAGTAATGGGTAGCCGACGCCTGTGCTCATGCATACATAACACACACTGCGCTTCAGCAACACGGGAGTAGGTTCATGGCCTGAGCCGCAAACGCGGGAGTCCCGCTGGCCTCTGTCTCGCAGGCTCTGCTCTCGCTCCACCAAGGCACGACATTCGCCCGTCGAAATCGCGTGCTTTCTGCAACACATATTGCAGCAGTTTTGTTAGTCGGTGCTCTCGCAATTGAAGCAGTCGGCGGCGGAGAAATCCCGTTGCTGCACGTGGAAGCTGCACTACTCCTATGAGCCGACGCACGCTAACACGAAGCCAAAGGCAAAGAACGTAACTGCGTCAAGGGTGCCTCGGCGACGCCAGCGCGGCCAGTCTACCTCTCTGGTATCGAGACGCTTTAACCATGACCTCTGATATCGCACGAAATCTCGGAGTAAACGCTAGTAAGTGTCGATCGCGAAGCATTACTTCTTTTCACATCTCACAGATGGCGGCACCGCCCCGCTTCGCCCGCCGCGAAAGAGAATGTGTGAAAGATATAAGGCGCGTTCGCGCCGTGTCTCGCATCTCCCGAGTTAGCTTAGTCGGTAGAGCGTCGAGCGCTTGCCGTCGCGGCCGCAACGTCGTGGGTTCGATTCCCAGCGGGGTATCTTTTTCTTGGTTTTTTCTTTCTCACCCGTTGGCGTCCATTTTATCAACGTCATATCCGTGACGGATGTACTTGGTGGACCCCGGCATAAAACACTTTCGTGTTAAAAATTAAACAGCGTGCATAAATAAAAAAAGTCAAGGTTTTCGTTTGCTTTGAATCAGTCTAATGCGACTAAAAAGGAAACAAGTGATCAGAATAAAAAAAAAAAAAACTCGTCACAAATTTCACAAAAGGAAGCAAATGTATACAAAAGCAAGTGCCGGGGTGTGACACCGGTGGAGAAATACGGCCATGCTGTTGTTGAGCTAGTTCGCAGCAGCGCATGGACCTCACCTTTACATGTGCTAGCTGCTGCCATTAACCATCTTCAAAATGGCGAGAGAAGGAAAACCTATACCCACTAGCAGTGTAGAGGCGAAACTTTTTCCGTGTGGTAATTACTCGTTATCCCATGCATTTGTCTACTGGCTATATGCGGCGTCCAATAATAAGGCTTGATAAATATAGTATCGAGACGAAAAGTTCCTTATTTAGAAATGACATCAGATTAATTTGCAAACATGCACCATTAAATCGTTTTTGTTCTATCGTTGCGTCTCGCTCAAATAAGACGAGGTTATGACTGCTCGGAAGAATACCAACATAAAAAAAGTGAACGCCTATCCCATTTTCAAATGTTACTTTTCCATAATTAACGCAAAGCGATGAAACAGGATTTCTCGAGGACAAAGGGTCAGGGGATAAAACAAAGATGTCGTGAAAAAGTGAACCCTCCTTTATTTAATAATTGCAGCGACTGCAGTATAAGAAGTCAAATGGCAGCTGATACGGGATAAATGAGTCTCTGTGATATGTGCGAATTTCATGCAGCTGTTGCCCGCCAGGAGGGGTGTTAGTCTTATTCCTGCAGCCACACGATATAAAGAGCTGTTCATATACCATAGTGTGGAAAGAGGGAAAGGAGGAAGAAGTGATCACAGGGAACAGCTTGAGCTTCGATCTCTGTGAGTTTTCTAACTATTCTGCCGTGATCTTACATTCAACGACAAAATCTCTGAGGGACGTTGTCCCTTAGAATGGGGGACCAAACCCCCATCCAGAAACTGGGCCCCGGACGACCACATCATTGTGCCTCCGACGCGAGTGACCACTTCGGCCCCAGCGTGGTCCACATTGATACTTCCGATGGCTCTTCCACAGACGATATGGCCCCGGACAGTGACTTCACCGTCGTATCAAGCCGCCGCCTGAAGAGGAAAATCAGAAGGACATCGCCAACTGGTCGACAAGCACGAAAAAGGCGAGTAGCATGCGGTCATACACGATCTCGTATGTGCCCACATCGACGACAGACATCTTGAACTCGCTGAAGAGGCAGAGCCTGTCGGAGTACTTTGAGCTTGTCGCCCTTGGCCAAGTTGCAGAAATACGCATAAATGCTAGAAAGAACATCCTGTCTGTGGAGGTCACTACGAAGAGTATACTGGACACACTGAAAGCGATTATTCAGCTGGGAAACATTCCGGTTCGCGCATTCTCCGCATACGACAAGGAAACGACCACAGGAGTTATCTACGACGTGGACGAAGACATCACAGACTCTAGCCTTGAGAAACTGCTGTCATCGTCGTCTCCCATTGTTGGTTTTCATCGCTTCGGGCGGTCCCGATGTGTAAAAATAGTGTTTCCGTTGGAGACATTGCCTACACATGTAAAGGTCAGGTACGTGAGGCATTCGGTGCGCCCTTACGTGCCTAGGCCTCTGCAGTGTCGTAAATGCCTGAAATTTGGGCACGTCAGTGCAGTTTACAAGGGTGCAGTAACCTGCAAACATTGCGGTGAACTTCATGATGGTGATAACTGCAACGCCGCTGCGAAATGTCCAAACTGCTCTGGCGCCCACGACGCAACGTCAAAGGAATGTCCCAAAATGAGGAATGAAATAAGTATTATGAAGAAGATGGTTCGAGACCGCTCCACTCACCGAGAAGCTGCAAGGGCTGTGCGGCGCCGTAGACATCCTTCACGACTCCGACGCAAGCGAAGCAGCAGTGTTCATCGCGCAGAAGAATCAACACCCAAAGCCAAGCCTTCACCACCTCCTCGCCTGCTTTTGCCGGCCAGAAAGGATGGTACACAAGATTCAACACCTTCACAGTCTACGCAAGCGCAAGGCAAGAAGTCATTGGCTCTGAATACGTCAGAGCTTCAGTGGCCTTCACTACCATCACGAGCCGCGTGTACGCCTTTATCGTATGATGCTACTGCACCAATGAAGACAATGAAAAGATGGATAATGCAGACGTCAAGTCTATGTTAAAAAAAATTTGATGGGTTCAATGCGCAAGATTCTTGGCGGCCTAAACACACCCGCTGCTAAGGCTTCTGTCCAGCTACTGGAAGTTTTGGAGCCACTTCTAGTGGTTCTTCAATAAGCGAACAAGGCACTGATGTTCGAAGAACGCATGCGGCAGTCGCTTGTTATGCAATGGAATGCTCGAGGGCTACGTGGCCGTTTGTCGGATTTCAGACAATGGGTTTTTAAATACCAATTTCCAGTTATTGTTGTCTGCGAGCGAAACATGGATTCGACTTTTCGCATCTCTGGGTATATCCAAATGTGGTCTCGCAGCGATCAACGTACAAGTAAAGTACTAATTTGTATACGACGCGATCTGACGTACTTAAGACACGACATCGTGCCGTACACTGGCTACGATTACGTGAGCCTGACTATAACACATAAAAGGCGGACGTTCTCAGTAATAGGAGGATACATCCACCCAAGCGCGAAGATCGACTGCTCCCACCTGAAGACCGTGCTTCAAGCCGCACAAAGCGCACACATTGTGATTGGTGACTTCAATGCACATCATCCCCTCTGGGGTAGCACTGCGATGAATTGCCGTGGAAGAGACTTGGCGAACTTTATGTGCACTTATGATCTAAGCGTACTCAACGACAGGTCACCTACATTTATTGGCGGTACTTCTTATAGCAGCTGCCTCGACCTTACGTTTGTATCCAGGAGCCTTCTGTCTTCTGCATGTTGGTGCACGGATTTGGAGACTCGTGGTAGCGATTACCTCCCAACCTATGTCCAGTTTAGGTGGTTTCGCCGCACAGCTTCACGCTACATCCGTCAAACAAACTGGACCTTGCTTAAGGCATCTGTCAAGACGGGCTGTCAGCACACGACTGTATCATCCGAAATAGAGGATATCATTGCTTCTTCTCTGCGTGACACAACCAGACAGGTTAACCTACCGATGCAGGGATCAGCAACCGACACCAATACGAGGCCCTTCGTGCAATCCGTCGCCGCGCAGAATGACGACACAGAGGAACGAAATCCCCGTCAGACCTCTCCGCCAGTCGCCGAGCTCAACGACACGTTCTTGGGCATCTCGACAAGATTGACAGGCAGCGGTGGAGGACATTCTGCGAATCTCTCGACCCAAGGCAACCTCTAAGATCTGGCGGGTGGTACGAAGTTTGCAGACAATTCCACAACAAAGTCAACCATTCCGAGCCGTGGCTCTACATCAAGGTCGGGGAAAAATTGACATAGCCGGTGACTACTGCAGCGTTATCGCGGCCACCACTGTTGCTGTGATTGAGACTCTTACCATCATAGCGCTCCCATCGTCTGATGAGCGCCTCGATGTGCCTTTCACAGTGCATGAGCTTGACGCTGCCATTTCTGTTTCCCGACGCTCATCGGCACCAGGACCTGACGGAATCACGTACGCTGCACTCCGCCATCTTGGTACAGAAGGACGATATATCCTGCTCTCGCACTATAACAACTCGTGGGAGTCGGGACATGTCCCAGCTAAATGGAAATGCAGTCGCATTATTGCGTTGCTAAAACCAGGGAAGTGTCCTCATGCCCTTTCCTCCTACAGAGCGATCGCCTTAGCCAGCTGCGTCGGGAAAGTAATGGAAGGGATGGTGCTGTAAAGATTAAAGTGGCTTCTAGAAAGCAATAATTGCTTTCCTGCATTTATGAACGGCTTTAGAAGAGGACGATCTGCAGTCGACGGTGTGGTCGACTTGATCTCAAATGTTGAAGAGGAAAGAAACCGACGCAGACAAGTAGCGGCCGTCTTCCATTAAGGGCGCCTACGATAATGTGCTGCATTATGCGATCCTTGACGCACTGGAAGAGTTAGAAGTCGCCGGACGACTATACGCCTGGATCGTAAGTTACCTTAGTGACCGTACCATTTACATGACGACAAGCGACGGAGACAACGATCGACATACTATTCACCATGGGGTTCCCCAAGGGGGAGTTCTCAGCCCAATTCTGCTCAACGTTACTATGACTGGACTGGCAGCAGAACTTTCCAGCACGGTAAAAGTCAGCGCATATGCGGATGACATATGCATATGGGCGTCCGGAGCTACTCGTCCGCAATTGCGTGCTCGACTTCAACGTGCAGTGACGTTAACTGCTGAATATCTACGGCGCCAGGGTCTCACTCTTTCCATTGACAAATGCGCAGTGCTTGCATTCACGCGCAAACATATGTCAAGATACCCTATAACTATTAATGGAACGGCGATACCTACTGTAACGCACCACAAGTTCCTAGGGGTAATCATAGACAGGGATCTATCATGGTCGAGACACGTCGCAGCAACAGGAGCAACATGGGGCCCATCAGAATCGTCACTTCTTCAACTCTACAATGCGCTGTTTGTAGGATATATATAGTACGGTATAGCATGCCGGTGCTCTCAAACATGAGACCGAGCTGTGTGAACACGCTAGAGAGTATTCAAGCTCAAGATTGCGAACATGCTTGGGCCTACCACGCCGCACATCAACGAATGGAACAATCGCGGAAGCTCGGGCTTGTCCCATCAGTGTATACATGCGCTGCGAGCCACTTCGAGTGCATCTTCGCCTGTTGACCCGACACAGGCAGCACCCGATATCAGCACTCCGCGCCACCCACCCAAACTGCAGTTTTTCAAGAGGCATGAAAATATTCTACCATTAAGGTTTTCTTCCCCGAGATTTCCTGGAACACCTCCGTGGGTCCTGCCTACACCACCTGTTAGCCTTGTGATTCCTGGGATTACGAAGAAGTCCCTAGTTTCACCAATTGGCCTCAGACAACTGACCCTACATCACATTTATACAGCGTACGGCGGCACCGTGCACGTGTACACCGGTGGATCTACCACGCTATGTACCTCTGCTGCAGCCTTTGTCATCCCACAAATGTTTATAGCTCGACGGTACAAAATAGACCACAAGACCACATCAACTGCCGCAGAGCTTGTTGCTATCCGGGAGGCAATAAGATTCATTTCTGGAGAGCAACCTCGTACATGGACGATATTCTGCGATGCAAAACCCGCTTTGCGAACCATTAATTGCGTCATGAGACAAGGTCCATATTATATTTTAGCCATAGAAATTATGAAGTTTCTTCACGTTGCTTCAAAAAATGGCCACCTCGTCACCTTCCAATGGATTCCTGCCCACTGCGGCATAATGGGAAACGAAGACGCAGACGCCGAAGCTAAAGGAGCCTTGACCAGTGGCCCTGAAGTGCGCACTGCGCTTTCACGGCCAGACACGAACGCCCTGCTTCGGTACGTAATGCGTAACCTCACACTTGAGCACTGGACCAAACCGGAGCGACGACACCGGCGATTGCACAAATGGGACCCCGAAATGAGGTTCTGTATGCCTCGTAAATTAAAACGACACAACACAAGTATGATTCACCGAATTCGTCTTGGTGTGGCCTTCACAAGACGTTATGCACATATCATCGGCTGCAGTGACACCGGTCCTAACTGTGATCACTGTCAAGTGCCATATTTTGTACATATTTTGTACCTGCCCAGCATACGCACGCGAACGACAGAAACTGATTTCCTCTACTGAAGGAGCGCATAATAGGCCATTAACTGATGAGGTTGTGTTGGGCCCTTGGCCTGACGCCAACAGCACAAACAACTGTGGTCATAAGAACGGTCGCAGCTTTCCTGAAAGCCACTGAACTGGATGCACGGCTATAGCACTGTGCTACCTAGACGGGACTGTACATGCTCACCTCCCTTACTTACCATCGTCATCCATCATTCTTTTAAAGACGATAGTCTTTCTTGGGGAACTTAAACGCAGAAATTTTGGTCTGTCTTTCTGTCTGTCTGTCTTTCTGTTTGTCGGCACGTCCCTCGATTCAGCCACTCGGCCAAAGCTGAACCACTTGCCCAAGGCTGAACTTGCCCAAGGCCAAAGCTGAACCACTTACCCAGCCGTCTTGAACTGGTACGGCTGTTCATACTTGTGAACGTTGTCGATCAAAAAGTAAATATCATGCATATCTGAGGTGCAACATCACTAGGTAAGTATTAGGTGGCGTGTTCCTTTAATAGAAAATGCATACATACGTAATTTTAAGGACCCTAATTTCTTAAGCTGCGCTGAAAATGCATAAGAATGGAAGCTTGAGCGAGTTGGTATGCGTTCAGCTTTGTTGAAACAGCGCTCACTAGACGACGACGACGTAAAAGAAGGCACAGGACAGGCAGCGCCTGTCCTGTGCCTTCTTTTACTTCGTCGTCGTCTAAGTGAGCGCTGTTTCAACAAAGCTGAAAATGTGACTGCGCTGAAATTTGCCTTCCTCCGTGCCCTTCGCACGAGCTCATTGTTGTGTTTCGGTTTCGGTTCTGTATTGCACTGTACGAATGCCATGGGTTGGTGTTGAAAAACTTTAGTTTTGAGAAGGCCAAGAAGGTGAAAAAAAATATTTAAAAAATGAAAAAGCAGCGTTGTGGGCGGCCTTCAGGCTGCCGGTTGTGGGCGCCGCTCTGGCGTTCCTGTTTTACCCAGGCGACGTGTAAATAAAAGAGTGTGTGGAGAGTACTCGTTGAGTGCGGACGTTTCTCTGCTTCAGCGCTTCGCGCCAAACCGTGTTTTCAGGCTGGCTGGCGTCCCCGCCGGTCGCGTTGGTCACCGCCGGTCTTCGCCTGCTGCTGCGCCGGGACTACCAGCACGCAACACAGCACTCATGTTTTCCGACGTATAGCCAGATGGCGTCCATATCTCACACAGCGCCTCTTCTATCGTCTTTACACGACATTTGCAGCGAAGCACGCAGATACGCGGCCAATTTTTTTCTCCCCTTTCCCCACCCCCGGTGTAGAGTAGCAGGCTAGAGCATACTATCGCTCAGGCCGGCCTCTCTGCCTTTCTATAAATAAACCTCTCTCTCTCATAGTGTGGAAAGAATTTTCTCGGCGAAGACGTCTGCGGAGACTGCGCATGCGAGTGCCAAATGGCATAAAGGCTACAACCAGTCTCGTTTACTTTAGACGCTTACTAATAGTGCTTCGGGCTACGATAGGAGTTGACGTTTGCTTCTTGAAGGTCTACAAAGCGTATGATGTCTGCAAAGCGTATTTATAACCTTCTTCATAAACCAGAACTAAAGCAGCAATAGCCAGTATTAGAGTGTATATAAGGATTAGCATTCTTGATAACAATGAACTTTGACAGTGCTTTGATGTGTGCATACCATGTGTAGAACCAAAGTTCAAACAAGTAACAGCACGAAGGCTAGCATAGCGAGCAAAATAACGCATGCACGATATGCACCCCGCGGGGTGAAAAAGTAGCTATTTCGTTTGCGGAACGTAGCCAGTGCGCGTGGTAAGTAGAAAACTGACAAATTCTCTGCTTGTTGTATTCCTTGGCTTTTCGGGACGCTCCAGCTAAGGTTTATCAAACTGTGATAGCAAAATGGTGCAACGCTAGAATACACCATTATCATATACAATGATCAGTCATCGGTCATGTTGCACCCCTAGTAAGCCTTTATGTACTAATTAGCAAGCGAGTTATATTCCTCATACGCGTTTTCATTTTTAAACCAACTGGCTAGAGTTGCGATGCGAAACCTTGTGTTGTGTCCTATGCATAACATCCACGGAAGACTTTTTCAGGCTTTCCGCTATTGGGCTGCATAATTATACGCAGCATGTTTTCGCATTTTGCGCGCTATACGCCCGCGTGCTTCTGTGCCCCTGCCCCGAAAAGCGATTTGAATGAAGTAATTATTCTTTGACTTGTATTTTACGGAATTAAATATTGTGTGACTTGCATTGGCAAGGTATCACGGGTTTTCATGCATTTCGCCGGAACGAAAATGCATCCGCCGAGGCCGGCAGTCGGACCGGCTTTCTCAAGCTTAGCAGCGCGACACCTAACTTGCTAAGATATCGCGCCGGGTTAACGTACTCTCGTGAAAACACATAAGGCAGAACAATTCGGCAATTTTCAGCCGATTTCTAGGAAGACATAACACCTCAGGCCGCATGGGACAAAAAGACTGCTTGGAAGGTGCGCTTCTTTGCAAAAACCACAGCCTGTGGTTGGCGGAAGCCGCATCACTCTTCCCTGCACCCCTTGATCTCAGACATATCTTCATAACGTATGTAGCACGAATGCTACAGGGTCGATAAAGAGTAATGGGCGTCTATCACCGCACGTAGAATAACAGCGAAAATAAACAAAACGGATAGGAAAATAATGGTATTTCGTATCTCTAAAAGAAATTTCGTTGAAAAAAAAGCGAAATAAACAGGCCAAAAAAATAGCAGGGCTCGTCCGGGATTTGAACCCGGGACCTCTCGCACCCAAAGCGAGAATCATACCCCTAGACCAACGAGCCACAGACGCTTCTTGCGCTTCCTGAGGCATATTTATACCATTTGTACACCTCGGATGACTAAGGAGGAAAAATATGTTCGCGCTGCACGCATGCAAAGCAGTAAAGCTACCCATTAACTATGCGCATTAAGTCTACCCTCTTTCACTTCATTCCAGACCGAAGAAACACTTGCAGGTGCGCGGGTTCGGTCTCTTCGAGAAGAAAGCTGGTTGAATCAATTATGCCATTCGAGTGATCTTCGTGCGGGAAAATACCGCTACCCTGGGTTAGGAGGAAGTGAGAGATACGGAGTTTTTTTGTTTTTTTTCGCCTCGGTTTTGTATTCTTGTCCTTCGTTCTTTTTTTCCTTGTTTTCTTTTACGCTGGCTTCGTTTGATATCGCTTCGCGCATCAGAAGAAGTTTCCGAAATATTCTACAACCATGGTAGTTCAGAAAGATCACAAAACGTTGTATATTTGATGCCTCCGATTTTGCTGATAATTTTGTATATCATGCCCATATGACCAAATCGCGCAAAGTCACAACTTGTTTTGAAATAAAGATTTTTTTGAACAAAGGAAAAATCGACAAGCGTCGCCGGGTGACGACAGCCACTTTACAAACAGTGCGTTTTTTTATATTCGCCACCATGCTAAAAGCGACGCAAGCTAAATATTACAAGTATCTTTATTCGTAGCACAAATAGAAGTAAAGGAGAATTAGCTCATAAGATATTATCAAATACTGAGCAACTTTTATATTTAAAAAAAATCTCTAAAAACGCTGAGTTTTTGAAACTCGTTTGATTTCGGGACGCAATTGCTGCTTCTGTAAACGTCTCAGCTTGTTCATATTTCCAGCACAGATAGGCCTTTCTAAAATTTGTAACTTTGTTCTGATAAAAACGATGCAACGTGTTTTTCCAGTCCTCTGAGATCAATCCGAGTAATTTTGACCAAGATTGACCAAGATCTATTACTTTGACCAATATCTATTATTATTGATTTTTTGATTGACCAACAGTTTTGTCTTTTGATGTTTTTGAGCAACGAAATTCATTACTTTAAAAATGACCAGACAAATACAAGCTGATCATTCCCATAAATGCCTATCCGTGCGATTGAAGTCCTGGCATTTCCCTTTATACTCGTAGTTCGTACGGGCACAGAAATCTTTTTTTTTTTTGTTGAAATGATGAATAGGAAAGGTTAGTGCCTTTATGGCGGCATAGGCTTCTCCTTTTCGCTTAGCAGACGAAATATTCAACATAATAATAATAACAATAATAATAATAATAAGGGAACAAATTGTCATGCTGTAGAACAGATGATGTGCAAATACAATACAATCGAACAGCCCATGGGTCAGAAGTAGTAGTGCACATTCTAAGGTAGGTAAAATAAGTTCCCATGCACACGTCCAAACTCATATTCTGTGTGGCTTGACAGACACTGCAAAACACACGAAGACAAATAATAACAAATAGCATGAAACACATGATCGCAACATTCTACAATTCTGAACATTTACCAAGATTAATGTTACGCATTTGCTTTCACAATATTAATGAGAACTAACAGACAATAACGCCAAGGAAAGTATAGGGGGTGTTATCTGTAGTATTTAGAATATAAATGTGAAGAAAAGTAAGTGACGAAAAGATAACTTGCCGCCGGCAGGGACCGAACCTGCGACCTTCGAATAACGCGTCCGATGCTCTACCATTGAGCTACGGCGGCGGTCATCCTCCCGTCCACTTTATGGCGTATATATGTGCATTTAAACCTTGGAGTGTTAGTCAGCGCCAATCGCAGCCATGGCGGCGAGTGTGGAACACTCTTTTTCCGCCTTTCTGGCGTCACGTAGCACGTGATCTTTTTACGAGCTGGCAGCTGACCAATAATCCCTCGCATACTACCTGATGGCATCAAGTCTGCCAGAACGAGACCCTTGCTATGTAAGAAGGAAAGAAGATGACTCTTAAGGGCTCGTTTTTCTTTGTTAGACACAATATTAATGAGAACTAACAGACAATAACGCCAAGGAAAGTATAGGGGGTGTTATCTGTAGTATTTAGAATATAAATGTGAAGAAAGTAAAGTGGACGAAAAGATAACTTGCCGCCGGCAGGGACTGAACCCTGCGACCTTCGAATAACGCGTCCGATGCTCTACCACTGAGCTACGGCGGCGGTCATCCTCCCGTCCCACTTATGGCGTATATACGTGCATTTAAACCTTGGAGTGTTAGTCAGCGCCAATCGCAGCCATGGCGGCGAGTGTGGAACACTCTTTTTCCGCCTTTCTGGCGTCACGTAGCACGTAGCACGGTAGAGCATCGTACGCGTTATTCGAAGGTCGCAGGTTCGGTCCCTGCCGGCGGCAAGTTATCTTTTCGTCCACTTTACTTTCTTCACATTTATATTCTAAATACTACAGATAACACCCCCTATACTTTCCTTGGCGTTATTGTCTGTTAGTTCTCATTAATATTGTGTCTAACAAAGAAAAACGAGCCCTTAAGAGTCATCTTCTTTCCTTCATACATAGCAAGGGTCTCGTTCTGGCAGACTTGATGCCTTCAGGTAGTATGCGAGGGATTATTGGTCAGCTGCCAGCTCGTAGAAGATCACGTGCTACGTGACGCCAGAAAGGCGGAAAAAGAGTGTTCCACACTCGCCGCCATGGCTGCGATTGGCGCTGACTAACACTCCAAGGTTTAAATGCACATATATACGCCATAAAGTGGACGGGAGGATGACCGCCGCCGTAGCTCAGTGGTAGAGCATCGGACGCGTTATTCGAAGGTCGCAGGTTCGGTCCCTGCCGGCGGCAAGTTATCTTTTCATCCACTTTACTTTCTTCACATTTATATTCTAAATACTACAGATAACACCCCCTATACTTTCCTTGGCGTTATTGTCTGTTAGTTCTCATTAATATTGTGTCTAACAAAGAAAAACGAGCCCTTAAGAGTCATCTTCTTTCCTTCATACATAGCAAGGGTCTCGTTCTGGCAGACTTGATGCCTTCAGGTAGTATGCGAGGGATTATTGGTCAGCTGCCAGCTCGTAAAAAGATCACGTGCTACGTGACGCCAGAAAGGCGGAAAAAGAGTGTTCCACACTCGCCGCCATGGCTGCGATTGGCGCTGACTAACACTCCAAGGTTTAAATGCACATATATACGCCATAAAGTGGACGGGAGGATGACCGACGCCGTAGCTCAGTGGTAGAGCGTCGGACGCGTTATTCGAAGGTCGCAGGTTCGGTCCCTGCCGGCGGCAAGTTATCTTTTCGTCCACTTTACTTTCTTCACATTTATATTCTAAATACTACAGATAACACCCCCTATACTTTCCTTGGCGTTATTGTCTGTTAGTTCTCATTAATATTGTGTCTAACAAAGAAAAACGAGCCCTTAAGAGTCATCTTCTTTCCTTCATGCATTTGCTTTCAGCACGAAATGTACGTGAATATTTCCGTAAAATATTTGTTTCTTCGAGAAACTTCTTCAAGGCGAGAAGCGCTTTTTTCAGAAGGCGTGCTGTTGGCCATAGAGCCATAGCGTTTACTTTAAAGTGAATGGTGTTCTGTCTAAGAGCAACAAACTTGCTTGTAATATTTTTCGTGCTGAACCATATTTCTCACACTCGAGGAGCAGATCTTGCCTTCTTGCGTGCAATGTCTTGCAGTTACGCGAGTGTGTCTTATTTACCGTTTGGTTTGATTGAGTATGCTGACCCTTCTTGTTCGGCGTAGTTATTTCTGGTCACTTTGGTGACCTTGGAGGGGCCCTGAGCGACCGATGTGACGTCAGTAGCACGATATTCATCTGTCGTCTGCTATATTCTGGCTGGAGTGGCTGCATTTTACTCCGTTTTCTCACACTCTGATTGCGTGCTTGTGCCTTACGGCTCTCTTGGCTACCGCATGTGCTGTCTTTTGGCACTGTTTCTATCGATGAACAGCTTTAGTAAGACCACAAAATTTGCCTATTTGACCTGCGATGTAGTGCGAGAACACGTGCATGCGTTTTTCCCAACAGGAGCTGCTAAGTCGAGCCAACGCAATCGGTATATATATATATATATATATATATATATATATATATATATGTCTGGCTTGGCTCCCGGGTGTCGGATCGTCAAAGGGAGCTTCTGCTGGCTTTTATAAAAGAGCACCCACAGATAGCTACGCCGTCGCGCCCGCTGGGGCCGTCGTTCACGAGTGAGGACCGGGACGACACGTGGCAAGAGCTGGTAGCGCTTTTGAACTAAGAAGTCCCTGCGCGTAAGACCACAGCCCAGTGGCAGGCCCGTTCATTTCGTTCGCACTGTTCGTTTCGAGAACCGAAAGCGACGCCGCAATCGCTCATGGCTTCAAACGCATCTCGCACCTCCAACCACAAGAGAAGCACACATTGCAAGCGCCATTTTCTGAAAATCAGCTGTTGCGGCAGCCGCAACCGCCGCATCATGCCGTGAGAAGCCGTTTATTCGCTCGAGAGAACGCGTGCGAACGGCCTCGCGATCCGTTCGTTTGTAGCAGACGACATGCTCGTTATGACGCGGTATGACGGCACCAAAAAATAAAATATCAAGCAAAAAGAAAAATTGCTACGCCCCTCAGAGACGTGGTTTTTTCCGGCTTCGGCTAATCGCGTGGGCCGCCAGAATGGGTGCAGAACGAACGGCGCAGAACAGAGATCTCCGATCACCCTACTCGTTATGACGCGATATGACGTCACCAAAAAAGAAAAGATCAAGCAAAAAAAAGAAATGGCGACACCCCCCGGCCTTGAGTGGCATCTCCCGCTTCAGCCAATCAGCGCGCTTGTTCTTCCCCAGGAGAACGAACAAGCGGAACGAACAGATCTCCGATCGCCCCCTAGGTTTGCTTTTCGTAACACCGTTCCTCATTTTTTAAGTAGTGCTCCGTGATAGTCAGGACCCGCTGTATATAAAGCTTTCGTTGCGAAGCACAATCCCGTGATTTTACTGAAAAACTGTTCGGCTCGAGCTTTATGTGACCAAGCTCTCATGTGTCTCGCTTTTGTTGAACCAGCCCCTCCATTTTTTTCAATGCCAATCAGGTGCGCCAGATCCAACAATTCATAACGCTCTCTCGTTCTTTCCTACTCTCCCCCGTCGGCTAGCCTTCGCGCCTGTTTTGCGTTCATGGGGGAGAGTACCCTTTAGGTGGTGCCTCACGACGGAAGTCAGGTGACGTAATTTTTTGTTCAGATGTGTTTCCATCCGTGGGGCGGCGTCTTGGATCCCTCCTGATCACTATGTTGTTCGGTCACGCTTGCTCTCTGAGAGACGTACGCGGTGTTTTGAGATGGCGCGTCTCCGTTCGTGGCGCTATGCCCGCTGCCAGTGGGGACGCGTCACTGCGACGCTGCTGCACGCGCTGGCTTCAAAATGTGCCACACGAGTGCTGTGAGGCGGCGGCGGCATTGCTTCCAGCCACAAAGGAAGGAGTACGAAGGAACAAATCTGACAGACGCGTGGTATAGGAGAGGGATGGCGCGTCTACCGCACCTCCACGAGAACGCGCTCATACGCCCTTGTGACGCAAGCAGTCCTGCCCTTTAGGTGGCGTCGCACCTCGACAACTCCCTCAACTAAGGTGGACCAACAGTTCCCATAGAGGAGCGATTGCACATGGCATTGAAAAAAATAGGAGGTGTTGGTAGAGCGTACGTTAGACTATAACCGGGCAAAAAAAAAAAGAGTCGTCATTTCCATCTTCTCATTACGAAACGTTATGCTCTTATAGGTTAGAATGATTGTCTAATTCAATTCCATGAAAACACACACGCGTACATACATACCCCATCTGTATGTATGTACGCGTGTGGGCTTGTATGAATGGATGTACAGCGTCGTCCACTCTTGGTGCGAACACGGCGCAGCGTGGCCGCGCTCTGCGGGGCTCCAGCGCACACGGTGCGGATACGCATCGAACTAATCGGCGCAGGCACAATGGCATTGCGTTCTCTTCTGAAGCGCTGGAGCACCGTGTCTGCTTTGCTGTGAAGCACGCCTAACTATCAGCATGCCAGCAGCGATTGCGCGTGGCGCAACGGCGTTGCGAGAAAGCGCGCTCGGCTTACTGCGGTTTTGTGCACTTTTCCGCGTACGATGTGAGTGGTTCCTTCTTTCACTGCCACAATCCCTCTTAATTGCAAACATCTCTGGAAGTCGCTCAGGATTGCTTTAGATTATGGAATTTAACACCACATAGCGACTCTACCTATATGAGAGATATTGTAGAAGATGGCTGTGGGTAATTGCGACCACCCGTGGTTCTTAAGCGTGAGCTGACATACACAGCATGCGGGCGCGGAGGAAGTGCTTGAATTCCGCGCCCATGAAAATTCAGCCAGACCGGTTGAGTTTTGGTCGCGCAGCATTGTCCTCGATGTCTGTTGGCTGTCTTTATGTACATTAGAATATTACGAATCGTCCAGACTCTTCAGACAGGCACCTAAGAAACGGGTTTCATGCACGCAGGACGATTGTCCTGCCATATACATATAGTCTGCTGCATGATAATGCATAAACTCTCGCTTGCTCTACCTTCCCGGCTTTTAATTCTAAATTTGGACACATTGGTCCAGCCGCTTGTTGCCACCCGCTACGTATCCTTTTTCTGCTAGACGTCTTCAAAGCTATTGTGGTGCATGCTATCTTGGGCTTGACTCTCTCATTACTGCTGGCGACGTTGTTAAAAGGCTGAAATTGCTTTCCAAGCTGTGTCTCGTTTCGCGAGGAGAATAATGGCGAGATGGACTATTGGTGCCCCGCGGAGCACAGCCAAGCTGCGCCGTGTTCGTACTAAGAGTGGACGGCCCTGTACATACACACGTACACACTGTGATATAGCGCAGAAAGGAGGTCTCGACCCCCTTCACCTGTGGCTACACCTGCGAGGGACAACTATCCTTGCTTGCCTCTTAGTAGTGCGATAGGGGTACCATCAGCGTCCAATGAAAACGGAGATTTTAGTCTCTTCAGACAATTAGGAGCAAGTTCTTCACTGACTTATAGTCTACGAACCGTAAAAGAATGAGAAGGAGTCATACGCCGGTCACACTGGCAAATTTAGCGTAATTTTGAGCGAGTGCAGTTGCGCCCTCAGAATGTCCCTTTGGCAGCGCTTTTACACGTGAAAGGGGAGTGTACTTTGGAAATGATGGTAGTGGCGATGAGTAATTAATTGGCACAGTAAATATTTGTTTTTTCAGTCAATATTTCTTAAAGGGACCGACAACCGCTCAGAACACGAATTGAGATAACCCTACTAATAGAAGGATTGTCTATTGTATTGCCCAAAAGTAACCCTGCTTTTCTCAGTAAACGCGGATTTATATTTTTATTTCTTCACTCATAATTACTTTTAGCGCCTCTGGCGGCAAAAAAAGTGTACGTGCACATGTCCTTCACGTGACCTTTTACTGGTGTACGCTATTAATTGTCTCTATAATAGCGTTGAAATAGAGCACACTTTTTATTATCTTTTGTAACGTAAAACGTGCAGCTGTGAATTCCTTTGCACAGCTCGCTCTCGTGCATATTGCGTGCGCCTGAAACAGAACTCGGTGCTCCCTTGATCCGTTAAATTATTAAAATTTGCGGCCTAAGATGCTCATTAATTATCAGATTACAGGGACAATAATTTTAACCACCACTGAGCACGTTAAACCTTGAAATAAAATGTGTGCGTTTCCGAATCAGGTTCCGAGCAGGTTCCCCACAGCCGCTGTCATGCAGGGCTTTATTTTTTGTTCATTGCCTATCTTGACATTCAGCGTAACTTGAAGTGCAGGTGGTATTTGGGTGAGCTAAAAGTGCTTGTTTTCTAGTTCGAATAAAATAGGCAGGCTGTGAGCGTACTGAAACTTCATCGGGCACCTAGCGCTCTTGTAAGCAGCGCAAAATGCGCGCTATTATAGGTTTCACTCTGTCAGCGTTTGGAAGTCTTCCTATGGTTACAAGGCATTTTAACTAAGCTTATTTTGCTTATAAAGTGCTGTAATAGGTTTACTCAGGAGAAGGAAAAAGAATCCACAAGTGCAGTTGCAATGCATTTGCGGAATATCAGCAGCCAGAGTACCTTTCAAGATGGATGGATGGATGGATGGATGCTATGAGCGTCCCCTTTATAACGGGGCGGTGACATGTCTGCCACCAGGCTCGAAGAAAAAAAAAAGCTTCCTTGTTTTATGTGGGCCTAATACCTTATCTACATTGATTAAATCTATGTTATTATACCAAAAAATATAAATTCACGGTCTATCTCTCTGCCTCTTAAGGCAGAATGACCTTATTTTTCCCCCATTATTTATTTTTGTTCTTTATCTCTACTTTTCTGCCACCAATACTCTAACCGTCTCTTACTTATTTCTATCGCGGACGTGTTCAGCTTTCCATTGTTGTCCCTAAAACCCAAGGCTTCATGTAGACTCGTGCCCACACGTATACCTGGGTGAATATCGCCCCATTCAATCAGTACATGTTCCATCGTTTCCTTAGTTCCCCCGCAGCATGTACATTGTTCTTCTTCGTTACTGAATCTCGCTTTATGACTACGCGTTCTAAGGCAGCCCGACCTTGCTTCAAACAGTAAAGCGCTTCCCCTTGAATTATCATAAAACCTTTCCCTCCTTATTTCGTTTTTTCCCTTTCGGTAGTTACTCAGAGCCGGCTTCTTTTCCATCGCTGCCATCCAATAAGTCCTCTCCGCCTCTCTGACCTTCCGCTTAATGCTCCTTGTTGCCATATCACCCGCACTGTTAGCCGTATATTTACTGGTGAGCCTCCTAGTTCTTTTTCTCCACTGCGTGTCAACGCTTTTTCTATACAAATACCTGAAAACCTTCTCTGCCCATCTACTCTTCTTCATTTTCCTCAGCCTCTCTTCGAATCTCATTTTGCTCTGAGCTTCCCGCACTTCAAAGCCTGTCCATCCCATATCACCCTTTACAGCCTCATTTGTCGTCTTCCCGTGAGCGCCCAACGCGAGGCGGCCCACCGTCCTTTGATTTACATCCATTCCTGATTGTACCTCTGACTTCATGCACACCACTGAGTTCCCATATGCAAGCCCCGGGACCATCACACCCCTCCACAGCCCTCGAAGCACCTCGTACCTGTTGTACCCCCATAAAGCTCTGTGCTTCATAATTGCAGCATTCCTCTTTCCCTTTGCTACCGATGCTTTCTCTTGTACCTCCATATATCTATCCCCCTCATTTACCCATACTCCGAGGTACTTGTACTCGCTTACCCTCGGTATTTTTTGGCCCTGTATAAAGACCGCATGGTCTTCGTGATCATTGAATACCATCAATCCACATTTTGTTGCACTAAATCTATAGTCCTAGAGCCTCACATTCCCTTCCGCATATATCTTCCAGTCGCTGTATATCATCTTGACTGTCCGCAAATAAGACAATATCATCAGCATAAAATAGACCTGGAAGCTTCTGCTCAACCATCGTGCCGACTTGTTTGTGTGACAAATTAAATCCAATGTTGCTACCCTTCTAGCGCTTTTTCCATCCTCTCCATGTACAGCATGAATAACAGCGGGGACAAAGGGCATCCCTGTCTCAGCCCCTTGCTAATTTCAACGCTGTCCTTGCTACTTATTCCTTCCCATTCTATACAAACTGTATTTTCTCGGTATATTTCCCTCAAAAGCTGTATACAGTCGTCACCTATGCCCACTTCTTTCAGTATATCCCACAAATTTCCTGGTTAACGTTGTCATACGCCCCGGTAATATCTAGATAAGCTACGTATAAGGGCCTGTTTTCTATTTTCGATATTTCTATACACTATGTAAGAACAAACAGATTATCGTCTAACCACCTGTCGATTCGAAATCCATTCTGAAGTTCTCCCAAAATATCATTTTGTTCTACCCACGCTTCTATTTTTAATTTTACTGCCGGCATCGCCAACCTGTATAGCACCGATGTAATGGTTAGCGTCTATACGAGCGAATGTTATCCTTTTCTCCCCTGCCTTTATAGATTAAGTTCATTCTACTTTTCGCCAACTGTCTGTATTTCCCTCTCCTGTAAGCACTTTTCTACGGCTTCAGCAGTGCTTCTTTAGTGTTATGTCCGAGTTCGTTAATGAGGCTGACGGGAACCCCATCTAAGCCCGGTGTAGTGCGCTTAGGAATTTTCCTTCGGCGTTCTTCCAATTGAAATTCTCTAGTACTACATCTTCATCGGTTGCACTCCTTTGCGCACTTTTACTCATCGGGGGAATCCCTTGGGCGAACCTTTTTAAACGAATCGGCTGTTATCTTTCGGATGTAACCTAGCGCTTCATACCCTTCCAACTGATTTCCTCCTTCATCTACCATATGTTGTTGCATTGTGACAGACTTCCTACCCAGCGCTTTTAGGTGGCTCCAAAATATCCTAGGCGTGGCCTTCTTCTTTCGCGAATCTCTGTCATCCAGCGTTCGCTTTCACCTTTAATTTTTGCCTCGACTAATTTCTGCACAATGGATTTTGCTCTAAATATATTTCCCATATTTGGTTGACTTCGTCCTGTGGCCGCTTCTGCTTTTTTGCTTGTCTGTGCTCCCGTGATGCCTCACGTCACTTCTCGATCGCCTCCCGGATTTCTTTGTTCCACCAACTTTTTGGCTTTCTCTTTCCTTTCCAACAAATAGTTTTCTTCTCTTTTTCCATTTCTTTTGTGATTATATGTAGCAGCTCACTATACTTCCAGTCTTTACCTGGTAGTTCGTCTAGTTTTTCCTCGACTCTTGTGGCTATATTTGTTATTTGTTTGTCATTTAGATACAAGCTGCCAACCTTTGATTCTATGTTCTTATTATCAGTTTTATATCCCATTTGTAATATTATGCGTTTATGATCACTACCCAAGCTGTTAATGCCTTCCTCGTCTATTCTCATCTCTCTAAGTTTGTCATATATTCCTTCTGTCATGAGACAATAATCATGCTCGATTGCCGTTTCCGACTTCCCACGTGATCTGCCCCTCACACTTAGGCCCCACGTTAACTATCTCAAGACTATGCTGCTCGCAGAGATCTAGCAATAACTTGCCATTGGTGTCTGAATATCCGTCAAGGTCATGAATGTGAGCGTTCATGTCCCCTAGAAGGATTATTTCGGCATCATGGACAAATCCTTTAATATCGGTGCTTATGCATTTCACTATCTCCAGATTCTTTTCTCTGCAGTTATTCCCCGTCCACAAGTAAGCTACACCTAGCCACGTTTTCTTTCCACCTACTGTGCCCGAAACCCACATATGCTCTGAAAACGTTTGTTTCACTCTATCCAATTTTGTTCTGCTATGGATTAGCATTCCAACACCCCCACCTCTCCTTTCTGATGTGATCCTGTTACATCCTTCCCAAATATAATTGTCAATATGTGGTGGCTCTTCCAAGTCTCTAAGGTGTGTTTCTGTAACCGCATAAACACCTACCTGTTCCTTGTTTAACTGTTCCTCAATCTCTAACCATTTTGCCTTTTTTCTGCCACCCTGCATGTTTATGTAACTAATTGCAACACGCGCCTTCGCCCTTCTTTTACCTTTTCTCTGGTTTTTCGCTATACTGCCTGTCAAAGAGTTCCCCTGGTTGTTTTCCTCATTACAAGCTACCCTGGGCACCGAAGGGCCCGCGTGCCCCCCAAAAAAGCTACTATGCGTCCTGCCAGTCGCCAGCCCACCTCATGACCAAGCCTCTTATCGAAGTGAATTCTGTCTCTTTGGAAACCGCCCCATCTGTGCACCTCCCTGTTTATATCCACTACCTCGAAGCCCTTCTCTCGACTAATTCGCCATATCTCTTTGTTTGCGTCGACAACCGCTCTTTGCAAGTTGATATTCCTCACTGGTACTTCCGGTATTGTGCATACCACTATCTGCACCTGAGGGGAAATGGCGCGCATGTCATCGACCCCTTTCGCCAATGTGGTCGCTAGTTTCGCTGATTCTTCATTCAAGACGTCGTTTAGACCTCCGCGATTATCACGAGGTTACGTCCATTAGCCTTAGTTGCGAGTTTTGCGCTAGCTTGCCTCATCACTGATCCCAGCCTATGTCCCGGGAACTTCCCTATTAAAACTCGTTTGCCGCCTCTCACCCTTTCCTTGACTGCTTCTTCGCATCTAACTAAATTCGAGTCCCCGGCGATTATCACGTGCTCCGGCTCTTCTGCTGGACCGTCCCGCACCTGGCCACTGCCTCGGTTATTAGCGCGTGCCACTGCTGCTTTGTCCCCTCCCCTTCCCAAAACTACTTCGCGGAAGCTGGGTCCTGTGACCCTTGCACCTGTCTTTTCCAAACCTGTTTCCCCCTTCACGTTTACCACTGTGGGGGTCGATGCCCCACTGTTCCCGCTGTCGCTTGCTTCCTTGTTCACCATGACTACCTTTGCTAACCCCTCCTCGGCTGACTTAAGCCTTTCCCCCATAACCATCGCTTTTTCCCGCTCTGTGGCCAACGCAATCTCCAGCTCGGCGATTCTTACCATGAGCTCATTCTGGGCAGCCATCATTATTTCCATTTTCGCCTCTAACTCGCATTGCTTACACTTGGCGTCAGCTCCCTCTGTCTCCTCATCCGTACAAACCTCTATTTTCCATCCCATTCCGCACCCTGTACACTTTACGGTCTTTTGACCATGGCTAGATCGTTCACACGGCGGATTAGGTACACTTAGAGTCAAATGGTATCACAAAACTCCGCAAGTATGCTATACTTCAAAGCACATGTGTGCCGTTCAGCCACGCGGTGACCGAACAAAAAAAAAAAAAAAAAAAAGACCCAGGCGACTGTCACACAGGAAACAGTACAAAATTGCAAGCCCTATTAAGCTTCAATCTAGTGGCTTATGTACTCATATAACTAAAAAAAAAACAAGCTTGAATCATGCAAAAAAAAAAGATATAGGAAATATAGCATGCCCTCTAGTGTCTCGCCCATTTTAGTGCTTAACTGTTTTTAAGGACGTTCATTTATCCAAAGCCGTCCTCCCTTTTACTATACCCAACCGCCTCTGTGTCCCGCAGATATAAAAGGTATGCTGCAATGTTACCCGAGGCAATTTCATATAAATTTGGGCTATGTATACACCTACAGGCCCTAAAACCTTGGCTGCTTTAAGTTATAAACATTCAAAATCACTTCGCATAGCCAGGTGTTTTCTGTGGGCACAAATTTTCGTGCAACTGATTTTGTGGGGCCATACCTTCCTTCAGCGTATATTTTTGTCACCGCGAGGAAGGGAAAAAAAGAAAAACAAAAAAAATATTTTTTCCGTCCTCCGCGCGGTGAGGCAACCAAAGGCATAGAGAACCGGCATACTAGCACGTCACGCTCTAAACATTCAATTCAAACTCACAATTCCTGCGTCCACTCAACTTCAGGTACATAAACGCTCCTAGTTTGCAACAACAGTGTGACAGAGGCGCGTGAAGTACTCTATCCATGCTAAAATTGTCCAACTCCAAGCTTGAAAACACAGTCATTCGTATCTCTCGCTGGCACAGCGTGCCGCCGCTGGACCCTATGGGCGGGGCGCGAAGGAGAAAGGGTCACGTGTCGCCAACCGGCCTATCGCAGGGCGCGGCGGTTGGATGAAGACCTTTCGCTACTTTTGAAAGATAAAGATACTTTATGTTAGCTGAGGGCCTAGCGGCACCTGCCGACATGTTGAAAAGTACTAAGAGCGCCTCACTGCCTCCGAGACTACCTCCTGTGACTCGTTGCCGGAACTAATCGCGGAGGTCACGAGCGCCTAGCTCGCGAGGCGGTAAAGAGATCCCACATGACGACGAGCGTTCGGAAAACTTATTCTACGCGCTTTTTATAATCCAGAACGGTCGAAAATGTCAATGTGAAGGTAGTTTCACCCGCTCCTGTGAAAGCAAAACCTTGAGCATAATCGGCTATCGGCATCGCTATTGCTTCACAGCGTTGCTGGAGGACATCTACGTACAATTCAGAGGGTTTTCAAACCGAAAAATACAGCTAATAAAACAACCACGCGCTTTGGCATTAACCGCTGCAGGTGCAAACACTATGAAGGGTGAGGTTTCTATTGCGCCGTTAAAAACTGGGTCGAGAAAAATCGGTTGTCGGTCCCGTCAGGTAACAATGGGTTATAAGTTATAACTATTAGCAGCCACTGAAATAAACTTTCGTAACAAACACAGCGGATACGGCCGTTGCACCGCGTGTGCTGGACATGCCCCTGGCGGCCGTGACTATAAACTGCCTGAGAGCGAGAATAGCACAGTAGTTTTTTTTTTTTTTGGTATAGTATGCTTTAATGCATAACAATTTTTCTAATAACGAAACCGATAGTTTCAAAATGCTATGAGCTCTTCTTCGAATAATAACTTATTTATTATCGACCGACTGCTACCGAAGCTACACACTCCGTCGCAGCGAAGTGATCAAGTTTTGTGAATGCACTCGCCGGCACGTTCTCCTTGCAACGAGGGTCACTAAGCGTTCCCGTGTGGCAGCGTGCGAATGACACTAGCAATGAACTGCACTCCCTCAAGGTGCACTTAAGTTGACCCGTGTGACAGAGTTTTTGCTTGAAGTAGAATGATTTTTTGCATCAAATGCCGAGCAGAGATGTTCCGCAGAGCTCCAGTAGCATTTGAAATAACGTCGCCATTTTCAGCAACAAGACAGACATTCTCACTGCTTTTTATTATAAAAGCGAGAGCGTCTGTTGTTCCAGAAAAAAATTTTAATTATGTGTCATGCTGGTTTCAATACGCTCAGTGTGGTGTGTGTTGCCATGTGTTATTGCATATTTTATAAAAAGAACGACAGCGCTTAAGTCGCGTTTTGCTTTATAATAACATATTATAATTGAAAGGAATGAATTTGGGAATCTGTCTCCCGAATACTATGTGTAACAGCGACTCAGTGGCTCAACAACATTTTATTTAAGGACTTCTTCATTACCTCACCTTACTATACGGCTTGAGAACTTCACTTACCTTGCGTTCTTCGTCCCATTGAGCAGTTTTTATCTTGTATTAGAGACATATTCAACGATGTTGAAGACTTAACCACATTGTCAAATTTTATTGAAATCCAAACATTCGCATGAAACAATTTAAAGATATGACACCTCACCGGAATAATTGACAACGTGATATAGATGTGCAATGCTAACGGAATAAAACGAGTCAATTTATAAGTAAGAAACACCCGTTATTTTTTTTTCCACCGCACCCTGTTCGTATCTCATCGGCGTAATATTGGCTCGCGCATTCATTCACATCCGAGGCAGCATCACCTCTAGTGGCCACAGTCGTTGTGGCATGAGGTAGCTATCTCGAGCAATAGCGCATACCATGTGCTATACTTAATTTTTGACTTCACGTTTCATTCCGTGAGGATATATAGCACGCAGTACGTCAAAGGCCGAATAGTAAAGTGAAGGCAGCGGCACTGTATATCACATGATGTTACGGTGTGGCGAATCTGAAAGGGCCCTGAACCACTTTCCCAAGTAATGATAAAACAATCTCAGTATTGGAGTTTCTCGCCTCGCGAATCGACTGATGCAAAATATTTCGTATCCCTCAAGAACGAGCGAAGTTATGGGTATTTGTCCCCATAACGCCGCACGCTTTAAGCGCCTTCTCTCTTATTTCGTCCCGAAGAGCGGGCTCGAACCTATGCAGGGAGGGGTGACACGTGAGGAGGCTACGTCAGCGCGCCTCGTGAAACGCGATTGCTCTATCCCGGTGGGATTCTGGCGCGCGCTAGTGTTGCTACAGTGTAATTTAAGCACCCTGTCGAGCGCTGCGGCGGCATGTGGCGGCACACCATGGCAAGAAGCGCATCTGATCCAAACGACATTCTTGGTTTACGTCAGCCGTCGGCCAATAGCAACAGGCTCTATGACGACAAACAGCAAGACCCCGCCCACCTAAGAGAATGAGGACAGGTCTCTGTATAAAGAGAGGGCGCTTGATAAAGGGGCAACTTCGCGTTCCGCTTGTAAATGCTCATTGCCATGCACGACTGCAAGATTTGGCTGAGCCGTTCAGAGCACTGTCTGCATGTGTTTTTTTCAGCAATCACAGGAGTGGTTCAGGACCGCGATGAGAAAACTCCGCATAAAAATATCGACAATTCAATGTGATCAAAGCTTAACAGAAGACGGATGAGCTTGACCGCCCCCAAGTTTCAATACTGCATCGCCAGCGTTTGGCCAAGGTTCTTGCTTCACAGACTTCCTTGGTCCAGTACTAAGTCCTTGAAAAGCCAGCTTGTCCAGTGCTGCCGTCGGTGCCTCGCATGCGAGGAACGCCATGTACGCCAGCAGACAGCTCCAGACGAACACGCCGAAAAATAAGGTCACCTGATAGAAATTAAAAAAAAAATCCGGTGTAGTGATATAAAATTAAAGGCTGAGGTGTTCCGTGCCGAAACGACGATATAATATTGGGAAAACCGTATTGAAATATTACCTATTATTTTGGCCACGTGCGGCACTGTAACGTGCATTGAAATCTCATAACAATCGCATTTATGGATGTCGCTTACATCGAGATGCGGCCGTCGTTGCCGAGAATAGAACCCGCGGCCTCGTGCTTAGCAGCGCAATAAGGCCGCCTAAGCTGCTGATTTTATAGAATAATGATGGTAGAATTTGCATGCTCGACACCTTTAACTTTTACATCAATTTATTTTGTCCCCCATGAGAAAGAAAGAGAAGTCAAGAAATTCAAACCCACCATCTAGCTCGTTGAGCAAATATGGCACATGAGGAGAGGAATACAAACAGAGTGAGAAGACAGAGGGACGTCAAAAAAGACACAGATGTTCACAAGCGAGGTCCTATAGTGAAGAATATGCTGAGGTAACGAGATCTAGAAGCGCAACAACGCGCCCGTAGCTTTTATTTGCGGATTTGAAAAGCTTAAGAAGGAGGAACTCACGAACGGTGACATGGTTAGCTAATTAGAAAGGCGAGCTTACGAATAAAAACAAGGAATAAGTGTGTAAGCAGGGCAGATATCTGCGGAACCTCGAAGGTCCGGTCACGGTATCACAGTTTGCATTTGGCTCGTTGCCATCTCTGATTGTACGCTGAATAGAGGATAGGCTAAGTCGCATAGGCTTTTGCACCGTTGCTGGTACGCCCAGCACTGGTTCAAGAAGTACAAGCAGTGCCGCATTTCTTTCCAGCACCATGGCGTAAGAGATCACTTGTACATAGCCATCAGTGCAGTTCCTGCGAGCGCAATTAATGCTACGTTAATGAGTCACGAACTCGTGCCATTGACAAAAGTAGCTGTGTTTATATGGGAGGTACATTAAATTACAAACTCTTGTTGACCTCTCTGTTCTGACATTTGTAAAACTAAGTGTATAGGAGAAAATACCGGTAGCAATTCCATAGTGCCGTGCTACGCGAGAACGCAGTCAGAGCGCGAGCGAACGAACGAAAATGCATCTATTTAATTCGGATTGTAGCCGAAGAGAAAGAATTCCCCTCCTTACGTCGCCAAAGAAACACCGCCATCAGTATCGCACGAAGCCAATATACCACTGAGCAATCTCCGCAAAGCAGCAGGGCTGATAAGCGTATAGTACAGTAACACCTCGGTGATACGAATCTCGCGGGGTTACCAAAAATATTCGTATCATATCAGCGCTTCGTGTATGTACGCGTTTGCATGTGCTTACGTGTTGTCTTCTTCGCCGAGTTTAAACTTGTCTGCTGGACAATACTTCCCCAGTTTGAGCACGGCTTCAACAGCTCCGCGGTAAAACGCTGGTGTAAGGGAATACGTCCGCTCCAGGGAGAGAAGCGGTTTTCGTGCAGTATGTTGTCTCAACGCGAAGCGGCTAGAGCACAGCACGTAGAAGGGTATACGAGCTGTTTGGTGATGTCTGTCTATATAGCGCGCGCGTGAGCGATCGCGAAAGCGACCGCGCCCTTACCATCAAAGTTCACACTTGCTGCTTGGAGCGACGCAGCCCCTCCCCCCCCCTCTCCCCCGGCGTCCGTGCTTCTTCGCCCGAGTAGAGTGTACTAGAACAGGGGAGTGCTCGGAACGAGCTTCGAAAGGTGAAGGTCAAACAGGGTCAATCTGCTTGTGGCGCTGCGATCGGTAGGCAGCTATGTGTCGTCGTTTAAGAGTTGCGCGCGGCTTCGCCGAAGTGATGCAGGTGTAGAATGCCCGCTTCCCACTCAAAAGGCCCGGGTTCGAATCGCAGCTGGAGGTGGTGGGTTTTTATTCTTAGTGTCACCTTTTATAGCTGTACTGGTTTTCCTTTGTTTCTTGAAACTAGCTCCAGCTGCTACGTGTTGCTTCAAAAAGTAATGCAAAATGTGAAGTAAACTAGAAGGAATTTGACAGTGAGCGTAGTTATTTGCAGCGCCACCACCCGGGATTGAACAAAAAAGTAAAGTATGGCCAGTGCTGGACAGTATAGAAGATACATCTATCTTAGATACCATCTTAGATACTTTTAGCGTATCTTGTATCTGTATCACGATACGTCTCGCAAAACGAGTATCTGTATCTGTATTTCCCATACATTCAATAATGTATCGTGTATCTTAAGATACAAGATACTGCTATAGAAACACCATCGTGCGAAACAATAAACGTTGACCGGAATTCCGGTTCTCAAGCTGATATTGCTACCAATAATCCACCTGAATAAAACTAACGACAGTGACATTTTTGTATATTTCCGCCAGAGCGCTCCAACGAGCACAGGCGACGAGGTTTAGGCGTCCCTATCATTGGAGCAGAGTCACGTGATGGCGCTCGAGCCATCTCGACAAAAACAAGCGTGCGAACGTCCACGCGAAGCCTACCTTTTTTTCCCGATGTTTTCTTTCTTTTTAGATGCGTTGATGTCATGATACTTGTATATAGCTACTGCACTCGGTTGCGTACTCCAATGCGTGCGGCGTCTTTCGCACAAATTCTGATGCCACTTCACTGTCGCTATTGAAGTTTGTCTTGCGTGGTGCTTCGTTGCAAAGTACCAAGAATGCAAGAATGGGGCTGCTTTGCGTCTCGCGACTTTCACACATCAGCGATTTGAAAGATATTCTCGATATAAGCTTGACTTACATAGTACGATGAGATTGACTTACATGCAGTGGAGATTCTAACAACCGTCCCACTATCGGTGCCGAAGTTAGATGAAATAGAACAAGCATTTGCGTAATAGGGAATATTTAGACGTAGTTTCTTTTTGTTCTTCCTGCTAAATTATTCGAGAAGTTCTCTTAATGATAATTTGATTGTTAGCACAAGAGCTTTCTTTGCTGTCCTCCATTTGCATCCCATACATTGGTATGTCTTGTAGTAAGCTTCACTGGTTAATTAAATAAGGCCAATTATGCGAAATTTTTAATATTCACTTTAGGGCCAGCTGCGCTTCGGCACATCGTAGAGCGCATTTATAAACGACCAATCCAGTTTTTTTTTAGCGGTGTACATGCGGCGTGGTGAATATTTTCGGGCTTTTTGAAGAAAGCCCGTGAAATATCAAATAAAACCACATTCGCAGGTGGTTAAAAAATAAGAATAAAGCAGAGAACATACTTTAGCAGCAGGTTACAAAAGACATGTTACAATAAACCGACGGGCGAAAAACTATGCAGACCCTTAGGACGAGTGCCACATGACGGTAAACCAAATATCTTTGGTTTCATTCAGCGGTGGTTAACCACCTGTTTATTTTTTTAAATATTTAGTTTTACTTACATGAAACGCCCTGTATACTTACTCAATTTTATTGTATATATATATATATATATATATATATATATATATATATATATATATATATATATATATATATATATATATATATATATATATATATATATATATATATAATACGGAGCCACCTTGCTATTTGACTTAAATATATTCGTTTTCTATTTTTTAGGTCCAAGTAAAGTATTCTTATTGTTACAAATCTGCTGGTAAGCAGAGCTAGAAGTGTCAATAGTGTGAATAGCAGTGGCGTAGACAGAAATTTTTTTCGAGGGGGGGGGGAGCTGGCACCTCCTTGATCCTACATTGGGTCTGGGCAGATAAGTCGGGTCGAGTGTCATTTGTGCTCTGTATTTCTGGGGAAAAAATTTTCGGGGGGGGAGGGCACGAGCCCGGTGTGCTCACCCCCCCCCCCTGGCTACGCCACTGGGGAATAGCAGTGATAACCTGGGGCGCTCTGTGCCGCTAGAATACGTCTGAGACGTTTCCTGGCGGCTACAGTTCGCTCGAAGAAGAAATGATCAGGGGTGCAACAGCCGAAATAGGATTTGGAGCAATTTTTGGAGCAGCAAAATGTTGCTTTTGGAGCACAAAAATCCAAATTTGATGCAGGTTGCGCAAAAAACCTGAATTTTTTAGCCCGAAATCCCAAATTTGCAGCAGTATAACAAAGAAGGCTTACTTTTAGAAAAGAAAGCAAAAATACGTAAAAGCAATTAAACATCAGCTAGTTCGTGCACAGTGCACATGAACACTGCTGTTTCAATGAAAGCAGTGTGTTGAGCCACCCCATAGTGCGAACAATGACTAAGTCAGTGCGAACAATGACGAAGTCCACATTAGCATTTGCAAGACCTGTCAAACGATTCGACAGGCACTGGAAATGTAATGTGGACCTACGAACCTGGCAACCTGGAAATTTGGGAGATTCGTAAAGCAGGAGCAAGTGGGGGTAGGGAAAAAATAACACTGGCATGCGATTTTGTCTGTTGTTTCTCAAAGCCGCAGAAACCCCATACACAGCAGCTCCAAATGATTGCCAATAATTTTTTAGACGTCAGCGATCATACTAGTACTCGTAATTGCACGGCGCGTGCATTAATGAGTAATTAAGGAACAAAATGCGCTGTGTCCCTGACAGCTAGTACCCCCATATAGCCCCTTCTAAATCTCAGTATGCTTTTCCGCGGGACACCAGTGTACTGCGGCAAAAGTGGCTTTTGAGAACTACTGTCCTTTTCTATTGCGATAGCAAGTATATATATGGACACTCTCGACGAGTTTTTGCCGTCATCTCCAGTATGAAGTCCAAATTGACAACATATCCATGTGCATAGTATGTTCTACCGTGGGTAAAAGCATGCGAGTGCGTGCGACGAACGCGGCTGAAGCAGATATCAAAGGAGCCAGCGCATGCGATAACATCACTCCGCTCGGGAAGCCTGCCACTGAAGCATAGAGGAAACGCTCTGCCCGTCTTGAACGAGCATGGAAAGGCGCGAGACGAGGGGAAGGGCTGTCGCTTGAGCAGCAACTTTTGAACTTTGATTCTAAGGGCGCGGTCGCAATCGCTGGCGCGCGCGCTATCTCGGCAGCCATCAGTGGGCGGCTCGGATATCCTGCTACGTGCTGCGCTCTCAATGCGAAGACACTGAGCAGAAAGAGCATCTTTCCCTGGAAACGCCGTATTCTCTTACACTAACGTTTTCTAGAGTGACGCGAGATCGGATACAAAAGAGTTTGCTGCCAGTCTCACTTCGTATAATATTACAATTTGTAGCGATCGCATTCATTGCTTCGTCCTTCCGGTGAACCTGACTTTTTTCTTTTCTTTCGCGGGGGGTTAGGGTTAGTGTCTGTGCGTCTGTATTGGATGATGATGCCCACACTGGAGATGACCAACACGGCCTCCATTTCTCGCTCAGATTTGCGCAACTGAGAAAATTTTAAGCTGGTCGGGCATTTGGGCGCAGCGTGGCGCAATTTTAACAAATTGCATGGTTTTGGCTCAGCTTGGCGCAAAAATAAGGAATTGTATCAAATTGGCGCAATTGGCACAGCTGTTGCATCCCTGAATGGTAAAAGATTGAAGGTTAGTGAATATGTTGCTAACGAACGCTTTACGCCAGCAGATAAATGAAATATGAAAAATCATTGCAGTTTTATGTCCTCAATTAATTGTGAGCGCCGACTGTGTAGTTCATCGCTTTCACACGATGCGTCACAAACAATATCGCTACCAGCATTGTTGCTGCTGTACCCCTGTCGGTGGATGCGGTATTACGAAAACAATAATACGCTTACGGAAAAGGTAACATTGCACAGCAGTATTTGCGCCATCGTGCGGAGGCTTCATAATGACGTTCTTACAAGTAGATGGCAACCACTAGCTGGTCGCCAAGTAGAGAAGCGACACCCATAAATTACAGAAGCGTCAAGCAAAAACCACTAAATGCGCAGCGGTTAAAGAGCTGCCATGTTAAGCAGCCAAACAAATTCCAATATATATTGTTTAGGAATGAAACTAATATACCTTAAGCAAGAAAGTTTGCATCTTGTGATAAAAACAGGCATTTTGTTAAAATTAAACAAAGTTGGTCGCAGTTAAGAAATTTTCAAGTGAACACATTTCTACATAGTCCTTTGCAGCTTCATTATGTATATCTATAATAGCAAATTTGCAAATGTATCGAAGTATCTTTGATACAATCGGGAAGTATCGTATCGGATACAATTATTTCGGGAGTATCTTGTATCTGTATCTCAAATACCTCTTGCCCGAGTATCTTGTATCGTATCGCGATACTATTTCAAAGTATCTTTACCCAGCCCTGAGTATGGCCTCCGAGATTTTTTGCGAATACGAGACTCGAAAGAAGATTTCACAGTTTACGTTACTTTTTGAAGCAACTCGTAGCAGCTGAAGCTAGTTTTAAGAAACAAAGGAAAACGAATACAGCTATAAAAGGCGACACTAAGCATAAAAACCCATCACCTACAGCTGCGATTCGAACCCGGGCCTTTTGAGTCGGAAGCGGGCATTCTACCCCTGCACTACTTTGGCGGAGCTGCGCGCAACTCTTAAACGACGACACATTGCAGACTACCGATCGCCGCGCCACAGGCGGATTCACCCTGTTTGGGCTTCACTTTCTGTACATGGGTGCTGCGGCCGTTCCGAGCACTCCCCTGTTCTAGTACACTATAGCCCGAGATCAGATAGGCGGGGCGTTTCCTCCCTGCCCCAGGAGCAATCAACGGCAGGCCTCGCACGCGGGGTGATGTTATCGCATGCGCCTTCCGTGCGATGAAGATGGCCGGCTCGTATCATATCTGCTTCAGCCGCGTTCGTCGCCCCCGCTCGCTGGCAGAACATTTCATGCGCGGGGCGATGTTATCGATTTGGATTTTATATGACACATGACGGTGACGGCAAAAACCCGTCGAAAGCGTCCATATAATCGATATCGCAATAAAAAAGTTGTTTTATTGGGGATCCTCTTATCAGCTCCTGAATCGTGTTGTATAGCTAGCTGCCGCAATAAGAAACTTTAAAGTCGGAAAAAATATTTGCTATGTACCTTCTTTGTACCTTCCGCCGCACCGATCCTGCAAATAGATTGTGGAAAGCTGACGAAACACGGGCGAATTAAGCCCAAAACGCAAGCGCGGCTTAATTGTCATGCGAACTGAACTGATCACCTTGAAAAAGGCATGAATCGATCGTTAAGAAGCGCTACCTGTCTCTTGTGTCACGATTTCGTGACGACAAATTTGATGCATCACTGCGTCGGCATCGCCGCGATACAGTGCCAGTGAACTGCTTTGAGTCACGAGAGCATAAAACATTATGGGTGTAGTGCTTTCGGTGACCATGGTAATTCCACGTCATTCGAAACCAGAGAAAGGAGGAGAAGATTTATACATAAAAATGTCACAAACATACTGGTGCGTCAAAATACAATTTAAAAAGTCATTGTAAGGCATGGTATCGAATAACTCACGCTGGTTAATGACTCATTTCATAATTGCGAACTGATGCGATAAACAGAGCAGAACTACGCAGAGTTGCCCCTCCCTCCGTCCCATCAAAATATAGCTGTCTATAAACGTAAAAGAATGACCCTGTATATAACAACATTGTATAATGTTTGTTAAAAAAAGCATAGATTACTTCACCAACTGCCTCTAAACGTGAGAATCCGTTAGACTAAACTCTAGCATTTCCGAGCATACACATCCTATGAAACTGCACCATCATAATCTCACGCTAATTACAGAACAGAGCTTTTATACCTTTATGAGCCTTACCTGATTAAAGTGAGACCAGTACATGCGCTCCCTGGATGCGTGTAGCATTACCACGATGAAGGGATAGTGTATCAGGTATATGCCAAATGAAAGCCTGCTCAGAGGCGCGAAGAAACTCGAAGACAGAAATCGACTGACAAATCCTGCAAGAAGAACACAAAAATAGACATAAAAAATATCAAAGAAGCACAACAGAAAGTTGTTGTAATTAAAATATGCACGGTTGGAGCAGGTTGCCAAATTTCATGGCTGAAGTATGCACTTCAAGCACTGATGCAATATTTGCCGTCTCAGCAGACCGTCGCAACCCCACCAAACGCAAGCGCACTCAATATACGCACGGGTGGCTGATAGTTCGACTTTTCTGGTGAGTCTGCACAAAAACGTCACAATGTACTTTCAGCACGAATTGATGACGCTGTCGCGAACAGAGCCACCGCGTTACTGGCACCATCTCAGCATATTTGGTGCCAGCACCAATTATGCCAACTCCAGGCACATAAGAAAAACTTCACGAAGACGAGCGAAGCAGCACAGCCACTCAGCCACTTCTTCCTCATCCAATTATGACCAACCGCCAAATCCAACTCTCTCTATGCAGATGACATCTGTATATGCAGCAGTGGTCGCAATAGACGTGTCCTATGAGCAAGACTACAAAAAGCTCTCAATTCAATCGAAAAATCCTTACTCGCGCGAGGTCTAATGTCACCAGAAAAATCTGCCGCCGTTGCCTTTACGAGGCATGATGTTTCGCGCTATACGTTAAAGGTAGCGCATTCTCCCATTCGGTATGTGCTAAGTCATAAGTTTCTGGGAATGACAAACGACAGGCTATTGACATGGACGCCCCAAGTTCGAATACTGAAGGAAAAAGTAACGTCATACGCGAGCACCTTCCGTTTGTTATCAAGCAACGCCGGGGGCGGCTCCGTAAGTGCCCTGCTGCGAATGTGTACGGCTCTCTGCGAAGGTCTTCTACGATACAGCCTCTCTGCGTTACATGGCATTTGACAAACATACAAGCGCTGACTGGAGCTCAAGCAAAAGTCCTGAGAGCGTGCCTTGCCCTACCAAAAAACACATCAAGTATCGAAACCCTTGCCGAAAGCAGACACCTATCAGCTCCAGTGCTTCTGCAGCAGGAGTTTCTTCGAGTCCACTTGCGTTATGCCACCAGAGTGCCAGGTCATTCGCTTGCTTCAGACAGTGGTCCTGTGGTGAAGAGCTTGCTCCCGCTCAGGCACGTAGCCAGAATTTTTTTTCGGGGGGGGGGGGGGGCCCAAGGCCTAATTATTCGAAAAAACGTCTTTTCATGGTAAAAAGAAAAAAAAGTTGCCCGGGAATATAAAAGGCTGGTCGAATTTCGGGGGGGGGGCCCGGGCCCCCCGCCCCCCCCCCCTTGCCTACGTGCCTGCTCCCGCTGCATTATCGGAGCGTATCAATGCCTACGGAGCCATAGTGGAAAATTCCTTCATGATGAATAATCACTTTCGTGCCTGGGTTCAAGAACAAGAGACGTACACCCGGACCAGCACTAACATTTTTCACACTACAGCACGTGGAAAACAACTACAGGGCTCACCGTCATATTTATACTGATGGCTCTGTTACACCGGCAACATCTGCAATTGGTGTCTGGATTCCATCTGCCAATGTCACCATCTCTACCACTCTTAGTCACCGTACTTCATCTACAGCCACTGAACTGGCTGCACTACGGGCTGCTTTTAATTACATCGTAGACCAGACAGCTGAGTCTTGGGTCATCTTCACCGACTCAAGAGCGGCGCTGTAGTCTCTGATGTCTCCATGCACGCAGGACCAACTCGTCATGGACAACAAACACCGATGCAACAAAGCCTGCGACCTCCATCACCGCATTGTTCTGTAGTGCATACCTGCCCGTTGTGGAATGCAAGGCAACGTCCAGGATGATGACGCCGCCAAAGCTGAACATGACACCTCGAGAGAAATCATCGAGGTACCTTCCTCGAGAAAAGATGCGGCGACACTTGTATCGGCACACGCTTGGCGCTTCCAGCGATCCCTCTGGACAGATGTTAGTCACCAGTATGGACCTCTTTACAAGATCGACCCATCGTGTAACTTCGATATGCCGCGAGACCAAAACAGACAAGAGGAAATATGCTTGCACCGCATCAGACTAAACGTCGCATACACCAGCTACTTCAAGAGCAAGATTAAGCCGTCGGACTCACCAATGTGCGTCCAATGTAACGTCAAAGAAGATTTTAATCATGTTCATTGTGAATGCAAGCGATACGCATCATAGAGACAGTCTCTGAAGGCGGCCTTGCTTCTTCAACGGGCCTCGTGCTTAGAGTTGCGACATGTTCTGGGCCCATGGCAAAGCAGCACCTGTGCGCTACATGCCACAAAAGCGCTGTGCCACAAAAGACTTTCTTGCGGGCCACGAGCCTGAACGAAACGTTGTAAACTTGTGTGGCTGTATGTGTTATGCGTTTATCAGTGTATATATATCATATCATATCATATCATATCATATCATATCATATATCATATCATATCACATCATATCACCCAGCACCTGGAGTAGCATGTCAGGCGAATAGCCAGGCAAACATCTCCAGCCTTTCATTAAAATATTTCTCTCTCTCTTATCATAATTGGGGAACTGCCATAGCCGGTATTCCTATAGGACCTGAAACGTGTCATGGAGACCTATTTGTTCTCTTGCAGACCTCCTTGAAGCACCCGTGGTTACAATATCACTGGAGTGGTGTCACCCACTCAGCCCTACGGGTTTTGGTAAGTTATTGATTTTCGTTGCGGTACCTTCATTTATCGCTCACACCATTTTAATTCCCGCGGGTTTCCCGCTTCCGCTATCTACCCTCCCAATTTTTTAAATGGAACTGCCATTCTTAGTCTGCTTGGGCCACTTATGTTGTTTCTATTATGCTCATTGCCCCTGTATTTTCGCTGTCTCACTGCAAAACCTAAAGCATAAATATACTCTACATTCGTCGGAATCGAACATGAGTCGCCCTTCGACGAACACTCTTTTGTGTACCCTCCTCTGAACATTGGTCCCTTTGCACAGCTGCCTGATGCTGTATACACTCGGCCATTGCTACGGGACTGGGCAACGTGGGGATCGTAACCAACGTTAGCAGGTACCGGCGCAACTTTCTAAATACTATCTAGAAACGTGGGCACCGGCGCGCCACGGGTACAATGTGTGCAATCTCCAAGGCCACTGAGAAGGAAGGCGACTTTACGCGTGCCCAGCTAGATGGCACCACGTGCACGAAGAACACGAGGATGGAGCCAGACAGCAGTGTAAGGCTCATACATGACGAGTTTTCGCTGTCACTGCTGCAAATATGTATAAACTCTTTCACAATTGGCAAACACTGACATATTTTCAATTCTCTGGGGTGAAATAATCTTAGCAGCAATAGCATGCGTTGTCATCACTTTTGCTGAAAGAACTTACGATTCTTACTCCTCGCACAATTCCTGCGATATACATGTGTGGCGTTTTTTTTTTTTTTTTGAAAGAGCCATGTCCACTTTAACTGAAAATGAGAAAAACGCCGTTTTTTGCTATTGGCAATATGGTCGGGTCTGCTCCAAAGATTGCTTGCGAGTCTTTTCATGTCACCAAACTACCTCAAATCTATATTGCGGCTAAAACCTATAGCCCACTATCGTCGGTATGCAGGAGTAAAATTTGGATTTGGCTCTTATGGATTGGAACATTTCATTTGGGCTTGTATTAGCTCGTTAAGAAGTCTAAATCACAGCTAATGAACGATATAGCAATATATATTTTGCGAGAAAATTAACACCATCCTTGTGCTTCCGTTGGTGCCGTCTTATGTTGTGTGGGTTTAATGGCGATAACCACACTTGTAGAGCCAGTGGTCCTTCGAGGCAAAAGGCGCACCATTCTGTACTGTCGGCAGCGGTTTCTTGTTCTCGGTATCTATTGAAGGCCTTCAAAAATGCTTCAGCTCTTCTTCTTCTTCGTAGCTCGTTTTATGCCGCGGCGTTTTGGATCACTTCTTCTTCTTCAAGGAATAGATCGGTGCTCAATATCTTCATTTCAGATGCCTTCTCTTTCAATTATACCATCTTGGAGCGAAAGAAGGACATGATACTCTACGCAGAACTCGAAAATAAACACGAAGAGGTTGAAAAAAGTAAGGAAGTCGTCCTCTTACTCTTTCTATTCAAATTTTGCCCTGCAACATCATGTCCTTCAGTAAGTACCAACTCGCCCAAGAAAAGCTAATTGTGGAACGAAAGTATGATAGCAGAGCAACTAGGACACAAATGAAACAGATTGGATGACACCATGTTGGTTGTTTTGGTTACGATTGTTGACGCAGCGCTGGTTTAATGGGACTGGCTCAGTTTGATTCAATCAGGTTCAGGATTTAGCTCACTTCTGATTCGAAACTGCTTTTTTGAGTTTACGTTACAGTCAGGAATTGCCATTTATTTCTTACAATTGTTTTAAAGGTGAAAGATACTTAGACGCACTTTACGCTCCCGTAAAATTTAGCCCAGTTTCAGTTTCTGGATTTGACTCTTAAAAAAAAAACCGTCACATGTGTTTGATATTTACAAAACATTAATGATTACTAATCTGAAAATAAAACCGCAGCGCAAGAAAGACGGGACACAAGAGACAAGAAGACGGGACGGGCGCTCGTCCCGTCTTCTTTCACAAAGCTTCCTCTTGCCTACGCAATTTCTTAGCCAAGAATTCTCGTATCTCGAGGGATTGCGATAGCAATGGTACGAATTTAACTTACTCGTCACTTTTGAGGGCAAGGAGGCAACGCGAAAGCCGATGAAACGACAAGGAAAGAAAGAAGTGCGCGCAGGTGATAGCAAGGCTGCACGCGAAGCGTCTAGCATCGAGGTTATACGATGATAGCGAATGTATTTTCGCTGCATCTCAACTTCCAGTTCCGGGCGTCTGCTACAGCGCTTACGCGTTGCCGTGTTGCAGCAGACGTCCTGGAGTCTTGCGCGAAGCGAAGTGCTCGCGTTTCATCGATGACCATAGCTAACCAAAATCTAGTTGCTCGATGGCGTTAATAATCCGTGTGCTATCTCGTCAAGTGCAGTCGAACAACGCTCCAGATGCACCGCATCTATAAACCGCGCTTAAATTGAAACATTGAAGGTTTGAAGATGTGACCGAAACGTCCCCCCCCCCCTGTTTACCACAAGCAGTTTAATTACATTTTCATGAAGCTGCGCTGCCACTCAACTAATTAGGCATGTTCGAGCACGGTATGGTAGTTGTCATTAGGGTGTTTTGTAGCTATACGTAAAATGTTGCATTTCTTACAAAGATCTCAGTACAAGACATAGAAGTGGCTTTTGAGACTACGGAGAACTGTACAGAAATATAAAGCAGCAGTAAGAAAGGTGTCATGAGCGTAAAGCCGCAGGTTCAATTAACCGCAGCATTTTGACAGGGCCGGAATGCCAGAGCAATCGTATACGCTTAGATATGTGAACGCGTAAAACGAGGAAGATTCGTCGGGAGGTTTCTACGTGCTAATGCTTTTCAGAAAACACGGCGCAGTCACTTCGTCCTTGCGGAGTTTGCGTGAGCAAACATAAAAGAAGTGGTGTTCAGTTGTCTCGGCCTGAAGTGACATCAATACACGTGCGCCTGGATTCACAGGGCGCGCGTGCTGCGCGTTTGCACGATTAACAAAAAGAAAAAAAAAAACAGACGGCGGTCGCGTTACTTACTAACGTCTATGGGAGCGAAAGCCATACAAAAGCGAGCGAAAGTGTGATTGTGCTTATATATAAGAATCGGAGCAAATTAAGTGAGCAGTGATTTGTTTAGTGAAAGTTTATTTAAATGACGATAATCGAAACAAATAGAATATTCAATTAGTGAAAGTGACATTAGTGACAGTCAATTAGCGATAGTTTATTGCTGATGTCGCACTCGATACAAAGTTCACGGTATTATAGCCACACTTGATGGCTTTAACCTTCGAGTCACCTTACGAGAATGCATTAGGATACCGAGCTTCTTTTTTTTCTTTTTTGATCGACTTTCACCGGACGCTTTGCATTAGGCGTCATTCGAGGGAAAGATAATATATCTACACAATGAAGTAAGTGTTACAGTGGCCAGCACTCCTCTGAAACACTGCAGCGGTGGTCGAGTCGTTACAGCGTCCGACTACAATGCGGGTTGTACTGGGTTCGATTCGCAGTGTCGCCAAGCACCCACGTATTTTTTTTTTTATGGAAAAACGGATAGCACGGCCTGAGGTTGTGTCGCGGGCACTCTTTTCTTCAGAAGGCGGCCTTTCCGCTCTCTTCTTTCACTCCCCTTTAGAGCCAAAAACGCTGCGCCGTGCTCCCTCACGGATCACAAAAATAAGAGTATCTTTTTTTTTTTTCTCTAACCACTACTATCGCAAGAGCGCCCAGTCCCGAAACCCAATTACCATACCTAGGCATTACGTTTCACGACTCTGGCTATTCGAGCGCCGGTCAGACACACACGGCGGCCAAACTGCTTGCGGGCCAGATGACTGCCTTTGTCGGGACACGTTTCCGTGCTAGTTGGGTGGGATTAATTACACGCAGCAGCGCAAAACGACAGGGACAGAGAGAAAAGACACAGACACAGTGATGTGTTTGCGTCTTCTCTCTCGGTCTCTGTCGTGTTGCGCAGCTCCGTGTAATGCCTCTGTCAGTAGTTATAAAGAACTCCAGCAGGCTATCGAGTTCCGAGGAGAGGGCAAAACAGTTGGCCTGGGAAACGATTACAGCAAATTCATTTGCGTCATAAAGGGCTGCTCTTCCCTTTGTAAGTACATGAAAATATTACACACGAGTTTATTCTTCATCAACAGCAGTTACAGTATAGATGACAGGTGGACAGACAAAAATCTGCGCATTCAGCTTGACTAGTTTGGTGCCCTTATAGTAATTGGCAACACGTATGACAATACGTAGAAATAGCACGCACATATGTAAAAGTATGTACAGTCACAGGCGAAAGCTTGGTTATGCTGTTTGAAGTAGACTAGTCTATTGTGCATATTCGACAAACGCAATGTGTAGAAGCAACGTTACACCGAGGAGCTGTCCTATAAACTTACTTTTGCTGGTTGGTTGCATAGTTTCCAACTTCTTGCTCCGAACTGTACGTTGTAAAATGAAACACCTTGTTTGAATGCACACATTTTATGTAAGGTTACATTCATTTTTGCGCAGTAGCAAACATACTTGAGAAATGAAAATCAGATAGAAAAAGGAGAACTAGAAAGCAAATAGCAAAATTCTTATAAATGTAACACTAAACAAAAAAACGCGTTTTTGTGTAAAAGATACATACATACATACATACATACATACATACATACATACATACATACATACATACATACATACATACATACATACATACATACATACATACATTGAGGTGTAGTTAATAGGATGAACTGCTACAATGCTGATACACTCAGTCTTGAGCACATGAGGTTTCAAGACAGTAACTTACGAGAGAAATCTCTCACCACTCTTATGTGCCAACTCGGCATTTCTCGAACCCACTTGGAACAATTTGATGCATAGTTTCTTCTGCTGCCCACTCACAAGCAATTTTTATACATTTTTCTGATGGCAGCCCATGACGATATATAAGAAAAGAGCCCCTGACAATGTGATGCCAAGGAAAAGCGCAATGCATCACATTTTGGTACATGTCTACAAGATGACACATAGTTTATTTACAGTTCGGCACATTAACAACACAAGCTATGTTAGGTGACGTGGGCTGAAAAACTGGCACAGCTCGGAGAAATTCTGGACAATACATAAATAAAACACTTCGCTGTTACTAAGCTCCTCGGTACAAATAAAGCTGTTGTTGACATGTCAAGACCCTATTGCTTCTCCTGAAAACACTCCTCAAAAAGGTTTCAAAGTGTGCACATGTGCCGACTTCCTTTGAATGAGAGACTGCTGTATAGCAGTCTCTCATACCGCTTGAAAAAAATTTTAGTGCACTGCTGGGCAAGGCATATGATGTGAAGCTTCAGTGCCTTGCATGTATATTTTGCTGCTGGCCTCAGCTGCAATGTTTATCAGCAAAAATGTGCAGAATAACAATTTATAATGGGCCACGACAAAGTAATTATGTTTCAGGTACATAAAACATGAACAACAATAAACGAATTTAAGGACATTTACCCACAGTTTACAGAATGTTAAATATATTTTCATGGAGCTATCACAGGTTATCTGAAATAGTAGTAATGGTTATCAGCCTTCAAATTTGTTCGAAGTCGCCAGTTTCAAGATTCGCACACCAGCAGCCCTCTTCAGGCAAAACCATTGTACAGACGCATCAAAAAGCATAAGTGAATGCATGCTATAGTCACCCTACAAAAAGAAATAAGTACTTTCAGTAGTAATATGAGCAAAGCTGCATAGATGATAAACTATTTGCAGAGTATACAATTACTTTATGGAGAAACCTATGGCAGCAAACACTATATAAAAAAAATTAAACTTACACAGTACATGCAGAGAGGTTGACTGTTGAAGAGGGCAGACAGGCGATGGGATTACATTACACAGGTGCTAAAGGCTGTTGGACATACTACGAATAGTGACGCTCCTCTGGCATGTAAATAATCCGTGGAGAAGGACTTTCCAGAGCTTATATATACATAAAATCATTTGTGCTATACTAATGCATGTATCGTGAACGACTATATCGACCAAGTGCAAAATTACCCGCTTCAATGGTTTCATTCTTGCACTACCAAACATGAAAACACTGTTTTGGTTGCCGACCATGGCTGCTGTTTCTAGTGGCAGTGAAATGCAGAGACACACATGCACTTTGATTTACATGCATGTTAAAAATTCAAGGTAGCCAAAATTAATTTGCACATCACCACTACAGTGTGCTTTACATTATTGTCAAGGTTTAATATATTAAATGCAGAGTTTAATTAATCTTGAATCCTCAAGTGCAAGGAATTGCTGAATGATGCACTGCTCAACAATTAAACTGCAGCTGTGCAGACTCTCACCATACAATTCAAACTGCTCCAGCTATCACAATGCATTCTTTCTGATGACGTGCACTTTGAACACCAGGACACAGTCACTTGCAGTCGCTCTCTACTTGTTGGCCTTGTGTGTTTTGTCCGAGACACACTGTACAATTACATGACAATGGGGCACCTGATCCCGTAACACTGCTGGAACATAGAAAAATATAGATGATTGTTACAACCGTGCTATGTGTAAAAATGGACAAGTGATATGTGCTAAAAACTCTAGCTGTCGTATTTTCATAAGCCGATGACAAGTATGAAAAAATAATAAAAAACAAGAAAAAAGGTCTGAACATAGAGCCATTAACAATGAAGGCCTTGAAAAAATATTTTATGATATAAATGTGTTTGTGATATAAATGAAACTATGTTCATTTTGAAGGCAAGAAACTTCTGCCTAATCGTGAGACATCAGCCAATAAAGTATCTTCTATTTCGACTTTACACTACGTGCAAGAAGCCGACCAAAAGTCAGTTCACTATGCTGCACTCTAAGAAAAAATCAAGTATTTGGGGAGTATTCCTGCTCCACAACCATAGTCGTCATCCACCTCACGTACTTTCCTCGCGTTATCACCACGGTCCCGGCACTTCCCGGTCACGAATGACGCGCGTGTTATCAGAGTGACATAGCATTCTTGATAGGAATGTGCCAAGAGCCGGGTTTTCAAAAAAAAAAGACGCGAGCAAGCAAGATTACAATTATTGTTGTGTGGCAGAAATACTCCCAAATACTCGATTTTTTCTTAGAGTGTACTCATGTATTGCTATGTTACAAGACAACAGCTATTGTTCATCACTTTAAAATTACCTAACATAGCCACCTCATCATACAGTGTGCAGGAGCAATTTTGAAGACTAGAAAACACAAAGAATTTGCGGATTATGTGTGTTTTTTTTTTGCTCAAAACCGTTTTTCCTAACAAAAGTACACATTGAAAAAAAATGCACTTGATTAGGAGAAACGCTTGTGAGCAACAAACACACTCATAATCCACAAATGCATGTTAATGGGCTCTTATGGCTTCCACAAGCACTCATCATCATTATTATTGATGTCAATGCCATGCCGGACGGATATGCTGTGTCCTGCTCAGAACACCAAAGGTGCACTGTATGACTTGTCTTGCATGGGTGGGGGCTGCACTGCACTGCTGCTTAGCTGGGCCACCCACGGACAGGATGCTGAGCACCCATGGCACACAGACATAGCGAGAGTCACCTTCAGAGATCAACAAACGTGTACTATGCAGTTGTGCTGAGAACATGTGCGGCGGAAATACAACGTGCCACAACATTAAAAAAAGATGAGCTACAGCAGGTAAAATGCGCATTTACTGCTCCTGTGTTGCCTGAGGCTTGAACTAGAGCTCTTTCTCCCGCATGTTGCGAATAGCCAGGCGATTTTCACCCACTTGCTATTTCCATGCATAGCACTTGATACACTGAGCGAGTCACAAGCACAAGAGCTCAACAAGCAATAAAAATATTAGTGCTATTTCAAAAGCACAACTTTTTAGTCTCACATGTATGGAGTAAAATTCATAAGCTGCAGACTTTACACTTTCGACATTGTCAATTCTATCATAGTTTGCTTCTTCTTAAGTGTCCAATTACCATCGCTGTGTGAAAATAATACAACCATTCACTGTAATAACAATGTTTGGGTTGTGAAGGTGCGTACATTACCAAGTGTTTGCTGTGCCATCTGTACTTAAAAAATACTAACCTAGCAACCAGCCATTAGGCAGTTTTCTGCCCTTGAAGCTCCCAGGCAGAGCACAGTCCATCCAGATGAGGCTGCCATGAGTGCTTCCAGGCCCCTTTGAGGTCGGCTGGATGATAACAACCCCACCGTTGCAAAAGACTTGTACATTTAGGGAGGAGCACAAGTCCTTCCTATTTCTGTACAGGTGCTCGAAGACAAAAGGTGGCTTCATTTGTCAGTGCTTGCAATCGGTGGATCCCAGGACCTTACGAAAGTTTGCGATCTGTGAAGAGGTCAAAAAGGATATAAGTAGAACCCCGCTGTTACGTTCCTCACTGCTGCGTTTTCCCGGCTGTTACGTCGTTTTCCGCCGGTCCCGGCATAGCTCCCATAGGATACAATGTATTGGGAACCCCGCTGTTACGTCGTAACTGTCGGACCGTTCCCGTATGATACGTCGCGAAGTGCGCTCGGAGCCGACCGAGTGACTACCAAAGAGAGCGGCCATGGTGCATTTTCACGCAGCTTGGCCTCGTTTGACCGTAATATTAGCCGCATGAGAGGCGCAAGCAACAGAATCTTTCAATTGATGCAAACAAAAGCATAGCCTTCGAGATTCAAGTTGCAAAGATGGCGTCTATGACGTAACTGCGCGCGAAAGCAAGGCCTTCGAGATTGGCATTTACTATTGACAAAAGCATAGCCTTTGAGATTTGCGTTGCACCAAGATGGCGTGTATGACGTAATTGCTTGCGAAAGCAAGGCCTTCGAGATCGGCATTCACTTCTGCCATCGCGTTGGCGTAGACTCATCATCATCGTTATTTGTCGGAGAACGGGAGGAGTTCGAGCTGGTTGGAGCTCGCATGGTCGTGCGTGCGGTTCGCGGTCGGACTCGCCGCGCTGGTCGTGATTGCGTGTGCTTAGTTCTTTCATGCCTACAGCTGTTGGTGTTAAAAAAATCACATACGTTGATTACATTTCTGTGGATGAGGCCGTCCTTAGCTCCGCGTTTCTAGCCATCGACTAGATCGCGGCTGAGCGCGCCAATTTTCGTGCTGCTCGTAAGAATTGATATAAAAAACGTATCAGCGGGGTTCTACTGTATTCAAAAAACCATCATTGAAAGCGATATTAATAAATATTTGGCAGTAACAGAAAAACTATCACTTAGTCAAAGCTATCATATGCTATATTCAATTTGAAACGAACTGAAGCCCCATGCAAGCTTTACATACTAAACGATATATATGTCCTGGTAAAGCATAGTGCTGCCACAGCGGTAATCTTCTACACAAGTAATTTTCCAATATAAAAGGAACCTGAAAAAGTGCTACATGGCTACTGGAAAATGAAGTCGCATCAAATATTTTCTCTAAACTGTCAAGCGTGGTAAACAGATAGGTTCCTCCTAATAATAAGATAAAAGCGTGCTTAAGCCAAATCACAAAAACTGCTGGTGCACTCGCTCATATTGCAATATATGTATATTGGCCATATATACGTATATACAAAGCGGTAGTAGTACATTTTTCGTACCGGAACTTAACACGGGGTGACATTACACCTGCTGGGATGAAAATACAAACGTATGTTATAGCACTACACGAAGAGCAACGAAATTAGTTGCGCAAGTTCCACTCACCGATGGCACAACGATATTAGCAGCCGTCAGCGTCATCGGGAATCGAATGTGCTCTGCAGCCACAGGCAAAAGACGTCTGTGGACTGGAAGCTGCCGCTGACGTAGAAATGCACTGGTCACGTCCACTGGTGAAGCGTGAGAAATCGCCGTGGGCCGCTGTAGTCAAGGCTCCAGTGCCGTGCAAAACGACAGGTCAGGTGGACTCTAAAACCTGTGCTTAGCAGGTGCTGGTCTACGAATTCGTCCAAGGCAAGGCACCAGTGAGAAGTGTGTTCTGTCCGGAGCGAAGTGTGACGTCCACGTGCCTTCGCTGCCAGGTACAAGTCCAAGTTTTCACCGGAGAACAGTCAAGGCGCACTGCCAAAGCAGCCACATCTACAGCAGATTGTCTCGGCGCGCGACTTCGGTTCGACATGGTATGACGTTCGGATTGCGGTTATCACAAGAAGGAGAAGCAACGAGTTAAAAAATAAAACGCCAAGCCCAGCGCCAAATCCTTAAAGCCCTCATAAAGCACCATCACAACTTCGTAGGGCGAAACACGGTTATAAACGCTTTTAATCTTCTGTCACACGGGCACAGCCTCTTCACAAGTCTTGGAAATATCAACACAGCACCACTGTTCACAACGCACAACGTTTCACTCCCGAACACTGAATTTGCCTGGACTGCTCACAAGAAAATAGAAGCGCACGGACTAACCAGTGGCGAAGCAAGAACCAAATAGAGAGCGCAGTTCATGCGTTACCGTACGAGTACGGAATCACTCAAGTAACGTGCCAAAATGCTGTCAATTCGAAATGCCGCACTGCACCTTAATGAGACACAGGAAAGCGAAGCAAACGAACTGTTACTGACAGTCAAACACATATTGCAGGCTCCTCCAGTGCCATTTACCGTCGGTACACAGGCGCCGATCCCCGCTTCATAAACACACCGAGGCACAGGCTTCAATACGCTTCACCGCACACCAAGAGACACTGTCGTCGGTCTTCACACGGCTTGCGCGCACCGAAAAAGCAGCGGTATTCACAGCACATCTAGTCGGACACTGAAGAAACTCGAGCGTTTGCGAAAATCGGCACCGACACACACAGTTTACGGCGCCATGTTGTTTTCGCGAACTGCGCAGCAGGCGCAAGCGCTAAGAAAGCTCACAAAAAGCTCTTGCGCGTTTTTCACGGCGAGATAAAAATTTCTCTTATGTGCGAGGGGGAAGATATGACGAACACGACAGCAGCGCGCGATGAAAGAAGTGTTTTGTCAACGTCGTAAGATGACCTGATGTTGAGAGTACTGCTTCCCAACCAATCACAAGCTGCGCCTCTCACCCAAGCCGTCGTCTGCTTGCGTTTGTCGTCTGCTACGATAGGAGCCTGCAGTGGGGGTTTCGCCTTGGCTACGCGATGATTTCCAGGTCAAGCTGACGCTTCTGAGCACAAAATACACATATGAGTGGGTGAAGCCAGCTTTATATGATATTCTCACGCCAAGTTAAATGGCAGTTAATAATCAAAGGGACATGAATTCGGCAAAGGTTTATTTATACACGGGAATCGTGTGCATTCGCACATATTTTCGATGGCATTTCAACTTACTGGAGCCATTTCTTTCTGACTACTTGCCATATAAGCGCGTTCCGTTTCGGTTTCCGAACAGTGAAGGTCGGAAAGCTCGATTTGTTTGTGGTTTCATGCATAATCACGAACATCTATAATATGCTGTGATTTGCATTGTACGAGCACGCTCTGGATAGGCCCAAAGTGCATAGCGACAGCTGCATTTCGGAGATCGTGCCTATTGGGTAGTCAAAGTCAATCCAACTAGACATGTTGTGGAATCATATAATAGGCTTTAATAACGGATAACTGAAATGCTCCACTCAATTTTATTTCCAATAGCGTGCAGCTGATGTGCTCCTCTGAATCTCTTTGGTGGTAATTTCGACCAATGCTGCGTACATCATCATACGCTGGACGTCTCATTGGAGGAAGTAGGATGCAACACAACAACATAACAAAAAAATGTTGACCGAATACCGCGCCGCTTTCGACTTCATCGACCATTCATGTAGAACTTTGCTTTTAATCCAACCACAAGCCTTTGCATGCATAATGTTTCGCCACTGACACCCAATAGGCCTCTTTAATTACTGCGACTCCCAGCTTATTGGACGACTGCGAGTGTCAGTACTGTCCATAGCGTACAAGCAAAACGACACACGAAACTCAAAGCGCCGAAATAAATTAAAACGTACCAGCAGTCATCAAGCAGCCTTACATGGCCGAGAATTAGCTCAAAATCAGCCACGGCACCCAGACAACCGCCGCAGTTGCATGTTCTAAACAGCCATATTGTTCGTAAGAGTGGTCCGGACCACTCTTGGGATTTCCTCGTAGCCACGCTGTTTCTGCGCAATTTTTTTGCTTCGTGAATCCACTTACGAGCCTTTTTCAGTGACGTCACCAAATATAGCAACTGTATCACCATCGCTCACATGTTCCTGGACAGTCGCAGCGCGCTTTACTGCAGCGGCCGATGTGATAACGATGGCCTCTTACGATGTTTTTTTCGCTTCGTGAATCGACTTACGCGACAAAATTTCTCTTACGCGACAATTTGCTCGTAAGTGAGTTTTGTGAATTCGGCCTCTTGTCTCTTGTGTCCCGTCTTTTTTGCGCTGCGCTTTTATCTTCAGACAATGCACCAACTAGCCCAGCAACGCATTCTATTATGATTACTAATCCTCGTAATAATGCATCTGCAATGAGACTGCGTGTGAAGCACCACTTGAATGCTAATCGAATAAACGGCGATAAACATCCCCAAATGATACGTGATGCACCATTCTTTTGCCCTTTTCGTGCTGTTATACGCTTTAATCTCTATGCATTGACAGGCTCGCTTGCAGTACTACATCGCAGGGGTTGACGCTACTGCACTGTATTGACGCTGACTCTTGGTGCAACATTGTAGCGACTATAAGAGTGCTAGAACGTCATGTTGTGTTCATTTTAAACCTGCTCTTCTCAAGCGCTCACCGAACGGCACGAGCGTCGTTCCCTGAAAGCCATTACATGAGATTATGCAAGTTTTATTTGACTCTCATATCTGATGGCATAAGCGAGGACAGGAGCGCCGTTCTGAGAATACCATTACGTCGGCTACTACAATTCACGGTAAACACTTAATTGCCTCACCACCTCTTAATAAGTGTAGCCCAATTCCTCTCCACCATGGGGAACAGACTAAGCTCTGGTTAACATCTCCTTTTCATTTATGCAGTTTTAGATATCGCACTTTCCCATTGTTTTCTACTTTTTAAGACTGTACTTACAGTGTCTATCTTTTTTCTTTCGTTATCAAAGATAACATAATCATAAAAGCTCTCGAGAATGCATTCTGTTACTTTTAAGCGAAAAGAAACGGCAATGTAACCAGCGCTATGCATAATATCAGGACTTCATGCAACTGCTTTACATTATCGTCAATGCTACATATTCATTTCTGGACAAGTCGATAGTATGGCTGGGTGTTGTGTATAAGTTGCCGATGCGTATTTTGTGCCTCATCCGAGTCCGCACTGCAAACGCACGAGGTCATGGTCCCGAGATATATTCTACAAAAAACCCTGCCCTGCAATTTAAGTGCTCCATGAAGCTGTCCGATAGGCAAGCTTCTCGTCCTTGTACGTTGAGGAGCCCCACGGAAAGCGTACTACAGTTCCTTTTACGCTACATATGTTGCGAATGAGATTTCACCGCCATTGAAATGAGGCATGCGTAGGCGTCCTTGAAACTCCTAGGAGGAAGTGATGTAGCAGTGTTGATTCCCGTATAGTAATACCAGGTAATATCTATAATTTCGTGTTTGGTTCTATGGCATACTGACCCCGTTAGGTAAATTTTTATGTATTCAACTATCTTAGAGTATGGCAAGAACAAGACAGTTGAGGCACATCGCTGTTCCTGTTCTCCACAACAAGACCCAGGTGTTTTCGCTTTATCTTGTGCTCCGCGAAATTCTGTCGATACTTCCACTGCCAGTAATATTGCCGTGCCCGGTAGCCACTAAAACATTATGTCGTGCTAATCCCTCATGATGTCTCAGTCTTATCATTGCTACATTCTGTTCATGTGGACTGCAACGAAAAGCTTACAAGAGAAATTACAGAGCTTCCTTTCATTTATAACATACGCTACGGATTTGGTGTCATTTATAGCCTATGAAACACTGCCATAAACGGAGGGTCAGAAATTCTTACTCTCCAGATTTTATGACAAGGTTGAACTCTAGCTTCTTACAAGTTCATGTCGATGATACGTGACATGGCGTTCATTAAAAATATCTTTCACTGCACCAACGCCGCTGGTTGGAGCACAATAGCCACCTGCAGATCTGTGAACTAGATTGGACTAGATATCGTGAAGTAGAAAGCAGCTTACTTCGCGGCATACGTCGGCAAATCCAACATTTTGCTACTATTTGGAAGGGGGACGCAATTTTACATGCCAATGCAAGACACCAACACATTACATATTGATTTTACTGCAGGCGTGAAGAGGCTACAATACTCTGACATGATGCCTCGGTTCTATACTTTCCGTCAGAGAAGCAAGGGTGAAGAACTGAAGATGGGATTTAAATATGTCAGTGACATACGCTCTGGTTCTAAAGTTCCTGTCGGTGGCTATTGTTGCAGCTGTTGACGGACATTTCGGTGAATGAAGACAAGTTGCTCAGTGGAATTTCAATGTGCCTCAGAGCATGCAAGAGCAAACAGGGACATAGATGTTTCCTGAAATCGTTTCAGGGGATAGCATATGCCAACTAAATTAGAATGGCTAGAACGTTCTCACCGCCCCTTCCCGTTGCACAAGTTAAAGTGAACAAGGAGAGAAACAAGGACCACAGGACTCGCTCAAAGAAGGCTGCCACCAGTTTCACTGCTCCTGTAGTAGGATCACGGCGGCTGTACCAGGGAAGCTTCATGAAGATCACGCAGAACGCGCATGTAACGGCCAGGAAACAGCAGGCCACGTGCTTGGCCTGGTCAAGAAAAAGAAATATGTTGATGACTAGATTAATTTAAGAAAAAGCCAAATGGCGAACATATGGCTAAATAATGAAACTGAACTTTACATAGTCCATGCATTACTGGACATCTGCATATAGCCCGGCTGGGCAAAGTTACTTTGAAATTGAATCGCGATATGATACAAGATACCAGGGCAAGAAGTATTTGAGATACAGATACAAGATACTTCCGGAATTGTAGTATCCGATACGATACTTCCCAATTTTATCTTAAGATGCTTGAATATATTGTCACATTTGCTATTATAGATCCATGTAATGAAGTAGCAAAGACCTATGCACAAAAGTGTTTACTTGAAAATTCCTTAACTGCTACCAACTTTGTTGAATTTTAATGAAATATATGTTTGTATCACGAAAGTTTTGTCTTTCTTGCTCAAAGCATACTAGTTTCATTCCGAAACAACTTATTGGGATTTGTTTGGCTGCTTAACAGGACAGCTCTTTGTACGCTGTGCTGTCAGTGGTTTTGCTTGACACTTTTGTAATCGATGGTTGTCGCTGCTCTACTTGGAGACCAGCTAGCAGGTCGCCATCTACGCGCAAGAACGTCATGAAGAAGCGTCCGTACGATAGCGCAAATGGCGCTTTGCAGTCTTACCTTGTTCGCAAGCGTATTACCGTTTTCGTAATAGCGCATCACGCGACAGGTGTAGAGCAGCAACAACGCTCATAGCAATATTTTTGTGACGCATCGTGTGAAGACGACAACTACGGAGTCAGCGCTCACAGTTCATTGAAGACATGAAACTGCAATGGTCTTTCATATTCTATTTATCTGCTGGCGTAAAGCTTTCGTTAGCAACATATTTACTTAAGTTGAACCTTTTACCATTTCTTCTCGGAGAGGGCTCGTGCCGTCCAGAAACGTCTCAGAGGTATCGTGACACAAAACGTTGCAGTATATCACTGCTATTCGCACTATTGCCACTTCTAGCTCCGCTTACCTGCTGATTTGTAACAATAAAAAAAAATTATGGTGACCTAAAAAAAGGAAAACGAATATGTCTCAGTCTAATAGCAGGGCGATTCTGTATTAAGCAATCCCGGTGAATAAGTATGCAGGTTGTTTCATGTAATTAGAACCAAATATAAAAAAACTGGTTATTTGCGTTGAATGGGCGACGTACATGCTGCGTGGTGAACATAATCTGGCTTTTAAAGAACGCTCGCGAAATATGAAATCAAACCACGTGACTGCATTCATGCGTTGCCGTGTCGTAGCGCTCTCAAACGTTCTTCAAGCGAAACAACCGGCACGCGGACCGTCATCTTATCGCTTCTCAGGAACGATGTCGTTTGCTCGCCGTGTGCGGCCGCAATAAATGTGGACGCGCTGTGGAGACGATCCCTAGAGCAGCGGCCGCTCATTTCGCCACGGTGCACGCACCGGTTGTTGCGGTCGAAGCACGTTTGAGAGCACTGTAGTACGGTAGCGCACGAGCGCAGTAACGTGGTCATATTTCTCCGGCTTTCGTTAAATGCTGGAAAATATCACTACGCAGCATGTACGTTTCCACAAAAAATTGAATCGGTCGTTTTGAAATGCCTTCTACAATGTGACGAAACGCACTTGGCCCTAAAGTATATATCAGAAATGTCGCATAATTCCTTTTAGTTAATTAACAAATTAACCGATATATAAAAATACCCTAACGAGAGCCACATGTCTGTAAATCATGCCATGGTATGGCAAGAACTTTATGTCGATGGTTTTATTCAGATGAGGTTAACCACTTCTTTGTAAATATTTGGTTGCATTTACGTGAAACACCCTGTATAAACACGAGACAGGCAGCACCCCTAAAAGATATGACAATAGAGCATGAATAATTGTCAGCTTAGATGTTAAGGTCAGACAAGAGAAAATTCAGTGCGCATGGAAAGTAGCATCAAAATGCGCGTGGGGAAGCTCATGAGAAACACGGAGTATTTGGTATCACGTTTCTTAAATCCTCCTCCTAACATATTTATAACATTTTTCTTATGATTTCCATTATTATAATATAAACTCCATGTCGCTATTTTACTACATCGTAAGCAGAATTTTTGTTACGGTATACTCTAGCCACACTCAGATTATTTTACCTTTGTCCTCAACATCGCCTTGACATAACAGTAAACTCACATGGAATGTAGATATGTAAATAGTAGAAATGACGCAGACAGTTAAAAAATATGAATAAAGCTGAGAAGGAATTTAGGAGCAGGTTACTAAAGACATATTAGAGTAAACAGACGAGCAAAACCTATACAGAAGCCCAGGCAATGTGTGGGATGCAAACAAAGGACAGCATGACAGCATAGAGAGCACTTGTGTTAACAATCAAATTATCATTAAAAGAACTTCTGGAATAATTTAGCAGGAAGAATAAAGATATAGTATGGCAAAATATATGCTGTTACGTAAATGCTTGTTCTATTGCATCTAGCATCGGCACCGGTCGTGCGGCGGTTGTGAGAATCTCATCTGCATATAAGTGAATTTCATCGTGTCTACGTGAATACACGAGATCTATCAAATCGCTGATGTGTAAAACCAGCGAGATGCAAAGCAGCCCTATTCTTGCATTCTTGAGACTGCAACGAAGCACCACGCGACAAACCTCGATAACGACGCTATAGCGGCATCAGAATTGGAGCGGAAGACGCCGCACGCATCGGAGTACGCAACAAAGTGCCGTCGCTACCAACAAATGTCAAACCAACACAACTAAAAGAAAAAGAAAGAAACCATCGAGAAAACAAAGCGCCGGCTGCGCGTAGACGTTCGCGCGCTTGTTTTTGTCGAGATGGCTCGAGAGCCATCACGTGATTCTGCTCCACCAGTGGGGTCGCGTATACTTACAATCGCCTGTGCTCGCTAGAGCACTCTGGCGGCAACATAAAAGGATGTCGCAGTATTTTTTTATTCTTGTGGCTTACCAGCAGCAGTACCAGCTTAAGGAGGGGAGTTCAGCCGACCTTTATTGTTTCGCACGATGCTCTTTCTATAGCAGTATCCTTTATCTTAAGATACACGATACAGTGCTAAATTTATCGTAAATACAGATACGGATCCTCGTTTTGCGAGACGTATCGCGATACAAATACAAGGTAGTCAAAGAGTGTCTAAGATAGTATCAAAGATACATGTATATTCGATACTGCGCAGCACTGTCTGCAGCTATATCGCACTTTCAGTCTGCTGTGCAATTTGTGTGCATTGTTGTTGAGAGTGCGCACCGAGTAATGCATCATGAGGTTCAAAGCGCGTTGTGTCGATTTTTGGAAACATTGTTATGCGATCAGTGTAGGGAATAAATAATAAAGGCTCATTCAATGGATCCATGACATTATGACTCAGAACACTTCGTTAGGCGTTCCTAAAACGGGCCTTATTCACTGAAGACGGCTTACCTTAGAAATTTTACGGTTCTTCAAGTTATCCAAGATAAGCAAAGTCATGCAGCCACCGAAGAAGCATACGGCATGATAGAAGGGCCGCAGGTAGTAGAAGTTGAAGGTTGTCAGAAGGATGCTGGAAAAAAATGTATAAATATTTGTCATACGTATACTACAAAGGCACACGTCAGGTGTTTTCTTCAAAAAAAAAATAAAAGCATGAAGATGGAGGACTTACGACTGCCTGACGTCGCTTTATAATAGTTTTCGTATGTAAGCGCACTAAATAAACATCGTGCTTTTTCGAGCAACGTAATCTTACTTGTGTACAGCAGCGACACGGAATAGTGGCCATCTTTCCGAATCATTGTTCGCCGATATTAAGAATTTAAAGCCTACAGGCGCAAGTTTTTTCAAACGTCTTGTGGAATTAACAGCGCTACGGAACTACAATGACGTAAGACAAGGAAAAGCAGGCCATACAGGGAAGTTTTCTCATGTTCGTTCTAACAGCCCGTCTAAATCAATATGTATAATCAACCACACACAACTTAAGCTGTTCGCCTATGAAGCATTACGCCTCAATGAAAATGAAAGGAAGCATGGTGATCTTGTAGGGAATATGCCTTTGACGCTATGGTTTTGTCTTGATGGTGCGTTCATACATATGTGAGAGAACAGTTACAGCTGAGAAAATGAATGAGCTCTCACGTTATGGGCCAGCATTGCACGCAGAAAACAGATTTAAGTCTACATGCCCAATCATTCTAGCGGATTCTCTTTGATGGCGTGAGGACTTAAGGACGCACAATGAGCATGGTTGGAACACTAAGCGAACGAGTCTGCAAGATTTCAATTTTAACAGCGCGTTAACAGGAGCAGGTTGGTACATTTTGAGAAAAAAATGGGGGACCATTAAGCTTCGCCTTTAAGAGTTGAACGCGATAGCGAACTTCGGCCCCTAGTGCGCACTTCAACCATTGAGTGCACACTTATTACTATGCGTTGTTACACACACGCGCGCGCACACGACACACACAGCGCGCGCGGCGCGCGACGGGTCAGGCAAAAAAAGCGGAGGTCAACCCCAACAACGCCATGAAGATGCCTTGCTGAGAGCCAGGGAAGCTAAAATGAGGCGTCGTGGCCTTGACGTGGATCCCCTTACGAGCGCGGGAAGCGATCACAGGCGTCAACGACGCAATATGACGCAGACATCGAGCTCGAGAAGCGGAGACCAAGCGTCAGCGTCGCCAAGACAACCCTGACATGAGAGCGACTACTTGACATAAATGTCCCGCCGGTACCCATAGGCGTGCGCAGGGTTCCCCATCAGGGGGGGGGGGGGCGAAGGTTCATCGCAGCGCCCTCCCCACCCTACTAAATCAATTTATGGGGCAGATTTCGCCCCCCTGCCCTTTTAGGTGACTAGAAGGGTCAATGTACGGGGAAGATTTTGCGCCCCCCCTCTTAGGTGATTAGGGGGGGCGGCCGCCCCCCTCTGCCCCCCCCTGTGCGCACGCCTATGCCGGTACCCATCGATTAGCAAGGGCTGCTGCAGTCGCATGGCCTCCGAGTTAGCAGGCGCGCGGCACGTTTGCCATCTCGGAGGCCATAATGTTTGCTGTTTGTTTGATATGTTTTCTGATAAAATCGAGAGTTCGACGGAAGCCCGTCTGGTCGGGACGAAACATGAAGAATAAAAGGCAACCACCGACCAAATAAATGTTTTAAAAAGAAGAAACGACGTTTCGGCTTCCATACGGAAGCCTTGTTCACAATGAAGCCATGAACACCGAAAGCATCTAACTATACAGGTTTCAGTAAGTGACGTAAGCACCGACGCATAGCACGAGGGAAGGTTTACAACATTACGATTCAGCGTCTGTTCAGTAGATTGTATCTCGAGGGAACTCAAGATGCAGGCGTGACGTCCAGTTTCTTTCCTTCCCCGATAATGCTCGCTTCAACCAGTCTATAGTGTGATTAGTCGTGTCCGCATGCTCCGCCAGTGCATTAGATGCCACTTTCTTGTTTTTCACATCGTTCTGATGCTGGCGCAGGCGCTGTCTGAATTGCCGGTCTCCCCGATATAAACACTATCGCAGTCCGCACAAGGGATTTATACACAACACCAGGAAAGGCTTCCTTCGGAAGTTTGTCCTTCCCACCAACAAGTGTGGTGCCGTAACTTGGCGTACAGGCACGTGGGCTACTTCGACAGTCGTAGCTACGCAGAACGCGTGACAAAGTCTCACTTATTCCGGGCACATAAGGAACAGCTGCGCGTTTTTTCTTGTCGGACACTGGCAGGCTGTGAGGGAGCAGACATGCGATGTTTCCACCGCATTAACAAACGCTGGCGGGTAACCGCACGTCGAAAGGTCCTCCCGAACCATCTTTACATCGGCGTTCAGGTCTTCGGGATTCGTGCAAAGGCGATTTGCACGGCCTACAAGGAGGCACCACTGACCTCTTATGAGTGTCAGGGTGACAGACTTGAACTTCAGGTACCTGCCAGTGTGCGTTGCCTTTTCGGTAGACAGAGAAAGATAGCGCTCCATTGGTCCTTTTAAACAAGAACGTCCAAAAAGGGTAGCCTCTGGTTAGCCTCCATTTCCACGGTGAACTGAATGGCGGTAGACTGATTGTTGAGGTGTGCCGTGAATGCTTCTAAAGCAGAGCGCTCGATGACAAAAAACAATCATCAACATAGCGAAGGAAAATTCTTGGAGATGGGCTGAAAGAAGCGAGAGCCCGATTTTTCCTCCTTGTTAGGCCGTGTTGCCTCCTTGTTAGGCCGTGGCAAATCGCCTTTGCACGAATCCCGAATACCTGAACGCCGATGTAAAGATGGTTCGGGAGGACCTTTCGACGTGCGGTTACCCGCCAGCGTTTGTTAATGCGGTGGAACATCGCATGTCTGCTCCCTCACAGCCTGCCAGTGTCCGACAGAAAAAACGCGCAGCTGTTCCTTATGTGCCCGGAATAAGTGAGACTTTGTCACGCGTTCTGCGTAGCTACGACGTCGAAGTAGCCCACGTGCCTGTACGCAAGTTACGGCACACACTTGTTGGTGGGAAGGACAAACTTCCGAAGGAAGCCTTTCCTGGTGTTGTGTATAAAATCCCTTGTGCGGACTGCGATAGTGTTTATATCGGGGAGACCGGCAATTTCAGACAGCGCCTGCGCCAGCATCAGAACGATGTGAAAACAAGAAAGTGGCATCTAATGCACTGGCGGAGCATGCGGACACGACTAATCACACTATAGACTGGTTGAATGCGAGCATTATCGGGAAGGAAAGAACTCGACGTCACGCCTGCATCTGAGTCCCTCGAGATACAATCTACTGAACAGACGCTGAATCGTAATGTTGGAACCTTACTCGTGCTATGCGCGGTGCTTACGTCACTTACTGAAACCTGTATAGTTAGATGCTTTTGGTGTTCATGGCTTCATTGTGAACAGGCTTCCGTATGGAAGCCGAAACGTCGTTTCTTTCTTTTAAAACATTTATTTGGTCGGTGGGTTGCCTTCTATTCTTCATGTTTCCGATAGATTACATAGTTGTCCATTTTGGAGCTGTTGTAATTTTGTGTGTGTGTGTGTGTGTGTGTGTGTGTCTGTGTGTGTGTGTGTTGTGGCGTGTGTGTGTGTGTGTGTCTTTAGCATGGTTTTTAGCGGCGATGGCTGCACTATCCCGGCGTTTTTCGAAGCATGGCGTCGCGCAAAAAAACGTAGTTTGATGGCCTCGCCAATGCGCCTACAAATCGCCGAATGGGATCATTTTCATCGTGACACCTGCCGAACAAAATGCGTTAAGGAGACTCCTTCCACTACATGACATTTATGTAGTGTTTTTTTCCGAAGCAGCTGCAAGTGACATCGTGGCTTTGTGGTAGGACATCTGCTTGACACGCCAAACGGCCCGGTTCGATCCTCAATGCGACCGAAAAATTTTTACTGTTATTTTATTTGCATCTTTCTCAATTTCGCTCACAAGCGTCGGTAGCGACGCCGACACGGGAATTTTCTGCGACACGAGCTCTCTAACACTATCGCGTTAAAATATGAAACAGAGCGACACAGGACGAGAAAAAAAGGCACGGTATAGCGCTGTCCCTTGCTCCCTTCGTTCATTCAGTCGTATTGCTATTATTTTTTTTACAAGATTTATTCGTGTACAACAGGAAGGCGTCGCAGTGCAGCGACACTTAATTCATTGTACTTAAGTCGAAGATATTGGTTTCGTGTGGCTAGTAGATTCCTGCATCGTGGATTCCTGATTGTAGGAAGCTGTCCAAAAGCGCGTATGCGCGCTCAAATAAGCTTCATCAAAAGTGAATTTGAAGATGAAATAGAAAATGGTTGCCAGCTAGCCCAGTCTCACACCTTAGCCTCAAATTTGACATCGGTCGGAATCGACGGGTAATGTTAAAAAGACAAATCGCACGGCCTTCTACTTTTCTTACTAGCTGGAATTGTGGTTGTGTCAACTCGGTTCGCCTCTTTACTCTCTTATTTATGAATCTGGGTAAAAATTCTGGATGTTCTGCGATGCTTTAATAATAATAATAATAATAATAATAATATAATAATAATAATAATAATAATAATAATAATATATAAATAATAATAATAATAATAATAATAATAATAATAATCAATCAATCAATCAATCAATCATTTATTTAACGTGCCCAGAACAACCGTGAGGTCTTTGTGCAGGCGCACGCAAAATAAAATCAATAAAAATAAACGATACAATACAGACAGTCTTCAGAAATAAAAGAGCAAAAACACGTAAGACAAAGAGAAATGAACACTAAAGGGGAGGAGTAAAATAAGACAATATGAGAAATATTGAAGGGGAATAAAAATTAGATTGCACATATACAACTATGCGGAAAGACGGAGAAGGGAAGACTTTGTACACTGTGCCATACTATGTCAAAACAGTGCAAAGCTCGGATAAAAACAGTGATTGGGGACTATGAAAAAACGTCAAGATCAAGAAAATTAATATTATAAAGACTTTGTATTCTGTGAACGGTAGAGTGTTGGAAGAAGCAGGCGGGTACATGAAACGGTCTGTTCTCTCTGGTTAACTTACGCGGAATTCGAAAATTAACACAATTGAGAAGTACAGGGCAGGATATGAAACCGTGGACTAGCTTGTAGAGAAATAAGAGATCAGAACGATTTCGTCGGCAGTGAAGTGATGGCAGTGATAATGACTCAGCAGTATTTGAACGAGATCCAGAGTCATTTTTAGCAAAGCGATGGTTATATATGCTGAGGAATTTTTTCTGGACTCGTTCAATGGTGTTACCGCTGGATTGAGCAATGCCATTCCATATCACGGACGCATACTCAAGTTGCGGAAGACATATTGCCGTGTACAATTTGTGTAGGGCCATGGGAGACCTGAATTCTCGAGATATTCTACAAACACATCCGAGAGAACGAAGGCCCCGCATAGCAGCACGCTTAACGTGAGAAGAAAAGTTTAACGCGCTGTCAACAACAACACCAAGATCACTGATTTCATAAACCTTGCATAACGGCACAGAATTGACAAAGTATTGAAATGACACGCTAGATGTTTTGCGAGTGATAGACATGAATTTTGTCTTTGAGGTATTTAGAGAAAGGTTATTGCCGTTGCACCATTCGGAAAAAGAACACAAATCTGACTGCAACAAGCGACAGTCGTTAACTGAATGAATTTCCTTAAATATCTTGATGTCATCGGCATACAAGAGGAAAGAAGAATTACGAATGGCAAAAGAAACATCATTAACGTAAATTAAAAATAGGAGTGGGCCTAATACCGACCCTTGAGGGACCCCACTAGTCACTTTATACAAAGAAGAGGTTTGGCCATTTACGGCAACATAACAAGATCTATTGAGCAGATAGCTGTGCAAGAGATTCACAATCGACAAGTCAACGTCAAAGTTCGCAAGTTTAACCATAATCAGTGTGTGGCTGACTACGTCAAAAGCCTTGCTCAGGTCACAGTAGATTACGTCAACCTGTCCTCTCTGAGAAATAGGTGTGGAGATCTGCGTCATGAAACTAGCAAGATTTGTGGTAGTTGAGCGGCCAGCAAGAAAACCATGTTGATTTGGAATCAGTGAGTTTTTCACACTAAAAGACAATATTTTGTGAAGAGCCAGTTCGAAGATCTTTGATGTGGCACATAGTAGAGAAATCGGGCGATAATTAGAAACATCTGTCTTAGAGCCCGACTTAAATACTGGGAAAACACGAGCAGTTTCCACATGCTAGGAAATGTGGAAGTGTCCAGGCAGTTATTAAATATCGTAGTCAGTACTGGGACAAATATAGTACCATATGCTTTTAGTATGGCGGAGGGGATGCCATCTGGGCCACATGATAAGGATGGTTTTAAGCGCTTAATGCATTCGCTGATAAGATTTTCATCCAGCGACAAAGCACTGGATGAGCTAACTGCCTTGGGCTGTTGTCTGATATCAGTGCTGAGTAGTCTGAGGCCTTATAAACGGATGAGAAATGTGTCGCAAAACAGTCAGCGACGGCATGCACTTCTACCCCATTTGAGTCTAGTAGTCTGAAGGACTCTCCGCTTTTGCTAGACCGTTTACGCACATACTTCCAAAACTCAGCCGGCCTGTCAGAGGCGCTTTTTTCTAAGAATTGAATGTACGAACTATGATCCCGTTCATATAGGCGTTTAGAGAGAGTTCGAAAAAAGCTGAACTCTTCCTTCAACTCGCTGGATGGAGAGCATTTAGATTTCCTGTGTGCGTGATCTTTATGCTTCAGTGCACTGATAAGTTCAGATGAGAACCAGTGGGGATTTTTACGTTGTTTAGGTGTATACTGGGGAATAAAATTAAGCATGCTGCTCAGTACAAGCTCCGTAAACCGATCAACCTGGTCATCAACATTAGGTTTGTCAGTAACCTGTGACCACTCAACGGTGGACAAGTGATGATAGAGGCCCGTGTAATCACCTCGCTTGAACGCAAATCTTGGAGATTTGTTTACGTAACTGCTGTAGCTCGTTGTTTCGGCTGATGCAGATAATCTTACGTTAAGTGGTGGGTGGAATTTGTCCGGACGTACAAGAGAGATGTTGGAGCGGGAAACTTCAAGGGGTTGATCGTTTGACACACACAGGTCTAAGACGTTGCCACTGGAATTGACGACTGAATTATGTTGCACTAGGGAATTAAACGCCAGAAAGTCCAAGAGCAGGCTGCCCTTTTTCTCTGTGAAATGATTGTAATGAGAAAAGGTAAGCGTGCTCCAGTCAATTCCAGGTGCATTGAAATCCCAAGAACAATAATTCTGTGCCCACTATGAGAAGATATCACAAGTTCAATAGAAGACATGACATCGTGAAACGAGGCAGGGGAAATGCTGGGCGGTAAATAGAAGCATCCAATCAACAATTTTTCACGGCGCTCAAGGTTGATTTCTAGCCAGATCGATTCTTCGATAGTTTCTAGGTCTTTCCGTCTAACGGATTTCAGTGAATTGTCAATGGCAATCAGCACGCCACCGCCTTTCTGTTTGGTTTCACTGAAATCTCGGTCACGGCGGAAGGTGGTGTAAGTCGGGGGAAAAAAGTCCGATGAGAGAATTTCAGTGCCGAGCCAGGTTTCAGAAATAGCGATAATAGGAAAACAAGACGAAAGAACATTAGAGAAAAACTCCAGTGTCTTGGTACGCAGACCCCGAGCATTTTGGTAGAATATGTCTACGTTACACGGCACTTTCGTTTCCAGTCACTTGCTCAGAGGGATGAAGCATGTCATCGCGCAGCTCCCCACGAAATGGCTTGAAAAGGCATCCGAGGGGCCACATCGAAGGGTCATTCAGGCGTTGTAGCGTTTCCTCGTCAACTTCGATATAGAATGAAGAATATGACTGGAATCTTGTTTGAAGTCGCCGGCAGGAAATGGGAGACATATCGAATGAAGCAATATGTTTTTTGATGTCAGCAGCAGTGGTGTCCGGGCTCAGCTTCGTAACAAAAATGGCCTTTGGCCGTTGTGGCCGTTGTGGCCGCTGAGCTACAGATATAGTGGATGTCTTCAATGCTCCAAACGAGGCGGGTTTCTTCTTTCTTACACCCTCAGTTACCGCTGCAGAAGAGGCTGTCGCAGGCATCACACTGACACGCTCGGACGTGTCTACGTCACATGGCGGCGAATTCGAAGATGAAAGAATTTTGGACAGAGGTTGTTCAGAGTACGCAGGTTGCTTGGAGGTCACAGATCGGCCAACGGTCACCTGCTCTGGAGGGATCACAGGTGCCTTCACTGACACGGCGGCCGTGCGGCGCGTCAGCTCCTCACGCAGGAAGCGGACCTCTGCACGAAGGGAGGCGACCACATGGGCTTGTTGTTCAACACCGCGGGAATGATCCTTGCGGAGGCGCTCGTTTTCTTCGCGTAGTTGGGATACCTCGTCGCTGAGGAACGAGATTCCCTCCAACGCGTCGAGGAGGAGGCGGCGCAGCCCGGCGAGGTCACCACCCGTAGGGGCACACGTGGAGAGGGAACCGGTTTGAGAGCAGCTGCAGGGCTCATCGCTGCACGCCGCCGAGTTGTCTTCGTTAGGCTTACCAGAAGAACTGCTCAGATCACATAAATTGCAGCAAAATGAGCGCGATCCAGACTTCAGAAGTTGCAGCTCTTCATCAGGCCAGGTTACACACTTCGCATGAACACGTTTAGAACAACTTTCACAGCGGAAAAACTGCTGCTTACCGAAAAACGGGCAGGAGCATAGCAAGCATGCATCCCGACTGGGATGCATGCTTGCTATGCTCAATCAATCAAACGTTTATTTAATGTGCCCAGGAACAACCGTAAGGTCTTTGTACTGGCGCACGAAAAAAAAAATGAAACATTCATAATAAAATATCAGGGATAAAAAACGTTACAAAATTGCACATATACAACTATGCGCAGGCAGAAAAAAAATATCAACAGTGTACAAGGCTATGTAAGTACAGTGCAAAGCTCGGAGCAGAACAACGACTTGGAGCTGTGAAAAACATCGAGCTCCAAAAAGTAAGCATTGTAAAGACGTTGTATCCTGCCAATGGTCGAATGTTCACAGAGGCAGGCGGTTACATGAAAAGGTCCATTCTCTCTGGTCAGCTTACGTGGAATTCGGAAATTAAGACAGTTGAGCAGTACAGGGCAGGATATGATACCATGCACAAGCTTGTAAAGAAATAACAGATCAGCGCGATTTCGTCGGCAGCAAAGTGATGGCAATGATAATAATCCAGCAGCGTTAGAACGAGATCCAGAGTCATTTCTAGCGAAACGATGGTTGTAAATGCTTAGGAATTTTTTCTGGACTCGCTCAATGGCGTTGCTGTTGGAATTAGGAATGCCATTCCAGATCACAGATGCATACTCTAGTTGAGGAAGACATAGCGCGGTGTACAATTTTCGGAAGGGCACAGGAGAACGGAATTCTCTAGACATTCTGCAAACACAGCCTAGGGTGCGAAGACCCCGCAAAGCAACACGCTTAGCGTGAGCAGAAAAGTGTAAGGTGCTATCAAAAAGAACACCTAGATCATTGATCTCACATACCTTACACAATGACACAGAATTGACAGAATATAAAAATGGCACACTAGATGTTTTTCGAGTGAAACTCATTACCTTGGTTTTTGAAATATTTAGGGAGAGGTTATTGCTCCTGCACCATTCAGAAAAAGAACACAAATCAGATTGCAGCAAGCGACAATCGATAACTGAATGAATTTCCTTAAATATCTTTATATCATCGGCATACAAAAGGAAAGAAGAATTCCGAATGACAGAAGAAACATCATTAACATAAATTAAAAAGAGGAGTGAGCCCAGTACCGACCCTTGAGGAACCCCACTAGTAGCTTTATACAAAGAGGACGTTTGGCCATTAACGGCAACGTAACATAATCTATCAAGAAGATAGCTATGGAGGAGATTCACAATTGAAGGATCAACATCAAAGTGTGCAGGTTTATCCACAAGCAGCGAATGGCTGACAACATCAAAAGCTTTGCTAAGGTCACAGTAAATAGCGTCAACCTGTCCTCTCTGCGAAATAGGCGTGGATACTTGCATCATGAAACTGGCAAGATTAGTGACAGTTGAGCGGCCAGCGAGAAACCCATGCTGATTCACAATCAATGAATTTTTTACATCAAAAGACAATATTTTGTGAAGAGCAAGGTCAAAGATTTTGGATGCGGCACAGAGAAGGGAAATAGGGCGGTAGTTCGAGACGTCACTTTTACAGCCAGACTTAAACACTGGGAAAACACGAGCAGTTTTCCACATGCTAGGAAACGTTGAAGCATGCAGACACTTATTAAATATGGTAGTCAATACTGGGACAAGTATACTGCCATAGGCTTTTAGTATGGCAGAGGGGATGCCATCTGGGCCAGCTGAAAAGGATGGTTTCAAGCGCTTAATGCATTCTGAAATGGAATCTTCATCTAGCGACACAGCATCAGCTGTGCCAACTGCCTTAACCTGTCGACCGTTACTAGATACAGAGGCTGGAGACTTATAGACACATGAAAAATGCATGGCAAAACAGTCAGCAACGGCTTGAACTTCTACTCCATTTGGGTCCAGTATCCTGAAGGACTCGCCACTTTTGCTCGACCGTTTGCGCACATACTTCCAAAACTCAGCCGGCCTGTCAGACGCGCTTTTTTCTAAAAATGAAATATATAGACTGTGATCCCGTTTATAAAGGCGTTTACAAAGAGTACGAAAACGACAGAATTCTTCCTTCAAATGAGTTGATGCAGGACGTTTATACTTCCTGTGTGCACGATCTTTATGTTTCAGTGCACTTATAAGTTCTGATGAGAACCAGGAGGGATATTTACAATGATTAGGTGTATACTGGGGAATGAACTTGCGCATGCTGGTCGAGATAAGCTCCGTAAACTGATCGACTTGATCATCAACATTGGGTTTGTCAGTTACCTGTGACCAATCTGTGGTGGACAAGTCATGGTACAAGCCAACGTAGTCACCTCGCTTGAAGGCAAATCTGGGCGTTTTGTCGATTTTTCTGGGAAAGCTTGGTTTTTCTGGTGAAATACAGAGTGTTAGTTTGAGTGGTGGGTGAAATTTGTCAGGACGAACAAGAGAGATGTGAGAGAGTGATACTTCGATAGGTTGATTATTAGAAATACACAGATCTGAGACGTTACCACAGGAATTGGCAATACTATTGTGCTGCTGTAGGGAATTAAAAGCGAGAAAATCTAACAATACGCTGCATTTGTTCTTTAAGAAATGATGATAATTAGAAAATTTAAGTGTGGTCCAGTCAATTCCTGGTGTGTTAAAATTGCCAAGTACAAGAATTTTGTGCTTCTTATGTGAAATTACCACATTTTCAATAGAAGAGACGATCTGATTAAAAGCAATTGGTGAAACGCGAGGCGATACATAGAAACATCCAATCAACAATTTTTCACAGTGCTCAAGACTAATTTCGATCCAAATTGATTCAGAAATTGTTTCTATGTCCTTGCGTCTAACAGATCTCAGAGAACTGTCTATAGCCATCAATACACCACCACCTTTTTGTTTAGTTGCACAGAAGTCCCGATCACTGCGGAAGGTGGTGTAGTTCGACGGAAGATAGTCACATGAAGGAATTTCACTGCACAGCCACGTTTCAGAAATCGCAATAAGGTCAAAAGAAGACGAAACAACATTAGCAAAGAATTCGCGCGTCTTAGTGCGAAGACCACGAGCGTTCTGATAAAATATATCCAAATTACACGGCACCGTTGCTTACGGGTGCGCACTCTGAGGGATGGAGCATGTCGTCGTGGAGAATCCCACGGAATGGTTTGAAAATGCAACCGCACGGCCACATTGACGGGTCATTCAGACGTTTCGATGTATCTTCGTCAACTGTAACGCAGAACGAGGAGTAAGAAGGATATTTTGTTTTGAGCCGCCGGCAGGAAATGGCAGAAAGGTCAACAGACTCAATGTGTTTCTTGAGGTCAGCAGATGTAGTGTCAGGGCTCAACTTGGACACAAATATAGCCCACTGCCGCTGGGTCGTTGGGGGATTTGAGCCACTAACAAAGTGGACGAGTCCATGGCTCCAGTAGATATATGTGTTTTTCTTTTCGTTTCCTTTCGTGCACTCACTGTGACATTGGCCGAAGAGGTTTCCGTACGATCCACAACGCGGAGCTTCAAATCACGCTGAAAACCTGGTGGTGGGGTAAAAGGTGGGAGCGTTTCGGTGTTATGAGTCGTATCAGAGGTCGCAGGGGAGTCGGAGTTCACGGAAGACTTTGCCGTTGGAGACGTTGGAGACGTTGGAGAATTTGCAGCCGTTGGAGACTTTGCAGCCGTTGGAGACTTTGCAGGACGTTCCCCTAGCTTGGGGGTGACGCAGCGTGTCAGCTCATCGCGCAGAAAACGAACCTCACCACGAAGGGAGGCGACGATACGGACCTGCTGCTCAGCCACTCGGGAATGTTCCTTTCGCAGGCGCTCATTGTCCTCCCGCAGCTGTGAGACCTCGTCACTCAGGAACGAAATCCCTTCCAGCGCGTCGAGGAGCAGGCGGCGAAGGCCGGCTACCTCCTCACCCAGGTCACCCGAAGGGGCGAGAGGTGGACCGGTTGGGGAACCACGTGGCGGCAGGGAACACGCCGCCGTCGCGCATACCTCGGTCTCGTCGTTAGGCCTGTCATCATGCTGGGCGGAATCGCACAAATTGCACGAAAATGTACGCAATCCGGACTTCAAGAGCTGCAGTTGGTCATCCGGCCAAGTCACACACTTCGCGTGCACACGTTTTTCGCAGATTTCGCAGCGGAAAAACTGCTGCTTACCGAAAAAAGGGCACGAGCAGAGCACACACGCATCCCGGCTGGGCGCCATGCTGCGTCAGTCATAATAATAATAATAATAAAATATTATTATTATTATTATTATTATTATTATTATTATTATTATTATTATTATTATTATTATTATTATTATTATTATTATTATTATTATTATTATTATTATTATTATTATTCAAGTTCCACCGTTTCGATTTATTGTTAGAAATGACGGCAAACCCTTGCGCCTTGCTGGCTTTCCGAAGCTAACTGTGACCTCACACGCGGAGGGGCTTCTAAGGACCCTCACACGAGCCCGCCAAGTTTCACCTGACACTACCGCAGAACGTACCACAGATAGGCATAGCATTAGCGTCACGCCGTAAATCCGTGATGTGTCACATCAACATAAAAGACTAGCGCAGCTTGCCCCAAGTCACGCAGTGCTGGTTCACTGCAGAGCTGGTAGACACCTAGCTGGTCCTGGCTTGGGTAGGCTCTTACACTCTCACCTCTCTCTTTCCCACTCCTTGATATACTATATTATGCAAGGCTATGCTTATTTCCTTTTTTCTTTCTTTTTTTTGCGTCTATTTCTTTTCAATCTCTTTCTCTGTCTTTCTATCTTTTCTCTCTTTATTCCGTTTCTTTCTTTCTATCTATTTCTCTCTCTCTCTCTTTCTTCCTTTCTTTCTCCCCCCCTCTCTCTCTCTCTCTCTCTCTCTCTCTCGCTTTGTACTCGTTCTATCCTCCTCCTTTCCCTCTTCCTCACTCTCACACCCCTTTCCCACCCCCTTGTTATACTATACTATACGAGGCTATGCTATGCTCTGTTAGCGTGCCTGGATAGCCGAGTGGTTACGACACTCGCCTTCGGATCGTGGGGACGCGGGTTCGAGTCGCGCCTCGCCAGGATGCCCCTCTTTCTTTTTTTCTCTCTCTGTGCTCGTTCACTCGCCCATAAATGTTATTGCATCCCACGCCGGACAAATCGGAGCATGTGCTCTGGAAGCAAAGCAGAAGACGAAGGAGAGGAAGGCGATGCAGAAGAGGATGAAGAGAGCGTGTGCCGGCTCATGACGATCATAATTTTCTATCTACGACACATGGCAAACCTTCACCATGACAGCTCTGCTGTAAAAGCTAGCAAGCAAAACGAATATTTGTGTTGTTCTTCGCGCACCTGACTAATTGTCCAGCCTTTGTAAAGCCAGCTGTAAGTCAGCCCGTACACTTTGTGATACGAAGCGCAAAAACCGATTCGTTGCTTGTCGGAAGGGAGTTGTTAATTCTTTGCAGCTTTCATGTGGAAAGAAATACATCGGACAGACAAGCCGGTGCCGAAACAGTAGGCTCAGAGAACTCCTTAAGTAGTGCTCAGAATGTCACCCCCTGTCATCTAAGTAACCATATTGTAGAAGCTGTGTACACACCATTTCTTGATAAGTGTGTTGTCATTAGCACTAGTAAGAACGTCACCCGAGAAGTGATTGAGGTAGACGAAATCATCAGATCGGGAGCATCATGTGTTAGCACACTATATATCGAATTATCTCATGAAGAACTGCATTTTTAACAACACCCGGCGCGTTGGCTTCCATTGTGGTAATGTGTAATGTCTCAGACTCTCGTGATGCCCTTAGCAGACTCACTGGAAAAGAGGCCGACAGCCCTATTCTATGCAGTATCGTAGAATCAGCCGACAAAATTCTCTCACGTGGGATGTCCCTAGCTGCCCACTGGATACTTTCGCACGTGGGCATTGCTGGAAATGAAGAGGCTGATCGCCTCGCTTCATCTTGTGATCATGATGACTGTGACTGCCCGGAAATTTAGTCTATGATGGACAACGCTCGTCTGCTTATACGCCGCCACCTCCTAAAGCATCACCCAGACCAGCGTGTCGCGAACGGATCGTTTCCTCCCCGTGTTCGTGGTCGTGGCTTGCCTCGTCGTTCCAGAGCACTCTTATATAATAGAGTCGGTTCAGTATTGGTGCGTGAACGCTTATTCCGTCAAGGACGCGTGAACAGTCCGTTGTGCGCAGCTTGTGGCTCATGTGAAACACTTGAGCATCCTATAATACACTGTCCCGCGTTTGCTACGCAGCGGGCTTTGCTGATTAAGGAATATAAATTCCTCGGATTTAAATGCGCGACCATCGACGATTACCTCTTTCCAAGAGGTTGTGTATCTCCACGCGACCAGGCCCATCGAGCTCTGCTGACCTTTATGGACCAAACAGATCTGGCCACCCGTCTATAAGCGTTCCTTTGTGTGTGTGTGTGTGTGTGTGTGCGTGTGTGTGTGTGCGTGTGCGTGTGCGTGTGCGTGTGTGTGTGTGTGTGTGTGTGTGTGTGTGTGTGTGTGTGTGTGTGTGTGTGTGTGTGTGTGTGTGTGTGTGTGTGTTTGTGTTTACCTATTTTTGTCCAAGTCTTCGTCAATTTTTTTCTTCACTTTCCTATCTCCTTTCCTCTTTTTCTCCTCCTAACTTCCTTTCCTCTGTCTCTTCCCTCCTCCCGAAAGAACAGGCAGGCGTTGTGCCCCTTCTGGTGGCAGTTGCCAGCTTGCTCTCTCCCTCTTTTCTCTGTGTCCTTGTGCTTGTATGTATACAAATCAAATAAATAAACGTGTTTTAATTACTTTCTCAGCCTTGGTTTAACTTGCTCGTTTTAGCACAGCAGTCAGACAATGCGCGTGTGCTTTCTCTTGGTTAAGTATATATATATATATGTGTGTGGTGTGTGTGTGTGTGTGTGTGTGTGTGTGTGTTGTGTGTGTGTGTGTGTGTGTGTGTGTGTATTACCTCGGCTATTAACCAGTATTCGTTCGAAGTCAATGCTCCGTAGCCTTGTCGTCGTTTTCTTCGTATGCCTCATTTGTGCGCTGCCACCTTTGCCATGATTCAATAGCAACATACCCACTCTTACGTCCTGCCACCCAGATTAACTTCGAAGCACGTACAGTCGCGCTCAATATGACTTGCAACAAGGGAGCGCGTGTCCTTACAAGCTTTAAGATCACCCATGGCTTCCACTATTCGTTATTTCCACAACTAAACGCCGTTCATCAAATCTGCGGATGATCCCATATAAGAAAATATAATTTAGTTGTGCAAATTAAGACAAGTTGTTGCCAGGGCTGGGAAAAGATACTTTGAAATTGTATCGCGAGATGATACAAGATACTCGGACAAGAAGTATTTGAGATACAGATACCAGATGCTTCCGCAATTATTGTATCCGATACGATACTTCCGTACTTCGATAGACTGTCAAATTTGCTGTGATAGATCCATATAATGAAGCAGCAAATGCCTGTGTCCAAAAGCGTTTAGTTGCAAATTTCGTAACTGCGACCAACATTGTATAACTTTAATGAAATATATATGTTTGTAACCGAAAGCTCTGTCATTCTTGCTCAAAGCATACTAGTTTCATTCCGAAACGGCTTATTGGAATTTGTGTGGTTGCTTAACGTGACAGCTCTTTGTACGCTGCGCTGTCAGTGGTTTTTGCTTGACGCTTTTGTAATGGGTGGGTGTCGCTGCTCTACTTGGCGACCAGCTAGCGGGTTGCCACCTACTTGCAAGAACGTCATGAAGAAGCCTCCGCACGATGGTGCAAATGCCGCTGTGCAGTCTTACGTTGTCCGTAAGCGTATTACCGTTTTCGTTATACCGCATCACACGACAGGTGTTGAGGAGCAACAACGCTGGTAGCAATATTTTTTGTGATGGATCGCATGAAACTGGAATGATTTTTTATATTCTACTTATCTGCTGGTGTAAAGCGTTCGTTAGCAACGTATTCACTAACGTGCAATCTTTTACCATTTCTTAACCGAGAGGACTTGTGCCACGCGGAAATGTCTGAGACGTATCCCAGTGACACAAGATGTCGCCGTATATACTGCTATCCACACTATTGGCACTTCTAGCTCTGCCTACACGCTGATTTGTAACTATATAAAAAACTTTACGGTGACCTGAAAAAAAGGAAAGCGAATATGTCTGAGTCAAATAGCAGGGCGGGTTCGTATTAAACAATCATAGTGAATAAGTATACAAGTTGTTTCACGTAAGTGGAACCAAATCTTAAAAAATCAACAAGTGGTTAAAGGGACCGACAGCTGATTTTTCTCGACCCATTTTTTTATGGCGCGACAGAAAGCTCACACTTCGCAGTGTTTGTAGCTGCAGTAGTTCATCCCAAAAGCACGTATTAATTTTGCAAGCAGTATTTTTCAATCTGAAAAGCTCTAAACACGGACGTACCTCTCCTCCAGCAACGCTGAGAATTGATAGCGATGCCGCCAGCCCTTCTCGTGATTTGTGAAAGCTATCATTGTGCTGCTTTCGCAGGAGTTCCTCTAACTATGTTTAACCACCTTTATTTAGAACTTTTCAAATATTTTTGAAAATAACAAGCTGTTACAATGAGATGATGTGGCATTATGCACCTTCCCCCTATTTGTACCGCGTTGTGTGCGCATGCATCCAAGGTTGCCTGCGCCTGTGTCATGGGTGGCTTGTGCCGGCGTCGTTACTTTCTCAATGCACGAGTTGTAGCGCCAAGTCATCAAAAACGTCACTAAGCATACGCGCGGCCGCGCCGAGTAGCAGCGCGTGTCATTTCTGAGACGAAGTGTAGGTAGCAAAACTATGACGCTCCAAAATCTTAGCGACCTTGAAACTGCGTGCACGGTTGCATGAGCATGCTGAAAAATTGCTCAAGACGCGCTGACGAGCATAGGATCATTACGTCACGCCAAGGCAGCGCCACTTTAATGCATACTACTAACGCAGGCCTATATGTACATTTTTATGGAGTAATACCGTTTGATATAAAGAAACAAACAGTATTTCAATACTAACAAAAAATTCCTTGACCGCAATCAACGGTCACGTGGCCGGGTACGTCGGATCGTTCATGTTTTTGCCGCCAGAGGCGCCACAGGTAATTCCTCGTGACTTTCAATTAAAAAATAAAAATAAAAATGTATATCTCTCACAAAAAAAAAAAAAAAACAGAGTTGGTTTGAGTCAATGCGACGGACAATCTTTCCATCAGTGGAGCCATCTCATTTCATGTTCTGGGCAGTTGTCGGTCCCTTTAACCGCGAGTGTATTATACCAAAAGCATATTGTTTATCATCATGTGCCCTCGTTGTAGTGTTTTGTTATTGTTTAATTTGTTAATTACCTAAAGGCAATTATGGAACATTTTTAATATTCACTTTAGGACCAAGTGCGCTTCGTCACGTCATAAAGCGCATTTAAAAACGACCGATCTAGTTACTTATTAATTTTTTTTTGGCGACGTACATGGTGAATTTATTCTGGCTTTTAAACAACGCCCGCGAAATGTGAAATCAAGCCACGTGATCCCTCATGCGCACTCGTATTTCAACGCTCTAAAACGTTCTTCGAGCGTAACAACCGGCGCGCGGACCATCCTCCTATCGCTTCTCAGGGACGATGGCGTTTGCTTGCCGTGTGCGGCAACCAGAAATGTGGACGCACTTTGGAGACGATGCCTAGAACAGCGGCCGCTCAATTAGCCACGGTCCATGTGCCGGTTGTGCGCTCGAAGCACGTTTGAGAATGCTGCAGTACGTTAGCGCACGAAGGCAGTAACGTGGTAATATTTATCTGGCTTTTCTTAAACGCCGAAAAATATCACTACGCAGCATGTACGTTTCCCCCCAAAATTTGATCGGTCATATTGGAATGCCTTCTACAATGTAACGAAACGCACTTGGCCCTAAAGTGATTATCAGGAATGTTGCATAATTCATCTCAGTTAATTAACAAATTAAGCGATATATAAAAAAGCCGGCAGATCCCACGCATTGTGGGAATCGATGTAATGCGAAGCAGCCAGCAAAGAGCTGCATACATCGTCTTGTATGTCATTGAGGAAAATGCGTGTCATGGTTTTCGTGTTAACTCCTATTATTTATGTTCGTCACACAGTAACGTCGCGCAATACCAACTTCGGGGTCGATCAAGCTAGAGAAACGGCCGCCAGCGCCCCATGAGCGTGGCACGCAAGTCATGCTGTACATGACATACGTGTCATGACTTTCATGTTAACTCGTGTTATTATGTTCCTCATATAGTCACGTCGCGCAATACCAATTTCGGGGTACATCAAGCTAGCGAAACGGCCGCCAGCGCCTCATGAGCGTGGCACGTAAGTCATGCTGTACGTGACATGCGTGTCATGATTTTCATGTTAACTCGTGTTATTTGTGTTCGTTACACAGTCACGTCGCAAGATACCAATTTTGGTGTATATAAATCTAGCGAAACCGCCGCCAGCGCCCCATGAGCGTGGCACGTAAGTCATGCTGTACATGACATGCGTGTCATGATTGTCATGTTAACTCATGTTTTATGTTCGTCACACAGTCACGTCGCGCAATACCAATTTCGGGGTAGGTCAAGCTAGCGAAACCGCCGCCAGCGCCCCATGAGCGTGGCACGTAAGTCATGCTGTACATGACATGCGTGTCATGATTTTCATGTTAACTCGTGTTATTTATGTTCGTTACACAGTCACGTCACAAGATATCAATTTTGGTGTATATAAATCTAGCGAAACCGCCGCCAGCGCCCCATGAGCGTGGCACGTAAGTCATGCTGTACATGACATGCGTGTCATGATTGTCATGTTAACTCGTGTTTTTATGTTCGTCACACAGTCACGTCGCGCAATACCAATTTCGTGGTAGATCAAGCTAGCGAAACTGCCGCCAGCGCTCCATGAGCGTGGCACGTAAGTCATGTTGTACATGACATGCGTGTCATGATTTTCATGTTAACTCGAGTTTTTATGTTCGTCATACAGTCACGTCGCGCAATACCAATTTCGGAGTAGATCAAGCTAGCGAAACTGCCGCCAGCGCCCCATGAGCGTGCCACGTAAGTCATGCTGTACATGACATGCGTGTCATGATTTTCATGTTATCTCGTGTTATTTATGTTCGTTACACGGTCACGTCGCAAGATACCAATTTTGGTGTATATCAAACTAGCGAAACGGACGCCAGCGCACCATGAGCGTAGCATGTAAATCATGCTGTACATGACATGCGTGTCATGATTTTCATGTTAAGACTTGTCATTTATGTTCGTCATACAGTCATGTTACGCCGTACCAATTTTGGTGCACAGTCGATGAACCAAGCGACCAGGAGAGCACAAAGTCGTAGGCGGCTAGATAGATAGATAGATAGATAGATAGATAGATAGATAGATAGATAGATAGATAGATAGATAGATAGATAGATAGATAGATAGATAGATAGATAGATAGATAGATACGCTCAAAGTCGCAGAAGTTCGCTAAGAAATGCTTCGCATTTAAAATACCCTAACGGGAGCCACATGGCGGTAAACCATGTCGTTCGTATTATTCAGTTGAGGTTAATCACTCCTTTGTAAATATTTGGTTACAGTTACGTGAAACACATTGTATAAACACGATACAGGCTGCGCCCCTAAAAGTTATAGCAATAGAGCATGACGTATTGTTAACTTAGATGCTAAGGTCAGACATGGAAACTCAGCGGCTATGGAAAATAGCATAAACGAACGCATGGGGACGCTAATGAGAAAAACGGAGTACTTGGTATTATGTTTCACAAATCCCCTTCCTAATATGTTAAAGATTTTTGTTGTAATTTCTATTATTTTAATGCAAACTCCAATTTCGCTATTTTACTAAGTCGCACACCGATATTTTGTTGCGGTATCTAGCCACGCCCAGGTTATTTTACCTTTGTCCTCAACATCGCCTTGACATAACAATATAAGCTCACATGGAATGTATATATGTAAATAGTAGAAATGACGCAGACAGTTAAAAAATATAAATAAAGCAGAGAAGGAATTTAGGAGCAGGGGACAAATGACATATTACAGAAAACAGATGAGCAAAACCTATACAGAAGCCCTGGTAATGTGTGGTGTGCAAACGGAGGACAGCATAGTTTAGCAGGACGAACACAGATACAGTACGGGGAAATATATCCTGTTACGTAAATGCTTCTTTTATTACATCTAACATCGGCACCGGTTGTGCGGTGGTTGTGAGAATCTCATTTGCATATAAGTGAACCTCGTTGTATTTAAGTGAAGCTTACACCTACGAGATCTTTGAAATCGCTGATGTGTGATACCAGCGAAACGCAAAGCAACCTTATTCTTTTATTCTTGAGACTGCAAGTGCTGTATCGCGCCAATTGCGGAACTGCGGCTGAGCGCATCTGCACGGCGCGTGCACATAGGTCTGAGTAGACTGAGGAAGACGACGATCGCAGGTCTTTGGAATAAACCTTGTTTTACTTGTGGTTCTGGCCTGTGTCAGCTACGTTACTTCAGTGGCGACGAGGATGGGATATTACTCCGGTATAATTTTCGGCTGAAGGCGGACGACCAGAAGACATGGGATCTCGCCCACCAGCTTTCGATGGAGCAGCGGGAAGCTGGGGTACGTACCGCATACGTCTTGAAGCCTTCTTCGAGGGACATGAAGTAACGGATCCCCGGGAAGCGCCGCGCCTTGCTGATTTCTTCGCTGAGCGACAGCGTTGTACGGATATTACAAGGACGTAATCCAAGCACCCCGGTCAACACCTTAAGCTACGACCAGGTTGTGGAATGTTTGGAAGATCAGTACAACCCGCAAGCCAATGAAATTGCAGCCAGTTATGCGTTTTTCATGCGGAAGCAAAAGGAAGGCGAGAGTGTGCGAGATTTCATCGCGGAACTCAGGAGGCTAGCCGAAAGCTGCAACTTCGGTAGTATGATGGACCGTATGTTACGAGATCGCATCGTTTGCGGTATCCGGGACGACGACGCACGGCGTTCTTTGTTGACGCGAGCTACGCTGACCATGAAAGAGGCCGAGGACTTCGCCAGGGCTTCCGAGAAGGCACAGGAAGACGTCCGTGACATGCAGGAGACTGGCGTGGGCAACGGAAGTGGTACCATGAACGCCCTGCTGCGACTACGACGACGTGAGTCCCGGGCGCCGAGCAGCAACCTGGAAAGCAGTCGTCCACTGTGCGAACGCTGCGACGGGCCGCATGATTCCAATGTGTGCCGCCATCGAAGCACCAAATGCCGTATGTGCGGGAGGAAAGGTCATCTGGCCAGGGTATGCCGCAGGAGTCGTTCCCGGACGTCAGGTGCATATGTCGTGGAAGAAGATGAAAGTGAGAGCGAAGAATTTATGCTTGCCTTGGTGGCACACAGTGCGACCGACAGGGACGTCTCGCGGCTTCTCGAGAAGGTTTTGACGTGGGGAGGGCAGGAACTGAGCATGATAATCGACACGGGCTCGCCGGTGAGTGTGATTCCAGTGAGTGTATACGAGAGACACAGAAGGCGGTGGCCAGCTCTCGCTAAAACTGCCCTGCGGCTATCATGCTTTCTGGACCCCTTCCCGTCATTGGCAAGTTAACCATGGACGTGAAGTCTGGGACAGTAACCGTGACCAGTACGTTAGTGGTGGTGGGCTGTCAAGGACCACTCCTCTGCGGCCGGCGTACAATCGAGGAATTTGGCAAGGCCGGCGTGTCTCTTTTGGACGCCAACAGCGCTGCGTGTGTAAACTTTGTTCAACAGAATGCGCAGTTGAAAGCCCTACTTGACGAATTTTCGCAGCTGTTTGACAACAAACTGGGTTGCTGTGAAGGGCCTCCCGTTAAGCTACACATCAAGGAAGGCGCTCGGCCTCGTTTTTGCAAAGCACGGACCGTGCCTTATGCAATGCGTGCCCAAGTCTCAGCAGAGATTGATCGCCTGGTGGAAGAAGGAGTGCTTGCCCAGATCAGCGTCTCTGAATGGGCAACGCCGGTAGTCCCCGTGGCGAAAAAGAACGGTGACATAAGACTCTGCGGGGACTTCAAGTTAACGGTGAATCCGGCTACTTACTTGGAACAGTATCCTCTGCCGAAAGTTGACGATATCTTCGCAGCGCTTGCTGGAGGTGAAGTCTTTAGTACGTTGGACCTACGTAACGCATACAACCAGCTTCCTCTAGACGCCGAAGCTAAAAGGATCGCAGTGCTGAACACGCATAAGGGACTCTACTGTTACAATCGCCTCGCTTTTGGAATCGCTTCAGCCCCAGCTCTGTTCCAAAGGCGCATGGAATCAGTCCTCCGAGGTCTGCCAGGAGTGAAAGTCTACCTAGATGACATTATTGTCGCGGAAAAGAAGCACGATATGTCGGTATTGCGACAAGTGTTCCAACGACTGCAGGACAGCGGCCTGAAGCTGAATAAAACCAAATGCAGATTCCGAGAAAAACAAGTGACTTTTCTGGGCAACCGCATCGACGAAAAAGGCCTGCATCCTTTGCAAGACAATCTCGGCGCCATACTAGGTGCACCGTCGCCAACTTCGGTGAGCCAGTTGAAATCTTTTCTGGGTTTAATCACGTATTACTCCAAATTCTTGCCTAACCTCTCAACCATGCTAGCACCACTGTATGCATTGCTGACGAAGGGAGTTGCCTGGAAATGGGGACAGGCGCAAGAAATCGCATTTCAAGAAGCCAAGAAGGCTATGAAAAAGGCAAACTTTCTAATTCATTATGATCCTTGTAAGCCACTTCGGCTTGAATGTGACGCTTCCATGTATGGTTTGGGTGCTGTGCTGTCTCATCGCATCAACGGCAAAGATTATCCGATAGGTTTTCGATCGAGAACATTCACTGCTGCAGAGAAAAACTACTCGCAGTTGGAAAAGGAAGGGCTTGCCTTAGTTTTCGGTGTGACCAAGTTTCGAGATTATCTTTTTGACAACCGGTTTACGCTGGTCACTGATCACAAGCCATTGACCGGGCTTTTTCATCAGGACAAGCCCATTCCACAAATGGCAGCAGCGAGGATCCAACGCTGGGCATTACTTTTATCAGCGTATCAGTATGAGCTCGAATATCGGAAAGGACAGCTGAATGGTAACGCCGATGCTTTGAGCCGCTTACCTCTGACTAATCAAGAAAGCGCAACAGAAAGCAGCTCTTCGGTGGAATACGTGCTGCACGCGCAAGCTTTAAACGAGTTTGCTCTGTGTCCCCAGAAGCTAGCAGAGAACACCGCTGAAGATAGAGTGCTTCGTCAAGTAATGACATGGATTCTGCGGGGTTGGCCAGGAGAACTGAGTGCGGGACAACAGTGTTTCCGTCCTTTCTTCACTCGTAGGGATGAGCTGACAGTGAGCAACGGATTAGTTTATTGGGGTCATCGTGTCATTCTGCCGGAGAGAGCGCGTTCTTTCATGTTGGAAGAATTGCACGAAAGCCATCCGGGCATCACGGCAATGAAGAGCCTCGCACGCGCGTTGTTTTGGTATCCGGCTCTGGACCACGATATAGAGAGTCTGGTAAAAAGTTGTCCGCACTGTGTGCAGTGTATGCCACTACCTGCAGCTCAGGTTCCTTCAAGTTGGCCTGAAACTGACAAGCGCTGGTCTCGGCTGCATGTCGACTTTGCTGGTCCTGTGGAAGGTCACATGATCCTTGTGCTGGTGGACGCAGGTACGAAATGGATAGAAGCAGTCCCACTCAAAACAGCGACGGCTGACACCACAGTGGAAGTTCTACGGAGTATTTTCGCTCGTTTTGGCCTGCCTCACACAGTGGTGTCCGATAATGGGCCCCAATTCACCAGTGTGGTGACAAAGACCTTCTTTCGGGATAACCATGTCCGTCACGTGACAACTGCCCCTTATTATCCGCAGTCGAACGGGGCAGCAGAGCGGGCAGTGCGCACTGTCAAGGAAGCACTAAAGAAGAACAAAGTAGGGTCACTGAAATGTCGACTTGCTAAATTCTTGCTTCGGTACAGGGTAACGCCGGTAAAGGACGGCAAATCGCCCGCAGAGATGTTGCTAGGTGCCCAACCAAGAACCAGACTAAGTGCTCATTTCCCGGTGCGAGAGGACACAAAAGAGACAGTCAAGGCTGCAGCACCACCTTCCCGCTTGATTCTTCCTGGAACACGAGTTTGGTCACGACAGTATAACCGCAGTGGACAGAGATGGCTGCCTGGTACGGTGACGGCGACCAGCGGGGGTCGGCTGCTTACTGTTGATACGGAAGAAGGAGAACAGCGACGACATGTCGACCAGGTGCGACTTCGGGAAGCTCAGCAAGCGCAGCAAGAAGCCTCCGTGACCCATTCAAGGGAGAGCGAAACGAACATCGGCGATGAAGGTTCGCTGCCACAACAACTACCCGCAAAGGAACTCGGCGCACAAACAGACGAAGGGGCGGGTACAGACCAGCCTGCAAGCGCTGTGGAAGAGCCTGTCCTACCCAGACGTTCAACTCGCAAAAGAAGAGTTCCGGACAGACAGGTTTTAGAAAAAAGTGCAATTTCTCACCAGACACTCTAGGGGAAGGAAGTGCTGTATCGCGCCAATTGCGGAACTGCGGCTGAGCGCATCTGCACGGCGCGTGCACATAGGTCTGAGTAGACTGAGGAAGACGACGATCGCAGGTCTTTGGAATAAACCTTGTTTTACTTGTGGTTCTGGCCTGTGTCCGCTACGTTACTTCAGCAATGAAGCACCACGCGACACAAACTTCGATAACGACACTATAGCGGCGTCAGAACTTCAGCGGAACACGCGGCACGCATCGGAGTACGTGACAAAATGCCTTCGCTACAAACAAATGTCATCACATCGACACAACTAAAAAGTAAGGAAACACCGAAAAAACAAAACGTTGGCTGCGCGTGGACGTTCGCGCGCATGTTTTTGTCGAGATGGCTCGAGAGCCATCACGTGACTCTGCTCCACCAATGGCGACGCGTATACCTAATCGCCTGTGCTCCCTAGAGCACTCTGGCGGAAAGATAAAAGAATGTCGCAGTTGTTTTGCTTTACTCTGGTGTATTACTGACAGCAGTATCAGCTTAAGAAGCGATGTTAGCCGATGTTTATAGTTTCGCACGGTGCTGTTTCTATAGCAGTATCTTCTATCTTAAGATACACGATACATTGCTTAATGTGTCGGAAATACAGATACAGATACTCGTTTTGTGAGACATATCGCGATACTGATACAAGATACTCAAAGAGTATCTAAGATAGTATCTCAGATATATGTATCTTCGATACTGCCCAGCACTGGACTTGTTGCCACGCATCATCTTTGAACTCGTGAGTCCACGCGCTGCAGTGTTACAAGTCATATTGAGCGCGACTGTACGTGGTTGCCAACGATTTCAATACATCAGTATTAACCAACTCGTAGCTCTAGCTATTTTCCGTGAAACGTGTGTTCGCTCGTAGCTTAACGTGATTTTTCATTCAAAAGCGACACCCGCGTCGTGCATATTCGCTTGCAGTACGAAAGATACAGTGTCACGTGAACAGCGCGTATAATACACAAGGACGAAGAACCGACGAGGACTAGCGCTGACTCCCAACTGAAATTTATTAACACAAACATGGAAAAACGAGAACAAGTAGGCACACCTGATCACCGCTCATTTGAATTGCGTATGACGGCAGCGCTAGTCCTCGTCGGTTCTTCGTGCTTGTGTATTATACGCGCTGTTCACGTCACTATGGAATACCAACTAGCCCGGTCACACACCTTGCTTGCGAAAGATACAAGCGAAATACACAGCAAGGCAGCATGAGCATTGCGCATTCTTTGGAGAAGTGAAGGCTGGCTGATATTAGAGGATCACCTTACAAAACAAAGTTAGACAATTTAGTGCATCACTGAGGCTTCATTATCATTCTACAGTGAATAAATACATTTCTTAGATGCGTTTATTGACTGAATTTGTAGTCTGTTGGCTAGTTAGTTACATGGTTATGTTTTGAGAAGTTCGGCAGATTGCTTTGTCAGTTTACGCATGATTGGGTTACTCAATTGTATGCAATTTTATGCCAATAAACTTGCAGTCATGAGTTCTGCTTTCACGTTTCGTGTGCAGTAGTTGCTCATTTTCTTTGTTCCATTCGCGCTGTAAGCAAGTATGCATACGTACCGCCTCGCTGAACTTGCTGTGGCGCTTTCTTTGTGTGAAGACGTAAGGGCTTCCCGTCTAGATTCATTACAAAGCCAAGTAGATGGCAACACCTTGTAAAAATTACTTTAATAAACTTGGATATACGCACATACTTCATGAATTGATATTTGAATTAAACATGGGTGTGAGTGAGGCTGTCCTCGAAATTCATTTCGTTAACACAGCGCTTTTATTTATGTAGTTTTTGTGTATACGGTATTGTAAGTCGTACACGCTATTCTTTGACCAATTTACGATTGTACAAGTGACGCATCAGAATTTCAAAATATAGAAGATCCCATGTATATGACACATTTAATATTGCTGATATAGATAACACACAGTAAATGTTGATTTGTTATCACCCTGCCCTGTTGTGTTTTATACCATGAACAACGTAAAGACTTTCATTTTGAGATACAAGCACACCTTTTTGTGTAAGCAGGAAAGGCCATGAAGGGTAGAACATCCGGATTAGTGGCGGTCCATAATGCAATGGCGCAGCCGAGAAGGGAAAGCGCGGCGAAGGTTGCCAGCAGAAACTTCTTGCGGCTGTGGGAAAATGACGTGCGTGAAGTTAAAATAACGAGAAGCATTCGATTAGCCATAAGATGATAATGCACTTTCACCGTAGTACTAGCTTTTTGCTGGGTAGTAGCTTTTTGCTCGAATACACCGTGCGCAGCTATTGTACATTCATTGAAGCATGCAAATAAATCCAGTTCTCAGTGATTTGAACGCAATACTCGGAGAGCTTGGCTGCACATGCTTATTGCGCGACTGGTAGACAGGATGACAAGGTGTTGATGAATGGTGGTTATCGATGAAAGCGAGAACCTTTGTGACTGAGTTTGACCAGCCAAATATCAGGGCTCACCTGTGGTGTGATCAAGAGCACAACTCCATTAATAAAGAATGCCTCTCTATGCAATCTTTCCCTGGACTTGTGGTTGCAAGTGTCTGCTTGGTCGGTTGCTCAGCATTAAGCCGTTTATTACTGTACTGTATCTCCAGGATGGACCTACCCTTGCGGCTAACTTAAATTGCCTTTCCAGCCCCGATAAAGAATTGTCCGCATATGCGACCAAACGTCGCCTGATGGTAGAAAGGTGAACACCCACTACTACCATTCCGTCCACTTACTGGACTATTTCGCGATGGAAGCATGGATCCCACAAGCTGGACAGGTCTCAGCGTCTCCCGTAACAGCGATTCGCACAATGCTTTCCGCCGCGATAATGTCCCCAAATTTCAGCCGCATTTAGGTGTGTTTCGATTGCCACTTCAGTATTGGATATCCTAATAAATGTTTCCGCTACAGATACCTGCACCGTTTTTTGCAACGTCTGCCTACAAAAGCAAAACATCTGCCTGATCGACGTAAAAAATCGCTGTAACGCCCAGGGTAGCTCACTCTCAAAGCACCCCAAGGACATATACCTAAAAGCTCCGAAGCGTCACTCCAGAAGAACTAACAAAGAGAAATGCAAACGCCGATTGTTGTCACGTTGTCACACGTTTAAGCACTCTTTTTTCCCGCAGTTATAGAGTTGTGGAATCACCTGCCGAATGACGTCGTCAGTGCTGAATCACTTGATTCATTTTCATTGCTGCTGGAATCTCATTTAGAGTCATTGCAATAGGTTCACTGGTATCGGTGCGCAAATAAAAGGAAAAACAATGTATCGCGCATGTACTTGCACATTATTTGTTACACGTGTTCAACAGTTTTCAGCTGCGTGTATTTCATTTTATTGTATTCCTAGGGCATAACCTTGTTATTGCTACATTCTTATTTGTCTTGAACATGTATGCTAGTTTTTTTTTTCTTTTTTACACCTTTGAAATACTAATATACATAGTTCATCTATTGCTTTTTCTTTCTTTGCTATTGTCGCTTTTATGGTTACCTTGTACTGCGGATTTTCCCTTTTTATTTTCCTAATATGAAGTCCACTTTATTTTGTATGCCCTCTCCTGTATAGGCCTGAAAAGGCCCACAGTATTGAATAAATAAATAAATAAATAAATAAATAAATAAATAAATAAATAAATTAGCACTATATGAAGCGGAAGACCAGGCGTAATAGTGCACCACAAATGCGAGTGGTCTCGTATCGTGGACCTCCCACCTTAGCAGTCAAGAGATACCTCAAGAGTATCGTCAATTTACTCATTTCCGCTACGCTTTTCGCCAAACGACGAGCCGTTGGCTGAATTTTGTTTCAGAACGAAGCGCAGAGAAGATACGTGCCGAGTCTATATCCTACTGCAAAATGATCATTTAGCCAAGTTTACCAAAGTCCCGCGTGACGGTGCCAGTATAGTCATCATGGCGCTGACCTTGCAGTAACAGATAGCTGAGGAAGATGTCATTGACTGTTTATGATGTTACTGTGCAAAGTGAATGCGAGTCGTACAAGGCATGAAGAAGGGAGGACGAGAAAGACAGAGGGAAGAAAGCTAGAAGGTTGTGGTCGGTCAAGTGTAGCGTTTCTGTAGGCCGTAACATTTGATGACAGCGCTGGGATTGATCAACATGCAGCACCCGCTATACAAAACAGATGAGCCAAGCGTTGGATACATTTTGGCAGCTTATGATCGTTAGTAGGAAGCTCGCATAGAGCAAGCCTTCTTCTGTTGCGGTGGGTTGCGTGGGCGAGGCGTCTAATGACACGGAAATTTCATGCGAGAAACAGATCCGACACGAGCGAAATGGGTGGGAGACCGTAGTGAAAATGTGCATGTGTCTAAGGCGATACCTTGGAGTTCTATTGAAACCTGTGCATTACAAAAACCCGCGCGCTCACGCTCAACGCAGACGTAGAAGAAAAAAATAAAAAAATTTACAGTCCTTTAGTTAACGCTAAGGAGAACACACGGGTAAGTATATGCTCTCGCGAGACACTACTTTGAAGTTCTCACTCGATTGCATTGGTACTTCTTCTTTTCTTTCCGTCGTCCGGACATTACCACTGGTTCTACATGCTGAGACTTCGGTCGCCGAGGTGTTAATTCACCTTTCATTCCCCTTTGTGTCACTTTAACGTTTTGATTCCCATTTAATTCACCTGCATTCACACTTGATTAAGATCATAATCAATACACTGCACTTAAAGAACAACAAATAATGCCCCCCACGCTCTCCGTGGCTTAATATTCTGTTGGTTTCATTTGGTTGTGTTTAATCAAGAAACAAGCCCCTCGAAAAATTCCCTTTCTTCCGCACTTTCATAGCGAGGGCTTCGTCCCGGCAGACTTGATGCCTTGTAACATTCGTGGGTTTATTGGTCAGCTGCCACCTCGTGAAAAGATCACGCTCCACGTGACGTCCTCTGGCGAAAATAGTGTCCAACAATCGGCGCCCTGGCTACGAGTAACTCTGGCTAATACTCCCAAGGATAAAACGCACATAAATACCCAACATAAGCGGATGTAGCAGCGCCCCTCGCCGTAGCTCAATTGGTAGAGCATCGGACGCGTAATTCGAAGACTGTGGGTTGGTATCTCGCCGACGGAAAGGGTTTTTCGTCCACTTCAATTCCTTCTAACTTAGGTCATAATCATTACACTACACTTAAAGAACAACACATAATGTCCCCCATGTTTTCCATGGCTTAATTGCATGTTGATTTCGTTGTAAACATATAAGACACAGGGAAAGACACCCTGATACTTCCTTTCTCGCAACAGAGAAATACACGCAGCTGTACTGATCTGGTGCGGCGATGCACGCATAATTCGCGACAACAAAGTGCTTACGGCTGATATATTTATACGTTACAATATGACGTGACGCGGCGTCACGATATATGAACTCACTTTTTCAATACAAGTAGAATGAGTAGAGAAGTGAAGAAAAGCTGGAAGTCTGCAGACAGGTACCATAGATGAACAAACAAAGTCTGAAATAAAAACGCACAGATATATACATATCGGTCAATAGCATTTCTGTAGAGAACATCGGGAAACAAAATGATTTTATTTTCAGCGTGCCGGTAAAAACGAAGAAAACATTAATGGGTCATGGGTTGGGCCAAGTCACGCTTACATTGCGTGGCTAAGTATGATTACGACAAAGCATTGCAGTGTTTTCTAAAGCGCGTGAATATCGCTCCTTATGGAAAAACAGAGAAAAGAAAACGTCCTACCTTCTTCCGAATTGCTTAGCACTGATAGCGCCAACGAAGTATTTGACAGCACTAAGCTGGTGAACATTACCTTACTAAAATAATGACGAAGCGTAGCGTCACTCGTGCATAGGCAAACATGGGCAGATCACACTTGATGACGCCAAGCCCTCTCTGTATGCAACGTTGAGGTGTGCGTTTCGCCTGAACCCTGCTCCATAAATCACGCTGAGAGTTTCTCCCTGAAGAGCTGAAGGAAATATTGTCTCTGCTTCTTCGTAATCACCCTCTTTCCCTGTCTTCACTGAAACTTGACATTACGCGACCTCCCCACTATATGTATGCGGGAAGACAGCTTGCGTGAAGCCACCGGCCGCCTCGGCACCCCATTAGCCTTTGCACTCGCTCCAAGTTGTCTCTAAGGACATAGAAAAATCCTGCCGTATTGTCAAATACGCAATTTGGCGGCATTTTGAGCCGATCATACAGGCCGTAGCAGTCGTGTGGGCCAACTCACGCTTACGTACAAGATAGCAAATTTGACAATAAGGTGAATTCTACAATTTAATAGCACCCAAAATAGCAGCCGAAGATAGGGCACGCATGCCACGTATGCGTGTATGCAGGAAGTCGATAAAGCGCTGCAAAAAGTAGCGCGCATGTCACACACCGGGCTTGCGAATCTCCCTAACAATATTCTACTCGTGCCGGGGAAACCCTAAATGCCTACCTCAAACATTGACGTCATCGACGCTTTGGTAAACGGAGCAGTGGGAACTCACACAAACGGGAATCGCGGGGTGCCCGTGCTACGCGCTTCCTCAGGTTTCACAGTAGTGGAGCTCCATTTAGCATATAGAACTACACCAATCGCTACACAAGTTCTTAGTTTTTTTTTATTGCAATAGCAATTATATGGACAGTCTCAGCTGAATTTTGCCGTCGACGCCGTCATGCACCGTATATGTATATGCATATATATATATATATATATATATATATAATAAAGGCCACAAAGAAAAATCATTCAGAAAAGCTTTCCGACGCGCGGAAACAAACGGGTGACGTATCGCTGTACAGCGGGCGGCGTTAGACGGTTAGGCCACCATCAGGACCGCCTTTCAGCCTGCTAACGGCGAGCTATTTATATACACCATGGAGGAAGGAATACTAAGGAGAGGCCCTATCGTATTTCAATGCATTGCGAAAAGTGTGGCGGAAGTGACGTCAGATTCATGGAGCAAACAAACCGGTATGGGGCAAACAAAACAGCAGACGCCCCGCGGCGTGCTCTCCGCGGTGGTTAGCTTCTGCGCAGATTTGTAGTCCCGGCGTAAACTTAGCGCGTATTGTGCGGTTCGCACGCAGTAAAATGTTGCAAGCAGACGTTTACCAGGCTGTTCGTGCGTGGCAGGCCCGAGCGCTGCGTGCTGAAATTCTTCGTGGAGCGTTTTTGTGCAACAGTACAGAATACCAGTACGTGCCGTGATCAAAAACGTTCAGCCCCTGCATCATCGTATTCGAACTCACCTAGCTGTGACTTACGCGTTCTGCTGGGCGTTAGGCCTTCCCTTTCCCGTAGCCCGATTTCCCGATCTCTTGCCGGATTAGCGGTTCTTTGTTCGTGTATATGGAGTGAACGTAGTAGCTATTCGGCTCAAGGCCAACCTATAGTTGACGTAACTTCACGTCGAAAAGAGGACACCGCTGTATTGTATACGCGATCGTGCACGTGAAGTTTGTAATTCCAGTACGCACACAACAACAAGCACACAGCGAGCGCACAACGCACAATACATACATCACGTGGTCCGATAACAACAACATAACTTTATTGTCCTTTCGTTGAACGACATAGCCTCTAAAAACGTACGATGCCTTCGGCGCATGTTATGTACGGTGCGTCAGACGCCAAAAACAAAAGTTCACGTGCGTTCTGAGTTGACACAATGAGTAAGAAGCGACATAGCGCACATCCAATAGCTTCGCATGCAAATACCATGCATTAGTGATCAGCAATGAAGCGAACGTGTACGTACACATGAAAAGTGACACCCGGTACTTTCCGCAGTGCATGCACAGGATTTGCACCAGGTATACGCAACCATACGCAACAGCTTGGCATTGCGTAGCTTTCCTAAAGAACACACACAAGGAGCAGCATGCGTGAATCGACTGCGTCGCGGCGCCGCTTGCACGGCGAAAAAAAAAAGGCTCGAATCGCGCATGCGCTTGCAAACGACACGGCGGAAATCGCGAAATGTTTCGAGGCTCCTTCGCTAAAAAGCGATGCCGGTGTTTGCGGTGTGGAGGCTTCACGAATGTGACGTCAGGGCCTCTCCTTATTTTTCCTTCCTCCATAATATACACCATTTACTTCAGCATGCTTTCTTAGTCACCACATAGATGGCGCGATGTGCGCGCGTGGCGCGCTGTAAAGATCGTCGCCCCGCTCCTGCGAACGCCGTTGCTCTTCGCCCTACAGGGCGTGGTCGCCTTCGTGCGCTTATCTCGAGGAAAGAAGAGGGCAGTCGGGGGGGGGGGGGGGTGGAGCGGGGGGTTGTATGTCTTGTGCTCGCCCCGCGAGGTCCGCGCTGAAGCAACAGAGGTCACTTCGCAGCGGCCGCGTTTGCGAAAGGAGCGCGCTGTTCAAACAGAAATAAATAACAACTGTGACCGTTCGCGCTCGTCTTGTGGGTACCTGTTCGTTCGTTTCGTGCGTCCTGCTTCATATTTGAGCAGTGCGCTTCAAGCGTCGAGCTGTGACACATGATAGTTCGCGCTCGTCCTGTGTGCGTTCTTTTCGTGCGTCCTTTGGGCTCGAGCGACGCACTGGCAATTTTGAGCTGCTTTCCGTTCTTCGCGTTACATTCCAATTTATTGCTATCGCATTCATTGCTTCGCCATTGCGGCGAAACTGTGACTTTTTTTTTAACAACACGGCTTTTTTATAAATATCCTACGACAGCCAGACTTCTGTCGTTTTCACACAAGAGCTGTACGTCGTGGCGCAAATACTTTGCCACAGCTCGAATGACATTGAAATTACTAATGAACAAAGACTCGTTCATTAATTTTTAATTAAAGACTGCAGGGGAGTGTCTCTTGTTAAAAAATATAGTCCGTGACAATTTATGACATGCCTATTTAGAAATTATGAAAGTTGCATGTAAACTTAGATATTTATAGTCGAATATTAATGGTGACATCGAAAATGAACGCGCCCGGCGCGCAGGAAACGCGGCCACTCTATTACGTCTGACCGGAACTATCCGTAACGCGGAAGCTACGAAACTTGAATAAAGGCGCGTAGAAGCAGAATCTGATCTGGACAAACGGCAAGTAGTCTGAAATACAGAAGTAGACCGCTTATTCTTTGTGCGCGACGTGTGGTGCCTATATGCATCTTTCATAAACTGTAAACGGGTGCGAGAAAATTGGGGGACTCTTAAGCGTCGCCTTTAAGAGCTGAGTGCGAGAACGATATCTACACGCACGCACGCACGCGCGCGCGCGCGCGCGCACACACACACACACACACACACACACACACACACACACACACACACACACACACACACACACACACACACACACACACACACGACGTACCTATAGTAAAGGTAACGGTGTCCGCCCTCTTCAATTGCACTTTTATAACAACAGTATTTTGAGTGTCCAAAGTACGAGCGAGTATTGAGCGCTGGCGCACTGTTGGGCCAAACTATAGACAGTGCCCTGCGCCTCTGTTCTCTCTGCCTTCGTATGCTTTGAGTTCATTCACTGCACTCACGCACACACATTTCGCTGACACTTTCAGTCACTGCAGTCAAAGTCATCGTGAATGCACAGAATCCAGCACAAGCGTGTCAACAGCCCGGGGGCGTGAGGGAACGTCTGCGCGCGTGACATTTTTTTTTTTCGAAGTATCGATGAACCCTCTACTTGCGTGTAAGAGAACGCGCGCAAATGTGTGTGCCCTTTGTTATGAGTAACTAGCGATGCACCCACTAGGTGTTTGAAAGAGAACATCCGCGCTGCGCGGTCACGCCATCTCTCGGAAAGAGCGGGAAAACCACGGCGCACCATCACAACGCCTCCAAGAGGTGGTGCGACGACAACGCGCTCTCGTCTCTCTCGGAGGCGGCGGCAACAAGAGTATAACGCGATAGCGTAATCGGGCTGTGTTCGTATCGCCTTCTCAATCGCTATCCTGCCTTCGCTTCTCGGTGTAGACCGAAGCCGTGCCGCAAGAAAAGCGAGAGTGCGTACGCCCTCCAGCTCATATCTTTATTTGCATCTACCTCGAATTTAACATACAGGCGAAATAACAGGCGTATGCAGGCAATCTTCCAGTGTGGGCTTGCGTTTAGTTTTGCGCATTGTCGGCTCAGCATGGTATATGGCTCACTTTTCTGCAGTGGTTCTGCGCGTACCGCCGTATGCTATTCTTTGCATATGTGTTGTTTACCTGGCGTGACGGTTCACTGAAGCTAGTAAGCTGCTGTAAGCTAGTCTATAGACTAGCTTAAGGCACCAATGGAGAAGCGTTCCTGTGACTGCAGACTGCTTTTGCTGGCGCACGGCCGGCGTGCTGTCGCCCATCGTGACAATGAATTCGGCGCGCTGCGCGAGAAAACGCTGCGCTTTGTACGGCTGCAAAAGCAACCCATTCACGGCATAAGTCTCGCTCCATTGGTATCCCCTTTGTAGCACTCTAAAACGCGGTCCCGAAAACACAGCGCGGTTTATTAATGCATCTCCGCCATCGTTCGAACTACTACTTCTTTTCTCCTCAGCAGACTAACCACTACCAGTTCATGTCCCAAGTGTGTCGTGCCAGAAGAAGAAAAGTATGTCACAGATGGGCCCCCGCTGCAGACAAGTGGCCGGGGGCAGTTGAAAGAAAAATGATCAAACGGAGCTTGTCAGAATGGGTGGCGGCTTGATCCTTTCAATGCTGACTGTGCCTTCATGCCCATTGCGTAGAATTGTAAAATGATGTTCAGAACGCTTGATGACTGGGAAAGGACCGTCATAGCGAGGCTGAAGCGCACTTCAAGACGCATCAACACGAACAAGAACGTGTGAAGATGTCTGTAGGTTTGCCGGCAGAAAAACGTTCTTAGTGTGAGCTGAAGTTGGTGATGGGCGCAAGTTTTGCATGAAGATCCGCAGACGCTGGACGAAAGAAGATGGATCCGAAACACTCGACGTAGTAATGGGGCTGACGAGGTCCCCATGCAAACGAAGTGTGCAGCCATAAACCATCTCGGCTACGGAGCAGGCAAGTTCTGGCCGAAGTGTTGAACGAAGGCCGAGAAGCACGACGGGGAGGTGTGATACCCAATCTTCGGCGTGAGGCTGCGAGGCAAGTGCTGCTTTTAGATGAAGATGAAGTCTCTCTACAATGCCAGTTAACGCTGGATGATACGCAGTTGTGCGAATGCGCGCACAACCCAGTAGAAATGTGACAGAGGTGAAAAGCGCTGACTCAAACTGTCTGGCTCGATCAGTAGTCACCGTTGATGGTACACTGAAACGGCTAATCCAGGTAGCAAGAAAGGTACGAGCAACTGTTTCTGCCGTGATGTCAGGCATTGGAGCTGCTTCAGGACACCTAGTGTACCTGTCAATACGCGTAAGCAAATACGTATATCCCCGGCATGGAGGTAAAGGCCCGACAATGTCCAAATGACTGGTGTCGAAACGTGCATCAGGGAGAGGGAATTTTCTCCATGGAGGCTTGGTGTGCCATTGTACCTTGATATGCTGACACGCTGTGCAAGTTCGAACCCAGTCACGAATGTTAGCGCGTATGCGCGGCCAGACATAGCGTTTCAGTGACCAGGTGTTGCGTAGCTCTTATGGCTGGATGGCAGATGGAGAGGAGGGTGTCAAAAACAGCACGACGCAGATGTGAAGGAACATAGATACGAGTGCAGTTGTGTGAAACATCGCACAAAGGCGTAACGTCGACGTCGGTAAAGTTGGCTTGCTCCAGTCGGAGGGAAGTAGAGGATCGGAGTCGTGGAAGCTCATCGCCTAATGTCTGTGTCTCCGTGAGCGAAGACAATGAAAGGTCGGTGGTGCCTGTCGTGGCATTGATGGTAATACGACTGAGAGCGTCCGCTGCGCTGTTAAAGCTGCCTTTTGCATAACGTATGTCGGTGGTGAATTCGGCAATGAAAGCAAGGTGTCGAAGTTCTGTAGGAGTGTGTGTGGCACTGCAGGAACGTAAAACCGAAACAAGTTGCTTGTGGTGGGTAAGAATGGCAAATCGTCGCCCTTCAAGAAAGTACCTGAAATGCCGCACCGCAAGGTAGGCTGCGAGGAGCTCCCGCCCGAAAGTACTGTATCGGCGCTCAGTGTCGCGTAACTTGCGGGGAAAGGAAATCGGAGCCCATGCACCATTGATCCATCGATGAAGAGCGGCTCCAACTGCTTCTGAAGAAGCGTCCACCATGAGTCTAGTGTTAGCAGTTGGTGAAGGGTGGTGCAGGAGGGTGACCTGGGCGAGTTTGGTCTTAACGGTGGCAAAAGCTTGATCCGCGACCATGTCCCAGGGAAGTGCGGCTTTCTCGGCTTTCGAAGTCGAGAGTAGTGCTTCCAGAGGCTGCAGCAGTGTAGAGCATGTAGGAATGGAGCGGCGATAAAAATTGACGAGTCCGGGAAGACGTAGCAGACAACGTATGGACGTGGGAGGCGCGTAGTCGATGATAGCTTGAACCTTGTCAGGTAGAAGAGTGATGCCATCTTTAGTGATCTGATGTCCGAGGAATGCTATCTCCGAGACTCCAAACTCACACTTTCCTACATTGATGACAAGGTCGTAATCACGCAGTCGAGTGAAAAGCTCACGTAGATGTGCCTTGTGCGTTTCAGCGTCCTTGCTGGCAACGAGAAGATCGTCGATGTAGGCGAAACAAAACGGCCAGCCTCTTGTGACTTCGTCTATAAAACGCTGAAATGTCTGAGCTGCGTTTCTCAAGCCGTAAGGCATTCGTAAATACTCATAAAGCCGAAGTGGGGTGATTATTGCAGTTTTTGGAATGTCAAAAGGCTCAACGGGAATCTGGTGATAAGCTTTCACGAGATCAATCTTCGAGTATACTGTTGTACCGGTTAAAAAGGCAGCGCAGTCCTGAATATTGGGTAACGGGTATCGATCTGGAACGGTGACTGCATTCAGAGCCCGATAATCACCACAGGGCCGCCAGTCATTGTTTTTCTTGGGAACGATGTGTAGCGCCGACGACCACGAGCTTGATGACGGACGAATGATCTGCAGCTGTAACATATGCTCGAACTCGTTGCGAGCAATTCGAAGTTTATCAGGGCCCAGTCGGCGAGGGCGGCAGTGAACAGGTGGGCCTGTGGTAACGATGCAGTGGGTCACAGTGTGGTTGGGGGTCTTATCCATTGGAGACTGCGTTGTAATCTCCAGAAACTCGTTGAGCAGAGCTGTATATGGTGGCGTAGGCGTTTTCACGAAAGTGGGGTTTAGGGCCGTAGCGCGTGACAGAAAACCACTGACCGATAAGCCGGTATAGCTATCCACCAGGCGACAGCGGTTCATATCCACGAGCAGATGAAAATGCCTTAGGAATCGGCGCCTAAGATTGCGTAGCGTACGTCTGCTATCCAAAATAACCACTTTAGTTTCTTCTTCAGACCGAGATCAAGGGACAGAGACTTCTGTCCGTACCTTGCAATGACAGAATTGATCGCTTGTAAAGGAGTTGACTTCTCTCGGAGACGCCGGTCAGTTTTGGACGCTGGAATTATGCTGACTTCTGCTCCAGTGTCCACCAGCAAGCGAAGACCTGTGGTTTTGTCGGTGATGTGGAAGAGGCGGCTTGATCGCCCGCTGCTGTTATTGACGATCGGCCTGAGCGTTTCCCATGCGCATTGAGCAGGGTGGCACACACCTGCGAGCCGCGGCACGAAAACGCCGGTGATAGCATGTGTTCTGCGATGAAAAGCGGTGCTCGGGCTGGTTGAGGGGCCGTTGCTGAGCAGGCGGCGTGAGACATAGTCGGTGTGGACGAGGCTGGTCATTTAAGTCGCGAATGCTCAGCAATTTCAGACGCAAGTTGGCGACTTCATCTGCGACATCTTTTACCTTTTCTCGAAGGGAATCTGCTTCGGAAATCGGAGAGGTGTGGGCAGCGTTTATGACTGCCGGAGCAACGTCCATCATGTCATTGGCCATTTCTGCCAGCTCTGACAGAGCCTTATCCTGAGCTGGCACACGAGCCATTCGCACGTTAGGGGGAAGACGCTGTAGAAACAACTCACGTAGTATGGAAGTTTCCGAGCAGGCCGACTGGTCCCCAAGCAGGTGTTGCAGGTGACGTAGAAACTGTGTGGTACGGCGGTCCCCGAGCTCTTCGTTGCACAGAAGTTGCGGAATGCGCAGATGCTTTGGCGGCACGAGCCTGTTTGACTGTCGTATATGGAGTTTCACTAGGCGGGCCCACGAGGATGTCGCGTATTTCGGCCATTGCCTGTGGCGGCAACGCTTCAACGAGTAGCTCATGCTTGCGAACTTCTGACGTGACGCGATGAATGAGGAACTTGTTCTCGACTTGAATGAACCATAAGGAGGGATCGGCAAGCCACGGCTGTGGTAGCGTTATGGTAGTAGTACCTCCATCAACACCCGAAGAGGGTACATGGCCGGGTGCAGTGGCAGCGGTACCAGGGCTGAGGTCGTCGAGATTATCACGCTGCTCCATGGAAGGTCGCGTTCGTAGTGCGGGTCACCAGTAAATGTAGCACTCTGAAACGTGGTTCCGAAAACACAGCGCGGTTTATTAATGCATCTCCGCCATCTTGTTTGTTTGCTTGTAGCCTACCGATTTTGGCACATACCCACTCCGGGGGATTGGCCAAGAAGAATTATTGTAGCCTATGGATGATATTTAGATATTTACGTTAATGTTTACCTCCCTATCACTAAAGTAGAAAAAAAAATAACGAAGAAAAAGACCAATCAATTTACAAAGGGTATCAAATTACAAAGCCTATGGATGATATTTACATTAATAACAAAAAAAGAAAATAAGTGCTATTATAATAACGGAAGTTTGAAATTTTGAGCCGACCAGACAGCTGAGTTTACCTGACCCGACCAAATTCAACTCTATGTGTTACCTTTAATCAGATTTTATAATTATGCCGCGAGTAATTTTCCAGTATTTTTTTAAAGTAGGCATTATGTTGCAATGCGTTTACTGGCTAGAATGGAATTACAAAGAGCATCAAAACTTTCTCTATGATAATGTTCCAAAACAGAGGCACAGAAATTTAGAACATTTTCGGCAGTTAAACTTAAACCAATCGTCGAAAACGGAATAACCAGAAGTCTTTTCCTGATTATTGAATAGTTGCGACATGATATAAAATAATGTTCAATATATTCTGTTTCTTCGCAATATGGGCAAAGGGTGATATCGCCAGACCATCTCTGTGTCGTTAGAACTACTTATTCTTCTTTTCTTCTCAGCAGACTAACCACTACCAGTTCATGTCCCAAGTGTGTCGTGCCAGAAGAACAAGAAAAGTATGCCACACCTTAATTCGGCAACGTGAGTTTTTGAACTATTGCACCGTTGTATACTCTCGGCCCGTTTGTGTCACCGTATCTTTTCTTAATTGTAAAGTAATTTGGTGTATAATGCAAGTACAATATTCGGCTAACAAAACACAGCTTGCCTCTCAAAGCCTTCTTCTTCTTCGAAGTGAACGATTGCGCAAGTTTGTGATTCATGATTTAGGTATTCTGCGCAGAAGAAAGCAGAGACGAGGTAAAAAAACTGAGACAAACACAGTTTCCTTCATCTTCTGGTTCTCTCGCATATGGCCATTAGCGAGAAGTAAAGACGAAAAGATCGCGTAGCTATCAAAAGCAAGTAAAGCAGCGCTGTAGAAAAAGCATTTCGTGAATTCTCGCCATGTTGCGTAAAAGAGCGACGCTGTTTCAGCTTACGGTTGCAACGTCATTATTTATTTATTTTTTCTTGCTTTTAGTTGTCCCCCCTATACGTATAGACTATGTTACGAAATTTAAGGCTTAGGGGCGCCGCCATCATGGGCTGTTAATGAATGTTTTCTTATTTTTGTATCCCGTTACGCGAAATGACAAAGCCAGGAGACGCCGAATGAACCAACCCAACAGTTTTCATGTGTATACGCCCACCGTAGCGCTGTCCGCTTAGTTGTTCAAGGTGAAACTAAAACACGGCAAGGTTAACAGCCCAGCATGGCGGCACCGAAACCCGTCCGTAAAATAGATATATAGATGGCGGTTGCAACGAACCGCTTTTTACTTGACATGTGGGCTTCCATGGAATCTCCGCCACCAATTTTTACAGATGCCTTAGGAACTGTCTTTTTCCGTGCATATGACGGTTCTGTGCAGGGGCATGTGAATGAATCTATTTGTGCAGTCCTGTCCACCTCCAGGTAGAGCGCGCGAGCAGCCGGCTTTGCTCTGCTGGGCTACACCTTGTGGCGACTGCGGGATCTGGCGTACGGTGCCCAGGAGCATACACACTACTGCTTGGCTTGCCTGCGGCCATCGGCCATATTTCTTTCCGAGTTTTAGCAAAGGTTTAAAAGGGTTCGAATTTGAGATTTTAGTAAGGCTTCATAACAAGTAATAGCGCAAACACACGAAACCAGAAAGACAGACTGGACAACACCAAGTCCAGTCTGTCTGTCTTGCCTAGTGTGTTTACGCTATTTGTTATATTTAGCGACGGTTGTTCTTTTGTTTGAGGGAAGCAAGTTGTTGCACTTATCGCCGCTACTCCCTAAGATCAGCAGCAAAGCAAAGGTTTGGTGGGCGGGGCACCGAACTTTACAGCAGTTGGCAAGACCATGTTAGTACATGCGCAACTTTGCGTACGATTTCATAACTTGAAACAGCGCGAGAAAATAACGATACAAGATGAACTGAGCAGAACAGTGCTTCGTCCTGTCTGATCGTCTTGTTCATTTCTCGCGCTTTTTCCAGTCACGAAACCGTACCATCAGGCTCTATCAGACTCTTTCAATGCGTACAATGCTTACCCGTTCATCCATTGCCAAGAAATTCCTTATCTGCAAAAGCAGAGCCCACCAGGTTTCAGCAATCTCTTCTTCAAGCTTCTGAAAGCAACCCTTGGTATCGGGTCCAGTTACAAATCGTGGAAGCACGTATATACACATGATGACGAAGAAGAGGGGCACACAAGTCCTGCCGAGAAACGAAACAGAAATAGAGAAATTACATTTTGCATTCAAGAGGAGCAGAATTATTAAAGCGAGGTAGATGTGGTAAAAGTTCTGAGGTCGCGCTGAAGTGACGCAAGCGTGGTAAGCATATATAGTGCAAGTTTATACGCAAGCACCATTGCGTGCATGCTATACATTCACACAAACTATGGTTAGCGTGTCGTCTATTACAAAACTCCTGTCTTCAATGAGCCGTTGCTCTTCAGTTAAGTGTAGTTTGTGCTGCAGAAGCGTACCCGTATGTACTAGAAAACGGGAATGAACGATAAATTGCGCCACTCCGTATGCCGATTACAGCAAGAACGAAATACGGATGAAGTTCACACTGTAAGCTTCTCGTCAGTATTTCTTCTTTTCGCTATTGTTTTGGACATACCGTGAAAAATTGCGGCTGATTTCTTAAGTGGCTGTCAAGCACGAGGACATGGATTTGATTTCTGGCCAAGGCAGCCTGATTTGGATGGGGGCGCAATGCCAAAAAAAAAAAAGAGAGAGAACTGTGCACTTAAATTTAGGTCACCGTTAAGGAACACCAGCTGGTCAAAATTATTCCATGGGTCCCAACTTAACGCATGCCATACAATCACATGGTGGTTCTGACACGTACAACCCCACACTTTAATTTGTTATTGTTCGAGGTTGAGTGAAAAACACTCTTATTAAGCATGAAGTGCTTTTAGCTCCGGTTGTCGGCGGCCTTCACGTGACCTTGAAACAATTGCCAGCGCTGTTATCCGGGTACTTCAAACGAGATCACCCGGGCCGTCAGCCCAGAAGGCGGTCTTTGGCATCAACGCTTCGATGAAGCCCGCATTACATACCCTAGATTCGATCCAAAAAAGTTAGAAAATGTAGCTCTTCACACTTCTTAGTGTTTGTTCACACTGTCACTGAAGCTGCAACTTCTTGTACACTGAACTCTTACTTAGTAGTGACAATAGCGACGTTCCAGAGGCAGGTAGGGAATCATACACTTGCTCTTTGAAACGCCAGCGCCGAGCCCGTGCCATTCTGAACGTCAACGATGGGCAAGTAAGCGGCACGCTACCAGAGGCAGCGATTTCGCGGCACGAGTTAGTAAGTATCGTATTCCTATTCCCTTTTAACTGTGGCCTAGCACAGGCAAGACAAGACCACATATTATGGGGGTGCCCCAATAACCCATCCCCTGATGATTTCTTGTAACCAGGTCCCCCACCAGAAGCATGGGACAGGTCATTAGGGAGCACAAACTGGCATATACAGAGCAGGCTGGTGGACTGCTCTATTAGAGTTGCGGCCCCCTGGGTCCCTATCTAGCCCCCAATCCAGCCTGGCTCCCCCATTCCCACTCCCATTTGGTATCAACAGAGTTTCAATAAAGTTTAACCCCCTCTCCCCTCTTTCTGTTGCGTGGTGGCCGCAACGGCCGCATAGCTAGGCAAAGCCCAAGACTATTTATCTTGCGCCGTGACCGCAAACAATGGCGTCCATATGGACGAGTGCACAGTGTAGTATGGTGTTGTTCGGTGAGGTGTGCCCTTGCGAGCATGCACAAGATTTTGGCTAGTATAATCTCCAACCAATCTGCTTTGCCGGTGGTCATTTCATGTTTACATCTGCTCTCGATTACGAGAGAGCCAGTTACGAGAGGGCCAGCCATTTTTTTTTTGTTCACGGCATGGTCATGCCTTAGTTGCTGCGTGCAAGGCGTCATGCACCAGTTGGAAAGAGAAAAAAACTACTGCTGACCCGAAGGTCGCGGGATCGAATCCCGGCCGCAGCGGCCGCATTTTCGATAGAGGCGAAAATGCTTGAGGCCCGTGTACTTAGATTTAGGTGCACGTTAATTAACTCAAGGTGACCGAAATTTCTGGAGCCCTCCACTACGGCGTCGCTCGTAATCATATCGTGGTTTTGGTACTTTAAACACCAACAATTATTAAGAGCGGAAAGAAGGCGATAAAGTAACACCTATAGCCGCTGATATGCTACGCTGCGACTGGTTTCGCATTTCTGCGCCTTAGATAGTGGATGGCGCTTGCGGGATTCTCGACTGCTGGCGATTTGCATTTCGATTTAGCGTCCGCTACTGGACTCAAATCGAGTGCGGCATACCGGTGGCATACAGTGTCCACTGTATGCAACCGGTATGCCGGTATGCCACCGGTATGCCGGTATGCCACCGGTATGCCACCATATGCCTTGTATTTGCATTCGTGACCTTAATCCTTCCTTTTTCAAGTCAGAATGTCACACAGAGCAGTGCATCTTACCTGATGAGTCTTCGGACAAATGCGATTAGCAAGACGAGGGGACCACTTCTCTTTTGCTTTGTCACGGCGAGACACAACAAAAATCCACTGCACGGAAGATAAAAAAAAAATTCGCTCGGGGTAAATGTCACGGTCATAGTTGTGGTGGTTGTCAATCGTTAGCTTCAACTATCTCCCTATACTTTATTTTTTAAAGACTTATTGGGGGTATACTCCTGTTAAAATATTACTTTCTACTCAATGTTACCCTCAACGCCTCATTCAACACTAGAAGTGTAAGTTAATTGCAAATTGTAAGGTTACAATGGCCGAAGCACTCACTGTATTTTTAGAATCTGTGAGCAAATTAGTAACGCCATATTTTACGCTTAACAAACAGCCTACGGTGGCTTAACTTTTTAAGCTGTACTACATTTTTTTTAGAATCGTAAGTATATAGTATCGAAACTCTGGTTAGTTATATAAAACTTTCACTGCATTCGTTTGTTCTTATGATCCAAATTTTTAATTACTCTAGTAGAGCTGTAGACTTGAAGGTTTAGCGCTCTTTTGGTTTAGTGAGCTGCGGTTTTACTTGCCTGAGAAAGAAGAAGGTGTCGACACTGTCGAACGCCCACGCTATCACCATTGATGCCCAATGATCGGCATCGATGAAAATGTTTACGTGACGTCCTGGAACAAATAACCAAGAACAAATAATTGGGCTACAGAAGAGTTCGCTCGTGTAACAGTTAAGACAGCATAGCTATTGTTGACTAGTATTCATATAGATCTCTAAAAGTGGCTCATCCATGTTATGGCCGTATCTCATCCATCTTACATAAGGTGATGCGCCACCGCTGGAGCTTTTTATAAATGTTGGCGAAGAACACACAAGCTGGTACTTGAGTGGCACCTGAAACCACTCTAGCAAGCCCGACTACGGCAACTTCAGTATTATAGATATATTCCACCGCCCTTACGTCACGAAAATGCGGTGGCGCTGTCGCAAGGCATTTACTTTTTCGTGGTGGGCATCTGCAGCCGTGCCTACCGCAGCTGTCACTGTGTTTTCGCTGGTGCGTGTGCTGTTTGCCGCATAAAAAACGGTGTACCGACCAGCTGTGCCGCGGTTAATTGCGCAGGAAGGCACAAGAAACATGGACAAAGTCTTTGTCGGTTTTCTGTTTGCAAAGACCGTCGCAAGAAATTGGCCGCAGCCACAGGCTTGCGAAGACTTTTCCATTAAATGGGTGGGGGGGGGGGTGGCAAGTTTCACCGCGGCGCCTCCCCCCCCCCCCTCACACCCGCCCACCCTTTCGTCGAGTCCGAAAGAAAGCAAGCTTCACAATGGTTTCAAGAATAAAAATGGAGTGGTGACGTGCTGCCCACAACTGCCTGCAATTGGTCGCTGGCTTTCCAGGGGTAAAGTAGGGAAGTAAACAGTGCGTGTAATGCAACTTGTTTCGGCCGCCATTATTGTTAAAAATTTTCAAGGCCATAACCACGCACCTTAAACCACGGAGCAAAAATTCTTGAGGAGGCCAAACAGCGCTCGCTCGGGCGTCCCAATAAAGTCACGCAATCGGGCATGGCACTGACGCGCCCTCTGTCGTGAGAGTCCGCCAGCCGAGAAAAAAAAACGCGCGCGTCGCGCTCTCCGACGAAGCTCGTCGGTTCAAGGCCATTCGTTACCGATTCACCGCTTCCGCTTTATGCGCGAATGGGTGTGTATCTTGGGCCTCCTCTCCGGCTCCAAGTTCGGTAAATTAACGAGAAAAAATGCGTCACATTAAGGGAAATCACCTGCGTGAAATATTTTGTTGAACGCGAAAACTATAATTTAACGTGAACTCGATAGCTCAGGTATCATTCGTTCAACCAATGATGGGACTTCGCTTACATGCCATTAGTTCATATTTAGGTTGTTCCTATAAGTGCTGTCCCTTCGTGCCTTTGATGAATGGCCACTGCTTGGAACCACTAGTGTCTGCTATAGTGTCGCTTCAGGTGTTAGGCGATCCCTAGACGCTGCTAAATAACAAAATGCATTGAATGCGCTTTGCCTCTTTCTGCATCCTGTAGGTCAATTTTCAAATCCACCTTAATACCACCATCTCTCTATGTCACTCTCCGGTAAGTGCTTTTCGCAAACGTAGTCAGGAGTCGTGAGCTCTCGATCTTTTCTTGGCATTGCGCGAGCCTACACTTCGAACCTCACCGGGTCAGTCGGAACTTATAAGGTAATTACCTTTTCCTAGCAGGATGCGTAGCCACTGCTACATTTGCACCCCATCATACAGAAGCACTGATGGAAATCCTGGAAAGCGCTCGATTTTATTGAGGCGTGAAAAGCGCGCAGAGAGCCAGCGGTCGGTGCAACGCGGAAGCGCACGAGAGCTATAAGAGAGACAGAAAGCCTGCAGATCACGAAAGCTTGCCCTCCGGAGGCCTCCTACGCAAGCATGCGCAAAACATGCAAGCGAGGAACCTGTGTATGCGACAGACATCGTCTGCTCAGGCACCACTACAACAAAAGTAGTAGCTAGTTTCAAGCGCTATAGGGCCTATAACTAAGGCAGTGTCTATTAATAAGTGCAGCTAAAATGTTTGTCACCTGCAGTTATTGACGTTACAGACAGAAATATGGAAAAATTTACAATATACGAGATGGTATCGCGATCTTTATGCCTCGCGTCCATACAAGAACATGTAAAAGATGGCAACCCGGCGGAAGCGTCATCTGTGGTTCTGCGGCGTAACCCGCATTTCCTCCATGACACTATCGGGCCGCCCTCGCGCGCTGTGGCGGCCCAGCAGATTCTCCTCCTCAAGTACTTCTTTCTCCTTGCCTTAAGCAATGACGGGACAGGTCCGACTGAGTAAAGTTATGGGGAAGACCTGGCGCGCCCCCCTTCGAAGTTTAGGGGGGATAGGTACGGCGTGGGGAGCAGTCATCCCCTTGGGCCTGTGGCCACAGCTGTAAAATGCGAGAGCTCATCTTCGACATCGACGATTCGCTTACGTAGAAAGAATTGAGTGGTGGGCACGAGCTTTACCCAATAACGTCATCAGCTTTGCGAAAAGTGTTTTTACAATGTGCCGCACCAGGTTTTTTGGTATAAGCCTTGCGTGAAGCCTCCACATTTACCCTAGAAGCACGTTTACATAAGCGGTGGCACTGTCATATGCAGAGGATTTATAATAATTTTCTGTGTTCAGTAAGCTGCAAAAGTCTTACGCACGTCACAAGGATTTTGTTGCACTTGCGCGAACTAAAGATGTGGCTTGGTTCATCCACGCAGCCGCGAATGAAACTGACTTCGGCGATGCTTTTGCAGTGTGTATGTGGCTGCGATGACACACCTGACACCAGTGATTTGGATACATCTGTCGATGTCCTTTAAGAGATTTCCATGCCTGTCCGACTCCAGAGATAAACTTCATGCTTGAAATGCGGCGAGTCTGTTTGCGGGTTGTACGCCTTCGCGTTCACGACTTGAGCGTACGGGGAGAGCCGCGACCCGCGGTTAGCGAGCCTGACAGCAAGGCGTGTAAGACCCTTGTCCACGGCACGTGATAACTGTTAAATGCGTTATCGCAGCCGTATTTACACAGAGGAAAGTGTCGCCGAGCTCGCCCTTCTCGTTTGCGTGAATAACTTAGCCAGCATATTTGTGTACGAGGATTCGCCGTAACGATTAGTGACTCGTTCATAACTGTATTTTCATACCGCACTTATCAGCGCCGTATTCCTGGACCACCTTGGCCGTTCTTGGATTAGTTAACAAAATAAAACATACACGTGTGACCTAGACTACAGTCACGTCGATGATATTTCGCAAGTCAGTGACACCCATATCGTTAAGGTGCCATGTGTTTGGGTAAGGTTCGCAGAGTAAGTTAGAGCTCTACGTCCATATAGTTCATGTATATTCATTTCAGTGTCCTTCTTAGAGCCACTGCAACTTCCTCTGTCGTGGCCGCCCATTGTAAACACGCTGGAGGCTCTACGACGCGCGGTGCTCGGAGGCAGCTTTTGCAACTCCTGCGCCAAATAATTGTTGTCGCATGACCATAGAGGGCGTAGGCGAGCGCTGGGAAACTAAATAGTGGGAAGAGTAAGGACATTGTGCCGTAAAGGTGCTGTGAATTTATGTTTTTAGGGCAACATAAACAGAAAAGGGAAAGCTTTTTTCTTTTTCTTTTTTGGTCGAGCCTGGTGGCACACATGTCACCGCTCCGTTATAAAGGGCACGATCACAGCATCCATTCATCCATCCATCCATCCGGAGCATATATATATATATATATATATATATATATATATATATATATATATATATATATATATATATATATATATATATATATACATACGTGCTGCGACGTCGCTACAAGTGCTTAGGTATATCGACGGTGCCTACCATTGTTTACAAACATTAAGTAAGTTTATACGGATGATTTCTACAGGTCGAATTTTAGCTATACCAACGTAGTACACGCTGACAGTCGAAGGACATTCGACTGTCTACTACAAGGAGAAGTACTACAAAAAAAATTTTCCAGCAACTCCTGCTTCAGGTTAGCAGGAAAGGGATAACGTACAACTATTGCGTCCTGTTAGTGTTCCGTTCTGCCTTACGTCAAATTTGCGTCAACGCCACAGCAAATAAAGGCGGGTGGGAATGAGCAGCATTTTAGGAAGAGCCCGATCAAACTCTCTCTCTGGGCTGGTATAAAGTATACGTCTATTTTGTTCTGTGTTTGTTCTGCATTCACCACTAACGCTACATGTCTGGACGAAACCTTCTGGGCCATGCCCACGTAGCTTGTGTGCACGCGATGCAACGAAAGCCACGAAAATGCCACATGGCAAAACGACTGCTTATGCACGATTACGTAGAACATAAGAGAATAAATTATTCTGATAGCGCATCTCTCTCACCGTTAGTCCTTCCCTATTTGTGAGAAGCCCTTGGTCTAGGCAAAAACTGCCTCCAGGTTGCCTGTCAGTGACGTGTACGCACTAAACGTCGTGTTTATATGCCCACCAAAACTGCACTTTCACGGAATAGCCGGACAATACGCCCCGTTCCAAATGGAATAGAAGATGGCTGCCTGCCGATTAATACATCAAAAGCCTTAGATGTCTGATCAAACGCAAAAATGGAGCAGCGTCTGGCGTCGGCGTCCAACGTCGTTGGCGTATACACGAATGATGGAAAATATAATCATCACATGATGATCTCGCCGTATGAAGTCATCATGACGTTACAGATCACCAAAATTTGTGAGGTCATCATGACGCCACATAACGCGACGTCATATGGTGATGTCATCACATGACATGATTGCTTCGAAGCGTGGAAACTTGGGCAAGTTGGTAGGTCATAATTGAATATACGAACAGCGCAACTGACAAGGACAGAGGAAGGTAACAACACACAGTGCTGAACACGGCAATAGCAACACACAGCGTGAGCAGCGCTGTGTGTTGTTTGGGAGTAGTTCTTTGTGCGGGGAGATCTTACTCTGCAATCTTCCGAATAATGATTTAATCGCGAATATTTTGTTGTCGGGGCGTCAGCAAAACAGAAGAAAACAGCTAGGTATCGTCGTACTGCTGAATGCAATTCACTGAGACACTGAACACCCCGGGCAACGCCTCCTGAAACCCCGGGTCACCACCCTGTTCGACAGAGCGCCTTGGCACAGCATACTGTTTCACGAGGCACCTGAGCATGAAACTACCTGCTTGTGATACAGTGATGGTTTACCTTGGTCTCTTTAGTTTAGCACTCAAATTTAATTGTCTTAGTGGTGCATTACAAGTCGGCTGTAATGCCAAATATGTATGTATTTTGCATACTTTATTAAGCATGCGGTAGTGAAAATAAAATATAGCATCGTCGTGCCTGAAGTTCTGAATCCAGTGAGTCAACTAATGTTACTTACTTTGAGCTCACATATCTTTAAGCCTTTAAATCCCGAGTTATTTTTGAAAATCGTTCCCAAAATAATTTCATTTCATGCTTGATTGGATTGAAACGTTGAATAAATGGCCGAAATACATTCGTAATAATATATGGAATTCTACAGCATTCATGAGCATTTGTTCAGTTCTGGAGACAGTTGGCTTCACTGCACTGTGATTATCGCAAACACCTCTCTTACGATTAATCTATAGCATATATATATATATATATATATATATATATATATATATATGCTATAGATTAATCGTAATATATATATATATATATATATATATATATATATATATATATATATATATATATATATATATATATATATATATATATATATATATATATATATATATATATATATATATATACACGGTGGAGTCTTCTCGTTGATACGATTCTGCATGATACGCTTGTAAGGCCTGATACGTTTTTGTTTTTATTCGTCGAACTTGCTGTGTGTTCCAACTATGTGTCTAGTATGTGTCTTTGTCCGTGTGTTCCTTAGCGCTGCCCCAAACAAGTTCGACGATGAACCAGCTCGCCCAAACCAAAGTTTTGTTTTTATTACCGGCCAACATCCCTTCGAAATAATGCATTTTCGTGCGCTTAATACGATCACAGTTTTGCCCAAGATTGGATAACACGACCGCGAAAGTGGATCTTTACCGACATATCTAGAAATCCTGCGCTTATTCTTCGGTATGCCAGCCCGCACGGCGTTCCAAAAACCCACGATCTGAGCGTTGCAGAGCCGCTGAGGCCGCAGCAGCATCGGTTTTGGCTAGGGCATCTTTTCTTCGCTATATATATATAATATACAGGGTGTCCCAGCTATCTTTAGCCAAGGGTTTAAAAATACAATATTAGAAGCAGGCGAGTGAAATCACTTGCAAATTACTGACAGTCACCTTGCGCACTACATACAATTTTTTGTTTGGTAATTAACTAATTTGTTAATTAGGATTATTTAATTAAAATGCTAAATATTCACTGTAGGCAAGAAATGCGTCTTGCGAAGTTCGAGAGCGTCTTCAGAAGCCCCAATTGCATTATTTGCGATAAAGAAAGTCTCACGTATACCATTTTTTCCAAGCTGCAAAGAAAGCCCGCGAAATACAAAAAGAACCACGTGACTAGCGCATTCGCCCGCCGCGAGAATGCTGCCCTCAGTCATGGTTTGAGCGAACAAAATCAGCTGCGGCCGCGACTCGGCGGCTCCGTTGTAGGGATGGTCGATTAAAATTTTTAATCGATTAATCGTTAATCGTTAGTTGTTTTAGCCTTTATTCGATTAATTGCTTTCGGTGGAATGTTTTAATCGATTAATCGATTAATCGACAGTTTTTATGGGTGCTTTAAAACCGATATCTCTTTGTGTGAGAGGCATCGTTCGTGTTTGATATGGACCCAAATCTTTTTATCAGACGCGCTGACGATCGAAAATTCCCACTTTCGAAAGTGTCGACGACGCGCCCCTTGTGTCCAGTGTGCGAAAATTCCTACTTTCGCACACTGGGCACAAGGGGCCCGTCGTCGTTGGTTGATGTCGTGGATTCAACCATCTGTGGCCATCATCCCTGGACTGTTTGGCAGCAGGTCGATTTTTCTCGAAGCCTGCCTACTCGAGCTCATCGAAACTGGAGGCGAATTCGGGGACCACACTGGTTGAAAAGTCGCAGCTGAAACATGCAGTGTGGCGGAGGGCGAGGAAATCCCGAGAAAGGAAAAAGAGAGACGAGGAGGAAGAGGAATTAAATAAGATGCTCGCTCTCGTAAGCACGGCGTCTTTTCTCGGTTTGTCGTTTAGATATTGTGGAAGCCCTACATAATACTATAATTGGGGACTCACGCGATCTTTGCTTTGAGGTCACTCATGCAGAGATTACACAGAAACATATTGGCCTCAAACAGAGCATCGGTACAGGCAACTGCAGGAAATAGAGTGACATGAGTTCTTGCCTCCCGGATAGAATAAACACCACCTTTTCGCCTTTTCAATCGTGCGTACAGCCTGAACTGTGAGCGCTATCTAGTGTATCAGGCATTACAACATAAATTTCGCGACTGTCCTTCTTTCTTGTCACAGCAGAAGATGGGGGCCTCTAGCTGAAAGCTGTATTTCTCCCTAAATATGCGACTCTGCAGTATTACAAAGTGCTACAGGGTCACTTCTTCAATAGTAATGCACTGAATGCTAGACGTTCGGTAAACCGACGCGTGAAGTTGCGGATTACATAAAGGGTCTATAAGACCCTTTTCACAATTCGCGAGTGCGCATTCGTGCGCTACATTTTCTCTCAACTAATGGCAGCAACTTTCGTGCTTCAAGTGGAGACGAGGTCGTAGTTGCACGTGCTGGCGTTTGTCTATTATGCGTGTTCGTATCAAGAGCCGAGCCTACATTTTCGGCGTCCCAGCGCAAGCAAACCGCGCTTGAACACTCTGTTTGAAGAAGTCACTAGCTGCCATTAATTGGGCTAACTGCATCGCAGGAAAGCTAGCTGAACAATTATGAAAATGGTATATACCCTATAATACGGACAGTTGGGCTAGTTGGTATATAGCATAATAAAAAATGGTTACTTGCGTCCTTGTCTTCTTTACGCTAGCAAACGTATCTTATTATGTATATACGGATTACCTAATCCTCTCCCCATCACCGTACTTCATCACTCGTTTTCCCCCGCTGCGTTTTCCAATGTGCAGAGTAGAAGGCAGGGGCGTGCTAGCTCAGGCCACCCTCTCTGCCTTGTAATATATTTTCTGTCTCTCTCTTTCATTGGTAAACAATATTTTATTTACTAAAGAGTATAACAGAAGGGCACTAAGAACCAGTGAGTAAATAAGCAGCGCATATTACAATGCCGCACTTACACAAGAAACGAGTAAAATCTGAGGGTTGAATAAAATACAAAGAAAGTTGCAACTGACACTACAGGCGGCGAAAACTACTCGTTTATCAAATGTAAGGATAGATGCCTTTATGCAGCAACACGATGAAACATCGCGGCCAAAAACGAACACGAACAAAATAAGCAACAAGACGATGCGCTGGCACGTATGAAATTTACAGAAAACAATAAACTTCTCTTTGAAAGTTGGCGAATCCACGTGCTGCTTACTTTCTCAACAGTCCCCTTTTGTTTTGTTTCATGGGGTTGCTGCTCCGAACCACATGCATTTTTCTACTGAGCGAAGAAATGTCAGTTGCCCGAGATGCTCGGGAGACAACCTACACCTCCTTTGGGTCGCCATACATCCAGCATGCGATAAAAGGCGCTCGAATGCTACTGACGTTGCAGGAATTGGCAAATACTCCATTGCAACGTCAAACACATTATCGAGGCCAGTTCGCATGCTGTGGTGCGGCGATCGACTACAGGGTTACTATAGTATGTCTTTAACTCAGAAGGCAATTGGTTCATCGGATCGTCCTCCAGTGCAACTGGTGCAACGCAATTGCGTAAAAGTGCGCGTGGTGCGCGATCGACGGCAACCAGCTTAAGGGAGAGGAGGTGCAGGCAGTAGTGCCAGTAGCAGCAGTAGACTGTGAGCCGGAGAGAAGCGGGCAAGTTCATTTCTGCCTCGATGTGGTGGAGCCTCCTCCTGCCCGGGCTTGAAGCTTGGGGGAATGCTTGGAGTTGGACGCCGTACGGGACGGAGATCAGGGCGAGTTCATATCTTTCTCTATGGGGTATGGCCGCCGCCAGCTCGGGGCTCGTTCTGCTAGCGCAGAAATATGCGCTGTATTGAAAGCAGTGAAAGAGAGGCGATGTGCACGGCATCTGCGTCTCAGGATAGCGCGCCTCGCAGTCATGCGCTCCGGCCAAGGGGCGAGGTTAGTGGGCGGGATTGGAGGGTGCCGTAATCGATTAATCGAATAGTTTTAATCGATTAATTCGATTAATAGAGAGGCGGAAATCGATGAAGATTAATCGATTAATTGTGGACCTTTAATCGATTAATCGATTAATCGTTCATCAATTTTACCATCCCTACTCCGTTGCGGCGGAAGGCCGATAAGTTGACGGTGGTTTCTTAGCCCGCGCTCGCTACAACTCGCACCGTCACGCGCGCCAAGTGACTGACGCGGGCCAAAAAAACCACCGTCGACTTATCAGCCTATCGCTGCAACGGAGCCGGCGAGTCGCGGCCGCAGCTGATTTTGTTCGCTCAAACGGCGGCTGAGGGCAGCATTCTCGCGGCGGGCGAATGCGCTAGTCACGTGGTTCTTTTTGTATTTCGCGGGCTTTCTTTGCAGCTTGGAAAAAATGGTATACGTGAAACTTTCTTTATCGCAAATAATGCAATTGGGGTTTCTGAAGACGCTCTCGAACTTTGCAAGCCGCATTTCTTGCCTACAGTCACTATTTAGCAATTTAATTAAATAATCATAATTAACAAATTAGTTAATTACCAAACAAAAAATTGTCTGTAGTGCGCAAGGTGACTGTCAGTAATTTGCAAGTGATTTCACTCGCCTGCCTCTAGTATTGTATTTTTTAACCCTTGGCTAAAGATAGATAACCCTTGGCTAAAGATAGATAGACATCAGCACTGGTTCTACGCACTGAGACTTGGTCGTTGAGCTGTTATTTCACATCTGGTTAATTTTTAACTCACTTTAATTCACTTTAGTATTTGGCGCACTATTAATTCACACTTTATTCACTTGCATATTCTTGCTACTTTCATTCGCGTGTGGTTCACCTTTACTTCACCTTAATTCAACATTGATTCACTTTAATTTAAATCTTATTAACTCTAGCCATTTATTATCTCTTCGATTCACTTTGCATACCCTTACTACACTAGCCCGCTCACCCCATCGCCCCCTTGAAACTTTCTGCAACCGGTGAGTGACGCACTACCTCAGGGATCGGTCAACCAGACTTTTGGTGCCAATCGTGCTGACACTGCCGGGCGCAGGCATTTTTGGCTCATGAGCCATATGAGGCCGGAAGAAGAAGAAGTTGCGCGGCGGCTGTGCTGCTTTGCTTGTCTCTCTTCAATCTTTCGATATATCTGCCTCAAGTCACTTCACCATCTACACGCTGAACTCCGGGGGCATCAGGTATGCTTTCCGGCAGCGGGTGCGGTGCCTTCGGGGCCGCACCCTGTCAAAGCTCCTGAGATCCAGCCAGATCAACTTCTGAAGGTGCATGCGCCGGCAACGAGCCTTGGGACATGCTCTGCCTCTGGAATGCAGCCTGGCGCAACTTCGGGCCACAGCTCGAAGTCATCTGCCGAGAACTTCTCACTTCCACTGGCCCAAGGTGCTCCGAGCAAGAACATCTCCTGCCTTGACGCCGGGCTACCTGAAGGTCAGGACGATTTTTCGGACATGTCCGATTCCTCTGCCACTATTACCTACATGGACGCTTCCGTAAACTCCTCTGATGACTCAGATAAAGGCAGCGTAGTACTGCCACCTAAGCGATGTCGTGGATCGAAGAGATCTCGCATGCCACTAAGTTCAACGCCTGTTGAAAATATGCCGAGACCAAACCTTACTGTTATATTCAAGCCACAAAATCCTGAGCAAATCATAACGCGCTTCAACCCACTCACATTGAAAGCAGCCTTTGAAGCGGTAGTACCAGATGGCGTGCTACAAGTGCGACCTAATGAACGTCTAAATCTTCTCGCTGTGGACACACGCAGTGCAGAAGTCTCCGAACGTCTTCTGAAAATAAAAAATATTGGGGAAATCGCGCTTCAGGCTTACGAGCCGCGGCCCAACAACTGTGGAGTCGGCGTCATCAAGGGAGTACCTACGGACCTTGATCAACAGGATATTTTCTCGGCACTCCTTCAAAGGGCTCCTGTCAAGTCAGTACGGCGACTTGGAGCGTCGGAAAATGTTCGCATTGTGTTTGCCACAGAAAGTGCTCCTGAGCATGTTATATTGGGATACACACGTTATCGCGTGTACAAGTACATTGAGTCACCGAGACAATGCTCCAAGTGCCAACGTTTTGGACACGTGGCTGGTACCTGTCGGCTGCAAGCGCGGTGCTCGCGCTGCGGAGGTAACCACGAGCGATCCTCCTGCGGAACTGAAGAACCACAGTGTCCAAACTGCAAGAAAAAGCATGAGTCTACGTCACCTCGTTGTCGTGTATTGCGCAAAGAGAAGGAAATACACAACTACAAGAAGAATAACAATGTTGGATACTCTTCTGCAAAGGCGGTCGTGTGCAAGCAGCGGAACGCTTCCAGCAGGCATAGTGGTGAAAAGACGCCTGTGAACAACACAAGTGCATCGGAAAAAAGCATTTGAAACGACACCACGAATTGACGACACGGATGAATTCCCATCTCTGCCGCCTCGCCCAACGGCACAAACATCGATTTTGACTACAACTGCAGCTGCAGCTCCAATTAATGTTCCGACTGTTGGAGTTCAGCAGAGCACAGCTGGTCCGTCGACAAGACCACGGTCCTCATATCCATGGAGTGGACCGCGAGAGCGCAGCACTCGGCAAGGCAACGAAACCACATTCTCATTGTTATCTGCTCTTGTCGACGCTGCTCGCAGCTTCCTCGCACCCATGTCTTCTCCGGTCGCAAAAGCCATCTTGACACTGCTGGACCTTATTTTGCCTATTCTGGAAAAATGGCGCTAGCAACGCAACAACTCAGCTTGACCAACATCCGAAACAACGCCACCATATTTCAATGGAACGCCTGCAGCCTCCGCTGTCGTCTCTCGGACTTCAGGCAATTTGTACACAAGCACCGCTTCCCGGTAATCGCAATTTCGGAATCCCGAGTGCGCACCAGCATTCGCCTTTCTGGATACACTCTCATTTTTTCGTCGACTGGAGTGGATACCAATAGAGTCATGTTGGCGGTCCGCAATGATCTGACTTTTAAGGCTCATTACCTGCCAGTTGACACGTCAAACGAATATGTGGCAGCGACAGTAAAGTGGAACAATTTGACATTTACGGTGATTGCGGCATATATACCTCCTCGAGCAAGATTTGACGTGGACAGACTGCAAGAAGTACTAGATGCGACACCTGGACCGCACATTTTAACAGGGGATTTCAACGCACATCACCCAGCCTGGGGTGGCAGAAGATCGTCTGCACGAGGTCGGCGTCTTCTCGAAGTAGCTCACAAAAATGACCTGGTAGTTCTCAACGACGGTCGGCCAACCTTCTACCAGGGAGATCGATCCAGTGCGCTAGACGTCACCATGATGTCCTCTTGCCTCACGCGGGCGGCAACCTGGTTCCCAGATATTGAAAGTCACGGCAGCGACCACGTGCCAACGTACATCTCTTTGGGCTGCCCTCTGCAGCATATAAAAGGCAAGATTGTTCGCTGCACTGACTGGGAAGTGTACAGCGCGACTCTCGAAGATTCATACTCATCTGAGATGACCTACGACGAATTTGTGGATGCTATATGTCAAACAAAGCACAGTAGCACTAAGCATCTCAAGCCGCCTGGGAATCGCAAAACGGCTGACATTGAGTACGAGAGACTTCGAGCAATACGCCGCAGATCTGAGAGGCGTGCTCGTAGAACGCTATCTATAGACGACATTCGCGAAGCCAGGCGAACGCAGAAACGCATTCAACGTCATCTAGACAAGCTGGACAGGCGACAGTGGCGCACTTTCTGCTCCAAGCTTGATCCCAGAAAACCTCTGTCTAGAATATGGAATATAGCGCGAAGCTTGAGGATCCCGCCGACACAACTGCATCCTTTTAGTTCTGTTGCACTATCCCGCAACGTCAGTGAGTTGGACATGGCGGAGGCTTTTTGCTACAAGATAACTACAGCAACGGCGATCGCAACCATACCACGATTGGCACAGAATGTCTCTGCTGCTGTGACAGTAGACACTAGTGTGACGGACGAGCCGTTCTCGTTCCAGGAACTGCTCGGCGCCCTGGCTTCAGTAAACAAACATCATCTCCTGGACCTGACTCCATCAGCTATGCTGAGCTGTCGCATCTGGGTGACAAGGCGAAGATGCACCTTCTTGCTATCTTCAATGCCAGCTGGAAGAGGGGTCGACTCGAACCTAGTTGGAAACGGGCTCGAATCATCCCTGTCCTCAAACCTGGCAAGACTCCAACAGATATAAACTCCTATCGTCCGATAGCTCTTCTCAGCTGTGTGGGGAAGATTATGGAGAAGATGGTGCTGATGCGTCTGGATTGGGTTCTGGTGAGCGCTAACGCCTATCCCCCACAGATGTCGGGTTTCAGAAAGGGCCGCAATAGCATAGATAACGTCATCAGTCTTGCCAACTGCATTAGGCTTAACAAACTTGCACATAACATTACCATTGCTGTGTTCCTTGACATCAGGGGCGCATTTGATAACGTGACACACGAGGCGATCTTACACACTCTGAGGTCTGCAGGAGTCAGTGGCTGTATGTACAGCTGGATTTCTGACTATCTCACTGACCGGTTGGTGTACATGACTACGAAAGACGGCGACACCACTTTTCATACAGTGCCTCGTGGGGTCCCTCAGGGTGGTGTATTAAGCCCGACTTTATTTAATGTTTCGCTCATTGGTCTGGAAAAATGTGTCCCTGCATCGGTTGAGTTATCCTTATATGCAGATGACATCTGCATATGGAGCAGTGGCCGCAACCGTCGAGTACTACGCGGAAGACTGCAGAAGGCCATTAAATCCATTGAGACTTTTTTACGAACACGTGGGCTATCCATATCACCCGACAAGTGTGCCGCCATTGCCTTTACCAAACGGGATATGTCGCACTACAAGTTAAAGATTGCGGGCTCTCACATCCCATACGTGTCAAGTCACAAATTTTGGGAGTGATCTTCGACAGATCCATGACGTGGTCTCCTCACATTCGATCACTAAAAGAGAAGCTCGCATCATACGCGAACATCTTCCGCATGATGTCAAGTAAAGCTGAAGGCTGCTCCGTGAGTGCACTGCTGCGAATGTATACAGCATTATGTGAAGGTCTCCTGCGGTACAGTCTTCCTGCACTACAGGGCCTCACCAAATCAAATATTCAGGTGCTCACGAGCATGCAAGTCAAAGCCTTGAGGGTGTGCCTAGGTTTACCGAAAAATACATCGACAGTCGGGACCTTGACAGAAAGCAAACGTCTTTCGGCTGCCCTGCTAATGAAGCAAGAGTTCCTCCGAGTCTGTCTGCGTTTTGCGGCAAGGGTACAAGATCATCCACTTGCTTCAGTCAGCATTTCTGAGGTGCGAATGTTACTCCCCCCGACGTATGAACAGCCGTCGATATTGTCGGGGCCTCCATGGCAGCTTCCTTCCTGGACGATAGTCACGACAGTGCCGGGGTTCAAGAGCAAGAGAAACACACCTGGGCCAGCGTTGACGTACTTCGCTCTTGAACACATCAACACCAACTATAGAACCCGCCGTCACGTTTATACAGATGGGTCTGTCACAGATGGATCATCTGCTATAGGTGTGTGGATACCGTCGGCGAATGTCACCATCACAGCCACTCTCAGCCACCGTACATCCGCCGCTGCCACTGAGCTGGCTGCATTGCGGAGGGCGCTTGCATATATTAAAGATCAGAGACCCGACTCTTGGGTGATATTCTCCGACTCACGAGCCGCACTGCAGTCCCTGAAATCTCCACGTACGCAAGACCAACTAGTCCTAGACATCAGGCGCCTAGGCAATAATGCTCATGAACTACACCCCGATGTAGTACTGCAGTGGCTGCCCGCTCACTGCGGCATCGAAGGGAATGTTCGAGCTGACTCCGCTGCCAGAGCTGCGCATGACACAGCATCTGAGGAAATTGAAATTCCTTTTTCAAGAAAAGACGCAGCGATTCTGGTGTCTGCGTTCGCGCGTAATCTGCAGAGAACAATATGGAGCGATGCGAACAACCAGTATGGACCGCTGCACAGAATAGACCCGACGTGTAGCTTTCATGTGCCGCAGGGATTAACCAGACAAGATGAAACTTGCATTCACCGGCTGAGACTCGACGTTGCCTACACGAAATACTTCAAGCACAAGATCAGGCAGTCGGACTCACCCATGTGCACCACATGTAACACTCGGGAAGACCTAAAGCACGTACTCTGCGACTGTTCCCAATACGACGCAGAACGACAGATTCTGAAGGAGGCACTTCATTTGCAACGCGGCACGAGCTTGGAGCTGCGGCACCTTCTCGGCCCGTGGCAAGACAACAGTTGTGCGATGCGCAGCACAAAAGCGCTGTTGGCGTTTTTGAGGAACACTCAGCTTAACCAAAGCCTGTGAAGGACTCTTCTTATGTATATATGTGTGTTTGTGACTGTATGTACTATTTGTGTGTATATGGTGTATATGTGATCATTGTATATACCATAATCACCCGACACCTGGAGTAGCAAGCCAGGCGACAAACCAGGCTAACCTCTCCGGGCATTTCATTAAAGAATCTTATCTCTCTCTCTCTCCTTAATAAATTGTGTCACAACAGGTTATGTTTCTCAGAATTGTGGCGATTTGGGCCTGTTAATTATACATCATAAACGATTTGCAGCGCAGGAAACACAGACACAAAAGAAGACAGGAGACGACATACGAGCGCTCGTGTGTTTTCTCCTGTTTTCTTTTGTGTCTTTGTTTCCTGCGGTACAAATCGCTTCCTATGCTACTCGTTTTCTAAGAAAGAAAAAAGCACTATCGGTAAACAGAAATAGCGTTTAATAACGAAGGGTATGTGTGCCCGAGTGTTCTATTTTCCATGAACTGCCTTGTATGTTTTGCTTTAAGGTATGTGTTCAAGTTTCACTCAAGGGCGAAGGAGTAGCCGGCGCCATAATTGTACGCCAACATCTCCTTATATATCATATCAATAAAAAAAAGTGAAGGAAGGAAGGAAGGAAGGAAGGAAGGAAGGAAGGAAGGAAGGAAGGAAGGAAGGAAGGAACGAACGAACGAACGAACGAACGAACGAGAAATGTAGAAGGCAGGGAGATTAACCAGACAAATTTCCGGTTGGCTACCCTACACTGGGGGATTGGGGAAAGGGAGTGTAAAGATGAAGGAGAGAGAGGAGGGAAGAGTGTTCAAAAAGTGTTGGTGGTGCCCATCCGTGCTTGCGTTGGGGGTGACGCAAACTTGAAGTCAGGCAGAACGGAAGAGGAACAGGACGGAATAATTTACTTCATACCTCCTCTTTTTTCAAGACAACAGACAAAACACGGGAAACTCACCCCAAATATCCGAGACGGGCTGGTAGCAATGACCAAGAACAATGTATCCGACGCTAATGGCACGCATACCGTGCAAGAAACTGAGAGAATATTGGTCAGGGTTGGTCTTATCCGCCACACGGAACAACGTCCGTGTGTTGCTTGCTGCCGAGAACACCATCACGATTTTTGGTAGCACACCTGGAAGAAAGTTGTGACAAAGCTCTTATTTTTGCAAATGTTGATATGCCGTATTACAGCGCTTTGAATCTTTTTGTATGCTTTTTCACAAAGTGAGGGCAACCAACGTGCCAGCGAACCAATGTGCCAACATGCCTTGCTTGTGCTTCGCGTTCAGGACAGTCGCAGGGACCAACTGGGGCCGAATTGACAAAACTTCTCTTCCGGAAGTGAGTTTTCCCATTGGACATCCGGTTTCGCTAATGATATATCCCACATCGTGATTGTCTGAAATAATCTCTTACGAGAATTTTTAGCGTAATAGGTTTTTGTGAATATTGGCCCTAGTGATTTTTTACGTCTCCTTGCTTGCCGATCGTGTCCACCGGCACAGGTGACAATGCTCGACAAACCATTACCCGATAATGCGTTTTTTGCAGGGACGGATCTTATACCGCACGTGTGCAAATGCAGTATCGTGCCCGTGTGTTTGCGCCTGTGCGTGTGCGCGTATCAGTGTTACGGAATGGGCGCCTCCATTCCATTCCAATTCCATTCCGGGGAATTAGAGCTTGCCGCAGTTCCATTCCTTTCAATCCCTCGGAATGAGGAAACTTAGCCCATTCCCACTCCGGGAATGGCCGGGCAGTTCAATTTCATTCCTGTAATTCCTCAACGTAGGAAAGCCATCTTGATAGTTTTATTAAGTTAAGAATGAATGCCCTATAAAGGTGATGAGGTCAGACGGCGCGCAAGCTGGCATACGAAACCTTGCAGTGAACACAAGCATCACACCAGCGTCAATACGCATCACAACTTAGAGAAGCGCTTTTTTGAATATGCGTACGAGTCGCCAATGGGGATAGAAGCAAAAACAAAGCAGTGAAGGGTGGGGAGACAGCAGGCGGCTGGGGCGTCGCCGAGGGGAAAAAAATCACAACGCGTAAGGGGGGTATGCCGCTGCCGTAGTTCCGCACGACGCATACCAACAGCATAGAACCGCGGTTACGCGAAGAATAGAGACAAACTTCGAAGCAACACAGTCTATATATAAGGACGTAATTGTAGTAGGCGCGTTGCTTATAAACGTACCATGCTTGTAATCAGCCAAGCCATTTTAAAAATACTGCTTTATTGTTAATTTCGAGGCTCTGACTTACTAATGTTTGAAGTTTGAAAAGCAGCGCATAGACGAAAACGTGCTCTATTTTCGGCAAAAGACAAAATTCCATTCCCATTCCATTCCGTGCAAAAGGCGCTTAATTCCATTCCCATTCCACTCCTAAGCGTTGACCACATTCCATTCCAGGGTCGCGAAGAATGTGGAATGATTCCGGAGTCATCCCAATTCCGGAGTGGCAACTCCGCAAGACTGGCGTGTATACATGTGTGAATGCATCTTCGAGCATACATGCTGCATTGTTTTGTCTTTCGTTTCTGTTGAATGATTGATTTTGAGTTCTTTGCCCCCGCCACGGTGGTCTAGTGGTTATGGTCCGCAAATACTGGCCCCAAGTTCAGGGGATCGCATCCCGGCCGCGGCGGCCACATTTTCGATGGTGCCGAAAATGCTTGAGGTCCGTGTACTTATATTTAGGTGCACGTTAAAGAACCTCGGGTAGTCAAAATTTATGGAGCCCTCCACTACGGCGTCCCTCATATCGTAGTTTTGGGACGTTAAACCCCAGCAATTATATTAAGCACTATGCCAAGTCGACGCAACAGTAGAGCTGTGTAGTCTCCCTGGTGTCAACGTTCATACTACGGGCACCACTTGCGCACGCACACAGAGATGACTCTGATGAGGCAGTAGCAGAAAAAGGCACTAGTAAATACGCGAAGCCTTCATCACAGGAACAAGTAGTTACCCTGCTGAGCGCTTAACACCTTCACAATGTTGTTGCAGAAAATGACCTTTCTTGTGCCAGCGACGTTATTTTACAAGGCTAGTTTCCTACAGAAAGCCTAATTGAACGCATTTATTGTTACTCATAAAAATATGACCAAGCCACCTTCTTTATCAGCGCTATACGGTATTACTCAACTAGAAGTCTATAGCCCACTTTATAAAACAATTTAGATCACGGCGCATTTTCACCCCACTTTTCTTCCTTTTGACGTTTGGGTAAATGTATCCACACTGCAACGATTCGGAAGACAGGCTGCAAAGCTTACACAAGACTGCAGGCATCACGAGTTTATTCCTATCAGCAAAGGCCATCATCATATATAACAAGTTTAACTTTCTTGTCTATTGGATGTTGCTTTAAGTAACCGACATAAAGTGATACTCACCTCCTTTCTGCGCAGCTTTCATCTTCGAATCCATGTAAAGGTCAGCAACCGTGGCCGCAGCTATAACGGTGACTAGAACACACAGAAATGCTCTGCGCAAGACAGAAACACGTTCTCTATCATTTCAGGCGTGCATGTTTCATTACACGACTGTATCGGGATTAGACAAAAGTTTACAAAGGAGTAGCAGCGATAATAGTGATCCTTGAGGGGCGCCCCTAGTTCCATTGCGTAAAAAATACATTTGGCTAGTGAGGCAATATGCTCGATCAAAAAGATTCCTGTGCATGAAATTTGACAAGTGAAGAATGAAGGCCGAAGCGCATGGTCTTAGCCTGCAGAAGCAGTGAATGGCTGACTACGTTAAAATCTTTCCTAATTTCACAGTAAATGATGCCGATATGATGCCTCTGAATTATGCAGGCATCGAGGTGAAATCGTGTGGCAGTTCAAGGATTCCATATTATTGCTATAGCTAAAGGCATCGGTTTATAGCTAATTGAAGGCATCCATTCCGTAGCCCCTCGCTTCACCAAACACGCAATCTTGTTCTACTGCCCGTTCTCATAATCATTTCCGGCATCCTTTCTCTATGTGCTCTCTTATGCCGCACCTGCCGTGGTGGTCTAGTTGTTATGGTGCTTGACTGCTGACCCGAGGGTCGTGGGATCGAATCCCGGCCACGGCGCCCGCATTTTCGGTGGAGGCGAAAATGCTAGAGGCCAGTGTGCTTACATTTATGTGCACGTTAGAACCCCAGGTGGTAAACATTTTTGCAGAACACTCAACTACAGCGTCTCTCATAATCATATTGTGGTTTTGTGACGTTAAACCTCAACAATTAATATTATCTTATACCGCCCGTAGGACTTTTATGCAACTTTTTAAAATACAGCATTCCTAGTAATCTTTCTGGGCTTTGCTGACCGTGGCTGCAGCTGCTGTGTTGCCCTGGAAGTCACACTTACGGAAATTAATGGAATCATGCGTCGAATGATGTGGATATGGAACGAATAGCATGACACTGTATCCTTAGGGCACATTCACACGTATACTTCCATCTTGCTCAAGCTAACTAGTTCTTTGACGCCAATGCGCCCTCGCAAGAAAGCACTGTGTCGTCTGAAAGCTTAGAACCCATGCTTAAACTGTGTTTCATTGCTCCACTGCCACAGTTGAAGGCTGCGAGTCGATTTAGTCAAGCAATTCTGCTTTGCTTTTCGAGATGGGTCGGTTGAACTTGTTGGCTCACCGAAGCTTTGCTCACCTTCAGTAGTGGTCAGCAGAGTGTTCTATATCTGAACTGTATTTCTCAACATAAACCATATGTACGTAGCAGGCTGTCGTAATCATAAAAGTGTAAATAGTTAAGCAACGTACACAATTCCTATTTGCGTTGTGCTCCATGGTTCCGGTGCTGCTGTGACGCAGTTTGCCACTTGAATCTGCGTTGAAGAAGCTGCCACTGGGAAAAGAAACACAGTGATCCTTTTCTTTAATTATTGAGCTTGCCCTTCTAAGGAATGATCTTGTTAACACATTTTGTGAAGGAAGCTGGTGCATGGTTTTAGCACCGCAGCGCTGGGAGGTGAATTTTAAAACTAAGAAATGGAGCTAACGACGAGCGATTTTAAAATCGCGTAACTTTTTCTAGCCACAGCGCACTCCTGCATTCCTGCCGTTCGGACATTGGCGCGAAGAACAGTAATCTCGCATCTGTTTCTTTCGTCCTCGTCGTTAGGGCTGCTTACGTAACCTGTTAAGATAAACCAGCTCGCCCAAATCAAGGTGTTGTTATTTAGCCAACTTAGACAGAAAATACTTATCAGTGAGAAAGAGAGCGAGAAAAACAGATCACAAAAGAAAAAGAAAACTGAACATTATAGAATAGTTTGCTGACGTTTCGGTCGAGGCACCGGCTACACCGACGAAGGCTAGTCCCTCGACTGTAACTTCAGATATATATTCAATAACCTTCGTAACTTATCTTTTTAAAGACAATGCCTTCTTCCACCTACTTTTTGTAAGAAGGAATGATGTCTACGACAATCCCTGCAGAATTGAACTAGCGTATTTACTGCTGACAGTGGCTAACGCTGGCTGTTGGCTAACGTAGGTTAGTGTTTGCTCAATCAAGCCTAATGTTGGATAGGTTTGGAGGATGTGGACTAATGTTGTCGATCTGCTTTTGTAACAGTAGCGTTGTTTTCATTCGATCTCAATACAATGATTGAGTTGCCCGCAATTCGTTTTTTTTTTTCAAGCAGGCTTTAACGGTCATTTAAAAAAAAATCAGATGCGTACCTACAATGCACCAACTAACGCTGCACAAACTGCTTTTTTATTTCGTTCAACGCCTAAGAATATTTTTAATTAGCAAAGTAACTAGTAGAGAAAAATGTATGAGTGGCGAAAGGGGACACATGACAACAAAATTGGGGCATCATGAACATATGTTGGACACACACACACATGCACACGAACACGCAAACACTAAACCACATGAAACAACCAAATAACGAGGTCAAGGAAATTACCTGCGAGACATTATTTAACTTTATTGATGTTTGAGCCAATCCACGTTAAAGAACACAAGTATCTTTCGACGCTACAGCTAGGGACCAGCCTCAATAAAAAAATATATATACAGGCACACATAAACTGCGCCTTCCGCAACGGAACCAATGCCTTAAATGTCATCATACTTTCTATTGCATTCCTCGATATATCTGGAATATGCGAGTTAAAAGCTTTTTTAAGCCACAACCTTCCACTTAAGTACATTTTTAAGTGCTTAAACGCATCTTTAGTACATAATTTGTGCTGTTAAACGCCTAGGAGGTGAAGTTTAAAACACTACGCGGTGCAAGGACAAGTAATGATAATCAACGCCGCATCTTCACCAGGATGTAAGGAGAATATCTATACTATCTTCATATTAAAAGGGGAATAAAAAACACGAAACACGCGACGCGGTAATACTTGTAGATGGTGCTACCATTCCGCTGCAAAAGAAATAAGCATCTTTCGACTCGCACAAACTTGCCGGTGTATTAGATGGGCACTACTTCCAGCAGCATATTAACAAGATACGTGCTCGTCGGTCGCTCATCAACGCCCAAACGTCCCGTATTTCTTGTAACGAATATTTCATGAATTGTCAACGTGTCCAACATACCCAAGTTTCTCGGTGCTAAGCTCTGCGCGTTAATGACATGGGATCCAATGACGCGATCTAGATTTCACCGCCCGGCAAAGAATATGATAGGAAATCCACTGGGATTTTCCAGAATAATCAATTTGTCTTTTTCTCCTATGTTAAAGCTACTAACTCCGTTTGTGTTCGCTCACATTTTCGTATACTCGGACTTCGGTGTAGGGCAGTCGCACTGTCGAATTTAAGTTTCTGGGAACGTTCCCTGGCGAATGCCGACTAGCTTCTTGAGACGGGACGTGATGCCACGTGGCACGTGGATGACCTTGTGGCACGCGGATGGTCGATGGTAGAGCTGCGTCGCATAACTTCCCCTTCTGAGCCGACCGTTTCGTGCCTCTCATGTGTCTAAAATCGGCCGCGCAACCCTTGTCGATATATGCTCCGAACTGCACTCTTCTTCCATAGATAATGCGCATTTCAATCGCATATGATCGCATACTACTAGGGACTACTTTCAATGTTCCTATGACAACCAGCCAACACTTCTTTATGTCATGAATTTTTCTTACATTTTTTACAGGAATAATATAATAGTAAATTTCCGCTTACTCTGCTTCGTCTTTACAGCATCAATGCATTTCATTGTACCATAACTAAGCTAATACTAAGTTCTGCGCAGTATTATACTTGTGAATACAGCCTTATTATGGCCCGAGGCCCCTTGAAACAACGAACGAGCAGGAGGCCCAAATAGGCAATCAAATATTTTTTTTTCTTTTTATTCATCTCTCATACGATCTTTTACTAGCCGGTTAGACCGAGCCGTATTGCAGAAGAAAACAATGAAATAGAATGGGCGTGTGGGCTCCAAGAACTTACGCTTGTGCCGCACTAGTTTCTCAGGCTGACAACTTAGAATCTGCTGCAGGGCATGCTATTACCAAAGTTTCAGGTCGCTCTAAGCAGCCCTCACCAGCAGTTTTGTTGAACTAAAGGGATGTGCGCACAACCGCGAAATCTGATGCTCCTTCTTTCGGGGACACTTTGATTTAATATAATGCGACGTCTTTTGTACAAACGGAGACAACTCGTTGTTTCACGCACTGATAAACAACTACCGTGCAGGCTGGCGATAAGTATTACGAAGAATGAAGTGCTATATCCACCAACACAGGCACTACGTTGTGCTACTTGGATTCATTGGTAATGTCAGCCAAGCGTTTATACTGCGGTCTCTAAATCCTTCAAATATCACACTAATAATACATTCACACAATACATTCGATGAAGTTGTTCGAATGCACGCATAAAATCTACATGCAACCAGGAATATTTGTAATAAATCACAGGGCTCTTAATGATCCTGCTCGTCTAGCTACCTGCTCGTCTAACTGAAGCCTTGCTGTTCAAGGCAAGAGGGCTTAGATTGGATGCTCTCTTCATCGCTCTTTACGTAAGAGCTCGCATTATCAGATGCACTATATGAGACATTGGGATACTGGACGACATATCAAGCCAAGACATGCCAAGTGTCTTAAAACAGTTCAGTTTAGATAAATGGTTGGCATATTACAGCAGGACGTCTTAAAGTTTCAGAGAAACTTACTGGGGTACCTCCTATGATTACATGAGTTGGGTAATTACAAAAATACAGCAAAATTGTACGGACGTGCGAGCAATAATTAGAAAGCTTGATTAAAAATCAAGCTTTCTAATTATACCTAATATGATTACATGAATGGGGTAATTACAAAAATACAGCAAAAGGGTACGGACGTGCGAGCAATAATTAGAAAGCTTGATTAATGATAACAATAAAATCAATACTCAATATCGCAAAAAAATGACATGAAAATATTGAAAAGCAAGTGATAAAACAGGAATGGCAGATAGCAAGACTTATGAACACCACAACATGACAAATGCAACTCTTTTCATTGTCGTGATACCAGTAATAAAAAACGCCAGGCCTGCGAGTAAAGCGCAGCACAGTCACAGCGAAAGCTGGAAGAGCGTCATTTCTAGAGCCCCTTTTTAAGCTTTCCTGGGGCAACTAATAGAAATACACTTACCAGGTACCGACTGCGCTATAAATCATCATAATTTTTATGAAGTAGGGAAGCAGCCACTATATCATTTTTCACCATTCTGCGGAGAGCCGTGGTACCCGCTACACATCTGTAAGGCATTATGTGAACTTTGTTGGCGCTGTACCTGATGACGATGAAGAATTATGGCTGATCCCTTTGTAATGGGTTGGAAGCATTCAACGACTCACTCGTTGCGCAGTTTGCATTGTGGGGCACCTGATTAGAGAATTCGCGTTGTGTGACACCTGGTTGTTATTTTACTCTTCTACCAAGCTATATTACATACGTTAATGTGGTTCGTTCCCGACATGCAGCCTGTATAGGGTCTTTTTGAAACGGAGGTTCAAGCACCGGCAAGGCTCTGTGGAAGAATACTGGGCTCCCACGCAGAGGGCCCAGGTTCGAATCCCGTTCCATCATGGTTATTTTTTCTTATTTCGCGCGATAGCGGTTACGTACACCGGCAGCGGCGGCGGCGGACAACTACGGCGCCAAAAACGGCTGTTGTGATCTCATAACAGCTTTCGCTATAAAAAACAAATGTTGAATACAAGAATCGCACAGAAATATGTCATCTCACAAATCATCGCAAAGTTTATTTGACGCTTACCTACAATTGGAACAAGGAGCGAACGATGGTCGCCAGGAATTGATGTCGTTTACGACCCTCATCACATTTTTAATGTCTTTAGAGGCTGCAGATAGCGGTAGTCTGTTTGTAAGCATGAACTGCAGGGCGAGATACAGTGCACACGGGGCCTGTATACCGTGTTCGCTCCGTACTATTATACGGTACGTTGTTGGTGCTCTGTATTTTATTTGCGCTCCCGCTGGCTGGACACAGTAACAAAGCTTGCCTTTGCAAGTTATCATTGGGACTAAATTCAATAGCCTGGAGAATGGGCGTGTGTTTGTACCTGCTATGTCTGCGGCGAGTGAATTTTTCGCCGATATTTTCATAGATATCTCGAAAACCAGGGAACAGTGTACAGCACTGCATTAACTACACACTTGTGTTTCACTTAACACTTGTATTTGAAAGTAACGATTTTCGGTATTTGAAAGAAGGTCGTGGTTAGACTTACCTGTGTCCACTAGCGCTTGTAAATCGCTCTGTGTGCAGTCATCAAGAAAGCACAGCCCTATGCGAAGAAACGGTACTTGCAGGTCGTTAAATAACCCTATGAATTGGATGAACTGAAAGATAAACGGAAAATGTTTTTAAAAATCTCAAGACTACACGTAGCAATTTGGTATTCATTATGCTCAAAGATTTCGAACAGCAGTCACGATTCCTCGGTTTCCGAACATCTTTTTAAAATCTGACACATTATTGGAGCTTCCTGGTGTTCTCGAGAAATATTGCGAGAATTATCGCGCTGATACCAGAAAATAGAAAACTCTCTGAAAGGGCGCCCAGTTTCTCACGTAATCTGCAAAGTAATCCGCACAGCATCCATGCACCAATAGGGCATAGGACACCGGCTTTATAGTAAATTGTAATCGATTATTGAATTATTTCATTCCACAGGGAAGTTGAGAGTTTCGATGAATGCAGGAGACTGTTCGAACAGACTACCTCACTACTAGGAATATAGTAGTGACGTATAGCCTGCCTGGAATGCAAAAATAAGTTGCACTTTCGCCCGAAAGGTGATGCACAACTAGTGATAGCGATGCATCTTATAGATATTAGACGGTTCGTAGTTTTATCGGCTTTACATCTTGCAGTAAACATTCTCAACATACGCGTACTATTGATCGACGGCACATTTCAAATATTGAATTATTCTGAACTTAATACACCTATCGACCCAAGACAATATAATTACCTGTTTTTTTTTTTGGACTATTGCAATGCATTATTTCACTGTGTGTGGCGCTGCACACGCACGTTCATTCATGCAACATATGTTCTCTTGCAACCGTCTCTGACTCAATTTATTATCCTATTTCTCTCCCCACACCTATTGGGTAGCAAATTGGTTATACCATCGTGGCTCATATTCCTTCATTTTCTCCGCCCGTTTTTCTTTTCACGTGACTTCTAGCTGCCGTCAGCCGTGAAAATATTTCAGGGCGTCAGATCGTTGTGATCGCTCGTAGACTTGACGTGCACTTTCAATAGTGCGCACGACTAATGTTTTCTCCGGTATCTTTTTTTTTTTCACTTTCCACCCCAATATACATTTAGCCCCTTACAGGGTCGCAAATCCCAACGTGCGTCTGGTTAACCTGCATGCGTTCTTCCTTCCTTCTCTCTTTCCCTCGCTTGTAGCGCATCAATTCTCGACTCGACCAAAGGTCATGGCATCAACATGCATCGTGGCCTTTGCATGCTTACGTCTTGTAGCGCGCTTCGCTTTCGCAAATGGCACTGCGTCTCCCTCGCAGGTGAACCCTTCAAACAGAGCTCACTTTGCGCTCTATTCCGGTGCACCTCTACACATTACCAGCTCCCGTCATCAAGAACAACTTTTTACGCATGAGGACGCGTACGAGCTACGAAATTCAGGATCAGCCAAAGTTGCTGGGAAGCCTCAAACATTGAAATGTGTAGCCGCAGGAGATTTTCGTTAGAGGAACATAACATGAAGGATTTATTTCGCGCACTTTCTGCTTTGCAAGTCGAAAGAACTGTGGAACAACGAAACAGCAAAATAGGTCCGTTTCGGTTGTCGGTTGTCAGCCCGTGCGATAAAGCCGTCATCGAGAGTACGTTCCCCATGTGGTCGTGGAAATATTTTTGGCTAACGATAACGCCAACAAGCCCTCAACGTAGCAGCGTGTAAAAGTCGTGGCATGTAACATTTGTCGCACTTATAAGAAGTAGACATCCTCGGAATCCGTACATGGTAAAAACTTTCTTGTTTTGAAATGAAGCACGCCTTCAGGCATGCGCAGAATGATGAAAGCGAGTATCTCACCTTTGGATGTAGAAGGGATGCGAGAAATTCCATCTCTTTCGCTCCGAAGGAGCCCTTCTTCAGGTTGAATACCAGGTTGCAGTACTGACCATGTGAGACTACATTGCCGTAGACATCGCTCACTTCAGTCTCTAGGCACTCGTCGAAAGCGCCAGGGTCAGCACGGGATAATTGCAGAGCTCCGGTAGGGTACTTTCCGGTCGCATCTAATACTGCAAGCCCATCAGAACGTTTGAAGAAAAAAGAAAAATGCATGAATCACTTTTCCTGTTCTCTAGTGGCACTACATATCAATACCACAATTTCAAAAATATTGTTTGGTTGATGGGGTTTAACTTCACAAAGCGGCTCAGGCTATCATAGACGCCGTATAGTGGAGGGCTGCGCATAATTTTGACCACTTGGGCTTCTTTAACGCGCACTGACACCGTATAGTACACGGGCTTCTAGCATCTCGCCTCCAACGAAGTGCGACCGCCCCGACAGGTATCGAACCCGCGCCTTTCTGGTCAGCAGCCTAGCACCGTAACCACTTAAATACCGCGGCGGCAATTTTAAAGAAGAGATATGCAAGTCCAACGCACATGCTGGAATATTGTGAAGCGAACCTCCGTAATAAGGTTATCAACGCTGTCGAACGAAATGCGATATGTATAAGTGGCTTCACTGTTACCTAGGCAATATGCAATATTATATAATATTTATATCGACATGCTGCACAGATGCCAGCCAAAATATCATGCGATGAAAGTATTTCTAACGTAAGGATCTAACGCAAACACACATTTCTCTGAATTAAGACTGAGATGCCGACGAAGTGATGTCAAGAAGGTGAACGTTGTTTAGAGATAACTAAGGCGTAAAGGACACTGGAAAAATTTTATATTATTTGCTGTTTTATTCCTGTGTTCTCCCCTTAAAGGCATTCTAATATACGCACATGCTACAGGACGCATGCACCAATCGTTTGAAAGGGCTTTTTGGTGTTCAAAGGAGGAAAATATGTGTTCCTATAAGTGGCTTGCATGCGCGCATTTAGCGCAACAATGACAGTTTGCTCCTATATTTCTGTATTGCTAGATAGTGAGCTTTCAACGGCAGGAATAGCCGGCGGCGTTATCGAAGTGCCACTGAGGAAAAAATTAGCCGCGTATCTGCGTGCTTCGCTGCAAATGTCGTCGAAAGACGATAGTCTTCTGTCGACCGTTTTTCTTTCTGCCAGCCGTTTCTGCGCCGTTCCAGCGCAGCCTAAGAAACAGTAGCATTTTCGGCGCAGCCTAAGAAACACTAGGGTCTTTAGAATTACGTATCTATGTATTTTATAGTAAAGGAACACACCACCTAATACTTACGTATTGATGTTGCGCCTCAGATATGCATAATATTTGCTTTTTGATCGACAATCTTCAAAAGCATGAACGCAGCTGCCAGTTCAAAATGGCTGGGCGTTCAGCAAGGGCTTAAACTTTGGCCGGGTGGCTGAATCGTGTGACAGACAGACAGCAAGACAGACAGACGGAACAAAATTTCTGCGTTTAAGTTCCCCAAGAAAAGCTATCGTCTCAAAAAGCAGTGACAACGCGCCTCCGGAACGCGCTCCTCTGGAACCACTGCTGCCTGTTGCGTGTGTGCGTGTCTGTGTGTGTGTGTGTGTGTTTGTGTGTACGTGTGCGTGTGTGTGCGTGCGTGCGCGCGTTATGTCGATGCAGTGCAGCATTTGGACGTACAGCACCGACTTCAATATTTGATGAGGTCGTTGACGTATGCACGAGCCGAGCGCGCAAATTATTATCGTGAAACATTCGATTCCTCACAGTCAGTTTTTGTTTCCATTTGTGTTTCAACTAAACAGACACAAAAACCAACTTTCGCGGTTATAAACCATGATGTAATTGCAGCAAGATATCCGTACAATTGGCAACTTTTTGTCGCGGTGCCTCCGAGATTCTGATGGTTTCTTTTTTTTCTTCTTGTTTTGCGAGCACGAGTGTTGAGACGCTTGGTACGTTTTCACAACGCCGACGAAGTTCGGCCGTTCACTGAAATAGGGTGCAGATAGCTTGTCGAAGAAACACTTTATCAACGGCAATGCTATGCGCACTGACAGTGACAGCCATCGTTATATGGTTTCTGCTGCAACATGTATGACTCATTTGTCAATTCGAATTTCGAGTTGATAGTGATACTTCACAAGAGTGAATTCTTGCTGCAACTTTTTTTTATTGTTGCAGACCCACTGAAGTGCGATCGTTCCGGGTGAAAATCAAACCCTCAGTCTCTTTCTATCAGATTTCATTTTGAGCAAGAACCTGCGAGTACTACTAGAGTATCCCCCGATTCTGGTTACAGAAGATAAAAGAAAACTGTGGGGCCATAACACTCACAGGCAATAAAAAATGTCCTTAGTTTGATAAACAATGCCGTTGACAAGAACGGTAAAGAGCTGAGCGCAACGTCCATCCGTGCCAAGGGTATGAGCTCAGCGGAAAAGCTGGGCATAGTCCTGACCATCGTAACATAAAACCCTGGTTACCGTGATAACGGATTCGCAAGAAGTGTGCAGAAGGTATATGAAGGGGGAGGATCGGAAAATCAGCATTCCATGCCTTAAAAAGCAACAAGGTAGAAGAAACAATCATCCTCTGGACGCGGGACATGAGTCTCGTGGGGAACCAGGCGGTGCACGCTGCGGCTCGTGATCATGCACACCGAGCCGTCTCCGACTAGCAGAGAACACCCACCGATAGCTGTGCTGTCACGACGAGGATGAACGCATACTGAAGAAGTACTCGGACATTCTGGCGCATTACAGGAAGCAGAGGGAGTGGTACCCGCCGGTACACAAGAGTCTGAGTAGGGAAGAAACAGTGACCTGGAGAAGATTCCTGGCCGGAACCTACCCGCACTGAACACTGATGCGGGCAATGTATCCAGGGACCTATGGGCGGGACTGCAAGTTCTGCCCACCAAACACGTCGCAACAGCCTGCGCCACATAGTGCTGGAGCGCACGAACAATCCAGGCGTGCCACCGTCATCGCCCTCAGGAAAAAACCAGGAGAAAGGAGCGGATTGAGAGGAAGAATTCGAAGACCAGTGAGAGGCTTTGATGGTGACGCAGGACCCTGAAAACCAGCTACGGTTGGGGAACAGCGCTCAGGCGGCGGCAGCGGGCCATGGATACTGGACTGAGGAGACTACCCACCTTAGTGCTGAAGTACAAGGAGCGTGGTCAAACAATAAAGAACATTTCTCTCTCTGTCACACATGCGCGTAAATATGACTCGCTATAAATCAGATAGCAAAGATGTATATTATGTATATATTCTTTCGTTATGGCGAAACATATATAGTTATGGCGTTTGCTTGCGCAAGGGGAAACTATGTCCTCTTACACGAGATATTTTTCTGAGGTATATCGTGGTTGTAGTGGTTCGCATTACCACGGGCACCCATTTCAATTCTATTGAAGGGTGTGCGGTAGTGACGTGCCTCGTCCTGGCTGGGACAACAGTGCCTACCGTGGACGTTGGAAATTAAAGCCACAGTCGCACGAGGTTGCCATGTTCATCCCGCTCGATGTACCACAAGGTGCCCATGTTCCCATTAACGAGGCCGTCGTTTAAGTCGATGTTGGCCGTGATCACGTACGCCTTGCCGATGCTCAGGCAAATTGAGGCCGGCAGGCCACCCAAATCGCTTGCGTTCATCTTGGCCACCTTGGTCAGGGCATCCCTCTGTATCTGCTCGTTCTTATAGCCAGTTATGTTATCGCATGCGGGATGACATAATGCGTTGTCCGCAGCGTTGAGGCCACGTGCGTTATAGCGGTCGACGTCCGCATTGCCGTAGTATAGCCGTACGCCGTCAGGGCACTTAGCAGCGGCTTCTTCACATCTCACAAAGCGGCTCTCAGTCATTCTGACGTCATACTCGGAAAGCAGGAGGTCATCGCCTAGCCTCATAAGAAATGAACAGAAGACTGCATCATTCTGGCAGACCACATAGATGAGTCGATGGCAGTCGAGTGTCTTCCAGGGGAGTTCTGCCTTCAGCTCCCTAACTTGCCTTGCGTTTCAATGTGTGTGTTCACGGTTACTGCGTTGATTGAGACTGTCAATTACCTGTGGCACATACCCGCATAACATGAGCTGTGGTATGCGGGTAATGGCCACACGTGGCTGAGGGAAAGGGTTTCATGACGTACGCGAAAGGCGTTTTGCGTTATTCATGTCATGACCACTGTGGTCATCCACTGGTCCTCTGCTATGCCAATTTCGGTATATTACAAGTTATGGAGACGACCAGGAGAGCGCCCAGTCGTAGGCGGCTAGATAGATAGATAGATAGATAGATAGATAGATAGATAGATAGATAGATAGATAGATAGATAGATAGATAGATAGATAGATAGATAGATAGATAGATAGATAGATAGATAGATAGATAGATAGATAGATAGATAGATAGATAGATAGATAGATAGATAGATCCAAAGTGCCTGAGGTTCGCTAAGAAATGCTTCGCATTTAACATAGCAACAAAACATGAATGAAGAAGCATCATGTGCAAATCTGGACATGCATAGAAAACGAGTGAATTGTACATGTTCTGGCCCAGTCTACAAGTTCCTTCTGCGTCAGCATCTATTCGCGCTGATCTACAAATCTGAATATAGTTACCAGTTACAAAGCCCTTTGTAAATACAAAGAATTTCATTCCTAATTACATTCCTAGTTCTAATCGCATTCCGGGTACTAAATACATTCCTGGTTCGTGACCTCACTCGAACGTGGTTGTGAACCTCCATGACCTACAACGCGAACCGGTAAAACGCGACATGTTGAATTAAAGTTGCACATTACTCTTTGAAAAGCCGCACAAAGATGCTGTTGTTGTTTCGAATGGGGAGAATCAAGCGTAACCTTTGGTTAGTAATCATCGACTACATTCAAAACGGAATCAGCCTTCCAGCGCACAGTGCGTTGCATGAAGGAAAACATCTGACATCAACGACGCCACCACACGCCAGCCTTGCGGCACGTAAGCCGCGAAAAATCGTTTTGTAACCCTCCTCCCCCCCTCCGGCAGAATGACAGAATAAATAAGATCCGTGCAATCATATCTCCGTTAACTGCGGATGCGTCTCGCAAAGGCGTGCCGCCCAAAGCTTGTTAGTGTGGCACCGGTCCCGAAATATAAACCATGAGATACCGGTTGCCCTTGGCAGGCTGGAGAAGAATATTTGGACAGCAGCTGAGAGACCCATTTTTCTTTTTTTCTTTTTCTTCCTTTTTCACAGCGCTCTTCCAATTAGGAATGCAGGTGCGCTTCTTTCTCACAAAGCCGTTGGCAACGATTCAAGCGGATGAGCCAAGATGAAGGCCGGTCACCTTCTTGGCAGCAGCCTTGAATTAGGTAATATGTCGCAATCGCTGTGTAATAGCGGCCACACTTTCGCGCATGGCGCTGCCCGCCGAGCGTTCCTGTAGCTATTTCATCTTTCGACGGGCAACCGTCTTGAATGCAACGCTGAAACTACACGTGCCAACACTCAATACCGTATTAAACGGCCTTTAGAGTGGAGGAAACGGTTTTCAGTGCTAGTACGGTTGCACGCCTTTCGACAGGGACGAAGTAAGGCACACAGAACAACAAAAAACGGGCGCGCTCCGATGTGTTTTTCCGTGTGACTTTGTCCTCGTCGACGAAGGCGTAACCGAATCAGTATGCGATGCCGGCCACGGCGGCCACATTTCGATTGGGGCGAAATGCAGTAACACCGGTGTGCTTACAGTTAGGTGCACGTTAAAGAACCACAGGTGGTCGAAATTAATCACGAGTCTTCCACTGCGGCTTGCCTCAATCATATCAGAGTTTTGGCACGTAAAACTCAAGAAAGTGTTATAATTATCATTATTATCACTATTATTATTATTATTATTATTATTATTATTATTATTATTATTATTATTATTATTATTATTATTATTATAGTTGTTGTTGTTGTTGTTGTTATTATTATTATTATTAGTAGTAGTAGTAATAGTAGTAGTAGCAGCAATAAAGTATGCAATACCGAATCATCCAAGAAGTAGCGCTCTTAATGCTCTCAGTGATAAACGTGCGGCGATTCACTGTCAGCAACTTTCTTATACAGAGGAACCTGCGCCCAACACTTGACATAAATTAACGCAGGCGTGCTGGAATGTAGTGGAATGCATACGCTCATGCCTGTATTGACCCTTTTCGTGGAGCTGTTTGCTCCATATAGGATGAGGTGGCGCTTTCAGCCTCGACGTCATCTGTTGCCTCAACCGGAACAGCGCATAGGCAAAACTAGAGTTACTGTATATGCTACCTTTAGGTAGCAGAGTTGCGCATCTGTCTTCCAACGCCGCTAGCAACCATGTATTGCGGAGAAGCTGACGCTCGGGCCAATTTTTGTATTTCTCGACGCCGCCGCGGCAGCGAACTGAATTAACACTTGTCATCGACAGATAATGTTTATCGCCGGTCATTGACACGCCTGACATGTTAATGGGCGACACGGTAGGAATGTCGCCTGCAAAAACGAAGTGCGACTTCACCGCATAGCTGTGGTTGCTAGTCGGACCTATGCGCAACTCTGCTACCTAAAGGTAGCATATGCAGTAACTCTAGGCAAAACGATACCGCTGCTTTTCTGTGTGTGTTCTGTGGAATACGGTCTACGTTGAAGTGGGATGCGGCCAACGGTGAACTTGTGCACCGCCGTGTTCTTCTATATGCCTACGCCTCCATACCTGCCATGAAGCCGCTTGCTGTGGACGACACAGTGGTCTCAACATAAAAGTGGGCGTCGCTAAAGCAGTGTGATTCATTAGCGCTGCAAGATGAGCAACGGTGAAAGGAATAATTTTCCTATAGTCAAGTGCGAACGCAACGGCTATGATATTAAAAAAAATATATCTGGCATATCCCGCGCACTGTGGGAATCGATGTAATGCGAAGCAGCCAGCAAGGAGCTGCATACATCGCCTTGTTTTTCTTTGAGGCAAATGAAGTCATCCATGTCTTAACATGTAGTTCACTATCGCATGTTTGTCATGCATGCACGCCTGTACAATCTGGTATATACCACGCTACTGAAACTTAAATTCTGGTATATATAATGCATGACCTGTCACTTATGTTTGTCAAGCACTAATATCATGCCATACCAATTTTGGTATATATGCAGTTAAAACAGCCGCAAGCGCACCAAGACAGTGTCATGTAAAATCATGCCGTTCATGACATGCATGTCTTCATAATTTTCATGTTACAACCGGTCATTTATGCTCGTCATACAGTCACGTCACACAATACCAATTTTGGTGTATATCAAGCCAGCGAACTGGCCGCGAGCGGACCATGAGCATGGCATATAAATCATGCCGTACATGACATGCATGTCAATATTTTCATGTTACCACCTGTCATTTATGTTCTTCATACGGAAATGTCTCGCCCTACCAATTTTGGTATATATATTCATATAAATAAACGGCCACGAGCACCTCGAGGCCATGTCATGTAATTCATACCGTACATGACATACGTGTCATGATTTGCACGCTAGGACCTGTCACTTATGTTCGTGATACACTCTTGTCACGCCATACTATCTTTGTAGTATCGGGTTAAAGAAAGGGCCACAAGAGCACCAAGACCGTGGTATGTAAATCATGCGATTCATGGCATGCGTGTCATGATTTTCATGTTATGACCTGCCAGTTACGTTCGTCGTGCAGTCATGTCATGTCATACCAATTTTGGTATACATCCCATTAACGAAACGGCCATGACAGCTCAAAGTCGTAGGCGGATAGATAGAGATAGAGGGGTGACGACGACGAAGTGTGCCTCTTGCACAGCGCTTTGTTTACCGGGTGACAGTTTTTGGTGATTTTTCATGTTCCTCGCGTAGCCATGGGTATTTTATTTGGCTACACTGAAAGTAGACTGGCCTGCACACCCTCCAGGCATGCCTCCGCCGTCGGCGGGCCCCTCGAGGAAACGGAACAGCGAACTCAGCGACGCCGACAGCGAGTCCACCGAACTGTATTCGGTGAGCAGTGACGATTCTGACGATGAATTCACCCCTGTTTACAGTCGTAAACCAAAACGAAGATCTATGGGTGCTTCACCAGCTTCAACCGCATCTACTGTGAAGCCGAAGGTGGCTTCAACGAACTACACCGTCTTATTTGTGCCAGTTACGCCATCGGACAATCTGAGACACCTGAATCGGCAGACCATCTCGAGGAAACTCGAGTCTCTGGCTCCAAACGAAATCAAGGATGTTCGAGTCAACCCCCGCAAGAATGTCTTGGCCATCGACGTTATACAGCAGGCATCTCTGCTTGCTCTGACCAGGGTCACAGGCTTCGACGGTATCAAGGTTCGAGCTCACCTTCCACTTAACAAGGACATGGTGGAAGGTGTCATATACGATGTCGACATCTCCATTCCTTGTGGCGACCTTCCAATGCTCATCAAGGAAGTTAGTGACCATAGCAACATCGTCCAAGTCTCACGTCTGGGCAACTCGCGTTGCGTAAAGATTGTCTTCAAAGGAGACATATTGCCATCCCACGTGAAGGTGGGACACTTTCGTCACGTGGTCCGTCCGTTTACACCAAGACCACTGCAGTGCCGTAAATGTCAAAAAATGGGTCATGTAAGCGGAGTTTGCAGGAACGTGGCGGTTTGCCCCCGCTGTGCAGAGCCACACAATGCGGAATCCTGCCGAGCAACTGCCCTGAAGTGTACCAACTGCCATGGACCACACGAAGCCTCATCAAGGGACTGTCCATTGGTGAAAAAGGAATAGAGCGTCATGAAACAGATGGTACGGGACGGCTCAACCACAAAGAGGCTGCTGATGTGGTGAGAAATAGACAACGACGCTCGCGTCAGCGACGAAGGTCTAAGACTACTGCTGCCCAATCTGGACGGACAACGCGACCTCCTACTCCGACAGGCTGTCAGACTTCTCTGAAGCGACAGCTACCACCACTGCCGCCACCACCACCACCGCCCACTGCATCACAATCGGAGAGCCGGAAAGACGCAGAGGCTTTAAAAGCGGCGGCGGATGTCGCGTGGCCCTCACTGCCACCACTGCGCGCTCATAAAGAGCCGATGCAGAATGGCCAGCAATGTACACCATCGTCCACAGATGATTGCCACGACAAAAAGCTACAAGTCCTCGCTGTGTTGAGGTCTCTCATGACCACGATGCGCACTCTCCTCAACGGATTGACCACTCCATCAGCTCAATGTGCTCTACAAGTTCTGGATTCCTTGGAGCCAGTCCTCGCAAGTCTTTTTTAACGCGTACACTTTTAGACAACCGCAGAGGAACCAATGTCATATTTCTCTGTTGTGACTGTCTCTGTGTGTGTGGTGAACACTGATGTGTGTGCGCGTATTACTTGTTCTCTCTTTCCTCCTTGCTCTCTCTATTCTTTTTCTCCCCTTCCCCCTCCCCCCGTGTAGGGTAGCAAACTGGGTGCAACCTGGTTAACCTCCCTGCCTTTCCTTCGCTTTTATCTCTATAATAATAATAATAATAATATCTGGGGTTTAACGTCCCAAAACCACTATATGATTATGAGAGACGCCGTAGTGGAGGGCTCCGGAAATTTCGACCACCTGGGGTTCTTTAACGTGCACCTAAATCTAAGTACACGGGCCTCAATCGCTTTTATCTCTCTCTCTCTCTCTCTCTCTAGATAGATAGATAGATAGATAGATAGATAGATAGATAGATAGATAGATAGATAGATAGATAGATAGATAGATAGATAGATAGATAGATAGATAGATAGATAGATAGATAGATAGATAGATAGATAGATAGATAGATATGCTCAAAGTCGCAGAATTTTTCTAAGAAATGCTTCGCATTTAAAATGGAATTAATATGTAGGTCCAGTTTACAGAGAGCTGATGCACAAGGTCTAACCGTGTTGCCTGCCCTTAGCAATGCAAGGCTTTCCCCACAGATACACAAAAAATACACTTATCCACCAGCAGTAGATTGCTAACCTGCTTGGAAAAGTCTTCTGTCACAGAACGTCGGCAAGACTGAGTAGCGCGTTTACACATTGACAAAGAGAATTGCGGCTTGCGGATAGCATTTCGTGGCATGGGACTGGAACCGCGATTTCAGCATTTAGCTATGTTCTGTTTTTATTTTTTGTTACATCTGACTAAGAGCACCTAGAATGCGCCGTTCACGACGAAACACGTGCGCTCGAGACGGTTGCAGCGATTGCCATGAACGAGTGGAGCACAAGCTTCATATGTATAGCCGCGTCCACGTCTGTGTAGAGCGCGCGAGCAGCCGGCTTTGCTTGGTGTGCCCAGGAGCATGTGCGGCCTAATAGACATGCAGATCGGCGCAGAATGCTTGAAACTAGGAATGATGTTGGTAAGCGCCTTTGTTTTGCCGGCTGTACGCATTACCCAGGTCGTCGCTCTTTCGTGTCACCGCGTATATCGGAACAGCCAGAAAGCGCGCATCGTTTGTCCTGGAAGAGGCGGCCGCGTGTCAGCCCCAACGCGTCATTCTTTGGCATTGAGATGTCGCAAGTGCCCTGATCGAAGCCGAGTGCAAGTTCGGTTAAACAAGGGCATTCTTCAAAGCTGCCACTCGTGCGTAGCAGGTCTGCATGCCTATTAGACCGCGCATGCTCCTGGGCAAACACGTCAGACCGCGCAACCACCGCAAGGTGTCGCCCCCCAGAGCGAGGCCGGCTGATCGCGCGCTCTACACAGACGTGGACGCGGCTGTACTCGGATATCACAGAACGTGGTGGCGCTTGTACGACTCCGAACACGCCGAAAAATATTCTTCTCTCTTGCTGAGTACCATATCCTACACTTTCCACAGTTAAGAAGTTGCCCAATAAGGGAGTGCAGTGCACTATAGATATTCGTAAGTACACTTAGTCAAGTGAATCGGAGCACTTCTTAATCAGTAGATGCGTGCCGAAGCATGTATGACGGACTCAGCCGACAGCATTCAGATGTACAAAGCTGAAGTTTCATGACGATTCACAAAGCAGGCGAGTTATTAGTGATAACGCCTATTAGTTACATAAGCTATTACTGAGTATTAAAAAGAGTGCGTTATTATAAATTGCAGAACATCTTCACGTTTCAAGCCTGATGAGTGGCAGGAAGTACGCCAACTGAGTACATCCGCGATCAGCTTAAGGCAATAATTAACGATCAGATAGGGAGCGCACTGAGCAACGTGAGTCAATAACAAGGGAAGCCACCGCTTCAAAGTGATTCGAAATGGAAGGAGCGCGCGGAAGAGAAGACACACAAACGACATAGACTGGCGCTGTCTATGTCCAGCGCCAGTCTATGTCGTTTGTGTGTCTTCTCCTGTCTTCGTACCATTGCGCTGCACATACTCTTCTCAGCGAGGCCCCCGAAGACCAGGAATGGGCCGTCCAGCGGGCCAGGGCCGTCGCCGAGGACCTCGAAAGATGTTCCTCGAATGGTGGATCCCTGGCAGCCTAGCCCCGGGCACAATATCAACCGTTGGGCAAATAAAGTTTATTCAACTCAACTCAACTCAGTATATTTCAAGACATGTACCAACTCGCCCATCAACGGATCCTTCTTGAGCGGAAATTCAAGCCAGCACACGGGCCCCCCGCGTAAGGTAATCAACCAGACGTTTTTCTGAATTACATGTTTTTTTTAGAGCACAGCACTTAAGCGCCCGTTCCTGCGTTGAGCGGCGTCGTTGTTGTCGGCCTAACCGATAGAGTGAACAAGGACGAAAAAGAGTTAAGTATAAGACGGTGGCGCAAAAAGGGACAAGGACGAAACTATGCACCTTACTATGCACCAACTAGCCCCGCAAAAAATTTTATTGGACGAAAAAGAGTTAATGTGGAGCGCAGCGAGCCGCTGTGTTAGCGTCTGCAGTGCCTCGTGCCTGCTCGCGCTTCTGATAGCGCAACGCATGCCTCTCGCGCACGGACACGAGAAAGTGGGTTGACCTGCCAGGCTTGGGAGAAGACGTGCGTAGGTCGAAGGGACACTTTGTATGTGGAACGCTGTAGCGGTTTTTGCATCTAGTTTACCGGGCACAAGTTCACCCATAATAACCAAGTTTTCAAGCGCAGCTCTTAGGCGCCCATTCCGGCGTTGAGCGGCGTCATCATCGTTGTAACCGGCACAGCGAACGCGGACGAAAGAGAGCGAACGCGAAGTGCAGCGGAGTATGAATGACGGCAACAGCAAGGAGAGCACAAGGAGGAGGGGGCGACAATGGCGAGACGACAGGTTCCGCGGCGGCCACCTGCGGCGCCACAGTGTGCGCGCCGTCGTGCGGTCGCCGATAACGTCACTACTAAGGTATGTTTCGAGGGCGCCCACCGATACCATATATGAAAAACATCACAGCATATCCACGGGGTGAATAATGATGAGTGGGGCGAAGCTCCGGAGGGAATCATCGGTAAACCGTGAAACTCGTCCGTGAAATTCGCCCAGTACATCATATAAAGAGTGTGAAACACCGTGTATATATTAAACATCAAACTTTTATTGTACTGTTGGTTTACGTGGTCCCTTCATTATCACCGCTTTGTGATCGGTGAAATGCAGGGAAAGTGTCCGCTCCCGAGCGAAAGAGAAAGCGCGCCAAGAGCGAGCGCCTTGTCTGCCTCCATCCGGCGACTCCGAGCGAAAGAGAAAGCGCGTTCGGCCTCTCGTTCTCGAACGGCTGGATCTTCGCGACGCTTCCGAGCCGCTTCGGCCTCCCGTTCTAGCACTGCGGGGTTTTCCCGGCGTCGCCGAGCAGCCTGACGACACGCTTCGGCCTCTCGTTCTCGCACGGCCAGATTCTGTCTGCGAGCGCGCGCTGCCGCCGCCTTGCGCGCTCGTCGCTCCGTCGCCTTGTCTTCCATCCGGCGACTCCGAGCGAAAGAGAAAGCGCAAGGAAAGCGCGCCAAGAGCGAGCGCCTTTTCTTATTAAAGCAGCGCCATCTATCATCTTTATTCATCAACGTATACGAAAAACCACTAACACCATCTAGTGATATTATTTCCAAGGACATATACACACAACGCCATTCATTGAGCAATTCATAAACTAGAGGTAGCAGCCTGACGACACGCTTCGGCGTCTCTTTCACGTACTAGAGTCACTGGAAAAATTTCAGAGTATCGCATGTTTTCCGCGTGCCGCCGCCGACGTGATTGGCTTAAGGGCGAGACAGACGGTATGATTTTTCATGCGATTCGACGTCCGACACGGCGGAGGGGAAACCGGAATGGTGACCTTTCATAGCATCGTACAGCCACCATTCCCTCTCCCCCACCGCCGCGTCGGCCGTCGGATCGCATGGAAAATCGGACCGTCTGTCCCCCGCTTTACTCGCATCACGTGACCTCTCGCCGCCATATCCCTTCCAAACGCTTTGGGTGCAGGCGCGTTCAATGCAGAGCGGAGCCGGACATTTAGCAGTACCACGGTCCCTAGAAGTACTTCGTCGCATTTTTAAACGCGTCATGTAGACAGGGGCGTAAGAAATTTTTTTTTCGGGAGAGGGGGGGCCTGCCTGCTTCGGGAGAGGGGGGCACATCCTTGATCTGAAGGGGGCCTGGCAAGCAGATGTGGTTGAGTGGTATTTCGTGCTATGTATGCCACGGGAAAAAAATTCGGCAGGGGGGGGGGGGGGGCGGGGAGGCACGGGTTCCGGTGTGCCACCCCCTGGCTACGCCACTGCATGCAGATGCCAGAGAGTAACTCACCAGCAGTCGAATGAGAATCTCGTTTATTTTTGCATGCCGTGTGGGAAAAATTAATGTCAAAGAGCGCCGTTCTGTATACGTGGCTGCTTAGTTGGCCGGAATGAATTCGCCCCCCTCGAAGAACACACCTTCTTGCAGTGAACTACACAAATTTTGCTGGAAAAGATCTCATGCGACAGGATACTTCACCTTTTCGGTTCGCTATGGTCAGCGATATTGAAAACTATACATACTATTCTATTTGCTCGGCTGTTTATATTTCGATCTGTTGAACAGATTACGCATGCTATTCGAGTTATAAGCGTGTCACGCACGAGAGCGAAATTGAAGATTTATTAAAATAATAACTGTTTACTGGTATACCTTGAAGGCAATTGTGGCACGACTTTTTGCCATCGCGCAAAACGGAAGCGTGGAACTCTGTTGATAAACTTGGTATAAGGCAATGTTATTAAGCGTATTTTTAAATTAGTTGCAAAAAAAAAGTTGCCAATGCTGCATTGCGCCGAGCGTAACCCTAAAATACTGTTTAGTGGGGGAGAAATGGTCACAGCAAAAAAAAAAAAAAGTCACAGTTTCGCCGCAAGGCCGAAGCAATGAATGCGATAACAAGAAACTAATGCTATATGAAGGGACGCTCGCCAATGGATATTCTCAGTTTGAACAGCGCTCCTGTTGCAAAGGCGGCCGAAGCAGCGAAGGAAACTAGCGTGCTTCAAGTGTCGAGCTGTGACACTTGATAGTTCGCGCTCATCTTCTGTTTGTTCGTTTAGCGGCGTCCATTGAGCTCGAGTGGCTTTCGTACGCTCCGTAACATGAGCGCGGACATCACGGTGAAAGCGTGAAACATCCCTCTTCCCCTCAGCACAAGAAAACCGCGCGAGCAGACAGCGGAAGGGCAAGGTTCTCCCTGCGCAAGTATAAGAAGAAGCGAGCGAGCTCGCCAACGACTTTTAAACGCGCCTGTCGCGCTCCTAACGCCATCTCGCTGGTAATGAAGAAACGGTTATAAGCGCAGCCGTCTCTGAGTCCGTCCAGCGGTAAAGGGTGTGTATATAACGCTCGCCGTTACCAACGTGGAGGATCTGCGTTTCGTGGCGTAGTGGCTAGCGCCACTCGCTGCGGAGCAAGAGGTCCCTGGTTCGATTCCGCGCTTCGGAAGCATTTTTCTGAATTATTTGTCTTTGGGGCTTTTATATATATATATACATACTTATACATATACGGTGCATGACGACGGCGACGGCAAAATCCAGTCGAGACTGTCCATATAATTGCTATCGCAATAAAAAAAAAACAGATCCCACGCATTGCGAGAGTCGATTTTATGCGAGCCCTATGGCGATATTTATACTGTGATGCAGTAACATGCGCTTTAAAAATTTCCGGGATGTGCTATTTCTGATCAAAAGAACATAAAGCGCCGTGCCGAGGAAGTTTTATTAAGAGTGCATTATGAAAAAAAAAAAAAGGTGCAGCAGTGCAGAAACCGAACCCCTGCTGTTTACGCGCTGGCAACGCCAAAAAAAAAATCTGTTTGTCGGAACACAGCAAATTATTTGCAAATGCACTGCAACGTTGGGAATATTAAGGATACAATAAATAGTAAATGAAACAATTAGTTAAGTAGTGATGTCAATCATTTTGATTGGCCTATTTTCTACGTATCGCAAGATAAGATGCACCTTACCTACCGCACGCCAATTCGCCCGTGCGTTCGGCTGCTGGCGTTCCGAATCAAGACATAAATACGTCGCGCGTAACTTCCAGTTAGCGTACACACACAACTTCTATTACACATATCAACCAGTGTAACAGCAAGCATGGTGCGGAAGCAAGGTATGCGTCAGCGATCAGTCGAAGGACGCAATGTTGAATGTTCTTGATGTTGCTCGATAACGTTCTCGAGTGCAGTGAACCTGAACACCGACTGGAAATCTAGCGCAAACAGTCAAGATTCACCAAATGTCGAAGTAAATGGCATCTCGCACGATGTCACTGCGCTAATGCAACTATGTTTACAGATCTGGACCTAGCGAACACACCCGGGCGTGACACGAAAAGAGACCGATGATTTCATGAAGCGAATTCGCGAGCACATGGCAACGTTCGCCGCACGTTTCATTAGTTACACCGCTAACCGCGCAGTCGATCCATAACTGTCGATGACTCGAAATAACTTCTAATATCCTCTTGAAGAAACACACACACATAATGCCGTTCCGCCGAGCGTAACACGGCACCGAGGCGAAAGGATCGGTCACTTCTCAACACACGCTAGCAACGCGCCGGACGGTCTGGAAGGGAAATGGCCGCCGCCGCCCAATGTTGCCCGCGTGCAGCCTACCTTTGCGGTACTCTGATTTTCCAGTGACTCTATCACGTACGGACACACAACGCCATCTATTGAGCAATTCATAAAGTAGAGGTGGCTACATACTACTACTACTACTACATAGGAGGGAACGACCCACACCCTAAGGAGCTTCGCCCCTAAAAAAAGCTGCATGAACGGAGGCATGTCTGGGGCGGCCGTTGTGGGACGCACCCACGCGCTGCCTTCCGCGGTCTCCCGGTTAGCGAAACAGGAGCGCCTCAACTTATCGCTAAATCAAAACACATAAACAGCTGCGCTCAGAATTCGCATTAGGCAGGCAGTATCGTAATCGTTTATGATTTTTTTTTCTTTTCTCCTCATTTTAAACCATGCAGTATCAAGACGGCAAAACAGAACCACGAAATTCAAGGAGCATCGATCGACATTGCGGGCCGAACTTTTCTGTATTCGTAACGGTGCAGGCGCGAAAGTGATGCTGCAAGGTACAATCTCATCCTCATCCCCTCACGCGGTTCAGCTCCCAATGTACTACTATCCGTAGCAATGTGAGCGGGAACACGCGAACGCGTGGTAAATATATTCTCATGTCAGACGTGGGGCAATTCGCGGAGGCCGCTGTCCTAAACAAAACGCTACCCGCTATAGTTTTGATGCAATACGGCAGCTCATTGCGTGGCACCGGCCGCTTGCGATGACAAGGCGTTTATGCCTTCGTTTTAATCTGTATTTCCATTCTTGTGTGTTTGTGTGTCGCCGTAATCTGTGTCGTACGTTGCGCGTGCCGTAAAAGCCGACCTGTGGTTGTAGCGACAACAGTTTGCGGGAAAGCGCCAACCTTTCCACTATAAACGCCAACGTTTCTTCATAAAAGCGGTGCGCATAATAAAATTGAGAATTATCGCATTATCGTAGCGTTATTATTATTATTATTATTATTATTATTATTATTATTATTATTATTATTATTATTATTATTATTATTATTATTATTATTATTATTACAGCACCATCCTTGTGTCTATCGAATTGGGATTCGAGGCGATTTGCCAAGTACCCACATGTTCCCGCTCATGTTGTTCTCGATAGTACCAAGTATTCTTTCGCAATACGAGAAGTAAAGCATCTGGTAGTTTGCGCACGTCTTGTCAACGTGTCCTTGTCTGATCGTGTTGTTTACGCTGAAGCGATTACGTGATTCCCATGCGCATTGTCCTGACACTCCAACCGTGACATAATTTCCTGAGTGCTCTGCGCAAAGCGTATAGAAGGAAATTAGAGCGCTATAGTTGCAAAAAAAAAAGACAAGATGCCAATATGACGTGTACTTCAAAAATTGGCGGCGTATCTGCGTGCTTCGCTGCAAATGTCGTCTAAAGACGATAGAAGAGGCGCTGCGTGAGATATGAACGTCATCTGGCAACACGTCGGGAAACATGAGTGCTGTGTTGCGGGCTGGTAGTCCCGGCGCAGCAGCAGGCGAAGACCGGCGGTGACCAACGCGACCGGCGGGAACGCCAGCCAGCCCGAACACGCGGTTTGGCACGAAGCGCTGAAGCAGAAGAAACTTCCGCACTCAACGAGTACTCTCCACACACTCTTTTATTTACACGTCACCTGGCTAAAACAGGAATGCCAGAGCGGCGCCCCATGGCATTCGTACAGTGCAATACAGAACCGAAACCGAAACACAACAATGAGCTCGTGCAGAGGGCACGGAGGAAGTCAAGTTTAACGCGCAGTCGCATTTTCAGCGCTGCTTAAGAAACTAGGGTCTTTAGAATTACGTATGTATGCATTTTCTATTAAAGGAACACACCACCTAATGCTTACCTAATGATGTTGCGCCTCAGATATGCGTAATGTTTGCTTTTTGGTCGACAATGTACACAAGTATGAACCTAGTCAGCCGTTCAAGATGGCTGGCCCTTGGGCAAGTGGTTCAATTTTGGCCGAGTGGTTGAATCGAGGGACGTGCCGACAAACAGAAAGACAGAAAGACAGACCAAAATTTCTCCGTTTAAGTATCCCAAGAAAGACCATCTTCTTTAATACACGTATACGCGACCGCAGGTGTTGGGCGCCGTAGCTCAGTGGTAGAGCATCGGACGCGTTATTCGAAAGTCGCAGGTTCGGTCCCTGCCGGCGGCAAGTTATCTTTTCGTCCGCCTTACTATCTTCGCATTTTAACTACTACAAATGACATCCCCTACACTTTCCTTGGCTTTCTTGTCTGTTAGTTCTAATTGCTGTCGTGTCTAGCAGAGAGAAACGAGCTTTTAAGATTCTCCATCTTTCGTTCGTTAAACCGGGAAGTTCGTAAAATCGAGAAAGAGATCTTTCGATCATTCAGTATCTATAATTGTAACGTAGCGGCTCCAGAAGGCTACAACGGCATTTTATTTACCACCAGCAGACACCCGCGAGTCCAAAGAGTTCGCGAGGGCACCCCGGGCAGCTTCCAATGTCCAGGCGATACAGGCGAGGCGGACGGTCAAGTGAAGCTATATGGCAAACTGCCGATGTGCAAGGACGGGGAGAACGAACGCACTGATTGTGGAAGCACGCACAGCAAGTTGGGAGGAGACGATCAGCAGCGATCTGTGCCATCTTTAGCATAAAACGTTAAATCACGAAAGCAACCACCGTTTTCCTGCGAAAGCATTTACAAGGACAACAAACCGCCACCAGCCCTAGCGCAATTTGGTACGTGAAAGCAGGGTGTCGGAACGAAATGTTTTTCTTTTTGGTTTTAGTTTCGTTCCACCGCAAAAAGTTTCGTTTCCGTTCCCGAACAAAAAAATATGTTCCGTAACGGTTCATAACGGTTTTTATTTGTGTGCAAAAATTGGAAGTTAAAGGAACGATAAAAAACGCAGGATTTGTGGTATAATTACTTGCGCTCCTCTTAGGAAAGTGGGACAGGAGTAAGACACGTTATTCCCACGTTCTTCAGAGCGGAAGTAACGATACCACAAATTCCTGCCAACTAGCACAAACAGAGTACCCTTCAAAGTCATAGTAATTATTTTCTCAAAAGTCAATTACGAATATTTTGAGCAAGCACAATGCTTTGTGTCAAGGGAGTGAGCACGATTTCAGAAGCAGCACGTCATCGAGTGTACTCTCTGTTGTGCGAGACCGCTGTTCTGATAAAAAAACAAACTTCAACGCCGAGAATGCCCTCTCCACGTTGGCCTGCGTGACAGGCACACGAAGGTCCACTTGCGTTACTGGTTGCCACTGTTTTCGTTTTTCGCACAATTTCAACACATCTTTACTTGGAAATTCTTGCCTGAGGTACGCGCTAATACTATGCCCTGAGATATGCATTACTGCTCACGTTGCATGACCTTGGTTGTTCCAGATGGCCAAGTTTCCCCGTGAACCGAAAAACGATAAAAAAATTTCCCTTTCACTTCGGAACGAAATAATAGATAAAGCTTCGGTTACATTTTCGTTCCGGTCAAAAATATCGTTTTTTTTTGTTTTTCGTTTTTGGTTTTCGTTCCGTTCCGACACACTGCGTGAAAGCGCTACCGACTATTGATTCGGTCGTGCCTTGCATGGGCTCCTCGTGCAGCCTCGTCAAAGTAAAACTAAAGGGTCGAGTATGACGGCTAGATGTTTTACTGCGATAACACTACAGCGCACGCCCGATGAAAAACCGGTCTGCTTCGAAAATAATGAAATGACTGCATTTTTAGCTCATTTATTTTCGGAAAAACTTCGTTAAATGGAGTTTAGTGCCATGACAGCTTCGTTAATTCCTATTGATGACAACATTGAATCCCATGGGTAGTTACCGGGTAATGTAAATTTCTTCGTTAGATCGGGAAATTCGTAAAATCGGGTTTCGTTAGATCGAGTTTGAACTGCACAACGAAAACACATAAGCCATAGGAACTAGTTGTTCATTTCCAGGAAATATTCGGAATAGGAAGAAAAATTACTTACGTCTCAATGCCCATGGCTCCAACTTCTTCAAGGCGTTCACTGTCCGCAGTAGCGCCAAACTGCACTCGGGCCGCAAGTCAGCACCGAGCAGCTTGCGCGTCAAGGAGGGAGGTACGCTGATGAAGTCACTCGCCATAAAGTTTCGTAGGGTTTGCAGAAGGCCAGTCCCATTATGAGCGTCCGTAGCGGCGGGTGTAGTTGACGGGAATGGCGCTGATTTCTCTCCAGAGGGGTCTGTGACAATCTCAGCACGCGAGAATTGGGCGTTGAACGCGAAGAACAGGCACGCCGCTAAGAATATAATTCTCGCTGACGAACCCCCACGTCGGTGGTTTCTTGCAGTTGAGTACGCGAGCATTGATGGCAAATGTGATGTAGTACGTGTGATATGCAAAACTCCAGTCATTTATCGGCCAGTGTTCTCGCTTCACCTTTCATTAGAGGTACGATATATACCGTCTTGCTCAGAAGCGAGGATTGAAACAACCGGGAAAAAAAGGTGTCGATTCGGTCGGCGATACGAGCAACTGCCATAAAGTTGTGCGCCTGCACAAAATATCGACCAGCCGTGTGCTGCCGAAGAAGCTGGATCTAGTTGGTATAAGAGGGCAGGGGAGAACTTTGCAGTACGGCGACTGCATGCTAATGAGCCGGGCGCTTCGAATGGCGAGGGAAGCTGGCTTCGAGTCGCTCGGATTGCAGCCTATCATCAAGAAAAGCCGTAATGAGATTCCGAATACAGGATATTTCTGTCTACTAAATGTAGCTTACCGTCAGCAGTGAACGATGTGTGTGCCAGAAGAAGGCTTTCAGCGGAATAAAAAGAACAGGAAGCTCGACTGGAAAATGTAAGAGTACAAACAACATACCATGCCAGATGTAAGGTCAACTGATGGGAATTTAAAAAAAAAAGGTACTCCCAGCTTAAATGAGCTACTATTTGTCAGCAAATAAAGTCATAATAGTATTTCACGACAGCATAACCGCTTCAGTGATCTGCACGATCGAGTATGCGCGGCTCCACACGAGTTATAGGGAACACAAAGCAACAAGCCGCAGGAACGAGGGACCAATGACAACCGCAATATTTACCTCCACTTCGGATCTCATTGATGGTCCCAGTTCGGAGTGTTATTTGCGACTACGCGGCGATGGAAGCCTCTCAGATGACATGAGCCATGAAGGGCGCTTGGTACCTCTCTCTGCCTCTCTCTCTCTCTACACTTCAAGGCCGGGAAATCACCTTAACACGCTACTGACTTCGTATCTACCCTTCTTCCGAAAGGCCAACACTGCCGTCAAAGCGCTTGGTGTGCAGCAAAATGACCTAGAATAAAAGAGGAGTAAACCAGTTTGAATACCACGTCCATTGACAAAGGAAGTACAATACACTCCACTCCACTCCCGCGACAGCACATTGCGTCAGCTTTACCGATCACACCTGAGGCTAAGGCAACATGTTCGCCTTCTGGGCTATCGTATAAAGAAATGGAGGAAAAGGAAAGCGGATCAAACTCACTTTGGATACTGTTTTAAGCGAAGCCTTGCACAAAATCTAACGAGCAGACGATAGATATACCGCATTTATTTGAATCTAAGCCGATATTTTTTTTTTGGAAGGAACGATCCGCGAAAGTGGGGGGTCGGCTTAGATTCGAGTATAGATTCGTGTACAATGACTAAGTTCTTTTTTCTGGCCTTGCGAATTTCAGGGGTCGGCTTAGAATGGGGGCCGGCCGAGATTCGAGTAAATACGGTATGGCCGCGTCCAACTATAATGCGTTGAAGATAAGGTCAACTAGAATATATATATATATATATATATATATATATATATATATATATATATATATATATATATATATATATATATATATATATATATATATATATATATATATACAGAACACAGGTTATCTATTAAGGGTGATGCCTAGGCAATAAGTAGAGGCCGGAGTTTTAGGCATTAGAAAAGCGCGTTTTGGGCGCTGGTCCGTTGGTTCGTTGAATGCCCCCTTGGCCCGTTGATTCCTTTTGCTTAAGTCACAGTTTTCCATCGTGTGGTTCTCGGCAGTACTATGTCATTACATACGCGGTCCAAAAACCACTGTTCGGCCTCCCTGCATGTGGCGCGTAAGGCTAATGAACCCGATGTAGCAGGTTGAAATCCTAACTTCTCTCGCAACATACCAGACTCGTACACATTACAGAAAATAAGCAACCAATTACAATTACATTTACTTCCTTTAAAATGTAATTGATTACAGTGGTCAATTATACAGCCCCAGAAATGTAACTGAGCTATTACAGATATGTAATCGATTACTTTTGCGTTACTTTCCTTCAAAATTTTATTGCTGTAACACAATAACATAGGTTTACTCAAACTACAACGAACTACTGTGGCTTTCATGGTAGAGAGAAGGCTGGAGGCTTGCGTGAAAGCTTCGAGGCTTACTGTGGCTTCATGTGATATAGTGTTACGCGTTGTTAACTTTCAACAGGAGTTTTTGAAAGTTGTCGTCGCTGATTCTTTCACACTTGCTCGTTAAGAGGTCGGCTGCTACACCGAACACTCTCTCAATGCTTGCGCTAGAGGGAAGAGCGGTATTATAACGTAGGAGCCCCTTGCGCACCAGCTCGTAGTTGCGCAGTACTTCGATGCCATGTCCTCTATGAAGCGTCGCGCTTCGCTGTTGCTTGCGCTCGGGTAAGGCGTTTCAGGTAAGGCCACAGAAAAGTTGCAAAAATAGGCTCTGTCGGTCGCATATTCTTTGGGACGAGAACTGCCGTGAAAAGCTGGTTAGAACTTGATTTTGCAAAGAAAAGTAATTGATTACCGGTAATGACTTACAGGAAAATGTAATTGGATTACCCAGAACGTTACAGTTTCGAAAAAAGTAATCGATTATATTACAAAATTACAAGAAAATCTAATTGATTACAAGTAATCGATTACTTGTAGCGCGTTATGTACAACTCTGCAGCATACATGCATACAATAAAAAACTAGATACAATGACAGCTTCGTATAGTGCCAAACCTGAATGAAGAGCGGAGCTGGGTGGCTTTCCTTGTTCCTCTTTTTATTTCTTCTTTTTCTTTATGTTAAAGAGACACGGCGTGCAAACACGGACACAAGAGAGAAGTCAAGACACCACATACGCCGGCGTTTGTGGTGTCTTGCCTCCTGTCTTGTGTCCGTGTTTGCGCACCCTTCCTCTTTAACATGAATACTTACCAACTAGCTCAGCTCTCTGTTATTTTATCCTCTATTTCTTTCTCTCCGTTTCTTGTATCTCTTTTCTGTATCTGTCTCTTTCTTTTTCTTTGTTTCTAGTTCTTTCTTTCTCTCTCTATCTGTTTCTTTCTCTTTCATGTTGTTCTTTCTATCTTTTTTTCGTGTCTCCTTCTTTGTACCTCTTTCCCTCTCTTTCTCTGTCTTTTAATTTTTTTGTGTCTTTATTCCCATTATTTCTCTCTTTTTTTTCTCCTTCTTTCTATCGCTTTCTTTCTCTCTCTCTTTCACGTGTTTCACGTGCACCACTTCGCCGAACAGAGTTTTCGTTTATCGTTCGCACCTCCTGTTCTCAGTAGTGGGGCTTCCCCAATTCCTGTGGCGCAAACCCACGTGTGGTTTTCTGCAAACACCAATGTTTTTACGGCCAGCTTAAACAACTCCGCTGTTAAATAATTCATGTGGCTGCAACATTCACATGGGGACAGAGTACCAGCGAAGCTTTATTCGCGTCTCTGCTGTAGGCGGCAATCCGCTCATTTCTACGGCGTGCCACGAATGCAGACGGCAACATTCGTCCTCGGACTCATGGTATCTCGCTGATTACACCGCTCTTGCGCGGTCCAGCTTTCGCGTTGCTGCTGTCGATGCGTCTCCAGTTCTTTAGCTTTTTTTCTACGGCGTGAGCGCGCTGCGCCGTCTCGTCTACTCGCCTTTGCCGGTTTCTGGCAGTGTTCTACGTCTTACTACAGTTGCCCCACCTCCCAACGCTGAAGCAAGCGCCGCCGCGTGAGCGCGCTCCGCCAGCTGCATCGTCTCTATTTTTGTCTCCATCTTTTTTTTTCTTGTCTACATACGGACGCGAGCCGCCTAGAATATGCCCTCTTTGGGAATGCATGGGCGGAAGGTAAACAGCATCGCTGTATAAAAAGGCGGTCACAACGGTTACGGGGCCCCTCAATTTAACAGCGAGACTTAAGTGACGGGGCCGCAGCTGTGTGAAGCGTAGCGTGCAGGCGTTACAGTGTACAGTTGCAGTCGGCGAGTATCTGCCTATGCCGCATTTTTTCGCTTTCAACTAAGCGTTACGAGAGGTCTATCGACGTATCTGTGTAAATTTGGCTCTGTACATGTCGTGGGCCTAGTAGGTCGGTCAACTAAAATGACACCTAGATGTAACCTCCGCACGCACGTTAGAGCACACGTCAGTTTTATGGAAGCGAAGGGCGCGCTATGGCGCTCTGATGTGCATATCTGAAGCAGCGTTCGTTGGCGTATTCCAGATAGATAGATAGATAGATAGATAGATAGATAGATAGATAGATAGATAGATAGATAGATAGATAGATAGATAGATAGATAGATAGATAGATAGATAGATAGATAGATAGATAGATAGAAACGGTCGAAGCGTAGCGACACACACACAACAGCATAATAATAATAATAATAATAATAATAATAATAATAATAATAATAATAATAATAATATCTGGGGTTTAACGTCCCAAAACCACGATATGATTACGAGAGACGCCGTAGTGGAGGGCTCCGGAAATTTCGACCACCTGGGGTTCTTTAACCTGCACCTAAATCTAAGTACACGAGCCTCAGACATTTCCGCCCCCATCGAAAATGCAACCGCCGCGGCCGGGATTAGATCCCGCGACCTTCGGGTCAGCAGCCGAGCGCCATAACCACTAGACCACCGTGGCGGGGCACACACACAACAGCGCTTGTTGTGTGCGAGTGTATATGTGTTGCTCTTTCTTTGTCCTAGGTTTTAATGTGCGCTGTTTAATTCAAGGGGGGCAAGGAGGTCGTTAGGCGAGCGCACGACTCATACTCTAGCTAGCCGGGCCCCGGAGGCTGAACAGCCGCGCGCATGTGTGGCCCTCGCATGGTATCATGCATGTGATCTGCGGATTGTGCAAACACTGGTAGAGGTTAAATGGCTGGCTGCTTAGTCGAACGACCCTGCGGTTTCTCTTTATTTTAATAAATGTTTTCACTCTCTCTCTATATATATATATATGCGTTATCTCAGCTTTGTCCCCCTATGATGTTGTTCGCTCCAACTACAAGCCTGCCCGGTCTTCTCTAGCAAGTCCGTCTCCTGATGTGGAAAAAATGATCGCGCCAGACCTTTTGCTGCACCAAGCTGACGCGCTCTTTCGCCTCCTTCAATCATACTGGGACGTATTTAACTTTTGTGACCCTCCACTAGGGCAAACCTGTGCTGTGAAGCACCGCATCAACACCGGCGATGCCTCTCTGGTCCATCGAAGGCCATACCGCGTATCTCCAACTGAGCGCCACATAATTCAAAAGGAAGTCGGCAAGATGCTCGCCAAAGACATAATTGAGCCATCCTCTAGCCCATGGGCTTCCCCTGTAGTTCTTGTCAAGAAGAAGGACAACAGTTGGCGATTCTGAGTAGACTACCGACATCTGAACAAGATCACTAAGAAAGACGTGTACCCGTTACCGCGCATTGACGACGCCCTGGATCTCCCCCACGGCGCTAATACTTTTCCTCCAACGACCTTCGGTCAGGATACTGGCACATTGCTGTCGACGACATGGACCGCAAAAAGACCGCTTTTGTGACACCAGACGGCTTTTACGAGTTTAAGGTAAGGCCTTTCGGGTTATGCAACGCTCCGGCCACCTTCGAGCGGATGATGGCCACTCTCTTGCGCGGGTTCAAGTGGTCAATTTGCCTGTGTTACCTTGACGACGTTATAGTCTTTTCTCCGACCTTTGAAACGCACCTCAAACGTCTTTCCTCCATCCTTTCTGTCTTTTGCAATGCCGGTCTCCAACTGAACTCGTCAAAGTGACACTTCGGACGACAGCAACTAACCATGTTGGGCCATCTTGTCGACTCCTCTGGCGTACGCCCTGATCCTGATGAAGTTCGAGCCGTGCTGAACTTCCCCGTCCCGACCTGCACGAAGGATGTCCTCAGCTTTCTCGGTCTCTGCTCGCACTTTCGACGTTTTGTGAACAATTTTGCGGACGTCGCACGCCCTCTCACAGACTAAGATGTCCCGTTCTCCTGGGGCACTGCGCAGGCTACGGCGCTCTCTACACTCATCACGTTGCTCACCACACCACCTATTCTGGCTCGTGTCGACGTTTCCGCCCCAACAGAAGTCCGCACCGACGCCAGCGGCCACGGAATCGGTGCTGTATTGGTCCAGCATCAAACCGGGTGCCCCGTGTTATCACCTATGCCAGCCGTCTCCTCTCCGCGGCCGAACAGAACTACTCAATCACCGAAAGGGAGTGTCTTGCACTCGCTTGGGCGGTAGGCAAATTTCGGCCCTACTTACATGGTCGACATTTCACCGTCACAACCGATCACCACGCACTCTGTTGGCTCTCGTCTTTGAATGATCCCACTGGGCGTCTTGGTCGTTGGGCACTCCGACTCCAAAAATATAACTACTCCGTGTGTTACCAATCTGGCCGCTTACACCATGACGCTGACTGCTTGTCCTGCAATCCAGTGGACCCTCCTGAGGATTTGGATGAAGCGCCACCATGTGTACTCTCCCTCTCCGCTTTAAGCAACATCCGTGATGAACAGCGTCGAGATCCCGTCTTATGTGACATAACTCGTCGGTCGGGCTCGGGCGGGCCGGGTCGGCCCGCCCGAGCCCGACCGAGCCCTTTGCCGACCGAGCCCTTTGCCGACCGAGCCCTTTGCCCGAGCCCTTTGCCGTCGGGCTCGGGCGGGCCTTCGACAAAGTCAGCGGGCCCGGGCCGGGCTCGGGCTCGGAAATACGGCCCGTGCACAGCTCTAGTGTGTGTGTGTGTGTGTGTGTGTGTGTGTGTGTGTGTGTGTGTGTGTGTGTGTGTGTGTGTGTGTGTGTGTGTGTGTGTGTGTGTGTGTGTGTGTGTGTGTGTGTGTGTGTGTGTGTGTGTGTGTGTGTGTGTGTGTGTGTGTGTGTGTGTGTGTGTGTGTGTGTGGTGTGTGTGTGTGTGTGTGTGTGTGTGTGTGTGTGTGGTGTGTGTGTGTGTGTGTGGTGTGTGTGTGTGTGTGTGTGTGTGTGTGTGTGTGTGTGTGTGTGTGTGTGTGTGTGTGTGTGTGTGTGTAAAGAGGGTGACCTTATGTTTAGGTCGGTGGTCCCACGCCGCCAATTTCCCACAGGGTGAGTGCCCTGTGGGAAATTGGTCCCACGAATGTGGAGAATGGGTGCAGGTCTAAGAACCAGGGCTGAAGAAGGTGGTGTGTATAATTTCAGCACAAGGAACTTCGTATCTGGCCAGGCCACATATTAGAGTAGCCGCATTTTCCATAGTTTCTACGGGACAAATACTCCTGATGGCCGTAAAAAATCACGTTGTGGACGTGTTCCGGGAACATACATGTGACAAAATAGGTTTGCCGCTCCTGTGCTCGTCGTTTTATAGGATGGTCCCCCTCAGTGGTACAGTGGTAATGGTGCTCGGCAACTGACCTGAAAGTCGCGGGTTCGATCCCTGCGATATTGGTCGCATTTTGATAGAGACAAAATCCTAGAGTACTGTTCGATGTCTGTGCACTTTAACGGACGCCAGATGGTCGAAATCTCCGGAGCCGTCCACTACAACGAGTCTCATTAACATACTGTGGTTTTGGCGCACGAAACCCGAAATATTGTTAGTTTTTTATTGGACGAACGTTATTTTAGAAGACCGGTTACAGTCACCTCATGCCATATAGACTAAAAAAATTAAAAAATACAACCTCAGTATTTTACTTGCCTTGCTTTCAGCCTCGAAGTGGGCCGTTTCAATTCAAATGAAAAATATCCGATATAACGATGTCTTTGTGACATTCCGTTGTTTATTGAAATTTCACACGCAAATGAAATATGGATAGCACTCGATGCCTCTTCGGAAGAGGTGTTGATATAATGTTGATGTACGCTGTGCGGCAACTGCTTGCTCGTAAAGTGCAGCTAGCAGCATAATATATGAGGCTATCTAGAGCAGCACAAATGTCACTTGACAAAAAATCGCTGTTATCAAAGTTTAACTGATGACTGATAAACTTGGCCACCTCCTACGTTTAATACTGCAACGCTGCTCTCAGGTCGATGCTGTTGCTTCGTAGGTTTTCCTCGCCCAGTAAGTCCTTGAAATACCAACTTGTCCAGTGCTGCCGCGGGTGCCTCGCACGCGATGAATGCCACGTACGCCAGCAGGCAACTCCAGATGAACACGCCAAAAAATAGGGTCACCTGATATAAATTGAACAAAGACAGTTTCGTTATTTTCAGATAGAATAAAAATAGTATTATGCGTGCATGAAGCTCTTTTTTTTCCATTGATTCAGTCAGAAGTAAGCAAAAACGCGAAGAAACACTCAAGGCAAATTAAACGGAGTATCTTGCTTGTTATGCGACCATGATGACTGCGGAGAAGAATACAAACAAAATAAGAAAACAGAGGGTGCAACAAGAAATTGAAGGACACTTTGTAAATTCCAAAGCGTGTTCGGTGAAACCCTGTGACCATTCGACTGACTGTGTCCTGGTATCGGGGGAAGCCGCATTCTTGGGGCGCTTCTCCGAACCGCTTGCCGTGAAATCATCTCCGGGCCGACTAACTCGACTGCTGCAACGAGACGTCTGACGAAGGAGCGTTGCCGCGCACGCCGCTTTGCCATCACGCGATTGCTGAGAGAGTGTGAGGGGGCACGGACGGACGCCGCCGCTGGATACCGCCGCCGCATTGCACAACAGTTGCGCAACGCGCGTTGGAAGGAGCAACGCGCAACTGTTGCTATGCGCCGCTCTGCAATCACGTGATTGTTTAGGGATTGTGAGGGGGAGAGGCCACAGCTGGCATTGTTCCAGGGCACGGACGGACGGACGGACGCCGCAAGTAGTAGTCATTAAAGGCTTTCGCCTTAAATAATTCAGGGCCCCTTCCCATATCGGGAAAATGGGCCAAAGCGAAGCTTGTCGTGTGCGTGCTGGACGTACTACTTTCCTTTCTTTCTTTCTTACTGTCGCATTGCACAATGCTCCCTCCTAACTGTTACCTTCCTCCACGTCGGGAATCGGACCTTCATCCGCGCACTTAGCAGCGCAATACTTAGGCTGCTACAGCAACGATGGCAACAACGCCGGTCATGCGTTCGTATCCGGGCAACAATGAAATGTGGCAGCGTGAAATGACAAGTCAGCTCTATGAAAGATCAGATTGCCATATCAGAAACGGATGGTCGCCGGAAAGCCCGCTATCGAAAAAGCATCAATTATTGGAGAATGGCACATACAAATACGCATGGGACGGGCGCACCTTCGAGGGCCGCATTTCTCTGCGCCGCGGGCATCGGCTTTTTCCCGTACCACCCCACGGAATGCTGTAAGTTATAACAAGTATCGCTTGAATACGTGCATGCCCACTAATGAGAACACGTCAAAGAATGGGCACAACTTAGTCATACCCATGAGAGCGCATCAACGCAGCCGTCGCTGTCACGTTTCACTCTGAATGCTTCAGGCAGCTGAAATACGCAGCTGAAGTCCTTTATGAGCATGGAAGGCTCATGTGGAAGTCAAAAATGGACGGATGTCTAATTAATCAACAGTGCGAGGTTATTAAACATACCAGGCAAAATGTATGCAGGGCAGGCAGCCTTGAAGTGCCGATCTATCTATCTATCTATCTATCTATCTATCTATCTATCTATCTATCTATCTATCTATCTATCTATCTATCTATCTATCTATCTCCTCACCACTATATATATATATATATATATATATATATATATATATATATATATATATATATATGAAAGGGGTGGTGGTTGCAGGGGGGGGGGTGAGCTAGTGAGTGGGTGTGTGGGTGTGGGAAGGAAAGAGAACATATGCCATCGCAGAGTCGTAAACACGTATAGGAAAGGTACTTGAGGATTATTTAATTATTACTGATTTCTTTATTGACAAAATGAAGGAGTTGATGCTTCAGAACGATTCCATAAAGGCAAAACTCTCCGTCAAGCCCCCCCTCCCCCCGGCGCTTAAAATATATTTCTGTAAAAAAAAAAAGAACCGAGAATGTGAACGTTGTAACATTGTGTATTGTACGCAAGCCTTCCTTTATCAACTGCTTCTGAAAGTGAACAAAACAAGGACTACAGTCTAAGACTAATATGAGTGGATTTTCTCGCGAAAATCCACTCATTTCGCGAGAAAACTCGCACGTTTGTGGGCGTTACCTGAGTAAAGTGGGACCAGTGCATACGTTCTCTTGATGCGTGTAGCAGTAACATGATGAAGGGATAATGTATAAGGTACACGCCGAAGGACAGCCTGCTCAGTGGCGCAAAGAAGCTCGAAGATAGAAATTGACCGATGAATCCTGCAAGAATAACATTTGAAAAAAAAAAGCAATGACGAAGCATTAGCAAGTTATCATAATTAAAGTAGTCATGATTCGACTAGTTAGTCAAAATATTGTCTACAAGTACTGACGTTGTAATATTTCTCACCCTTTTGGTTGAAACGAAGGGCACAGACAGGTATACGTATCACCGATCACGAACTACATCTTATAAGTACGTACAATCAGAGCAGGATCCTATGAAACTACGAATATTGTCACGTGGTCGTGACGTTGACGAAGACAGCAGTCAGCACGTCCGAGATGAAACTGTTTATTTGGGCCGAACTTGTGGCCGGGAAACTGAAGGTCAAACTACAGCAATACACTGATAGCGTCGAACAGAGCGTCGACCGTCGACGAACTGACAAGCGGTCAAGCGTGTCGGCTTTTATACAGGCGCTATCGAACTTTCCAGCGATATCGCTGGTGGCGGCGTTATCTCTCGACAAAGCTGGAACATTCGCGTGCGGCGCGCAATCTTAACAAAACGATCTACAATGATCGGGAAGTCTTGCTGACAGTCTTCGGGGGTGTAGCTTCAACTCATGAAACATAAGACACGCGGCAATATTATGTAGTGAATTGCGATTAATCTATTCCCCGAATACACCATAGTTCTTAGCACACAATCGGTATTCTTGTGGAGTGAAATTTTTTTAAAGGGGACGAACCCCGTGGCAGTTATATAGGTTTCTTTTCTACGGTTAAGCATTTCTATTATCACCATCAGGTTGCACAGGCTCATGGGTATAATTGAGCTCACAGTGAAAAGGCACTACAGTCTTGGTAATTTAACCAATATTTAATTAAATAAACCCGACTGACTGATTTCGAGTGGTTCAGCTCGCAGATAACAGCAAGGAGGAGCCCCTTTGCTTGCACGAGCCAACGACAATCAGTGATGCGTGATCTGCGTCTCCCGGCACGTTCCCTCGAAATGTTCCCGATTTTCGGAACTGATCTCAGAAAGATAGCTGCTGTTGAGTCATGACTCAGACGGAAATGCTAACAGCCGGGCTGTTCTGTACTTGCAGTTCACACTTAGCTGGTCTATACATGTAGTCAACGACACCCTGACGGTATTCAATAGCTATCACGATATATATATATATTACTTTCCGATCCGAATTTGCCGCCTCTTCCGAAGGGGCACCTTGCTGTACTGAAGGCAGGATACGCTGCTGCTCTTGCACAGGTCGTGTACGAGGAACGACTGGATAGCTATTCCTCTATACCCAGATATTTCGCAACTTTCTATTATAGTTTCGGTGTTCTCCAGGCTTAGAACTTGAAATTGGTGATGTAGAACAAATGAAGCATTTTACAGCGGAGCTGTTAAGCTTTTCGTTAGGCCGGTTCGCGTCACCAGAAAACTGAAACAGCCTTTAGCATAGCATAAAAAATCTTGGTTTTAAGCGGGAATGGAACCCACGCCGTCTGCGTGGCAAGCAAGTGTTCTACCACAGAGCCACGCCAGTGTTCAACACTGCTTCGGAAAAAAGGACACAGAAAACATATACATGCGTCATTAGTAAGGTAAGCGAGTGATGTGAGGGTGAGAAGGAAGGAAAGGAGGAGGTGAGAGGTACAGGAATGGGTATGCGCCGCAGAAAGCGGGTATGTGCCAAGCAGCCCATATCATAGCATAGTCATGCATAGTATACAGTATAGCAAAGGGGTGGGAAAGGAAAGTGAGGATGAGAAGGAATGATGCAAAGGGCGAGGAGGAATAGAGGAGGAGGCCACAGAAAGGGGGCATGCGCCACCGAAAGGAAGATAGACCTATGAAAGGAGAAAGAAGTCAACCTGGGTTCGCAGGTGGTGGCGCTTGCTTGCCAATCCAAGTTAAGCCTACATTTTCCCAAGGAAGGCCGCCCAATTCCGCTGTTCCTTCAGGCTTGGCACCTTCAGTGCGAAGCTTCCCTAATTTTTCGGAGCTTTCGTAATCCTTTGTGACGGCTCTCGAGGGCGACGTCAACCTTGTCCGACAGTTTAAGCAGCCTATCTGTAAGTTGACTTTCTACCACACTCTAAGAAAAAAAAAAGAGTCAAAAGAGGGTCACGGCCGCGTGACTCTCTTCGGGTGTCCATTTGACCCCTTTTGGAAGGTACAGGCAGAGAAAGAGAGTTCGCAATTCGACTGGAGTCACGGGACTCTCCTGAAGCGCGTTTCGATTGGCGGCGTCGCCGTATACGCCATACATATCGCGCGCTTGCCCTTTGGCGCCGTTGTGGCGCGTTGGCTCGACGACGGAGGCGAGGCAACGCGCCACAACGGCGCCGGGGTGGCGTGCCGCTTCTGTTTTCCTCTCTGTCTCCTCGTCTATTGGAATGCGTTGCGTGTTGGTTGCGCGGGTTGTGTGTCTGTTCATGCGCGTCTTCGGTGGTGTTGGTGTTGACGCCGGCTCCGTGCACGAAGTGACTCGGTGACGCTTGGAGGATGGAATATTCCTGGAGCTGCGGACAGGAACAACGGGCGCCAGTTAACGGTGAGTGTACTGCTTTCGTAGGTACTAATCATATAGCTTTAGCTGGGCGTCTGCAGCAGCTCTGCGGACGTTATCTGCCAGCCATTTCCAACAGCAGCCTGTGTCCGCAGGGCTGTTGCGGATGCCTAACTGTCACGTAACGAGTTGCCACCGCTATGCGCGTTGCTGTGCAAGCTCCCTTATAGTGAGCGATGCAAACAATTATCAAGGGTCATTTTTTGCTGATCGCACGTTGTGTCTGCGCTACTGAATGTGCAAGATGTCGTTTTGAGATGCACTTTAGTCTACTTCATAACATTTCCATCGACCTTGAGTGTGTAGCGTGCTTCGGCGCGTGGGAACGTGAAAAAAAAAATGCCTGTGTACAGAACGCTCAGACGCACTATATATAATGGTTTTTGTTGGCTTAAAGACGGTAGTTTGAGGTGCAGATATAGTACGGTGCTTCCAGAACGTACGCGGTAGTCATTCAAGTTGGACAAGCTTCACCGGTAAAGTGAAAAAGCTCTAAACTTTCGACGGCGCGCGTTGGTGCGGCCGCGGCCGTGCACTCTTCCCTCGTTTCTGTTTGCTGTTTTCGTGATTTGCATACACTGCGATGACGTTGGGCGTTATTACAGAATCGAGTGAGTGTGCGTGATTGTGGGAGCTATGTGCGGTAATTCTAGCATATGACATGTCTGATCTCGACGTCAAAAAACTTGGTTCCTGACCATGCCTGTTTGCATTTGTTGTTTTGTTGTTAGCCTTTGTTATGTCTGTGTGAACCACTTATTGTGTAGGTTTTGCAAACCTTTACTGCAATTAACATATTCTCATCATAATATCACGTTCTTGTTTTCAGATACCGTTTTTCATGGTGCTCACGCTGAGCAGGAGCGACAACCTAGCAAGCCACAAGTTTGATGTCTCCAGCCGTCACCACTTCTTGATTTATTCTTAATCATAAGAATAAATATGGAAATATGATGCCAATTTCTGCTGTTTATTTAGCACAATATGACACTGTGCACATCACAGTCACACATTTTAGTTGGCTATACTCATACGAGCATGTAAATGAGGAATAATTAACTTCTTAATTGGAAATCACTGACCATCTTTTCGCGCTTTCTATATAACGTTGCTAGAAAATATGTGCTGTTTTGACGAGTTTTATTAAAATAATGCTAAAATTGAACTATTCTTTTTTTGCAGTCGCTGGGCAGAACGGCAAGTATTATTGCACTTGCTTAAAATGAATACTCCACTATTTTCAACAGTAGTCGCGCAAAAGTTGAGCAAGGATCAAATGAGTAGCTTAAAATACTTGTCGAGTCGCTTGATGCTTCGGTGTGGGTCCCTTGACCCCAGTAGGAGCGTTACCGGCAAGAGTCGTCTCACTCCCTATAAGTGGTAACGTGATCCTCCCGATGAGAGTCTTTCCACTCTTCCTAGAGGGTAAGGGGACTCTCCTAGAGCGAGCCGACCCTGACCCACCAAGAGAGTCACCGTGACTATTTAAAGAGAGTCCTATACGTGGCAAGTCAGAACTCTCCGAAAAGAGCCACGCATACTCTTTTTTTTCTTAGAGTGCAGCCAATCGCTTTATCGGAAGAGCATGTTTCTTTCAGATATGAGAACATAATTTATGCGAGGCATGACGGGAAGCTTGACAGTTTGTGTGCTATAAAACACTTGCACAATAGTAATCCAAAAATGGCAGCAGTTCAGGGTAAGCTGGAAGCTTGAATGGAGGAAAGTTCGTGAACAAGGAGTGTCGCTGGAGCAGACGTTTCGACAAGCGTATACTTGTCTTCAAGGCTGCAACTGATTTCCTTAGCGCGTATATGTATATGCGTCGCACCCTGTCCTCCAACACAAACAAAAGGGGGGCGAAGGGCAACTGCAGTTGCCCTACCCTCCCCTTTAATTTGGGTTGCTCCTCCGCGATTCTCCGTTCCCTTTGTTAACGCATGGCTGCCGTGAAACGGAAGAAGCAGCTGTTCTCCGCAAAGCCAGACGTCGCGACGTCACCGCTGCGTGCAGCATCCCAAGCAGCACGCTGAGTACGATACTGAATAGCAGGGCCCGCATTAGGGTCAAGGCGGACTAGAGGCTTCTGGCGCCCGATGAGTACGCACAGCTGCGAGTTGTTGAGTTGTTTACATCGATACCGAATTTTCTCGCGAATAACCCGCCCCTACATGTAACTTGCACCATCAGCGACACACCTCAGAAAAAGAAATCACCGCGCATTGCCGTGAAACTGGTTTCTTGTCATTATCGGGACGGAGTGCCGGGAAGCCAACTTGCGCACGAAAATTTGCTATGAAAATACAGTAAATTTTTTTAAACATTTATATCCAATTATACGGTATATAGAACTCATTGCCGATTTTTGCGACTTCTATATATGCGGGTTCGCCTGTATTACGTCTCTTTAAAGGGGTCATGAAGCACCCCTTGGGCTTGTTGAAAAAACACATCCTGCGGAAAGCTGACACGGCTATGAACTGCTCTGCAAAATATTACATTCGTGCGCGCCGCGTAAAGGCCACAAGCGGAGCGCGAAGTTGCCGTTTCCTCAGGCGCCCTCTTTTCAAACAGAGGCCGGTTCTCACTTTCGTCGGTGGGCGGGGCGTCGGCACGCTGACGTCGCGGATCTGCCAGTTTACGTCGCAAGAGATATAGCATGCTTATTGGCCGATAGCCGGATGAGATGAGCTTCTTGCCACGGGGTGCCGCCACTCGCCCGCGCCGCACTCCTCAGTCTGCTCAATTTACACGGTAGCCGCACTCTCGCACGCGAATCACAGCGGGAGAGCGATCGCGTTTCATGACGCGCGCTGACGTAACTTCTTTCCCCCGTGCCATCCCTCCCTGTCTAGCTTCCAGTGCGCTCGTCGGCACGAGAAAAGAGAGAAAGCGCTGGGAGCGTGCGCCAAACCCCCGTAACTCCGCTCATTCTTGACGGATTCGAGAAATTTTTGCGGCAATCGATTCGGGAGGCAGTACACTCCGATACTGAGGTCATTAGATCATTACTTGGAAAAGTGGTTCATGACCCGTTTAATGTCGCTCCTCGCGCGACATGACTCCTGTACATGGTCTCCCAAAGCAGTTTCACGCACATGCGTAGCTCTGTGTTAGAACATTAGAGAATTTTGGTATAACTGAAACCGCTTACGTTAGCGTTAGCGTGAGTCTCGACGCTAACGCTAAAACGGAACGCGCTGCGTGCCAACTGGTGGTCTTTTAGTACAGCGGAAGGCCTTCCCGCTAACGCTAGCACAAGCACATACGGCGCCATCTAGACATAAAAATCTTAAATTCACTGTATAATATAGAACTCACAAGTCTGCCACTAAGTCGAGCTGACCCAAAGTCACCAAGCTGCTGCAACCATAGTATTTCCCAATATTTAGTCAGGGAACTCTGGCGCTGCGATCGTTCAACAACCATAGGAATGATGGGTAGTACACGGATTTGCCTAATCTTCGTGCTTGCGGCTTCGAACGCACTTGTGGCTTCGTTTATTGTTGTATTTTGGCGGTTGTTTCGGTTAAAAGAATGGATCGTTGTGAACTTCCTGACCCGATTTGAATTGGTGAGCCTAAAATGTAAAGGTGGTGAAGTGGAACTGCTGAATGTTCGTTGAACTTCGTCTTGCGACAAAGCGGCTGCCGGCGACACGGGGCCAAACGGAGCCGAAAGAACGAAGCTTAGACAAGTCCGCATACTACCCATCATTCCCATGCTGGCTGAAGCGCCATGCGTTGCAACTCCCATAGACACTAGCGCCAGGAATACCTCTAGTAAATATTGTAGGAAACTCTACGGCTGCGCCTCCGTGCCGTGTTTGGTTGCGAATGGCGAATGTAGAGTCACTGGAAAATCAGAGTACCGCAAAGGTAGGCTGCACGCGGGCAACATTGGGCGGCGGCGGCCATTTCCCTTCCAGACCGCCCGGCATGTTGCTAGCGTGTGTTGTGAAGTGACCAATCTTTTAGCCTCAGTGCCGTGTTACGCTCGGCGGAACGGCATTATGTGTGTGTGTGTTTCTTGAAGAGGATATTAGAAGTGATTTCGAGTCATCGACAGGTATGGATCGACTGCGTGGTTAGCGGTGTAACTAATGAAACGTACGGCGAATGTTGCCATGTGCTCGCGAACTCTGCATGGCTTCATCTGTCTATTTTCGTGTCACGCCCGGGTGTGTTCGCTAGGTCCGGAGCTGCATAGTTGCATTAGCGCAGCGACATCGTGCCAGATGCCGTTTACTTCAACATTTGGTGAATCTTGACTGTTTGCACTAGCTTTGCAGTCGGTGTTCAGGTTCACTGCACTCGAGAACGTTATCCAACAACATCGAGAACATTCAACATGGCCTCCTTCGACTGATCGCTGACGCATACCTTGCTTGCGCACCATGTTTGCTGTTCAACTGGTTGATATGTGTAATAGAAGTGGTGTGTGTACGGTAATTGGAAGTTGTGCGCGACGTATTTATGTCTTGATTCGGAACGCCAGCAGCCGAACGCACGGGCGAATCGGCGTGCGGTAGGTAAGGTGCATCTTATCTTGCGAAACGTAGAAAATAGGCCATCAAAAATTATTGACATCACTACATAATTGTTTCATTTCCTATTTCTTGTCTCCTTAATATTCTCAACGTTGCAATGAATTTGCAAATATTTTGCTGTGTTCCGACAAACACTTCTTTTTTTCGTTGCCAGTGCGTGAACAGCTGGGGTTTGGTTTCTGCACTGCTGCATTTTTTTTTCATAATACACTCTGATTAAAACTTCCTCGGCTCGGTGCTTTATGTTCTTTTGATCAGAAATAGCATATCCCGGAATTTTTAAAGCGCATGATACTGCAACAAAGCATGTATATAGACCTAGGGCTCGCATAAAATCGACTGCCTCAATGCGTGGGACCTGCTTTTTTTTTTTCCTGTCACCATTTCTCACCCACTAAACAGTATTTTAATGGTACGCTCGGCGCAATGCAGTGTTAGCAGCATTTTGTTTTGCAACAAATTTAAAAATACGCTTGATACCTTGCCTTATACCAAGTTTATCAACAGAGCTCCACCCTTCTGTTTTGCGCAATGGCAAATGATCATGCCACAATTGCCTTCCAGGTATACCAGTAAACAGTCATTATTTTAATAAATCTTCGATTTCACTCTCGTGGGTGCCACGCTCGTAAGCCTGATAGCATGCGTAATCTGTTCTACAGATCGATATAAACAGCCGAGCAAATAGAAAGGTATGTAGTTTTCAATATCCCTGACCATAGCGAACCGAAAAGGTGAAATATCCTGTCGCATAAGACCTTTTCCAGCAAAGTTAGTGTAGTTCACTGCAGGAAGGAGTGTTATTCGAGGGGGCCGAATTCATTCCGGCCAACTATGCAGCCGCGTAGAACGGTGCTCTTTGATATTAATTTTTCCCACACGGCCATGCAAAAATAAACGAGATTCCCAGAGTAGCTCACCAGTAACGTTCGATTGCTGGTGAGCTACTCTCTTCTGGCATCTGCATGCAGTGGCGTAGCCAGGGAGTGACACACCGGGCCCGTGCCCCCCTCCTCCCGAAATTTTTTTCCCGTGGCATACGTAGCACGAAATGACACTCGGCCACATCTGCCTGCCAAGCCCCCACTTCAGATCAAAGAGGTGCCCCCCCTCCCGAAAAAAATGTCTGCTTACGCCCCTGTCTGCATGACGCGTTTAAAAAACCGACGAAGTACTTCTGGGGACCGTGGTACTGCTAAATGTCCGGCCACGCTCTCGATTGAACGCGCCCGCACCCAAAGCGCTTGGAAGGGATATGGCGGCGAGAGGTCACGTGATGCGAGTAAGCCAATCGCGTGGGCGGCGGCGCGCAGAAAACAGGTGGGATACTCTCAAATTTTTCTAGTGACTCTAGGCCAATGAAGACAGCATTGCCATCTCTGCGCGGCCGCAGCAAACACGAGCGAACATTGTGCTTGTTAAGCCTTCAACACCGGTTTATCGGCAGTATACGGCTGGCGAAACATCATTACTCAAATCTAATTCAAATATGAGCATTATTTGCGAATAAATGAGTATAATAATGGAGGCCGACTACTAGAAAGATTGCAAGTTTACGGCTCTCGCTTCAACAGGCGCCGCCATCTTGCCCTACGTACGGAATCCCTTGCATGCGTTAGCGTTGAACGCTAGATTCTGTAAATAGCGCACGTACGTGAGAGCTCGGCCTACGTTTACGTTCTGCGCATGCGCAGTTTGGAGCACGCAACATTAACGCTAACGCTAAATCCTTGCCTTTGCTGTCTTCCGCTGTACTAAAACTCTATTTCCCTGCCACACGGAATCCCTGACTTCGATTACAGCTCGAACCCTGGTTTTTATAAATGTTACATGGGTTTTTTACCGCACGCCACGTATTCAAGGCCGGTGTCTGATGAGGCACTTATGGCTTTTGCCTTAAAAGGCACTGTTAATTCTGCAGTAGAGATTATAACGTCAATGTCGTAAGTAGCTCACAACTGTTAAGATGGTCCTGTTAGCTGAGCTTTTGAATTGAACCTTAATATTATCCAAGTACGTAATTTGCTTCAGATACCTTAGCGCACCTCTATTCATAGCCTCTACTAGCAGAATCTTCTTCCAGGTGTTGTACCTCTAGACCTAGTTTGGCAGTGAACTTTACAGAAATATGTAGAACCCGCGTGCTGTCCAGGCATAGATAGTCGATTGCGTTGGAATGGTATGATACCAGCGCATAGGTGCAACCCTGACGACATGATTGGCGCCATAGATGCGTTGGTTAGTCTTCGTTTGGCGTTTGGTAAACCACAGTTTGAAAACCACGTTCCCAGGACCTTTCCGCCGACGCCGAGCAAACATCGGTGTCCTCACTGTCACTTCTCTTTTAAGGCGCAGTCCTCACTGACACACTGGAGCCGGTTGTTCCCTCGGAAGGCTGCGGATTCATCGCCGCGATTCGCGAGCTAACGAGTGGATTGCTCCAAAACGGCTGCGAAAAATTCACATACAGGCTGACAATATCTGTTCCTAATAGTATATACAAGCGCTTCGTTCAAGAAAACACGAAGACAGAGGTAAGGCATGTAGACCTCGACAACTCCATGCAACTCCATGGACACAGGATCATAAGTCTTTTCCTTGTGTTCATGGGCGGGAGTTAAATGCTTACTTAATTTTACTAGCTAGAAAGCGCTCACCTGCTCGCCCAGTTGCGCAAGCTAGCGTGAACCATGCAAGGAAGAGCGACCACAGCACACGCTCAGAGAAGGCTGCCACCAGTTTCACGGTTCCAGAAGGGGCTTCGTGCCTGTACCAGGGAATCTTCATGAAGGTGACACTGAGCGCGCAGGTGACGGCCACGCACCAGCAGGTCACCTGAATGGTCTGTTCCAGAATAAGCATCACGTTGATGAATATACTATGCATTTAATAGAACGCAAGTGCTAAGGATACGAAAAAATAATAAAAGTGAACGTTGTAGAGCTCATAAATAGCTAGACCGCCAAAGGTACATAACGTTCATTAAAACTGTTGTGAACTCTGCGTGCACGGAGGTCGAAAAGCTGTCGCAAATTTATATGGTGAATATTGGAGCAGAATGTGCCAGAACGTGGAGAAATCGTTGCGCATCATTGCTGAGAAATAAAAAAAATAGCTTAGCTTGCACTAGTGGTGCAAGACTGGAGTAAACAGTGGATCTTGTGATCGACCTAGCTTCTTCCAGATTTTGCTAGGCTTGGCTAAGTATTGCTAGGAAATGCGAACTGTTGCAAGTTGTTACGTGATTTTGGCGGGAGCATGTCTCGTGACTGGTTACGTCATTTTGAGGAAACATGTCACGTGACTAGTTTTTACGTGATTTTTGGCGAGAACATGTCACGTGACCAGTTGTTACGTGATTGTGTTACCTCGTGGCTTCTGCTCTCTTTCTTTGTTTTTCTCTCTTTCTTCCTATTTTTCTTTAGTTCTTTCGTTTTTATATCCCTTTTTTGTGTCTGTTTCTTTCTTTCTCTCTCTGTCTGTCTTTCTCTGCATTAATCTTTTTTCTCTTTCTTCCCTTTCTTTCGATCTATCTATCTTTCCTTCTCTATTTCTCTCTTTCTTTCTTTCTCTCTGTACTCGTTCCCTCGCCCATCCGAGTTATTGCATCCCACCTCGAACAAATCATCTCAGCGGGAGAGTGCGCGCCAGGTTCCCGTGTTCGGGGAGCGAAGCAGAAGAAGAAGGCGACGGAGAGATCGCGCGCTGGCATGATGATGATAGTTTTCGCGAATGCGAACCGGATGTTTGCCGAGCTTAAACAGCTTCGGTCTTAAAAAGATCGGAGCGCAGAAATTTAAGCGCAGACGCAAACGAAGCGCTTCCACCGATTGCGCCACTCATTGTTCAGAATGAAAGAGTGAACAAGCAAACGCGTGACTTTTGCGGAGCCCATTTTCTAGCAGCGGCGACATGCAAAGTAGCGCATGCACAGATGGTCCAATGCCCTTGCCAACGCTTTGTTTGCATATGTATTGTTACGGACGCGTCGTCGGACGTTACGGACGTTATCGTCGGACGCACTCGCCGCATGCCGTAGTAATGACGTCATCGGCGATCATGTGAAGGCGTACGCTACTGTGGCACCATCTATAATCGGCTACAACTTAAGAAGTCCGAAAAGGCCCCGTCAAGATAACCGAAGCGCGGAAGCCGATCGCCTTCGCAAGTAATGAAATAGGGTGATTCCACGTAAGATCGAACAAACGATGGCTGGTCGACCTCTCAAATTTATTTCAAAATTTTATATATTATTGCTTGATGAGTGGAAAGAAGAGATCCGCAATTTGTTTTGCCGCCAAAAATTTTTTCGAACCACAGGAAATGAATAATGACGAAGAGGTGGAGTGGAGCGCTCATCCGCTCTGCTGTTTTGGCCAACTTTCGTTATGAATTGCACAAAATATATTAAAGTTAGGTAGCTGAAATTTATTTACCTAAATATATGCATGTTTTTGCTTCTGCTCAGGCATTTTTAATTTTTATGTGTAGTGTAGATGTTTTTATAAAAAACCTCAAAAATGGCCCAATCGGCAAAATTTTCTTTACTTTGAAGGTCTTTATCTCAAAAAAGCCTTGTAGCAGAGGTACCAAAATTTCGCATTACGTTCTTCGCATGCGTATCTACCAAACTGCCAAATCTTGTATTTATATAACTTTTCAGTAAAGAGATATGATCGGGCTAAGTTCAAGAAAACACCGAACAATGAAAACTTCTGACGACAATTAAAAAAAAACCCCATTTTTAAATTTCTTAAACTTTGTCCACTTATTCTCCTCCACATCAGCTTTCACAATCATTAAAAACATGTTGCATAATGTCGTTGCACTAATAGTTACGGCCCCTCCAATGAGACCCTTAAGGCAAGGATGGGCAATTCCGACTTCTTGCCCAGCAAGTGTATAAAATGCAGGCAGGATTGAATTTCTTTTTATTAAAAGGTCAGCAGGTACCTGAAAAGGTGTCGCCGGCACTGAAGACGTTAATTTTGAAATTATTTGGTCACTGCAGCGGCCACGAGCGCGGAGCTACCGAGTAGGCGCGCGCGCACCCGAGATGCTCGTTGTAAGAGACGGCGCAGTGAGAGCTCGTTCTCGCGTCCTCAGATCGATTGAGTTCGAAACAGCAACACTTCTCGGGTGACTTGAACGCACGTGCACCGGTAGTCGCAGTGATCTGGTTAATTGCGTCGATTTCTTTTTCAGGGGGCATAAGAATGTCATCGTTAAACTGTGCGTTCCGTGAAGATCTTTCATTGCAGTGGTAGCAAAAGCACGCGTAGCACAAGTAGTCCGTCTCACTGACAGTCACTGATCTTTCGGGCGTTAAACGTTCCTTCAAAGCATTTATGTCTAGGTCGGTAACTCTGCGAAATTTTGGCTTCTTTGCTATAATTATAGGAGTACTGACACGATTTTGAGACATCGCAAAAGGGACATTTTTTGCTTCGTTGGTATGCAGTGTCCACGCTGTCCACACACTGGAGTCGGAGAACACGTATAAAATATTTTAATTTGACTTTGAAGTTTTCGTCGCTGAGCATTTGCAAGCCAGGCACACTGCAAGGACATTATCCCGACAAGTCAAGACAGTTCCTCCGAGTTCGCGAGTTCTGCGTCCTGCATGCAGCCTAAATCGTAGAAATCACTGTCAGGGTCACTGGACGACAACTCACTCATCGTTGTCTATTGCACCACGAGCAGATGACGGACTTCCCGCTAGTACGTCGCGAATTTCTGTATCTCCGTGACGTCACACTGCTATGAAACGACACCGAGAAGCCACCCCCTCGATATCGAAACCGAAAGTGTCTTTTTAAGGTGGCGCTAATTAAACTATATAGGATGCATTCCCAGGCACCACAATAGTCGTTTTACGTTTCTCGACACCAGTATTTTTATTTAGAGCAACAATCCGAAATTTTTTAAAATTCGTGTCAGTACTCCTTTAAGCTTCTTGTGCTTCCAAAGGTAGTCTACACAATAGACTCATTCAGAGCTATACTTTCTCGTCATGAGACGCACAGGAGGAGTAGAGTAAGAGCAAAGCACAAGAACTATCCGCGCCGAATGAAGTGCGAACAGCGCACCGAACGCGCGGCCAGTTCACGCCGTCTGCTGCCGACATCTAATATAGACAAGCGCATCCGGTTACCGATAGTTTTGCTTTTCTTTCCTTTGACAATCCATATTTTGCTTTGCCACTGGAGCGCCACGTTCATGCTTTCCACTGATCGCAACTGGCGCAGCGCAGTTTCTGTGGCAGCAGCGTGCGTGAAGCGAGCGCTCATAGCTCCCTTATAGAGTTTTCATCTTGCTTCCACCTCCGCCGTGTTATCAGCGCTTAGCTGAGATGCGAACAGAGGGCGGATAGAATAGCGAAGCTCCAGTGCACGTGCGTTCAAGTCACCCGAGAGGTGTTGCTGTTTCGAACTCAATCGGTCTGAGGACGCGAGAACGAGCTCTCACTGCGCCGTCTCTTACAACGAGCATCTCGGGTGCGCGCGCGCCTACTCGGTAGCTCCGCGCTCGTGGCCGCTGCAGTGACCAAATAATTTCAAAATTAGCGTCTTCAGTGCCGGCGACACCTTTTTAGGTACCTGCTGACCTTTTAATAAAAAGAAATTCAATCCTGCCTGCATTTTATACACTTGCTGGGCAAGAAGTCGGAATTGCCCATCCTTGCCTAAGGGTCTCATTGGAGGGGCCGTAACTATTAGTGCAACGACATTATGCAACATGTTTTTAATGATTGTGAAAACTGATGTGGAGGGGAATAAGTGGACAAAGTTTAAGAAATTTAAAAAATGGGGTTTTTTTTTAATTGTCGTCAGAAGTTTTCATTGCTCGGTGTTTTCTTGAAATTAGCCCGATCATATCTCTTGACTGAAAAGCTATATGAATACAAGATTTGGCAGTTTGGTAGATACGCATGCGAAGAACGTAATGCGAAATTTTGGTACCTCTGCTACAAGGCTTTTTTGAGATAAAGACCTTCAAAGTAAAGAAAATTTTGCCGATTGGGCCATTTTTGAGGTTTTTTATAAAAACATCTACACTACACATAAAAATTTAAAATACCTGAGCAGAAGCAAAAACATGCATATATTTAGGTAAATAAATTTCAGCTACCTAACTTTAATATATTTTGTGCAATTCATAACGAAAGTTGGCCAAAACAGCAGAGCGGATGAGCGCTCCACTCCACCTCTTCGTCATTATTCATTTCCTGTGGTTCGAAAAAATTTTTGGCGGCAAAACAAATTGCGGATCTCTTCTTTCCACTCATCAGGCAATAATATATAAAATTTTGAAATAAATTTGAGAGGTCGACCAGCCATCGTTTGTTCGATCTTACGTGGAATCACCCAATAGTCCCGCTCAAACGCTTAGCAATGTTCTCCGAAGGCGGGGTCACCAGCCGTCGGACTCATGGCGTCAGTCTGGAGTGCGCACGCTTTGGTGCAGGCTTGTGTGCATGCGCATTTGAGAAGGAAACGCCACAGACTTCTAAAGTTGTACACGACTGTTGAGTGCGTGTGTTAAGCACGTATGCTAAGACTTTCCGCTTTCCCCCTCACCCTTTCGCCATACTCTCCCCCTCAGCTTTTATCCTCGCTCCTTCTTCGCCATCACCGTCTTGAAACCTTCCCTGCGCTCCGCGCTCGCCTTGTTTTTTCATGGCTAGTCCTACCGATTGCGCTGATACTAAACGCAGGAACGGACGCATAAGAGCTGCGCTCTAAAGTAATTACGGGTGTGCAAATATTTGAAAATTTCGGCTAACGAATGGAATAGCGTTCTCTTTGATTCGGTACTCAGATCTAATAATGTACGCATGTTCAGAATTCCGAATATTTATCGAATATTTTTCGAATAAGTAGCACCAACGAAAAAACCTCGAAGGAACAAAACGTTCGAAGAGCGAGGGATCATTTTCTTGTTTTAATTATTGAATTACCAAGATGCATGTAGTTCACGCTTTTACGAGACCATCGAAGCTATGTTTATCCCCAGACGAAGGCGTTTTGCTTTAAACTCTAATGCCGCCGAAGAAAACATGTCCGCAATCCACTATCACCATCATGGGATTCATGATGAAGATGGTGATCCGCGAAACTGTTCCGTTTTAAGTCTCAGTTTTATTTGAACGCTGGTGACAAAGTAGCGCCTAGAATACTGAAGTAACTGCTGTATTTCAACCTACAGTTACAAACTATCTCGAATTGCTCTAGTCGTTGCTTTATATGCGTGCACCTTAGCTTACATCTTGTGGTATCTTTTGTCCGTTTAAAGTGACGCTAACGTTACCTTGTAGTAATGGACGAATATTTGTTTCAAGCACAACATTGTGGGATGATCGGTCTGTCTTGAAAATGCTTGAAAATGCTTGGCTTACTATCTGAAAACTATTCGAATAGTATTCGATTAGTTTTCGATTCGGTTCTAGAATTCACCCTTTCCACACCCCTAAAAATAACCACACTGTAAACCTTTTCACACCCATATGGGTGTTTCAATCACTGAAACACCCTTGGTACACCCTTATTTCTGACAATTTTTTATTCAAAGGGTGTAAATACAACACAAACGCCCTTTGCACGCCCTTATTTGAAATAAGGGTGCATGAAGGGGATATGTTCAAATATAACACCCTAAATAACTGGTAGGGTGTGGCGGTGTTTCTTGGAATGTTACACCTATACAGTTTTGTGAAGGTGGTCGTTTTCACATGAACTTAATCAAATCTGTAATTATAACATTCAATATTATGCAACTTTAGACTAAAAAATGTGCTTGGCCAAGTGATAGCTACAATATGATAATGTCTGCGTACCTTGTGATGCAGCCATGAAATGTGAAGAGTTGAAGAAAAATGACGCATCGCTTGACCCACAAGGGTTGTTCGTAATTCACTGACTATATAAGCGCCACGCTTTCTATTAGGGTATGTGTTAACGGGTCTGGATATATACGCAGCTGTAGTGACTTGTTCATCTTATGGGTTGTATGCGTATGAGTGAATTCTGTACTGAATTGAGCGAGTGTGTACTATGGGTTGTATATGTATGAATGAATTGTGTATTGAATTAAGTGAGTGTGTGCTACGTGTCTCGCATACCAGTTAACGTGCGCTATCAATATAATGTATGTAAATCCTCTGCATCAGCCTTCTGTTGTCGCCGTTTCTCTCTTAAGGGGCGAGGGTCACGCGATTTTTTTAAGAGTGTGAATTATAGCTATAGTTCTACCCTGGAAGAACTAGCTATGTGATTTGATTTATAGTGCTTCAGAAGGAAGGGAGGCAAGGGGAGGGGGTGGGGTAACCGCTTTATTTATATTTTTGAAAGCGACCCGCCATGGTGGCCTAGTTATGGTGCTCGAATGCTGACCCGCAGTTCGCGGGATCGAATCCCGGCCGCGGGGGCCGCATTTTCGATGAAAGCAAGAATGTTTGAGGCCCGTGTACTTTGATTTAGGTGCACCCCAGGTGGTCGAAATTTCCGGAGCCCTCCACTACGGCGTCTCTCATAATCATATCGTGGTTTTGAGACGTTAAATCCCAACAATCATTATTATTAAATTATTTTTGGAAGGGTGTTAGGGTGTATGTGTGCTTAAACACCCCATTTCACTTTTGCCATAAGGGTGTAGTTTTCATATTACACCCTTGAAAATTGATGCATAAAGGGTGTAAGTCCGTGAAGAACGCCCATAACAAGGGTGTAATCCTACCTATTACGCCCTTTCCGTGGGGTGTAAGGGTATGAGTTATAGACACCGAAAAACACCTATATGGGTGTAATATGGTTTACAGTGCAAGTTGTGTTTTAACAGGACCACAGTACGACTAAGTTCTTCGTTCTATGTTTGCAGACCATGTCCTATGCAAGAAACACTACATACCTTTGAAATCTTGACGTTCCTGAAGTCTTCCAACAAAATGAAGGTCATGCAGCCGCTGAAGAAGCAGATGGCATGATAGAAAGGTCGCACGTAGTATATGTTCATGGTTGTCAGTTGTAAGCTGTAAAATATTAAAATGTTTGGCATACGTGCGCGGATGAGTTTTCTACATCGTCGTAAAAGGGTACAAAAACATACGTAGACTTTGGGTTGCCTGGCGCTGTAAAGCACATAAATGTCTTTATGTGCAAGCATTATAAATAAAATAGTAGGTCTGTCGTGCACTGCAAGCTGACTTGTGTAAACAGGTCGCAATGGCGGAGTATGGTCAAACTAACAATACCTATATGCTTGCGGCATAGATTTTAAATAAATTCTGTACGCACAAGTTCATCATTGACTGTATTGATTGAAACATGCTTCTGCAACTATAATGGCGAAGGTAAAAAAAACAATGAAGGCCAGGTTTGCGCAAAACACGCAACGCAGTGACAGTGTAATACCCCTGTCACACGGCAAATCTAATGTCATTTACAACGAATGACATTAAGCGGACCTAATGTCATTTTACCTGCGTGCTGTCACACGGCGAAAACAAATGTCATTTTGCAATGATGACCATGACCTTTGCCCTCTCGAGCCGTGACTTTGGGAGAAATAAAGGGCTATCAAATCTTGCAGCTAACACGTTCGTACCCTCAAAAATAACTTTGACATCACTAAAAAATTGCTGTAAGAATATATGCGCAGCCGTTGCGACAATTTTCCACGGCCACATGGCATAAAGTCAAATCAGTCAAGCAGCGAAGCCAAGGGCCAATCGAGATTCAACATGGCCAACAACATGACGATGAGAGGAAGCACGACCGACGCTCCGGCTCCCGAATTACGACGGCGTCGGCTACTGCGCGTAGTCACCACCTGGATGGCCATGCGAGCCAAGCACCGCAGCGAGGAAAGACTTCTGCGCCGCCTTGCGCTCGAAGAGCAAGAAGCTTTCACTCGAGCGTGCGAGGACGCGAGGTGCGCCAACTTGTTCACGATGGCGGCTATTGCGATTGAGCTGCTGCATCCCATCCAGAGAGAGCGCTGGGCCTTTCAGCGCAACGAAAGGTGGTCTGAAGACACGCTGCGCACATGGGCGATGCGCACTTCAGGCAGTCCTTACGTGTGACGCCTGCAACATCCATCTATCTCGTGAACGTTCTAACACCTGTGCTAGAACGAGCAGACACGAACATGCGGCCGGCTGTGTCAGTGGCGAAGCGAATAGCCATCGGACTGTACCGGCTACGTTCGACGGCGGAAGACGCCACCATTGCACATTTGTTTGGAGTCGGTCGGTCGACAGTGAATGTAATATGCCGAGAATTCTTCGCGGCAGTTATCAAAACACTTGAGGGCCAGTGGCTTCGGATGATCCGCCGTGCTGAAATGGGGGAACACATAAGGAAGTTCCACAGAGTCAGTGGCTTTCTGCAGGCAAACGGTGCTTTGGATGGTTGTCACATCCCGGTATCTCCACCAGAGGAGCATGCAACTGGCTACTTCAATTACAAGGGATGCTAAGTATTTCGCCTGTCCTTCACCTGCGAAGGAGCCATAGCAATTTTTCGTGCGAAGAACATGTATACTTCCTCTTTGCTAACGTAAATACTAGGCGCATGGGAAAACATTGCTGTTTCTCAACAAAAACAAAATACTTGTCTAAGTACTGCTGTCGCAGGATTATAGATAAAATTTCTTGGAACACGCGAGTTTACTACTTAACTGAGTGACACGAACGTGTATCTGTAAGGTGAATTTCGGCTACCTTAAACATGCAGGAATGCTTAAGGTCAGATAAATGAGCAAACGTGATTAGATGAAGCTTGTATGCAAATTCTTTTTGCGTGTAAGAGCGAATGCACTGGGCAAAGCTTACATTTACTCATGGGTTGTGGCCGACGTGCCGCCAAGCTTTTGCAATCACTAATGAGTGCGAGATTCTTAAATGAATCACTCCTTTTACTGCAATAAGTAGCAAATTTGGATGTACATAGATTTTGATTTTATTTCTGATGCAGGTACGGTATGATACTTTTGGCACTCGTTGACCATCAGTACCGATTCAGGTATATCAACGTGGGAAGCCCGGGCAGGTGTCACAATGCTTTTGTGTACGGTCGTTCGGATTTTTGCAAGCTGGTGAAGAGCGACTTTTTCAAAACTCCCGTCTCCGTCATTGAGGGATCTACAGTAGCGCCAATAATACTGTGTGACCAAGCGTCACAGAACCTTCAGAAGCCTTCAGAAGCCGTTCGCAAACGCAGTTACGGGGAGCCGTGAAAGGATGTTCAACTACCAGCTCTCAAGAACCAGGAGAATAGTGTAGAATGCCTTCGGGAGGCTGAAGGCTCGCTTCAGATACACTTGCAAGAGAATAGAGTGCAAGATCAAGACAGCCAAACAGGCCATCAGAGCTGCATGTCTGCTGCACAACATCTGCGAGACACTCAAAGACCCAGTTGAATACCAATGGGAGCAGGAGCTGCATGACTTCAACACGCAGTATCCTCAGCCAGCCCACAGCAGCACTGATGTGTCCAGTGGTGATGGTGAACGTGTGAGGGAGGCACTCGCAAACTATTTCTTTAGACAAGCTCAGCAGCAATAGGAGAGCAGCACACACTTTTGTGTGCTCTCCGTTTCAATGTAGTGTGGACACAAGCTGCTCTTGAGGGCCAATCAGAATAACACTTTTTACTCGTCTCCTTTTTTCAGGACATTTACTTGGTATGCTAAAAGACTACAATGTGTTCAAATTCCGGCTGATCCCTCACTGTGGGAATCGATGTTATGCGAAACAGTCGGTGAGCAGCTGTTTTTGCTGTATGTATAGGAATCAGTCAGCCAGCAGCAGCTGTTTTTGCTGCATATGTTGTTTGTTTGAGCATAGTGTTACAACATGGATGGATGGACTGTTTGTGTAATTTGTGTGCACATCATGGGCTTACCAGGCACGTTGACTAAACTTCTTTGTAAAGGATATGTCATTGTACGACAAGACGTCGGCACTGGTGTTACAGCACAGGAGGTGAAGTGTAAGCAGGCTTTGTTGCAGGGACAAGCAACTCTGCAAAACAGTTAACTACATTGTTATACAGAGGATGGCCAAAACTGGAACCACAATTCACATTAGGTATGCACTACCACCAGAAGTGATGTCAGGCAACTGTTGATGTAATACATTTATTCATATTCTGTATTGGCTAAGGGTTGTTGCTGTATGTTTCCCAGCATTTGGCTGTCATAATGAAATCGCAGACTATTTAAAAAGTGTGTCTTTCTTTTATTTATTCCAAACAGTGTCTCCATGCTTCCATGCCAATTTTTGCTGTTCTTAGTTGATACAGAACATGACTCACCTGTGGCACATACCCGCATGCTGTGGACTGTGGTATGCGAAAGTGTTTCATGATGTACGCAACGTGCGTGTCAGTTATTTGTGTTGGCGCCCGTCAGTCATATTTGTCATACACTAATATCTTCCTGTGCCAATTTGGGATATAAGGATGTGAACGCACAGGTTTGGGCTGCTGGATAGTTAGAAACGGCCAAGAGTGTTTAGATTGCTAAGAAATGCTTCACATATTTTTGGAACAGCACTTTTATTGATTTGCCATCTTTTCAGGAATGCCAATCAAACGATCCTCTCTTTCGCCTGCCTTCTCTTGAAACTTGGCAAGGCGTTCACGAGCTTCCTGCTCTTGTTTTCTTGAGCTTTCCAGAAACTGTCGCATAAGCTTCTACTCCTCTACGAGCTGTGCCAGCAGGGTGTCCTTGTGGCTTCGCCTGCTGTCACTTTTTGTGCGCTTAGTAGGCTGCGGTGGTGCCGTTGCCCGTGTGTTTTCTGCAGGTGTGGTGGGGACACTTGGTGTTGAAGTAATGCCGTCAGCGCCATCAGCAGTGGCAGGGCTGGGGGGACGGCTGGGCTGGGGTGGTGACCGGGCCGGGCTGGGCAAATCAGGCTCACCGCAAACTGGTTCTTCTTCAGAAGTGCCATACACCATGCTGTGCACAATCAGAAAGAAGAAAAACAAATGCTGTAGATTTGATGCCTGTAATGTGTGTGCGACCATCCATGTAGTTATACATGTGAGCTGTCATTTTAGAAAACTATGAGACTGTTTTATACACAACATATTATAATAAAAGATGTAATTTAGTATGGTACATAGGAGAAATGCATGTACAGATAAACTGTGTGTTTGGAACCTCAGAATAAAGTTATGCTTGAAACCTTCACATTCCCTAGTTCTTGCAATATGTAACTATATATAACTTGCAATATGTAATTATCATGACAAGTATCTTTACATTCAGCTGCTCAGTGCAGCTCTACAGTGACTTTGCCACTGTGTATACAACATGCATATTGCATTCACCTGATCCACAGTCTCTCCAGGTCCGCAGCCAATCTCTTCCGTTAAGCTCCTGTCATTGACAGGCAGCGTACCTAAAAATTGATGGATCTCCCAATAAAATTTCCATGTCATGCCTCCTTGCCCGGTTGATTTCTTTCTGCAGATTTCTCTGTAATGGTAATTGGAAAGCATCAATACAAGGTATTCTTGTGTCTTTTTTTTTCTAGTCTGCAAATACAGCAACCCATGTGCTTGGTTTTCCTCGTTACATTAGGTAAAAAAAAATGTGACCGCAGTAACTGCGGCGCAGTGAGTGGCATAGCAACAAGTCGTAATGTTATGCGAATTAAGGCTAACAGCTAAATATTTTCGATCCGATCTCGCGTAATTCTACCAAACACTGGTGTATGGGAATACGGCCGCTCCCGCTATGGTACTGCGGCGGCGCAGATTCGCAGCGCAAACATACACCCTATGCCTGTACGGCATAGGAAATTTTCTAAGAGAAAGCAGCAGAGGTGAGGGCTTTCTTTCAAAACACGCCGAACACTGAAGCGGTGCCGCACCCTGCACAAAGCACGCCACAATCGATAGGCCCAACGCAATGCTCTAACAAGCAACACAGACATGCTGACGCCAAAATTGCACCAACGATGTTTGCGTGGCCGTAATAAACGGGAGAAAAATGTACTTACCGGTACTTGTTGCCAAGGTTCTCTATCTTGGCCTTGACGGCTTTGAGTGATTTCTCGATTCCCGCGTCGTGGAGCGCCTCAACGATCGCCGCGTACACCTTCGCATTCCTTTTCGCTCTGCGAAGGTCCCCAATGTGGTCTTGCCAAATTCTAATTAACACAAATGTCTCTGTCTCCGTCCATTGGACGCGGCCTCTAGGCTCCGGTTCACACATTATTACTAACGCACGCGCTACTCGGAGGATCAACACAAAGGCACGTCCTACCCGGAGGATCAACACAAACGCACGTGCTACAGGCTACCAAGGCAACTACGACAACAGAGTGGCATTGAAACACGGCCGCCGTCTAGCGTCTGTAGCTGAGCGCAGTTTTCTTGCAGAAACATTTGGGCGTGCTTTAATGCCCACAAGTCAACCATTGACTAACCTACTAAAAATAAGTTATTTACAAATTACAATAGTTGCATATACATGAGTCGATAGCGACCTTCGTAAAAGGTCCCTGTCGTCGAGACTACGTATTCGGCCCGAAATCGAATGCGAATGAGTTTCGCGAACCCATTCGATGGAAAATGTCATTTTCGTCAAATGACATTATTTCTCCCGTGTGACAGCAAACAGATGACAATACAAACGAATGACATTCGTTGTAAATGACATTAGATTTGCCGTGTGACAGGGGTATAAGCTAGTTGAGCGGCCTTCGAAGAGCCCGTTGAAAACACTTTGAAAACGCACTGCATGGAAAGTATAGTCATAACGTGCACATGTTTATCTCAATCACGGTATAAGAATAGTTTAGATGAAAGAACGGCACGTAGGGGACGCTTCTTGGGGAGATGATGAATCCGTACCAACTAGCTCAAGTTTCAATTCTCATGCATAATATTCTGGTTAGGAGGCCCCTCTAGAGAGGTCGCGCGAAACTGGCCCCCGCTAGAGTTACTGTATATGCTACCTTTAGGTAGCAGAGTTGCGCATCTGTCTTCCAAACGCCGCTAGTAACCATGCATTGCGGAGAAGCTGACGCCCGGGCCAACTTTTGTATTTCTCGACCCCACCGCTGCAACGAACTGAATTAACAGTAATCATCGACAACCAATGTTTATCACAGGTCTTCGACACGCGAGACATGTTAATCGGCGACACGGTAGGCATGTCGCCTGCAAAAACGGAGTGCGACTTCACCGCATAGCTGTGGTTGCTAGACAGACCTATGCGCAACTCTGCTACCTAAAGGTAGCATATACAGTAACTCTAGCCCCCGCTTGTTCCTGCGCCACTCCCGCTCCTCGCTGGGCCTGTTTTTGCCTGTTTTGTTACGATAGCAGTTATGTGGACATTCTCAGCGGGTTTTTGCTGTCGCCGTCGCCGTCATGTTTCGCATAAAATCCAAATTGACAATATCGCCCCGCGCATCGTATGTTCTACGCGCGTGCAAAACCACGCAAGCTCTGGGGACGAACGCGGCTAAAGGAAAGATTGAACGAGCCGGCCACCTCCGTCGCACGAACTTCGATCATAAGGGCACGGTCACGAGCTCTATCTCGACAGACATCAGGAGATGGCTCGTCAACTTGCTGTGCTCTTACCACCTTTCTCGCGTTGAAAACAGACGGCACGAAACCGCTTCGTTCCCTATAGAGCGGCCGTACTCTCTTAAACCAGTATTTCGTTGAGTTCCGCGAGATCGGATACAAAAAAGTTAGCAGCTAGCCTTACTTCGTATAACATTCCAATTCGTTGCTATCGCAGGCATTGCTTCGCCCTTGCGGCGAAACTGATTTTTCTCTTTGATAACGCTCACATGTGTTTGCGCTTCGATCTGCTTCATTGTTCAATGTACTACTGTGCTTCGCGATGGGAAAGTGCTTTGTGCCGTACTGAAACATTGGCTATAGGTCGTGTCAAAAGTTTTCTCTTTTTCTAGTGAAGTGGTCGTGCTATGATGCACTTTTTGCAGCTCAGACATAAAATGCAGCAGAATTTAGGGTATGCTCAGTGCTGACGTATTGTCATTTGAATCCGTCACATATGCTCAAAATGCGATCGAAGCTTGACACACAAGTTGTCAGCCACTCAGAGTTTACCTTCTTAATGAATGACCTTTTTGATGCCCTCAGTCGTCGCTTTGCTGCAGAAAGCCTCACACTTGTATTCAAAGACTTCCATGTTCTCGACTTCCCGTCTAAGGTGCAAGATAGCTGGTATCAGGATATTGTGAGGGGTGACATCCCCAAATATCTTTTTTTAGCCCGACCTACTGCTGAAGGCTTGTGCATCGCACTTAAGTCTGTTCAGGAACTGGCAGCGCTCCTTCTTAAAGAGTGTGAGTTCAAGTACGCCCTTTGAGCCAAAATGAAGCAGTACCGCTTGGAACGATTGTTTGGTATTATAAGACACGCGGGTCGTCAAAATGAGCATCCCAGATTTCCGACATTTCTGCAACTTTACCGCATGCTTTACCTGTATTCTTTGTTGAAGCGACCACAGTATCCGAGAAAGAGAAATCTGCTTTTCCCACCCTCATTGATTTTAGAGAGGTGTTTCTGCACTTTTTCAGCGCACTCATCAAATGCATGACCTGAAGCACGAGCTAGATGACCTGATCAGCGAGGAAATCTTGAAGTGAGATTATTCAGAAGCTGCAGTCGTTGAAAGCATTGTATGTTATGTGACTATTCTTACTGCGTGACCTAAATACAGTCAACTACTGTTAGTGATCCAAATAGTACGTTTCAGAAGCCATGCAGCGTGACACTACGGGATCGTTGTTTATGAATACTAATTCCTAACCTGACAATTGCTAGATTACAGCCAACAAGAATCGCTAGGGAAACAGGGCAAAGAACAGGACACAAGACAAGAAGGGAAAGAACACAGCGCTGTGATTTGTCCTTGTTTTTTTTTTCTTGCGTCCTGTTCTTTGTACCGTTTTCTCAGCAAGTTATGAACCAACCGACCTAAAAGCGCACGCTTCTGCAAACAAGAGCCGCGACAGTCAGTGGGTTGCTGCGGATTCATGTTACGAAAGCGCTCTTGTTATACGGGACATCAGATCAGGCACGTAGATCAGATCAGACACGTTTGTTTGTTTTTACTCTACCTTGCTGCATTTTAAACGATAATGAATGTAAACAGTTTGATCGTAAGATCCAATGTAGAGCTTACGTTCTTGTGTAAGCAGGATAGGTCATGAAGGGTAGAACGGCCGGGTTAGTTGCAGTCCATAGTGCAATACCACAGCCCAATGCAGAAAACAGGGTGAAAGTTTCCAGAGCCAGCTTTTTCCATCTGCGGGAGAAATCATGTGTATAAGGATTTGGAAAGACGACAATCCCTCCATTAACGCATCGCATGATCGTGAAACTTGATAAGCTTTTCGACGAGAGAATATTGTTGATCGCTATTTAGGTTTCGTGTGAATCAGTTACTTGTTTCTTTTCGATCTCCGTTCATGTTTGATGCTCATTCTTGGTTTCGAACGCTTGCGGCTCGTGTACCGCAGTTTCTTGAAGCCGATTTTTTTTTTTGCATAGACGCTTTGGTAGCCCTCTCTTGCAGAGTTTAAAAACAAGGAACCACGGTCATGTTAAAATTTTATTCCTATGTTAAAATTCTGTTCGTTGTCATCGAAGTTACAAGCGGCAGAAATCACGCCGACAAACGGATACACCTGTGAGGTGGTACACGCCTGACTGCAATGCCTGCAGTTCCTACTGCACCTGCATTCGTTCATTCAAATATGTGCACGCACTAGTAGATAGAACCCCCTCCCCCCACGCAACAAAAAAAGAAGGTATTCAAAGTACTACCTGTGCGCACAATATCAGTGAATATGCGTAAAAACGCCATGGGTATTTTAGGAAATGCAGGGTCATGCTATGGATATGCTTTTCGGGGGTAGTTTCGACATCCTGCCGCTTTTGAAACAAAAATGGAGTGGTAATTTAATGAAAATTATAAATTGAAAAGAAACTTCGCTGCAGCCCGTCATGTAAAACAATAAAACTAAATTGATAGCTGTCCCCAGAAGGAATATCAGAACCCATATTTATTTTGACCCGTTCATATAGCATTACCTTTGCATATAGCGGTATAACCACATAGTTTTTCAAAGCTAATATGCTGCTATGCCATGCTGCACATTGTGGTTTACGTGCTTACTTTTTAAATATGAGTAGAATGAGAAGAGAGGCGGCGAAAAGCTGGAAGTCCGCAGATAGGTACCATAGATGAACCAGCAATGTCTGAAATAAAAACACCCATATCTGTATGGTTCAAGAAGCATTTCAACCGAGCATGTTGGAAATCGAAATTTTTGTTTAATTTTTAAACGAATATAAAGCTATCAAAAGCCTCAAGTCGCGCTCACACATACGGGTAATCGTGATTAAGAAAAGCAGTTGCAGGAATCCTGAGAGAAGTCAATCCAAAGAAGTTGTAGTTTCGCCCGAAATGTAAAGCCATTACAGAGAAACCAAGGTGGTTTATGTTGTGTGGACATTTCAATTGCGTGAATACTTGTCTTTGGAGAACTATTATGTTACGTGGACACTTTTCTGAAGAACTTGGACTCAGTGTGTGAGTGTTTTACTATGTGCCCTTGTATGGCATTGTGTTTGTTTTGTACTTCGCGACGACAGCTATTATGCAAGGGAAGAGTAGTAGCCGGCGCCACGCATTGGCACCAACCTCTCCTTATATAAATTTAATAAAAAAAAGGTGTTTCATCACACAAAGCTTTAAAGCTCATAAAATCATCGGTCGTTTTAAATGCACTCTCAACTGGCTTAGTAACTAAATTGACAAGTTTGGTTTCATACGCGGACAGTCAGACGTGGTCATATTATATCTCGATAACCCCCGAGATTACACTTCAACCACCCTTTATGTACGTTCGTGTGTATCTTAGTGCGTGTTCGTGTATATATATATACGTTTAAATTTGACACATTTCGGGGGGTCTGAACGCCCACAACACTTCCTCCCCCTCCCCTTGCTACGCCAGAGCACTCTTCTCACATGACCTCTAACGACACCATTTAGAAATCGCGCAATTTGACAACGTATGGTCAAAATATAGTTCCATTAGGTAGAACATTATTCTTGGCAGGTTTCCTCTGTGTTATTGAGACGTATTTCCATGTGTTTCTGAAGTTGTACACTGCTGAATATCTTGCTGAGGGAAACATCAAACAAAAATGATGTCATTATGTAGCAGTTACTGCCGACATTTCTAATATTGCCCACAAATTACAGTCAAAAATACAAAGATCTAATATCACCGTTTGAATAAGAACTTCAATGACTTATCATTGCTTGCGGGAACAACCATCCTCTCCGCGTCTGACCATAATAGTACAATGTGCATAATGCAGGCTAAAGCGTACCAAGCTGACATTACTTGTTTCAGTGTGGTATTGTGGTTTGATCAGCGACGGTGGGCAGTTGCACCAAAGTTCATTGTGTCCGGCGCTGATGCTTATAATTGTAGAGAGGTCTGGCGTCACAAGTTGTCGCATTTGATCAGTCCGAATTTTTTCGTACATATCCCAAATACGTTATACATACAGAAGCTGATAGAGAGCGACCGTATGCACCTCCGTCTAGTACATTTCTACCGTTCTTTTGCGTTGTTGGTCGATAATCTTTGCTAATTGCTTGCGTCAATCGTTGCTAGTCCCTTATTAAGATCTATTGGCGACAATGGCAAATCGCTTTATTGACTCCACGCTCACACAAACGAAAACGTGATCAGAATTCTTGTCTTCAAAAATGCGAGAAACCAGAACTGTATACCAGTGGGAGCTAAAACCGGAGAAACTCTTTGAAGGGCCGTTCAAGTGAAATATTAATTTCGTTTAAAAAGATCAATTATTCTTTCAGAACTCTATCGTCATTAAATTCACCATCATAGGTTAATTATCAGAAGAAGAAATGATGGTCAAAGTTTTATGTCTGAATCTAGCACCTAAATTTCAGCACGTGAACGTAGGTGTCACGTCACGAATTTGAAATCCTTTCTTCATATTGTCATGATTAATAGCCGGCAGGACGACAGAGGACCAAGAAGCGACACTGGTGGAGGTGCTGGGTAGTAAATGCATCCCAAGAAGAAAATGTGGCCTCGCGGTTCTCATACCATGTACGAACGCTGTCCGCTAGAGCAAAGTAGACGCGCGAGAGCTTCTCTACGGTCCAATGGTTTGCCTTGGCGACTCGCTCATACTGGTCTAACCAATCCTCGACGTCTTCATAAACCTCGCCGTGGAAGGTCTCGGGAATCCGAGGCTGCTCAACAGTCAGCTGTGAAGCGCCTCCAGTTGCCATTTCTGCAGACGGAGTGCTTGGCTGGAGAGGTTCCAGAGGGATTGTCTCGGGACTGAGACCAGAGAACACCCATACACTTAGAGAAGGGAAACTGTACCTTTGACAGTGCAACGAAAATAAGGGTAGCGGTGGCGTTGTGAACTAAAGTAGCCGACCAAGAGATGCCGCTGTACAACAGGAAACGGAAATGAGCTTTATTCAATATGGCTGCCGTCGCTCGTTGTTGGTTGCTGTGCAGTGCGCTCCGGTCGCCCGTGCTCGTACAAAAGAAATAAATGTATATGCCACATTTTGTTCACTTAGCGAGCCCTGCGAGTGTCGTAATGAATCTTCTGAACTGTCTTTCGTGTGTATTCCGTGCCCCAACTGTGTGAAATGCTACGAAGGTGCCAGGAGACGCCAATGCCTCAACTGGCATTAACGCACACAACACCGGCGATGTGTAAGCCTGATAATGTTTTATTACATATTCATAAATCATTACAAGACAAAGTACACCACTGAGCGTTCACACAAGCAAACAACGCGGTTACATCGTGAAGTAGTGGCTCATAAAGCGCGAACGCACGAGCAAGAAGAGCTACGAAACGTATGTATACGCTCGTGTACGTACACTATAATTATTTCCCTATTTCCTCGCGCCAATTTTATGCAGCCTCTTTGGGACATCACCTGGCCGGTAGCCTTGCGGAGAGAATACGATAGCTTGCAGCGCAAAACTCAGTGGCTGGCAAAACTCACTTCTCTCGACCTTTTGACTTCACATTGTGAAACCACTCGAATCCGTATTTTCCTTACTACTGGCTTGTTTCTTGACAAGTTTAGCATAGCAGGCGGCAAACTAGGCGACAAAATGGATGCGGCCGCCGTGACGGGCATTTCGGTGGCGTGCGAAAACCGAAAACACGTGTACTTACATTAAGGTGCACATTAAAGAGCCCCAGGTGGTCAAAACTGATGCGTAGTGCCCACTATGATGCGCGTCATAACCGCATCGTGGTTTCAGCACGTAATTCTCCAAAAACAATTCATATATTAAATTTCTATGGATTCAAAACTAATTTTAACTGGTGGAGCGAACCTATGATAAATTCGCCCTGGATGAAAAATCCTAACGTCTAGTTTCTCTCTGCAGAGGCAATCGGCTAAGTTGTGTCCAAAGAGGCAAGTAATGGCTCGGAGTAGCACAAAATTTGTTTCAGCTTGCAGCTGACCGCAGACGAGTGGGCTGGGAAAATTCCAACCTTTCTTGGTAAAGAGCCCACTTGACAGCACGGCAAGTGTCCAGAAAGTAATAGGTATGGTTTAATCATTCTGTGCGTTCCCACATTGTGAGTAACCAGCTTAATTCACAACACAGATACATAACACTTTATGGTCACAACAATACTGTAGGAAATATCAATACATTGCTTGTAAACACATGGACAACAAGTAAAATTTTACAACCAAGTCATGAGCTCCTTGGATTGCTTATCCTTTTTGCTTAGAACAATTATAACACAGCAGTGTATAAGCACAAAAACAATAGTCTTGAACTGTTAAGTCAATTTGTGCAGCAGACTTCCAAGTCTTTGCCTGGCTTAATTCTCTGTTTTTGAATTCCAACTACCAGAGAATCCTAATATGTACAAACTAGGGGTGTGCGAGTATTCGAGTGTCGAATTCGAATCGAATAGTACCTAATCGAATAATTCGATTCGACTTTCGAATAGCTAGTATTCGAAGTTTCGAATAATTCGACAGGACAAATATCTAAAGCGCGACAAAGGCCGATGGTGCAACTTGGTTAGGGTGGTGTGGCAAAAACTAACGCTAACGTCGTTACACTAAGCCTTCCGTTAAAACTTTCACTGACATCCTGGTTCAAAAGCGAGCGCACGCTCATCTTAAAAGAGATTGTCAATTCCGCACGTAGGAAAACACATGAGAATACTGTCAAGCCCTTCACAACTTCGTTCCCAAAGTGAAGGCACGGACTTCTTGCGCAGTTCGGTCGCGTATGCTGCAAGTGCCGTAAAACTTTGACCTGCGAAACCCTCGGTCATTGGCTTTGCTTGTAAAAGTTTGTTCACGCTGGGCAGTCACCACTGCCACACCGAACCACTCGTTCAGAAACTTCCATCGTTGCGGCACGCAGTTGAAACGCTGCTGTGAACGGGTGGCGCCCGAAGATTTTTGGGCACGGAGCACCCATGGCGATGAAGCACAACATTACCGTTGTCAGATGAGCCGTATTGCGCGACCATGGGGAAAAAACTAGCCACTGTACCCCCTCTGTTAGTCTTTAGGAGGTTTGGAGTGGCGCTGCTGACTGGAATGGCGGCTCTTCTATCAACATGCTTGCGCGCCCATAGAAACTGAAACAAAAGCCACTCTCAAACAAGTGTGTAATGAAACTGTCGGCACGCCGTAGCGTCCCTGATTTGTCCTTTGTCTTGGCGTAACTGGCGGTACACATTTTGTGTAAGTATACTATTCGATATTTTTGGCCACTATTCGATTCGATTTGAGGTGAAATTTCACAATTCGTACACCCCTAGTACAAACATTTGCAGAAACAATTTGCGACAGTGAGCACTGCAAAATGGGCCATTAGTCACCTCCATCATAATACGAAGCAGTTTCTCTGACACCCCTCTCAAGTGTGCTACAGCACCTATTTGACAGAGAATGCTTCTTCCAATTTTCTGACAAAATTGAAAGCTGCTTCTGTGGGCACTGTTAAATTACCTAGAGTCTTGTCCTGCATCTCCACTGCTTTGAACATCATGGAGATTTGGTTTGGTGAAGACAAGTCTTTGCTTTTGTCTTTCAAGAGATCCTTGCACTTTAAGCATGGTGCTTTTTTCAGAAATGCTTGTACTAGGTATCCTGACACGTAACAAACTATGTTTGATTCAAGTACATCTGCTGGTTTTACGGTGTCTGAAAGGTTTGAGCTGAAGGTGTCGGCCACAGTAGGACTTTCTTGATCAAGTCTTAATTTCTTTAGCTCAGCTAGAAGAACAGCCTTATCTGCTTGGCAGTTGCTGCCATCTGAAAGCTTGAAGAGCTTCCCGACAATGATATGCCTGAGACCGGCAGTGAACTGAAATGTGTTTGCAGTCTCGTTACAGCTCTGCTGCTGCCGAATGATCCCAAACAAGTTCTCCAAGGGATCCTGATTCAGACGACGAGCGAGCAAAAACTTGAAGTTATAGGATTCCTGCAGATCTGCCCACAGCATACAAACCTCTTTAATTGTCACCTGCCAGCCCTAAATGGTACTTGGTCGCCTAGGTTCTTTGAATATCCAAGATTTAATCCATGCAATCCAAGAATGCAAGAATTCAATGTACCCTGTAGAAGTATTAATTGTATACCTAATTTTTCTCACAGCTATCTTTACACAAGAACTGTTTAATGAATCAAACTGATCTATTTTCACAACAAACTCAGCTCTGCTTGTGGCTTATAGCATTCATAACATTAAATGCTATGAATGCTTCTATTGCTAGATAGACACTGTTGCTGAGCACCCACTTTACTTTCATGTTACCAAATGCACTTTCATAGATGTGCCCTCAGTGAGTTTAGGTAGGCATTTTAGTTTCAGGTGATGTGTTGATTCATACAAATCTTAATATGCCCCCAGGAAGCAACAATATCACCAACAGGAATATCATGCTTCCTCAGATTATTCCTCATACATTTCAACAGGTGGGGGACGTCAAAAATGAAGGAAATCTTCTATTTATCAGCAATAAAGAAAGGCCTGTCAGGGCTCACACCCAGTGTCCTTGCAATAACGCAACTGCTGCTACCCTGGTCACAAACCAATGCTTTGACGAAGAGGCCACATGCCTTTAGCTCAATGATTAGCTTTTTCAATGATATTAAAAGGGGCCCTGCGCGAACTGTCCCCTCTCTTCTCAAAAAGGCTACTGGCTGTATCCATTTCTTCGCTATCACAAAGACCACAAGTGCTGCAGTGTGCGCTGTGCTATTTGTTCTTTCTCTGGCATTATCAACATATCCATGTATGATGTCTTCCTTAGGGTCATACTGCAGATTTTTTTTAATGAAATTTTGTCAAAAATTAGGCAGCAAGCTCTGTCTTGAATTTCCCAATTTTTTTTCTTGCCTTTTCTTTGAATAACTCGAGAATCTGAGGCAGAACTCCTGTCTTTATATTTACGGCCGACAGCCACGTCCTTCAGGACTTCACTGTGGGATGGCTCAGTACTAGGGGTGTGCGAATATTCGAGTTTCGAATTCGAATCGAATACTAATTAATCGAATAATTCGATTCGACTTTCGAATAGCTAGTATTCAAACTTTAGAATAATTCGACAGTACGAATATCTAAAACGCGACAAAGGCCAATGGTGCAACTTGGTGAAGGTGGGGTGGCTAAAACTAACGCTAACGTCGTTACAATAGGCCTTCGTTAAAACTTTCACCAATTTCCTGGTTCGAAAATGAGCACGTGTTTACCTTAGAGGAGGTTATGTTTTTTCAGCACGAAAAAAAAAGAGAAAGACAAGAAAAGTGGCAAGCCCTTCTCAACTTCACTTCCGAAACGAAGGTACGGACTTTTGAATAGTTCGGTCGCGTATGCCGCAAGTGCCGTAGAACGTCCCGAATTTGGCATGCGAAACCCTTGAGGATTGGCTTCACATGTGAAAATTTGATCACGCTGCACATTTGCCACTGCCGTACTGCACCTAACTGGAATGGCAGCTCTTCTGTCAACATGGTTGCGCACCCATAAAACCTGAAAAAAAAAAAACTCCCGAACAAGCACGTAACAAACCTGTCACCACGCCGTAGCTTTCTTGATTTTTCCTTTCTCTTGCCGTTACTGACAGTGCATGCTTCGATACTATCGATATTTTCAGCCACTATGCAGCACTATTCGATTCGAGATGAAATTTCACTATTCGCACACCCCTACTTAGTACCTTTGATAGATATTTATATGCCTCAGGGCTTGTAAAGCAAAGACTAAGGGCAAACTGTCTAAGTTGCATCGGCCATCGTCTCTTATGTTTTTTCAGTGGTTGCAAATGCATTTGCACTCTTAGAATTTCCAAAAAAATCCTTCTTTAGGTACCTGCCTGCTTCAAGAAGAAGCTGCGCATGAGATGCAATTGGTTTCTTGGACTTTTTAAGTCTTGCAACAATTTGATGGAGGTGAGAGTTCTCGTCGCAGTAGTGCTGAAGCCTCTTCATATGACGTGGAGTGAGCACTTTCCGGGTCCTGGTCCTGGCTCTCGGGGTTCCTGGAAAATCAAAAAGCCACATCACTAATGTTAAGTCTAAGCAAGAGGCTTTAAAACTTACACTTTGGTTAAATGGTTTGGTAAGTTTGGTACACTAGAAACACGTACATTTGTATTTTAATGCAACGTATTATTACCTGGAATTTTGTGTGCATCCCTTACGAAATTTGCAAGCTGTGCCCAAATTGAAATACCAGGTCAGGCTAGTGTAAAAGGCTAATTTGGTATTTTTGCATGTTATGAGAACAAAATAAACACAGGCAAAATGTATTTTTTGTCACACAGCTACGTATATGACTGGCCAAAAGTAGGCACACACCCAGTGGCAGATAGTAAAACGTTAAAACAAAAGGGCGTTTATTTAATGAAAGCATCTATTTAATGTAATGAGCTGTATCATTAACCAGTTGTAGTGCCAATATTTATATATTGGGGACGCATGTGGGAATAATTCCTTTTTGTTTTGTAGAATGAAGACACAGTTACTGGAATTACTATGTAATCTTGCGTTAATCTTGCTTTAATAAGAGGAAGAATACCTACTCTGTGTAGTTGGCGCTGTTGGCAATGGCTCCTGTGCCCCCTGGGATGCTGGCTCTTGTATTGGTGGAGAGATATTGAGGGGCACTGGAAAAGAATGCTGTATATCACTATATAAATTTAAGCAGGAGCAATGGCATTGTGCTTTATTTTTGGAAAGCTCCCACTTACTGGTCTCACGCCTTGATGCTGAGAGCTCTGGAGAGAAGTCAGGGAAATCTTGATATTCTGAAAGTACACATCATTACATTAATTCTATATCCGCTTTAGAAAAAAACACATCAGATGAAATACACACTTTCAATCAAGTAAACAATGAAAATTACCATCTATGGAAGCAGCGAAACGAAGCTTCGACACTTGTGACAAAGAAATATTATTCGCGAAACCACTGCCGTTACAGGGTGGAAGGTACAAAATACTCATCAGGCAAAATTCGTTACAAAATTTAGATTTTATAGTAATCGTGAAACCAAGGAATGATCAGAGTTTCTGAACAATCTCGACGGTCCCAACACACACACACCCCTACATTCTGGCGAGATAAGTCTTAGATCTCAATATCGGTGGAGAGGTATGAGACCCCCAGAGACCGCATTAACTTTAAGCCCCCTTGACTTTAAGGACTGCTGATAATAATCTAAATGTTTAACACAATCTAATCATTCATGAAGAACCCCAATGAACGTTCTCTTTCACCTAATGCGATTACCATTACGTTCAATAATCACCGCTGTTCGCGCCCCTCGCGGATATAAAATCTCTTTTAAAAAACTTGTGCTCGATTATTAGAAACGCTGCACGCATAGCCACTTCAAATTGCCTAGGCGTCCTATTGAAAAATCACGCGCAATCCATTTAGGTACAGTATACCGAAATCACAAACCAGAGGTGTCGCGTGTGCAAGTTACACGGCAATGCAAAGCTGACACTGAACAATATGTGGTTTATGTATTCGTCATTATAGCAATATATTAGTTGATGTAACAAATGTCAAAGAAACGACGACGGACCATTGAACAAGAGCATAACTGACGCTCCGGCTTACCTGTTTACGGTGCGGAATCAACAGATCGACTCCATGAAAGCGTGAAACGTACCCCTCGATCTCGATCGCTGCGGCATTCCTAAATTCGCCGGTAAACTGAGTCAGCTACTATTGCTGTAAAGATAAAAGGGCGTCTGCGAACTGAAGCGAAAGGTGCTTCCGCATTTACGTTGCCACCGAACAATTTGAACGCCAACGGCCACGGAAAAGATGGATACAAATTGGATTTTGGTCCAGTTAGTCATCACTGAAGTCCTAAAACGTTGACACTTCAATTAAAAAGCAGCTATACATATTAAGTCTAAACATAAGTAACTCTCTAGCTATCCAAAGCAAAATAACATGTTTGAATGATTCATTGGCTTGCGCAAAACAATTTCTTAAAGTGTAAAATTTGGGTGGTTTAGCGCCCCTAGCAGGGAAAATGCAAACTAAGATAGCCGACCGCTAAAAGAGGAGTCAGTAGCTCCACTCTGCGCGCATATCGATGGAACTCGCCACGGTCGATTTTTTCGCCCTCTGCGGCGATCGCGAGAACTTGAGACTTTCCGGGGCCTGCTGAGACCTCGCTGTCGGCGACTGTAGCGGTGGACAGGAGTATCCACTGCAGGAACAGGTTCCGTTGTCGGACTGGAAGTGCCGGATCGTGGAGGAGTCCCGAGCATCAGACGTAGAAGTCCAGCACCTCCACCAGTGTCGCAACGCGGAGATAACAAGATACAGGACCACGTTGCGACGACGAAAGACAAGTCTGTATTCGGATAACCAGAAAACAGAAGAGCAGACGCTTCAACGTCGTCTTCATCAGAGGGCCCAGAGCTGAAGCTCGTGCTGCTCGCTTCTTTGTCCTCTGTCGTCCTGCCGGCTATTAATCGTGACAATATATTGGTCCCAGTGGATCAATAAAGATATCTGAAACTTGCTATGTTAGCTCTTTGTGTACGTTAGAACACATTGTAAATAACTTTTAGCGACAAACGATTACGTAAGCATTGGCAGATGCCGTCAAGATCTATGACGTCACCGCGAGCTGGTGCGAGAATTTCAAGGCGGCTTAACCACCTTTTCGCGCGCTGTGGAATTGTAATTTATTAATGCGAGAAAAATCGTTTATCTCTTTAGTGCCTTTTATAGTGTAGAACTACCACATTATGTTAATCTGATCCTCACGCATGGGGGCTATGCGTGAACATTTACAAATATGGCTAGTGCCTGTACCCTGCATATTGATGTAATGTATAGATGCTGCAAGACGGGGCTTTTAGAGGGCAAAGGGGAGGTGCTGAAGGGAGGTTTCTGACACCACTTTACAGCATGCAACGTCGCCTGCAATGCTTACCTTTTCGTTCATTCTTCCATACCAATTCCTTATCTGCAATAGCAGAGTCCACCAGGTTTCCGCGATCTCCTTGTCATACTTCTGGAAGAACCTTCTCGTATCTGGTCCACTTACAAAGCGTGGAAGCACGTAGATGCACATGATGACAAAGAAGAGTGGCACACAAGTCCTGGAGAAAAGAAAAAAAGAACGATATAATACATGTTTGCTCTTCTAGAGGGTTATCACCAAAACACATTTTTTAAGACGCCGTACAGCGCTTCGCTATTTAATCATAGAATAACTTCACTATTGGGAGATGTCGCATTACTAATACCCAGCAAAAACGTTGTTTTTAATCACTCTCTACGTGGAATTACAGAGCGTTGAAAGTTTCCACGGACGAATAAAATGCATAAACAGTGGATCAACAGCCTGTATCAGATCTTACTTATTGCTGGTACAGTAAGATTATTAACAATACCATTGGGTTTACGAACATAAAGTATCAACGAAAGGTTGTCAACTTCAACTTCATATTTTCTAGTATGCACTAGAGACGTCTTCTGAGGCTAAAAGCTTCCGTAAGCGGCTCCAGTGGGCCCAGGTGGCGTTGTACATGACAGCGCGACAACATTAAGCATTGTAGTGTAATTAGCGCACTATATATAAATTGACACTTTTGTTATGCGTGCATTTTGGCAGGATATCTACCATAAGCAAACAAACGAACAACATTGATGCATTTCAGTTTCGAATACTGCAAAGCTAGATTCCTTGAAATAGTTTGCACGTTTTGCTCCAATTATTGCGCCAGCTTATCGCCAGCCCCCCCCCCCCCCCCTCAATCACGTCAGGTGGTGCCCGATGAGTTTGTCACACGCATGCACGTTTCATTTTTGCATTGTTCTCTCCCTCGTTCTCTTTCTTATGCCTCATTCTCATTTTACGCTCACAAGGAAAAACGACAGACTATGTAGGAATTGGTGACCTATTGGCGGGAATGAAGCTTGATGTACGGGTAATGTAGTAAGATTATAGTACGAAATGATTGCTCCGGCTTTTGTGAAGGTGTACCGCTGCAAGATGGTGGTATCCGGCTTGGCCACATGACTAATGTTCACTGGCAGCACTTACACTGCAATGTGTGATGTGTTAGTTTGCCCCGGACGACTGCGAAAATTGCGGCTCTTTCCCTCCTCATCTGCCAAATTCTGAGAACATTAACGTGAACTTTTTGTACAGCACTAAAGTTTGCCCTGCAAACGTTCATCCGTATAGGCAAGCAGATAGACTGTTGCAGCTACAGAATAAGCTACCGAGGTAAGGGAATTTCAGCCTCGGAACCCAGAGAAGTATACGTGGTGTAACAAAAATTGAAAAGTTCCGAGCATATATGGGCGAAGTCAGCCGGAGCAAGATAGGTGTAATTATTATCGCTTGGAGAGACGTTCCTGCAACAATCGCTATGCAATAGCTGCGAATTAATCTTTTTACTCTTATTAATCGCGATGCCACATGTTCGCGAGGCCATGACTTCATGTGGCGCAATTTCTGAGTGAGTTTTTGTAATGTCCACTGTGCCTTCCTGGACTCGAGGGCACAACGCTGTACGTGTTCGTGCCACGTCTTATAAGAGATATACAAATGTAGAAGCTTATGTTGTATTCTTGTATCGTCCAAAAAACTCTTACTATCGCAGTGATGCTATCGGTGCATCTAATTTGCACAGAACACCGAAAACGTTCCACTAGTCTTTTTATATGACGTCAAGAGATAAGAGACACCATAAGGTAAAAATTTTACATTGCGTTATTTCAGTTTTACTACCCATAGAGTGTGCGGGGCAACAGCCGCGCACTTTATGGGCAGAACAGTCAGAATTGTTTAAACACAGAATAACACTGAGAGTAGCATTCCTCACCTGATTAGCCTTCGCACCACTGCAATTAGAAAGACGAGGGGTCCATTCCTTTTTTGTTTCAACACAGCCAAGGACAAGAAGAACCCACTGCAAAGTAGATAAGAATGTGCTTGGGCCAATTGTAACTGGCCACAGTTATCACGGTCATCAACCACTTTAAGCTATCCGAGTATGCCTTATTTAGGCCAACACTTATACATTTGCTGCTGCAGATCACTATCAGAAAATAACTCCATAATTGTTGTTATCCAGGATAAAAAGCTCATCATTCAACGCATAACAACAGGGCACGTGCGTTTTGGGAACTCATACTATAGTTTAAGCATTGCCGATTTTAACATAAGTGTTAAGGTAAATAATGCTAGCCTATTTTACGGTCGTAAATGAACATATCCTCTTAACAGTTATTTACAGAAACTACACTACCCTTTTCTCGTTCCTTCCTCAGGAAATGGCAATTATTGTGGAAATGCTGCTAAGTTCCTTAAAACGAGAATTGCATTCGTTTAATCTAATGCCACGTAGTTTTTATTCAATCAAGGCACAAGTTCGGGGCAAGGCGGAGGCTTGAAGCGTTGAGAGTTCGTTCAACAGGATGTGTCGCTGCAGCCAACGTTTCGACAACTGCACTTGTCTTCGTCAAGGCAGCAGCAGGTCCTCATGTCGTAGCGCTGGCTCCAGCGAAATTCCCTGTTCAACGATCTCCCACCATGATTTTTACGTTATTTTGGAATAGCTGTATACGTGGAATTCCAGCGCTTCTTTGTATCAGTTATTGCGGTTTACTTACCTGAGGAAGAAGAAAGTGTCGACACTGTTAAATGCCGCCGCTAATATCATGGATGCGCTATTATCGGTATCGATCACCATGTTTAAAAGGCGTCCTGCGAAAAAAAAAAAACTGATAAGTAGAAGACACTGGCTGTAGATAATAATATCTGGGGTTTAACGTCCCAAAACCACGATTTGATTATTAGAGACGCCGTAGTGGAGGGCTCTGGAAATTTCGACCACCTGGGGTTCTTTAACATGCACCTAAATCTAAGTAGACGGGCCACAAACATTTTCGCCTCCATCGAAAATGCAGCCGCCGCGCCCGGGATTCGATCCTGCGACTTTCGGGTCAGCAGTCGAGAGCCATAACCACTAGACCACTGTGGCGGGGTGAACTGGCTGTAGAAGAACTCGCTCTTGCAAGTTTCATTTTCTTTGTAAGGATGCTGGGGTAGTACGGGAAAGTCCAGGGCGGAAAAAATTATTTCATGCAAAGTGATTCATTTTGCTGGGAAGTACTTGTTCAAATTTTTTGAAGATATGGAAGAATACGCCTACAGTTCCATACAAAATATTACGGGCCACTTTTCCTAAATAGGCACAACATAAGTAGCATTTTAGTATTTGGGAAATGCTCCTGTTTCTTGTGATTGTTAAACACGAACTTAAAGAACATCATTAAAGAAGAAATGGCCGCTTAACAAGAAGTTTAACAACTACTTTAAACGAGTAGTGATCCTCAAACAAGAACCTTTACGAAATACAGGTGCAGTTATTAGACTTTATACGCGAAGCAAATTTGCATGTGTACTTTTGACGCCACTGATTACTATGCCTAAGCGCAGGTTTTCGAAATAAAAAAAGTACAAGTGAAGGCGTCGCTTTAGTCAATCCCACCGTTCATGGGATCCAACCTTAATGAATAGAAGCAGATAATGAAGCCAAGGAAGGTATAGGGGACGTTAATTGTGCTGTTTTAAGTGTATTGTGATAATTGTGATATAGATGTGAAGAAAGTACAGCGGACGGAAGGACAACTTGCTGCCGGCAGGGATTGAGCCTGCAACTTTCGGATTAAGCGCAGGTTCGCACAGGTTTACGCGCAGCTTACGGGCAGGTTATGCGCAGGTTACCTGCAGGTTCGGTCCTTGCCGCGTGGTCCCTTATGCATTGATAAACTCTCGAAATATTATGGTACCAGAACTTAAGCCGATGCACCAACACAGCATCAACTTTCACGAGGAAAGCGTTACCGGAAATAAGCGCTCATTCATCATCTTTGCATTCTTTATTCTGTAAACGTCATCACTGTTCCAGAGTAAAAATTTTGATAAAGACAACAAGCAACGGAGTCAAGCAAATCACTGTCCTGAGAGCAAAAGAATAGCGGGCGCGCCCCAGGCTTCATGAAATTACAAGAGGCAAATCACCAATAAAAGACAGGCGAAAGGAAAGAGCGTCACTCGCAACTTACTTTATTCTTGAAAGAAAATCGTAATGTATAAGCCGAGCCACACATGCGCAACAGCATACCACGTGTCACATCACAACAATCGGCCACTCTCGATGCAAGTGCTGGTTCAAAAAACTTTCAAAAATATGAACTCAGCTGATTGCAGCACGACCGACGTATCACTAATGCAGATATCTTTTCTTGACACGAAAGTGTTTATGCCGGGGCCCACCAAGATTTTCATGGCATATTTCCGTGACAGAAATACGTCATGCACACGATCAGCAAAATGCACACAATCAGATGGCAAAGAAAAAACTAGAAGAGAGAGTTCGCAAACGGAAATCGAACCCACGGCCTCTCGATAGGTGACGGACGATGGAACCACTACGCCACAGTCACATATGTAGGAGGCTTCACGAATGCGCCTTTTATCTATCACACTTTCCTCTCACTGTACCCTTGGTTTGCGGGGTGGTGTGCCATCTGGGAGCGGTTGAGTGAAGTTATGCATGGCCTCCGCGATTAGCTCCGGTAACGCGCCGTTGCGCCATTGCTACGGCCGTCACATACGGCTCGTTTTCAAAAAAAGTGTAATTTTGTCAACGCCTTACAACACGAGGTGGCGGCTTTAGTCCAAGCCTCGCTCATAATGTCCATCTATATTGAAAAATAGCTCTGCGACGCTCGCCTGGCTGTCACACCGTGTTCCCCGCTCGAAGCGTGAGAAATCGCGGCCGTACTTGAGGGGAGACACGATGCGTGTCGCGTTTCTAGCCCGGCCGTGGTGTAATCTCTTTGTTAATTCTTTAACGTTCCGCGGCATGGCGACCTTAGCACAAGCTCACTCAAGAAGCTCAGCGTCCAATGACTGACGCTCTTCTGGCTGTCACACGACTTTCTCTGATTACACTCTTCACGTGCAAATGGAACAGCCTGTGGAACACTAGCAACGGCGCGTTGCCGGAGCCAATCTCGGAGGCCACGAGAAATTCATCATGACACTAACAATAGCCGACTGTGAGCGTTTCGGTGGTCCCAGCGTGGCGGAGCCTTTCGATGCTGTATTGTACAAAACTCTACGGTCAGCAAAACGGCGCGTCCGTGGTGATTCGATTCGGTGACGACGCAGTTATGCGATTCACCTTTTGCGTCAGCGTGTGACGCCTCCTCGCCAGCGTAGCGCCGCTCCCAAGTGGACTAACGGTGTTTCTCCGCCACCTACAGCTTCGAGTGTACTGGCACCGACTACTAGGGAGAGCACGCCTTGCCGTTTCTCTCCTCAAATGACGACGCTTTGAAAGAGTTCAGGTCGACTTAGTGTTTATTATGTACATATTGAAGCCACCTTTGCGCGGGATTCACCCTATGCTCTGTTACCACAAAGGTTTAATCATGTGCGTGGACGTTAGTCATTGGGATGTAGATGTGCCACGAGGCGTCAACGGAGGTGCGTCCACATCAAACGGTGCTATAGCTGCCAAACACCAATAGACATTGTCTAAGCTCTCGTATATCAACGTATAATAAACATTCAACTACTTCTACGCTGACATGTTTCGCTTTCGTGTTATATTTTTTTCCTATGACGGAAGGATCAACCATGTTTTTTCTTGTTATGTAATATCCATCTAGCATGTCTCGTCCCAGCACCTCCTTACGTCTAACAAGAATAGGTATATTGGCAAATCTTCCCTTACATTTACGCGTGTTGCAATGTATAGACATTAAAAAGGTGGCTAATAGGTAAAATGTATCGGTGGTGTTTTCTGCGCCAAGACAGCTGTCGGGTCTGTGCCCGCAGATTTCAAGAGGACCCATGCCTGCCATGTGTGTTAAGAAGCATGCGAGGCCCTACGTCACCTGAGCTTGGGAGTGGTCTAAGAACTTCCCCTCTCCTGTAGAAGGGTATACACCGCCAGACCTGCCGATGTGTTAACGATCGAGCGAGGGAACACGATCTTTCGATCAAGAATAATCTTTCGGCACATTTGCCTCTGCACTGCGTAAATGTGAGGCCAGATTTACCAATATCACCATTCTTCGTAGAAGCAAAGAGGGGCTGCAGCGAGACACGCTAGAAGCATATATATACCACATTAGAAGAAGCAAAGATATCTGTATCTGTGATACGTCGGTTGTGCTGCGATCAGCTGAGTTTGCATTTTTTAAGTTTTTTTAACTAGCACTTTCATTGAAAGTGGCCGATTGTTGTGATGTGACACGTGGTATGTTGTTGCGCATACGCGGCCCGGCTTATATATTGCGACGTTCTTTCAAGAATAAAGTTAGTTGCGAGTGACGCTCTTTCTTTTCGCCTGTTATTGCTTGGTGGTTTGCGTCTTGTAATTTCATGAAGCATTCACAAACTAGCCCAACAACAAGTTTTACTCACCCCAAGTGTCTGACAGGGCTTGGTAGCAATGGCCGAGAACAATGTATGCGACGCTAATGGCGCGCATGCCGTGCAAGAAACTCAGAGAATATTGGTCGGGGTGAGTCTTACCGGCCACGCGGAACAACGCTCGTGTGTTGCTCGCAGCCGAGAACCCCACCACGAGCCTTTGTAGCACACCTGGAAGAAAGTTGTATGAACGCTACGATTTAGTGTTCCAGAAATTAGTGTGTCAGCAGCAATCCACATCTTGGCGTGTGCTTCGCCACACAGCGAGAAGGCCTCAAGGGTTTTGACAAGTAAGAGGACATAACAGACAATCACAAGACACGTTATGGTTGGTCTGACGCTGCCACGTTCTGTTCACCGGCACTAACGCAAACCCTAATCAACTAGCTCATTAATAGGTTTTGAATAAGACTACACGCCAATACCGCACGTGTCTGCATAGGCGTGTGCACGAGGGGGGGGGGGGGGGGGGGGCGGGGGCTCCCCAAATCATCAAAGGGGGGTGCCAAGTCTTTCCCACACCTTCATTCAGTTCGAGACCTGTTCTGTCACTCCGCGCAGGGTTTCGACGATAATGGCGGTCACGGATCTCTGACTGCATTCCAAGAACTGCTTACTTCCCACCTTTAGCACCGGAAAGCCGGGGACCAAAAGAAGGTCACTGTGAAAAGCACGACATCACTTCATTTTCACTGCTGCATGCATTGTAATATTTCTTTGATTCCTACTCAAAAGGGGAGGAGGGGGAGGGGGTCACTGCGATGAAACTTGCTCCCCCCTCCCGCCCAATGGAGAACCCTGCGCACGACTACGCGTGTGTGTGCGAATGTGAAAGCGTGTTAGCGGGTTAATGTGCGTTTGCGTCTGTGTATGGTACGTGCGGTGCACACGGTTCTAGTTCACGTGCTGTATTGTCTAGAATTTCTTGCCTACTAAATCGCTGCCTTACGCTCTCTGCTTGTGTCGACACAATAGAGCTTCGATATTTGCGGTGCGCCGCGGTTATACTACCGGCACCACTAGCGCACACGCACAGTAATGAGAGACTTCTGCAGCGGCACAACTTTAAGCGGAAGCCTTCCCATGGGAAACAGTATAGTTATTGGTTGGCGCTGTATTCCTTCGCATTATCAAAGTTGCTGAAGACGACCTTCTTTGTAACCCATATTAGTGCACAGACGAGGTTAATTACCCACAATAAATATAGCTGGGTAAATGAAGTGTTAGATTTTCTAGCCACGTGACCTGTTTGTTAACACAGTATTATAGAACTACGAGTCGTGCAGCCCCAAGTACGAAACGACTGTGATTATGGTGCGTTTTCGCACAAAGCTTTCTCTGTTCGACGGTCCAGTAAATGGACCCATGTTGTAGAAATGCCCCACGAAATTACAGTGCCGCTCTAACACAGTATTACAGATATCGCAATTTACTTCGATAAGCAATGTGTTGTCATATACATCCATGTACTCACCACCTTTCTGCGCAGCATTCCCCTTCGAATCCATGTAAAGGTCGACAACAGTGGCTCCGGCTATTACGGCGAATAGAGCAGCCAGGAATGCTCTGCACAGGAAAAAATATGGTCCCTTTAACGTCTAATGTGTGTTTTTTATGGAGTTGTGTGTGCACTAAGGTAAAAAAAGGGTAGGAAGGTCCCGCACCACTGCGGGAATTTATAATTTGTGAAATATTAATATGTAGTTAGAGAACCTCGTACCATTCGCGTGTACTTCATCAATGTCACACAGTGCTTGCGAATGCATTAGAAGGACGAATAAGACGTGCCTGTGCGTCCATACAGCACAGTACTCGAAGTGCTTGACACCTCTCGAGGTAACATTACCCTTCTACCTCCATTTCTGACGTCGGTATTAATTTACGTCGGATTGCAACGTAGGACGTGCACTATAGTCTATAACCCATTCGATACATTGCACAACCACGAAACTCGTTCTTGGCAAAATTGGTAGTATTCAGTGCTGAATACAACAATGCACTATGCATTACGCGTATTTCTAAGCAATTCTATATAACTGAAATGCAGATGGTCTCTCGTGTAAAAAAAAACATAGAAACTTGTAATCCGTGATTGGCACCGTGAAATTTTACGTCTTGAAATATACGCAAGCCTTTTCAATTTGTCAACCTATTTATTTTTCGCAATTTTTCTCGGATCACTATGATTGATGTAAACAGCTACGAAGGGGAGCAGAGCTGTGACTGATATTAAGATTGATTTAGTGTGAAAAGATCAACCTCTCCAAGCAGCCGCACCGACTCCTATCCACTCATGTTCAGCATTACTATCTGTCTTCTATAGGCTTAAGTCTATACTCAAGTCTATTCACATATATCTCAACGCAGTAGCGTTCATGCTTCATGCACCATCTCAATATTTATTGATCAGGGGCGTTAGTTGGGTGGAGGGGTTGTCATGACTTCCACCCACAATCTCTTCTACGAGAAGTTCATGATATAAATACCTCGTGTTGAGCTGCGTATTTTATAAAAATGTCCTTACTGGATTGAAAACAGTAATAACTAGTATATACGGTGCAAGATCAAATGGCGTATCGTAGAGCATCGATTATGTTAGATATTGGCGTTAAAGAGCATTGACACCATGATCGAAAAAGCAAATTTTACGCTAACAGACTCATGAGTCGACTCACTCAGGCTCACTCAGGCTCAGCTCAAGCCGTGAGTCTGAGTCTGAGAGAGTCCGGCTGAGTAATGTGCTGGTGAGTTTGAGTCGGAGTGAGTCCCGCTGAGGAAACTTTTGGTGAGTCTCAGTGCGAGTGAGCCCTCGAGCAAAATATATTTCTTGAGTGAGTCTGAGTGAGCTCAAATTTTTTTGCCGACCTATGGTCGCACGTGACCCAGGAAGCAGCGCACTCTGCAACGTGTCGCCAATAGTATGGAAGAGTTGATCTCGCCTGGCTAATAATACAGGTTTTAGTTTCTCCGTACACTTTTTAACGTTATCGTTTTACCGGAATACCGGATTGCGTTTACCGTGTTGCCAGAACGCGTGTTTAAGCAAAGTTTTAGCTTCCCATACGTAAAAGTTTGCGTACGTAGTACGTAAACGTATACCTTTACGTTTGCGCAAACCACTAAATGACGATCATAACTGCATTCAAACAATATTTAATTTATATAAATTCAATCACCCGTGCGGCAAGATCGTAATAGAGGTTTTAGCGTGTACGGTATTCCGGTATACACAAAGAGGTGTATGCGGTGTTACCGGACAATGGTGTCGACATCCTGTGACGCTTCGTGCAACCACAATCATAGACACGTTTGTTCTCGCCTATCGTTTTTGAGGGAAAAAAAATTATTTAAAAGGCAAGTCATTCGGTATTACGCCGCCGCAAGGCATTTACATCGGAAGTTGAAGGCTCCATGTTTGTGCAATAACAATTTTGTGCTTGCTTAGCTCATCTCGTCCCCGCCATAAGGCACCACCTATCCGGCCTCTCACATTTACGGCTTCGGTATTCTAGGTCACTCTAGCTTCGGTTATCCGGCTCAAACAACGTGGTCGTAATTGGCGCTCGCACTTCGGCTGCGGCTGACGGCTACTAGGGGCCTACGTCACCGAAGTCCGCATAGCTTATCAGGAGGCGATGTTCGAACTTGCTGGTTCCATAAAGCTGTGCTTACACTGACTCGTACAGCAGGTGAAGTGCGCAGAAATTTATAAAACAAAGTCAAAGACAGGTGTACTTGCTGCAATTATGAACGAGTACGTGTGTGTGAACAACTTACACAACTCCTATTTGCGTTGTACTCCACGGTTCGGGTGTCGCAGTGACGCAGTTTTCCACTTGAACATCGACAGGATCTGGCAACACTGGAAAACGAAACACGGCGAATCTTTCAATCCGCCTTTTGCTATGCAACGTGGCCGCGACATAGAATCGTGGCCACGAGAAACCACTGGTATTGCTCCTCCTGTAATTTTCACTGCAGGTTTGTGACTCAGATAAGTCAAGCAACCTATAGGAGGCCATGAAGTCAACTATATATTTTCTTTTACATTGTATCGTGCGAACGTTTTTGTGTTGACCCAAGACCCAAAAATCGAAAACTAGCGTGGGTCCACAGTAGAGCACTGCGTGGGCTCGGGCCTACCCGAAAACCCGGGCCCGGCCCGGCCCGTGGGCCGGGCCGGGCCGGGTAAAGTAGTTTTCACGGCGGGCCCGGGCCGGGCTCGGGCCTGAAGCGCCGGGCTTAGGGCCGGGCCCAGGTTTGAGGTGGCGGGGTCGTGTCGGGCCGGGCTTGGACTTTGCTCCGTTCTTAAAGGGTCACTAAAGTGAAGCACTGAATTGGTTTAGACCGATAAAGTGTACTCTGAGAACCCGAACGTCATTAATTTCACAATCAATGAGTTTATTAATAAAGGAGAAAATTGAGGTCAAAGTTCCATTTTGAAATTTCGCGCTGAAACCTCCGCACGTGACGTCACGGATTTCAAACTGTATTCGTCGTATTTTGGGGACATTGGCTCAACGAAATTTCCAGAAATTTGTTATGTTAAGTGTTATGACCCCCTCAGAGGTCAATGTACTTCATTTTTACCCGCTATTAAACTACGTAGGGCCCAGTAGATGCCGTCAGAATCTATGACGTCACGGAGTTTGCTGCGTGGATTTCATGTTGGCGTCGTTGCCTGCATTGTCATGCGAGTTTTCTCTCTTACCAGGATTCTTGTCGTGGCGAGCGTGGTGGTTTTGGAATGGTAAAAAAGTAATTTACTGATAATAGAAAAATCGTTGTTCTCTTTAATATGCCTTGTTCCGCATACGCTGTGCATACATATATGTCCCACATTTTATCTCGAAAACACGCTTTTTTATGTGGGGTAAGCTATTTAGAGAAGTTTTATGAGGGATAAGTACTGAACTCCTTTGCTTCTTGCATATGAGCTACTTGATTTATCTGAAACGGGCGGGCTAAAAGTAAATAGACCAGGCACTTATATGTAACATCTCGCTATTCCGTGCTTTATTTCCTTTCGTTATTATTTTGTATTCCAAATGTTACTCTGTAATTGCAGTAATAAATGTAATGTGCACTGTGATCGCAACAGCGATCACAGTGCCCCAAAGCGGGCAAACGTTGTTGAAATTTAGAGCCCCCTCTAAAACGAAAGGTCTGCACGGAGTCTTGATACATAGAATCCCTATAAAGGCACATTATTTTTCTGTGACTCTGTCACGGCTTCCAGCGGTCATGTGGCGCGAAATGGACATGCACAGCCTGCTTTGTATGCCCGCATTGTTAACGTCTGAGCTTTCGTCTTGCTCCGCCATATCACGGTTCTCAAACTCACCTCAGCTAACGGGCCACATTCACAAAAATTTACTCCCGCAAAGCCTAGCGCAATGACGAAGGTATAGGAGCGTGGGACGGGGGAACAGGTTTTAAAAATACCGTTATTTCACAGCAGACCTTTCCCATATCTCATATACGGGATCATTTCTGAAGGGGATTTGGCGGCAGGATTCCAACAACATATCGTTGCAAAATAGTGCGGAACGGAGCAACTTGGAGCGCGCCAGACTCTATCGAAGAACAGGAAACCGATGGTCATCGAGGGCACGTGCACGTGGCCGGCGCAGCAGTTCGCCTTTATTGCCATTAAACGAATGTCTCTCTTTCACGTCTGGGGAACCAGTCATTTCGTATCACCCATAGTGACTAAAATCTGGACGCCGATTCTGAAATATAGCTTTTGTTTCACGGTTATGTATCAACACACGTTGACCGCAGGGGGCGCCTCACGAAAAATATGCTTTCGATCTGTCATGCCTGTGTATCTCAAGAACATACTTATAAAAAAATGGGATGAAGACAGTCATGTGCGGGCGGAGAGCTGCTAGCGAGAGGTCCGCGAGCCGCGTGTTTGAGGCCCTATATAATGCGCTATATAGTGCGAGAGCTACATGATACTGCCACAACAGCGTTGGAATGTGCAAGAATAGAACAGGTCCATTAAACAAGGCGTGGGGTGAAGTATATTCGCTTGACGAAATATCTGGCTTGAAAAAGGATAATGACAGATTCCATGCCGGGTGATGACCCCTTACCTCGAAACATATGCATCCAATGAGTAAGCTTCGAGAAGCTTAGTCGCGCATTTATTACCAAACTCGAACGAACCCCGAAAATATATCGAAATTGCTTCGTCCCACTCCTGCCAGTCCTAACCGCGTAGTCCAATGGCCACCTTCTACCGATACAACATCGCTGGGAAGGTATAATATGGATAAAACGAGCACGGTGGAAACCGTGCATAACATACACTGCTGAAAACTGCAAGGAGAAGCTCTCAAAGAGGAGTTTTATAGATGACATTGAAGAGAGGCACGACGTTCGAGAACGAGAGAAGTGAAGGGATGAGCTGGACAGCTATGGTCATTCTGCAGAGGTCCACAAAGACATCCTAGATTTGCTCCAGTGGTGGAAGCTAAGAACAACGACTGCCGACGCCTTCGCAATTGGCAAGGCAGATGTGGTGCGCCCGTCCGGCCAACGCGAGCAGTGCAAGAAGCTTTAGCGTGGCAGGATATGTGATGCAACAGCGCATGGCGTGCTTAAATCGGGAATATCTTGATACTTTGATTTTTCGCTCAATAACATGTGAAGAAGTAAACTATAAACTATGCCATAAGAAACTTACAGTCTGTATATACAAGCAGTGGTATGGTATATGAAAACAATGCTATGACAAATACTTTTTTTTCCTTTTGGCTGATTATACGCATACACGTGGTGCACGCGGTTCCATACCTTTGCCTAGATTAGTGTATTTACAACAAAGGTCACAAATTTGTTTTGTTTTTTCCTGTTTCTCTTACTCTGGCAAGGTGCTACAATGGTGAAGACGGGTACTAGATATCGAGAAGGGTGCATGGTTGGCTTTTACAACGAAAGCTGTTATGAGATCATTTCACCGGCCGTTTTTGGCGCCGTAGTTGTCCGCCGCCGCCGCCGCCGGTGTCCGTAACCACTATCGCACGAAATAAGAAAACAAAGGAAATAAGAAAAAATTTCCAGGATGGAACGAGGTTCGAACCTGGGCCCTCTGCGTGGGAGCCCAGTGTTCTACCTCAGAGCCATGCCGGTGCTCGGCACTGCTTTGCAAAAAGATCCGACAAAGGCTTCATGTCGGGAAGGAACCACATTAACATATGTAATGTAGTGTGGTAGAAGAGTAAAATAACAACTAGGCGTCCCACAAACGCGAATTCTGTAACCGGGCGTCACACAATGCAAATTGCGCAACGAGTGGGTTGTTGAGTGCTTCCAACCCATTACAAAGGTGTCTGCGATAATTCTTCATCGTCAGAAGCCACAGCATCATCAAAGTGCACATTATGCCTTACAGGTTTTTAGCGAGTACCACGGTTCTCCGCAGAATGACGAAAAATTGCATAGTGGCTGCTTCCCTACTTCACAAAAATTATGATGATTTATAGCGTAGTGGGTTCCTGGCAAGTGCACTTCTATTGGTTGCCAAGGAACCCCATAAGGCTCCCATGATCCATTTCCTCAGGCTCTCAATAAAGTTAATTCCTTCTCTCTCTCGCTCTCCGTTTCTCCGGTTAACGTACATTATAAAGCGTGGTGGCACAGTTAAATAACGACCGGGCGTCACACAATATGAATTACGTAATTAGTGGGTCGTTTAAAGCTTCCAACCCATTACAAAGGGCTCAGCCATAATTCTCCATCGTCATCAACCACCGCAATAACAACGTGCACATAATGCCTCACAGATGGTACCTCGCTTCTCCGCAGAATAACAAATAATGTCGCGGTGGGTGCTTCCCAACTTCCCAGAAATCATGATTTATGGCGTACACTCTAAGAAAAAAAAAGTGTGCGTGACTCTTTTCGGAGAGTTCTGACTTGCCACGTATAGGACTCTCTTTAAATAGTCACGGTGACTCTCTTGGTGGGTCAGGGTCGGCTCGCTCTAGGAGTCTCCCGACCCTCTAGGAAGAGTTGAAAGACTCATCCGAAGGATCCACGTTACCACTTATAGGGAGTCAGACGACTCTTGCCGGTAGCACTCCTACGGGGGTCAAGTGACCCACACCGAAGCGTCAAGCGACTCCACGAGTATTTTAAGCTACTCATTTGACCCTTGCTCTACTTTTGCGCGACTACTGTTGAAAATAGTGGAGTATTCATTTTAAGCATGTCCAATAATACTTGCCGTTCTGCCCAGCGACTGCAAAAAGGGAATAGTTCAGTTTTAGCATTATTTTAATAAAACTCGCCAAAACAACACATATTTTCCAGAAAAGTTATAAAGAAAGCGCGAAAAGATGGTATTTCATTTCCAATTAAGAAGTTTGGGTATTTCTCGTTTACATGCTTCTATGAGTATAGCCAACTAAAATGTGTGACTGATGTGCATAGTGTCATATAGTGCAAAATAATCTGCAGAAATGGGCATCATGTTTCAATCTTTATTCCTTATGATTAAGAATAAATCAAAAAGTGGTGACGGCTGGAGGTCTCAGACTTGTGGCTTGCTAGGTTGTCGCTCCTGTTCAGCGTGAGCACCATGAACAACGGTATCTGAAAAGCAGAACGTGATATTATGATGAGAAAATGAAATTGCAGTAATGGTTTGCAAAACCTACAAAATAAGTGGTTCACATAGACACAATGAAGAAACGAAAACAAATTTTCACGTAAAAGGCAGCGGGAACCTCGTCTCGCAATAGGCACTGGCTATACACGAATGAAAGCACTTTTTTCTGAGAAATCGCTTCAAAATTTGGTTTCAGAATAAACACGGTTTTGCGCCGGCTTACCCCGACACCCAAACACATCATCCGGCAGTCAGGGGCACGCCGTGAGCGGTTACTGACCGCATGTTTTACAAACGTAACCCATACTCAGATAACACATGCGAGTACGAGGGCCCGAACGACACCCAGCGCGTGCGGACGCCGTCTACGTCGAGATCAGACATGTCATATGCTAGAATTAGCACACATAACTCCCACAATCACGTACACTCACTTGATTCCGTTATAGCGTCATCGCAAATGTTGGCAAACCATGAAAACAGCAAACAGAAACGAAGGAAAAAAGTGCACGGTGACGGCCGCAACAACGGGCGCCGTCTAAAGTCTAGCATTTTCGCCTTACCGGCGAGGCGTGTCCAACTTGAATGGCTATCGCATACGTTCTGGAAGCCACCGTACTATATCTGCACCTCAAGCTACCGTCTTTAAGCCAACAAAAACCATTAATGTAGTGCGTCTGAGCGTTCTGTACACAGACGTTTTCTTTTTTTTTTCACGTTCCCACGCGCGGAAGCACGCAGCACACTCAAGGTCGATGGAAATGTTATTATGAAGTAGACTAAAGTGCATCTCAAAGCGACATCTTGCACCTTGAGTAGTGCAGACACAATGCGCGATCAGCAAGAAATGACCCTCGATAATTGTTTCCATCGCTCACTTTATGGGAGCTTGTAAGTACAGCAACGCGCATAACGGTGGCAACTAGTTAACCGACAGCTTTAGTTGGGCATCCGCAACAGCCCCGCGGACACGGGCTCCTGTTGGAAATGGCTGGCAGATAACTTCCGCAGAGCTGCTGCAGACGCCCAGCTAAAGCTGTATAATTAGTGCCTACGAAAGCAGTACACTCACCGTTAACTGGCGCCCGTTGTCCGTATCCGCAGCTCCATGAATATTCCGCCCTGCAAGCGTCACTTCGTGCGCGGAACCGGCGTCAACACCCACCATCGAAAACGCGCATGAACATGAACTGATGAAACCAGAGAACATCTAATGAAACTTCAAGACACGCAACCCGCGCCGCCCGCGCAACCAACGCAACGCATTCCAATAACATAGACGAGGATACTGAGACGACTGAGAGATAAGGCAGAAGCGGCGCGTCACCCCGGTGCCAACCCCGTCTCCGTTAAAGTCCCTTAATACAGAAAGTAGCGACACTCTCCTCCATATCCTCTCCGAAGTGTCCAACCCTCCTCTCCCAAGTGTCCAAACCTTATCTATATCCTCTCCCAAACGGCCACCGTGCGGGCGCCGGCGCTATAACCCAGCTCGCGCCACTTTCCTATCAAGAATGCTATGTCACGCTGATAACGCGCGCGTTTCCCGGGCGCAGTGACTATTCTGTGGTCCAGACCACAGAATAGAGTGCAGCTTTATTCTGTGGACCACACAATAAAATTGCGCGCTGTGGGCTGTGCAGAAATGTTCTGTAGCCCAAGCAGCCCACCTCTCTTGACGACGGTTTCTGCGCACCAGACCACAGAATAGAGTCCCAGTCTATTCTGTGGACCAGACCGCAGGGTAAACTGCAGCTTTGTTCTGTGAACTAGACCACAAAATAAATGGACCACACCAGACTTGCGCTGTGGACCGTGCGCACCAAACATCGCCCAAACAGCCCACCTCTCTTGACGACGGGTTTCTCTCACAAATTGGTAGGGTTTATTCTGTGGTCTAATACACAGAATAAGCACTGCGCCCTCTTCTCTTGACAACTTGTCTCGCGAATCGCAATATTCGCTCGCAGCTTTGTGAATAAGTCCGGACCAAGGAGGCCATTTCCGGGCATAGTACGCGAGATAGAAGACGCTTATGCGTGAAAGGTTCGAAATACGAAGGCGAAGCCCACCTTTGGCATGCTTGCTGGTCTGACATGCCAAAGCAGGTAAACTTGTCATGAATTGAAACAGCAAAAAGAAGGCGTATAATAACAAATGACAGTAGTTGAGTTCTAAAAATTTCTGGACCTGATCTATCGAGTGCGGAACACTTAAGTCACTTTCACCACAGTGCATTTGTGTCATGTAAAAAGAAAATGTGCACTAAGATCTGCACCCCGGGGAGACTCAAATTTTGAGCGATCCCCCCGATTGTGCGAACACAGCCACAGATCTTAAGAACAGCGTCAACGCCACCGCGAGAAGGGGATCATAACGACAAAGGGCGACACTAATAAAATACTCTGGCCCTGATCTCTCGCGTCAGGACACACTTCAGTCACTTTCACCGCAGTGCATTAATGGCGTGCAAAAAAAGTGCACTGAGATTGGCGAGGGGCTACTTTAGCTGTTTCTGTAAAGTATTCAGACACTGACGATCATACAAGTACTCGTAATTATACGGCGCGTGCAACTGTATCTAATTAAGTGACAAAGTGTGCTGTGTTCAGTGACAACTAGTAGGTTCTCGCCAATCTTATTGCGCTTTTTTTTGCTTGACACAAGTGTACTGCGGCGAAAGTCGCTTAAGCGTTGTGTACTCGATGGATCAAGGCCAGAACATTTTATACACGCTGTCATTTGTTATTATTGTTTTCTTTTCGCGGTGGCGTTAGCGTTCTTTTACGGGCGATTTATGGCCGTTCCCATTCAGAAGGATTGCTCAAAATTTGAGTCTCCCGTGCAAATATTGTTAGTGCACTTTTTCACATGACACAAACGTACTGTGGTGAAAGTGACTTTAGTGTTCCGCACGCGATAGATCAGGTTCACGAAATTTTAGAACCGCTGTCATTTGTTATCATTATACGCCTTCGTTTTGCTGCTTCCGTTCACAATAACAAGTCTATCTGCGGCTGATATCAGTACTGGCATATGACAAAACATTGGAATCTTTCACGCATACGCGTCTTCAATAGCGATTCACAAAACGGCGAGCACATATTGAGATTCGCGAGAGAAGCTGTCGTCAACGGAGCTCGTGCGTTGGCAAATCGAAGTCTTCATGGGGTGGGTTCAGTTCCTTCTGAGGGCATTAACAGTGCCTGTTCTGTGGACCAGACCACAAAATGAACCCTCGCCATTTGTGACAGAAAACCGTCGTCAAGAGAGGTGGGCTGCTTGGGCTACAGAACATTTCTGCACAGCCCACAGCGCGCAAGTTTATTGTGTGGTCCACAGAATAAAGCTGCACTCTATTCTGTGGTCTGGTCCACAGAATAAAGCTGCACTCTATTCTGTGGTCTGGACCACAGAATAGTCACTGCGTTTCCCGGGCGACGGCCCGTTAAGCGGGGAGGTGGAAGGCGCGAGAGAAGGGTGCTCGGCGTGGCGGCTCGGTTAAAAGAAAGACGGTACTTTCCCAAAAATATCCAGGGACTTTAGTCGCCGTTGGCAAGCAACGCGCCACAACGGCGCCAAAGGGCAAGCGCGTGATATGTATGGCGTATACGGCGGCTCTTTCATGACGGAAGCCAATCGAAACGCGCTTCAGGGGCGTCCAGTGACTCCTTCCGAACTGCTAACTCTTTTTCTCTGCCTGTACCTTCCAAAAGGGGTCACATGGACGCCCGAAGAGAGTCACGGTTCCATGACCCTCTTTTGACTCTTTTTTTTCTTAGAGTGTAGTGGGTACGTTGCTAATGTACTTGTATTGGTAGCCACAAGAGAGTTTATAACGGGCTCTAGAAATGCCGCTCTTCCAGCTTTCGCTGTGACTGTGCTACGCTTTCCGCGCAGGCCTGGCGTTTTTTTATTTTTTTTGGTTAGAGCTTGCTATAAATTTCAATAGGTTATAGAGTGCAATAAAAACAAAGTGAAGTGAGCGTTTTGTTCTCTGCCAAGCCAATCTAGAACACATGCTCTGCCGGTGCTCCGTGTTACGCGGCGGCGAAGCCATCACGCTGTCCAAATGGGAGGCTGCTATATTATATACCAGCTCCGCGCTAGAAGAACAGCTGTATGGACAGGCCAACGGGCCCGCGACGCAGCAGAGAGACTTGGTCTTGCTGTTCCGATGTCGGAGCGGCCCGCAACGTGCTAGAGCGCGTTCCGATGGACCATAATAAAGTTTATCTATCCATCAATCCATCCTTTGTTGTTATTGCGCTCCCTATCGAAACTGAAGTCGTGCTGCAAATCACTTTTCTTGCTACAATGTCTGCTACAAAACACCCTTCATGATCCCCAGTGTATGTTCAGAAAAAATAGGTACAGTATACCACTGCCGAACAAACATTCATTGTATTCAGTACACTCTTAATCATGTCCTGCTTAAAGTGGCAGTCTATAGCCCAGAAACGAGACGAAAAATCTAACGCCTATAGACTGTCTGTTTAGCCGGCACAACCTGTAGGCGGTGCCACCCGTAGCCGTCCCTCGGCGTAGTAGCTTTCTTAGCGGCTCATCTCATAGGCGGGACTCAATATAGGCCGGAGATTTTTCGTCTCGAATCCCGGCTAGTTTAAGGCCGGCTATAGACATCTCCTCGTTCCACGTGACCAGCTGTCCTGGCTACGGAGAGTCCTACCTACGGTGCGTCCCAGCTGCGGCGCGTCCTAGCTATAGGCGGTGTACGAAGCGGCGGAAAAAAAATTATTTTAGGTCACCTTTCAAGCTCTATTCTGGGATTCGGAGGCTTAGACACACATTTTATGACATACATAATCCATATACACATATTACATTCAGAAGTAAACCACAGAAAATTTCACAGTAAACACACGCGGATTCGACCTCGCGAACACTCGATCGCCAAGCGCGTACGCTCAAGGGACTTTAACGCTAACCACTACACCACGCCACGCTGCGGCCACCGCGGTAAAAGGACGGGGGTTTATATGCACCAATGCGTCGCTACGTGCTCTGGCGTATTCGTGCAGTGGAAGTCGTATTAAAATGTAGCGTTCACTGATACGTAAGGAGACATTTTTTAAAATGACATTCGTGACAATATATACGGGGTCACTCAAGTTATTTCTGGGAGCATGCTTGAAGCGAATTTGCGTGCTTGGTACAAAAGATAAAACTGTTCCGGATATATTCGGCACTGGCGCCTCAGTGACATTTAAAGAATCTTGGTGCGCATAATACCCGAGTTCTATTGATGTTAGCCGTCAGCCTGTTGCCTTTCGTGGATTGAACGAGTTTTCAACGTCAAGATTCGCTTGCCGTGGAACTCCGTGCCGTGCTCGGAATCCATCCGCGGCAACCGCACAGCGACGTAGCCGATTACCGACGGAGAATCGCCGTGTTCTCAGTAACGTCGCTGGCTGCTTCACCGCCGACGGTTACCGGGCCGGTAGCCGATATCGTCACTAAGCCTATTCAGTTTATTTCGAAGCCGTAGTCGACCGTCCTTCAGAACAAACCGCTCACGCTCATATGCCAGGATGTTTTACCTGTTACCGTCGTTGGCTCGACCCTCTCCCCGTAATAATACACACTGAGATGAACAAGCGCTGATAATCGTGGTATTGTCAGCCGTATATACAATACGCGAACACGCCCGAGCAGGTGCGGTACGCCGTGCACGCACTGCAGATGAACTTCACTTGTAAAGGAACTCATCTTGGCTCTAAACGTTGGATAGTGCACGTCGCTACCCTTCAAATGAATGACACTACCCAGTAGACATTATTTTAGCTTCAATAAAAAATGTGGGCGACGTTTGCGTCGACCATGGAAGCGAGGAGCTGGCGCTGATTGCATGCAGCTTCGCAGTCGCTCGGCGGACTGCGCCCCGGAGGAAATGCCGTTTATGTTGGACGCCACTCGCGCGACATACGTGACTCGTGAATTCGGCTGTGCACGCTGGAGACGTGGCTCGCGGTTCGCCGTTCTCAGGCACGCAGTGCGCAGGCAGGAATTTGATGCTAACATGGACTGGATCTTATACCCGGCAGAACTTATCGCAGAAATATTTGTGGCGTTCTGTTAGGACTCTATCAGTGGCCATATTTTTGAGAACATCTGGATTCACGCTGAGCGGTCTCGCCGCGCTATTTAAATCACTTGACACTCATCTCAAAGCTACTATATTTTTCACATAAATTTACTTAAACATTTTCTGGAAGCGCGAATCCACGCAATGTACTAGTATTGGTGCGAAAGGCACTTTCATGAGCATGCAGTGCCTTGGACAAATTTCACGTTTTGATAAATTTTTGACAAATATCGCCGTGATTCTTACGGCGGAACACGCAAACATTTACGAGCTACATCCACACAGCTGCATTTGCATGCGCACGCGACTGGGCAATGTTTGTTGTGCTAGAGTGCATGGGATAGCCTTCTGGAATTTTTTACGCATACACGCACCTAATTTTTTATGTGCGGATTACCGAGACGCGTTGCGTACAGCAGAAAACCAGAACGTAGTATAGTGCTGCATTAATAGAAAATTAATTTGCCACCACCGAACAGTAGGTTCTAGTGTTGCAGAGCTATGCGCAGATGCTAAAAGACAAGGTATGGTCTACGAAGGATGCAACTTTTGGTGCAAGCAGGATTTTTTATTTTTTTTTATTGCGCACATGCAAAGCGGTTGCGCCTCAGTGTGGCAGTCGTCAGGAGGAACTTAAACTGTTAAATTATGACATATCGCAAGAAAGTTAACGTAGACTGGCTATTTGTCGAACATGGAGTGTTTAACGATTTCTGAACTTTTTAAGCCAATGCAGCGATGTTATACGAGGTACACCCACCGGCGTGCGCGCTTCGCCCTGGCACATATGTACGCTCCAGAGGATGGTCATTTAATTATGCAAATATTGTTTGCCAGACTTAGGCATTGCTTACCGCGGATTTAGGAGAAAAGGTTGAACGGTTTTGCGAAGTCTAGAACACCTTGTGGAAGCTCTACTGCCTGCACTTGATTTCGACAGCATGCCGTTAATAATAGCAGAACGTTAAATTAGATAAGTACATTTCACGGCAAACGATTCGGGCATTTGTCCAAGGAAGCATTTTGTTTTTTATCACTACCAACTTATCTTATGTCCACTTGAGGACGAAGATCTCTACACTAATCCCCCATTGATCCTATGTAGCGTCTTCATTACTATTTTTGTGTGTTTGTGGCATGCACAAGAACGAAGAAAGCAGTCAGGTTGCGGTATCCCTAATGCGGACTCCCTTGACGTCAAGTGGCAGGCCGTGTAGTGGTTGATTGTTGGCTAACAGTTTTAGAATTGTGTACGCACACGTTGCGTTGGCTGGGCACGTACGCTATACTGTATTCGGAAAGTAACGTGCGTATACCAGTGTTTCGTCTTTGACAGATGCGCAGTGGCAACACAAGAAATTGTACACACGAAGCTCTGGTTACCGTATGCTAATACTACCTCATTTTAACCAGTTGGGATTTTTTTAACGTGAACCGATTACATCACATAGGAGCGTTTTCGCGCTCAGTTCCCCCTTGATGGGTACCTAGATTAACCATTAACAGTGAGCTTGTAAACGATAAGCATGCAGTGTGTTTAGACATGCGTATAAAATTTCGCATCGTTTTTTTTTTTTTTTTTTTTTTTTTTAGTAGCGGCGTTTAAAGCATAGACGCACCGCGTTCCCCATATTGTACCGTTCAGCGGAATCATTTCGGTTGAGAATGACTTCACGGACCATACCAGCTTCATAGTTCAAGAGTACCCGCTGTGTCTAGCGTGTATAAGCATGCGAGAAACAGGTACTGCTCAGGTGTAAAAATAATTATTTATTGTAAAAAAATTCAAACAGCGCTAAAAGAAATGCTCAGCGCTGAAGGAAACGATAAACGTGCGATCCGATGTTTTTTTTTTTTTTTTTGGACAAATTTATTTGGTGCTTAACGAATACCTTTCATTTTTCAATGTGTCTTCAGCAGCTTCCCGCCGGTAAAACACCTGGGAAACAACTGGGTTCATAATACTCTGCACAAGACGAAGTATTGAGCATACCCATTTGGCTATGTGAGGTCCTTAACATAGTACATCGTCAAGCGCCAAATAAGGGCTTTCTCTAGAAGTGTGCCAAGCGAAGGTTTCACATTCTCTTGCACTTGATCGCAGTAGAACGCCTTGTTGTCGTACTCCCTCCAAATTCAGCGGTCAGGTGATGGGCGGGCTGCTGGCATGTCATCCTTACGGAAAAAAAGAAAAGCAGAAGACACATGCGACGTTATGTTCTTAGATTACCTGGTGCTTTCGCCCATCACACAAAAACTTCTACCTAGTAAACGGACGTTTCCAATCTATTATACACCTTGTCGAATTTTGTGTAGACAGCGTCGCAGAAGTTAGAAATATGAAAGTGTTTTCAGAAATTGCTAATGAAGCTTTCTAATGGTGTTTTAACCATAATCTTGCTACAGGTATGAGAGAAAGCGTAGCATGATTTCCTCAGATATACCCATCGATCTTGATATACCCATCGACCTTGTTGAACTTCTCCATGAAACTTCCAGTTTCTCTTAAAAGTGAAGCTCTGTTTCTAATGTCGGCTGCAAGTCAAAACCACAGCACAGCCGCAATTTGATGAGAATCACGTACAAGGAAAGCAGTTTAACAATAGACTCACGATTCATTCGTTAAGTAAATAAAGTGGCAGGTAAACTTGGCTTGAAACTTGCTTGCACACTATTGCACAATATTGCAAACGAATTTACTTTAATACCAGGGGAATGCCAGTTACGGCAAATATTTCAATGGTAGGAGCCAATGCATGATTAAAAATTAATTCGCTGCGGCGGGACAATGCTCGGCTTCGATATTTAGATGGGAGTGAAACACACACACACAAAAAGAAAATGAATAAAAAACAGAGAAAGATCGTATGCTCAGTTACGGCATTGTAAACAACACCACGGCCGGTGTTGCTGCTGCTGCTGCTGCTGGAGACCCTGCAAGGTGTGAGCTCCTGGCCAGTTGCTCGATAAAATTGCGCCTGGCTCTTGTGTTAGAAGGTTTTGTCACCTGCAAATGTATTCAAATTCTGTGTATACTAACACCAGGATGAACGAGAATTATATCCCTTATTACGACTGCTGTACGCACTTCACTTCTCTGTAATAACATTAACAATGAGCAATCCAACATAAATAATAAGCTGCCAACGAAAACAACAGTACTTTTATACAACCACGGTTATATATCGCTGTTGCATCGCATGGAATGATAGATGAGAGAACAAAAATGCCATCAATTAGCTAACGCCTAAATTACATATGACGCATTACTTTACCTTCATCGAGATCTGCAGTTTGCACAGGCACCACAGCTGGTGCATGATGCACTGATGTACTTGCGCACACTTGACTTGGCACTGCATAAGACCAATGGGCAAATGTGACCAGACACCACAGAAATAAGTGAAGGGACACAGTAAATACGCACATGTATTCACGAGCATGAATGAGGCTGGCTTTAAAACTTGTTAGAAATTCGGCCGCAAACCGCGTTTTAAAGACTGTCGCTATTCAGAAAGTGAAATTGCTGATTTTGCCTCCTAAAAACATGACATGAAGCTAGTCGCATCTATGAGCGCCTGATCCAATGAAACCTAATAACGTCTTCGGTACTCGTAAGTGCAGTTTCATTACTTTTTGATTGTGGAAAAATTTTTCCGCTTCCTAAAGGTAAAAAAAGAAATGTAAATGCCAACTATAACGACCTACCATGCAAGCAGATCCTAATATCATTCAACTGCTAGCAAAAATATGATTCCTTTGATTGACGCACTGTATCATTGACCATAAATGCAGAGAACAGTTGCTAGCCGAAAGATAAGAAGCCACGCGAGAGCTAAAATTACACAGCTTGTCAAGCAACACGCATTGATCATCTCGGTGACACCTGTAAAGAGCGACGAAAGCTTCTGAATTGTATGAGAGTTCACAATAAATGCGACCAGCGCGATAACACGTGCGCGACTATAGAGACGGATGACGATTACAACAAAGATAAGCACTCGTATACTCCTAAGTTGCTCGTACGCATACTCGTATAGTTATTTCAAAAGCCGTCAAAATAATATTCTGGCGGTTCAATGCAGTCATTCATATACATAAGCGTAAGCATGCAACAATGTGAACGCTAACAGCACGAACATATATGTGAAGAAAGAACAGCACTCACCCAGGCAGGTATGATGCGCCTGGCTGTGTCCGCAGTGTGCGCACCAGCTAGACAGAAATGGCGCGAAAGCGTCGTGTAATCCTGCAGCCATTGCACGTCCAAGGGGATGTCGCTATGTCCTCGCAACACCCCCTTAATATTGAGATAAGAGAACTTTTCCATGGCGGCCGAGTACCGGCTCACGCGGCACGCTCAACAAACCACACCAACCTATCAAACATCCGCCGCTGTCGTGGAATGCGCTAGAACTAACCCATGTCGCGCCAAGAATGCAACCCCCTTCCCGTCGCACAATATCTTCGAACTCTCGTTTTTAGCTCCTTCCTTTCTTTTCTCTGCGCAAAACCGCAGAAGCGGAGTGCAATGGAGAGCGTACCAGCCCCTATTCTCTCTCACGCACGCAAGAGAGGGTGCGTAGTTAGCTCTATGCGCATACCTACTCGCAGCATAACTCGCCTTTGCGGCTGACGCTATCGGCGCATGCGTATACACCGACGCTTGAGCCGACAAGTTATAACACGCGGGAGCATACGCTGAGCTGTAGCCAGGATTCTCAATTACGCGGCCCGCACCGACGCGCCACTAATACTGCAGGCCGTCTATAAGGCGGCGGTGAAGGGTGCACGTTTTTTATATACACTCGTCACGGCTAATTCCTTTTCGAAGGCCTACTATAGCCGGGACTTTTCCTGAGTTTTGAAGCGTCCCGCCTACAGGGCATGCGTTAGCCAGGATTTGATAAAGAGTGTATGTCCGCTCAACTGCACCGTGAGCCCCTTTTTACAAGAAATTACCGTAACTATGTTAAAGTACAATTGTTAGCAAAACATGCGCCCACAAAGCGTAGATATTTGCCACTTAAAACACCCTGCTGTCGATTCCATGTTCGGGCATCACCACCTAGATTCTGGGTCGGGCCTCAGTCGGGCCTGATCTGTGGTCGGGCCGGGCCGGGCCGGGTAGGCGAAATTTTTTCTCGAGTTCGGGCCGGGCCCGGGTCTCATTTTGAGTCACCGTTCCGGTTTCGGGCGGGTAAATTTAAACGAGGTCCGGGCCCGGACCGGGCCCGGACCGAAAATTACGGCTCGTGCAGTGCAGTGCAGTCCACAGGGCGTCTTGCGTCGCCAGTGAGACGACGCAGATGCTGCGCTGGCCACCACGCAGTGTGGCCCACGTCTTCCGTCTTATTAATTTCCCCTCGTGTGGCTTCCCGTGCGTTTCACCCAACGCCGCCCGCATTTGACCCAACTCTCAAATCTATTGCTCCTCTGAACTCAAGAGCAGCCTATACACAACGCAGGTTGGAAACTCAGCGCCTTGAGTCCCCAATTCTGAAGCTCTCTATTTAGGTTGGTGTGCTGTCAGATAATCGCAAAAATTATAGTGGTGCATTCATACATGTGTCGCAATGCTCTGACGGCGATGTCAGTGTAGTATTTCAGTTTAAAAGCTTCAACAAAATGGTGCAGTGTTTAAGTTGTAGCAATAGGTGCACTTGTGGCTTTGAGCGAAAGCCGCCGATTGATTGAAGGCGACTGCGTTAGTGGTGTCGATTGCAGGTGACGAAGTAACTGAATGTGTTTGGGCTTGCGACATGTTGTATCATTAATTTGTAACGGGCAGCGTGTGTTGTACACGCTTTATCCATACAAACAACAGCAGCGCACCACTTGTTCGCTTCTGCTCATTGTGATATGCTGTTCGTTGTTGCGCTGTCGCTGACTTTGGAAAACTCGTCTTTGTCAAAACTGCCATTTCCACTTAAACACGGTGCACGTATGCGAATTATTGAGTGAATTGCGCAAGTCCTGTATGTCGTTGCCTAGGAATACTTTTTTCAAGACCCTTTACTGTTCATTTTTGCAATGTTCGTGTAATAAAATCGTCTACGCGCTGTTATAGTGTACATACTGCTGTAAACAATCACTTTTATTGGTCACATTCATGTCTGTGCTTATCGTTTCGACACGAAGGTGGCATGGTTAAGAATAAATGATCTGGTGTCTTGTACACGTGACCTTATCCCAACTATACTCGCCTCGTCAAGCTGCGAGTTTCATCGTAAGTGCATTTCATTATACCACATCTCAGCGCACTATCGCTTGTGTGGTTCAAAATGAATCGAAGTATAAGTACCTCTTACTACTCTGTGAAACAGAAAGTCATGAAGTTCTGTGAACAAAACCACAGCGTCGTATATCCGTATAATGGCGACACAAGACGCATTGCGCAGTTCATTAGCAGCCTATCGTTCCTTGCCAGCGAGCGCTACGTTTGAACTACAAGTAATTTGTGGCATTCTGCTAGGCCAAACAACATACGGCTACGTAAAGGCAAGTTATTCACTCAAGCGATGTTTCTTCAAACGCTTCGACAACAACATTTCAATGCGAACGAGCCAACGCTGTAGGCAGAACTCTGGCCTGCATTTTAACCGAAGATATCGTAGTCCACCGGTCCACTACAAGGGACAGCTGTGTAATGAGCGCTCCCTGCACCTGTAGCCTGAGTACAAATATGGAGCCGTCTACAGAGTGCTTATTCACAAGTCACTATTATTTCCATTATTAAATCTTCTTCCAAGCCGCCCCTAGAGTATCAGTGTATCATTACAACTAAATACAACCAGAATACCGAAGCTTCGAATAGAATTTTGTGCAACCTTATTTCGCAGCATAAAGTATGCCGTTTCGCTCGTTATGCCTCAAAGGGACATTACAGCGTAGGGTTGCATGTCAAGCACACATTGCTACATTGAACACGTGTACCTAAAAGTAGCATTTCTTATTTTCGAGACAATGTTGTAAGTACTTACATGCGTCCACTAGCGCTTGTAAATCACTCTGTGTGCAGTCATCGAGAAAACACAGCCCGATGCGAATGAATGGCACTTGCATCTCTGTAAATGCCCCAAAGAACTGAACGAACTGAAAGAGAAGTGAACAAAACACAAGATCAGCTGACTTCTGTGATTTTTTTTTCTGTCATTCCTTTTGGTGAATAATGGTGAACACCAATTATGAGCTCTCGGTTTTCGTATACGTTTAGACAGAACGGTCAAAATTTGATATTGCTGTTACATGTTACATGTTCGGTCGGCTATCTTCCACCAAAACAATTTATCTAACGATATTTTGTGTTGCAATAACATTGACTCTTTCGCGAACTGCATACTGTGTGTCGAATTTTCACTATGAATTTTTCCCCTGTCTATGTACTCTTATTTATACTAACGTACTTCTGTGCCCGCTCCTACACGTGTCGTGAAGGGCGTGCAGTATATTGAAATATCAAAAAGAATTACTTCTCACAGGAGCGCTAAACAATGCTACACGAAAGACAACAGATGGGCAGCCATCTGTTGTCCTTGTGCCATTGTTTAGACCTGCTCCGAAAAGTTGAAACCTTTAGGCATACCGACATAATGCAAAAGCATCTAGGTACCTTCGGTAAGCATAGCGTCAATATTATTTCCGTTAACAGACCCATACCACCCAAACTGAAAATTCATTGAAATGGCGGTGAGCTTCTTGCGCAATCTGAAGAAATGGGCAACGTGCACGTCGCAGTAGACGCATCCGACGGGCATCCATTCGCCAACCGGATATAAAACAAAAGTTTAATTAGCAAGGCCTCCGGGAGGTGCCTCACTGGGTAGCATTCCACTATTCGGCAATGTCTCATAAAAGGTATGTACCGCCCTTGAAGTGAAATCAAACCAGGTAACGGCGGCCTCGTCAACGCAGACCACCTGACTAGGCACGGCCGTGGGCTTTCGTGCTGCGCACGAAGTTAAGCGACACCGCCGGCAGTTGTCAGCATTCAGCGTAAAAGCAACGCGACCATGGGGCACTGAACAAAATGCTAACTTGAAAAATGAAAATTGTTAGTTTGTTCATTCATCGGATATTGTTGTTTCAGCACGTCATTTGGTGATGTGCCTACAAGAAAGGTTGAAAAACGCCAGGCCTGCGCGGAAAGTGCAGCACAGTCGCAGCGAAAGCTCGAAGAGCGGCATTTCTAGAGCCCGTTATAAACTCTCTTGTGGCTACTAATACAACTACACTAGCAACGTATCCACTACGTCAGATATTATAACTTTTGTAAAGTTCGGAAGCACCCACCACGACATTACTCGTCATTCTGCGGAGAAGCGAGGTACCATCTATAAGGCATTATGTGCAGTTTCTTGATGCGACGGCTGATGACGATGAAGAATTATGACTGAGCCTTTTGTAATGGGTTGGAAGCTTTAAATGACCCACTAGTTACGTAATTCTCATTGTGTGAAGCCCGGTTGTTATTTCACTCTCCCACCACGCTTTATAACATACGCTAACGTGAGAAAGAGATAGAGAGAGGGGAATTAACTTTATTGAGACCCTGAGGAAATGGATCATGGGAGCCTTATGGGCTTCCTTGGTCTTATGGGCTTCCTTGGCAACCACTAGAAGTGAACTTGCGAGGAACCCACTACGCTATAAATCATAATTTTTGTAACGTAAGGAAGCAGCCACTACGCAATTTTCGGTCATTCTGCGCAGAACCGTGGTATCTGCTAAACACCTGTCAGGTATTATGTGCGCTTTGTTGATGCTGTGGATAATGACGATGAAGAATTATGGCAGAGCCCTTTGTAATGGGCTGGAAGCATTCAACAACTCACTCGTTGCGCAATTCGCATTGTGTGACGCCTCGTTACAGAATTCGCGTTGTGTGACACTTGGTTGTTATTTTACTCTTCTATGACGCACCACAACAGATGTTAATGTGGTTCCTTCCCGACATGAAGCCTTTGTAGGGTCTTTTTGCAAAGCAGTGCCGAGCACCGGCATGGCTCTGAGGTAGTATACTGGGCTCGCAACTGGGAGGGCTCAGGTTCGAACCTCGTTCTATCCTGGAATTTTTTTTCTTATTTCGAGCGATAGTGGTTACGGACACCGGCGGCAGACAACTACGGCGCCAGAAAACAGCCCTTGTTGTGGTCTCATAACGGCTTTCGCTGTAAAATTGAAAGCAAGCACAAACAAAACAGGCTTTTTTATTTACCAGCCTGTGACAGTGTTCTTTTTTTTTTTTTTTCGAAAGTCTGCCCTTAGGCATAATATTTATTCAGAAATACCATTAACCAAATGCAGAATGGACATTCTCCCCAAAAAAGAAACAATAATAAGACATCCGAGGTTGCTCAAATCACTGCACGACAATAAATTTAAATATTTAGAAAGGCCGTCAGTGCAGAAATGGCTTCCTCTCTGGGTTTTCGTCATTTTAAATATGTATGGAATGCTTTCATTTTGAATAGAAGCGTTCCATATTGTTGCGTAAGCGAGAACGTTGGAATAAATAAGGTTATAGGCCACGCACTTCTTATTATTGAGGCATTAAGCTGCAAGAGCTGAACGGTGCAAGAAAGACAAAACAATGGATTTCTATTGCATAATTTGCGATTCGTAACTATAAAGGTCTTGACAGAGCGTAGGCCTGGTCGTGTTGGCAATCCATTTTGCTATTTTAGCGCACTGTTAAGCAAGACAGAGGATAGGCTGCGGAGACAACAGCGACAGGGCAACAAAGCGAGACCGTTTCTGTGTATTATCACATACGGTTGTCCAACTACCGAGCAACAAGCCGCCAACGGCACACTTCCGTACATTTGTCTATCGTAGACGACTGTTGAAAGGCCGTCGGCAGTATGCTACTCGTGTTGTTATATGGAAGAGTTGCCCACGTGCCACAAACGCCAACAGACCCTTAAAATAGCTGCGTTTAAAAGTGCCATTACACAGTATAACGCATGCCGCACATCTGCGGTATCTGCGCATTCACGGAATCAATCTAGGGAAAAATATTTTTTTTGGAACGAAGATCGCATTTTTACATGCGCGGAATGAGGAATGTCAGTATCTCACCTTCGGATGTAGAAGGGATGAGACAAATTTCATATCTTCCTCTCCGATCGAGTCTCTCTTCAGGTTGAACAGCAGGCCGCAGTATTGGCCGTGTGAGACCACATTGCCATAGGCATCTTGTACTTCCGTCTCCAGGCACTCGTCGAATGCCCCGATGTCAGCACGGGAGAATTGTAGCACGCCGGTCGGGTACTTTCCGGTCGCATCTAATACTGCAGGCGCATCAGAACGTTGGGGGGGGGGGGGGGGGAATCGTGCATGCCATCGTTACGGTTCTCTCATCACCAACAATTCTATAAAAATAATGATGCAGATCTAATTCACAACTAACTAAAGGACCCAGTTAATTTACCACGCATTAAACGTGCTACGTTTAAGCCCAACAACAACAACAACAACAACAACAACAACAATAATAATAATAATAATAATAATAATAATAATAATAATAATAATAATAATAATAACAATAATAATAATAATAATAATAATAATAATAATAATAATATCTGGGGTTTAAAGTCCCAAAACCACGATATGATTGAACCAACAAGATCTACAAGCTACGGCGGAATTCAGACAAATGTCTCTTCAAAGTATTGCTGACGACCCGCTACGGCGGTCTAGTGGTTATGGTACTCGACTGATGACCCGAAGGTCACGGGATCGAATCCCTGCCGCGGCGGCCGCATTTTCGATGGAGGCGAAAGTGCTTGAGGCTCGTGTACTTAGATTAAGGTGCATGTTTAAAGAACACCAGGTGGTAGAAATTTCCGGAGCCCTCCACTACGGCGTTCCTCATAATCATATCGTGGTTTTGGGACGTTAAACCCCAGCACCCTTAGTATTAAAGTATGTGGGGGCGCTATCACCCCCTGTAAAGTCATTTGCGCTTCATGGCGCACGCACTTCTCGCGAATTAGCCGCGATTAGCATTGACAGCCGCCGAGCGAGTGGTGGCGCTGTGCTCAAGCTATTTAGACTTAGCGCGGTGGCGCCGGCAGCGCCGCCTGGAAGGTTAGGCCGGCGTACAGGAAACAGAAGCGAAGCTCTTTGGGGTTTGGCGGCGTGCGCAGGCGGACGTCTCCCGCGGTGGTGGTGGTGGTAAACATTTTATTCAAGAAGCTCACAAGAGAGCTGCTGTGTGCCTGAGTGGCAGTCCCTAGTCCGGGATGCCATTGGAGATGGCCGCCGCCCGGGCGCGCACCACGAGGAGCGTTGCGCATCCAAGGTAGAGCAGCCGAGATCAGGTACTCCTCCCAAGCCTCTCTAGTTGGGATGGGGAAGGGGGATGAGAAAGAGAGAGGAGTTGCAGGACATGAAGCCACGATGTGAAAGGTGTCGGCGAGGACCTGACAAGTCGGGCACGTGCCAGAGATTTCCGGGTTGAAGTGTCGGGCGACCCCCGGACTCAGGAAAGTATTAGTCTGAAGGCGGCGTAGTATTCGTTCGTCTGCTTTCGCCACACCGCGAGCAGGGCCAGGGTAAGGTCGGCGCGAATTGCGATAGTAATCCAGGATATCACGATAGCGTGTGAGACTCGTGTTTCCAGGATCCGACTCAGGACATCGAAGAGCAGCGGCATTCGCCGCCTCGTTGCAGGGAAGTCCTGCGTTGCCTGGAGTCCAGACTATTCTAACGGAGTCAGGGCTAAAGCACCAGGACGTGGCTTGAAGGAGAGGAGCAGCCAATGGGGTGATGGAACCCTGGATCTATCGAGAACAGGCTGAGCGCGAGTCCGTCAAGATAGTGTGAGTGGTGGGGTGGGAGGCGGCCAGAGCGATGGCAACCTCCTCTGCATGAGTAGCACTGTCGGCTCTAAATGAGAGGCCGTCGACGTGGTGACCTGCGATCAGAGCGGCCGTGTAGTGACCCGAGGGGGAAGGGCCCGAGGCGTCTACATAAAATACGCCGGGGCGATCGGAGTGACGCGCCTGAAGGGCAGCAGTACGCGCGTGCCTTCGACCGGAGTGCTGTTCGGGGTCCATGTTGCGGGGGAGTGGCTTCACCCATAACTTCTGGCGCCAGATTTCCGGTACTGATGATGGAGATGCCGGGTCACAGATTGTGTTGAGGCCATGTCTGTGTAGCAGGCGGCGCCCGGAAGGCGTCTGCGACAGACGATCAGGTTGGTTGACGCGATGGGCTTCCCGCAGCTCCGCGAAGGAGTTGTGCACCCCCAAGGCTGCAAAGCGGCTATTGGAAGCAGGGTTGCCACTGACTTTCGAGTAAATGTCGCCAAACGACGAGCAAAAATCGCCAAAAGTCGCCATCTGTTTACAAATTTCGCCAAAAAAGTCGTCATTCTATATATGTGCGGCATACCTAGTAATAAAAATTTCCACTCACGTAGAATACAGTACCATCCAATACCCTTAAATTATACTGACGTTTCTCAATGCCACTAGTATTACCCGCTTCACCATGGGAGTCCATGGTGCTGCTTCTCCGACTAGCCGCAAGATGTGCGTGGTGGCGCAAGGGTGAATGAATGAAACGTTCATGATATCCTTCCATCCCTGTCTACTTGTTTCAAAGGTAACAGTGTAGTAAACCTTGGGCGAAAACCGTGAAAGCGTTGTTTGTAGACACCTTCACGTACCCTTATATGAATTAAAAGGATTAAAAGGTTTAGTGGAGGTAACACGACAGAATTCCTACAGGAACCGATCGTTAGTGATTCTTACACCTTTTCGGTGTGAACTAATATGATACCGGACGCCACCGACCTTTTCTTGTAATCACTTATATCTACACGCGTCAATCCGATGCGTTATTAATGAACAAGTAGACAATGTCAAATGTTATATAGCAATTCTTTTCATTGCACACGCTCATCGAGAACAGTGGAAGATGCCGCAATAAATATTTTTTATTGCACAAATAGCCGCGTATCCGCTTCTCTTCGCTATTCCAAAACAGTCCTTGCGAGCTGAACTGGGGGTACTGCAATGTGAATAAGTCGCCAAGCTATTCAGAACAGTTGGAGGTTTGGCGGAGCAAATGGTCGGAACACGCGCACCACCCGTCGTCTAGCCCCTTCAGAAGCGAAACTTTAGGGAAGGTTAAGCGCCTAAAGCCATAGACTTACAGTCAAACACGGCCCCCTCGCGGTTTCAAAGGCAGTCCGCTGAGTTACATTTTGCTAGAATGGTTCTGGGGGACGTTCAAGTATCTCCTGCATCTTGATGAATTGGACATACACACGACTTACAGGACGAACATACCGAATGACGCGTAATGTGCACATTCTACTACAGTAAAACCTCGGTGATACGAATCTCGCGGGGTCACCAAAAAATATTCGTACCATCCGAAATTCGTATCACCAGAAAACATGGAATATTAGTATGTGACAAAAGAAGGTTGGCATATGTTTTGATTTATTGTTTCTCAGGGTCGCAGCGGCGTCATGAACAGCTCTGAACGATTGCCAGTGAAGTGTTTAGATGTCAGCGATGTACTCATAAATATACCGTGCGTGCGCGCGTGTGTAATTAATGAACCAGATGTGTTGTGACCCGTGATCGCTAGTAAACCCTTCATAATCTTAGTACGCTTTTCCGCATCACACAGGAGCACTACGACAAAAGTGACTTAAGAAGCGTTTTGCACGCGATAGATGAAGGCCAGAAAATTTTAGAACCACTGTCCTTGTTGCTGTTAATTTCTTATCGCGGTGGTCTTGGCGGTGTTTTTCGGGAGATTTACGGCCGTGCCCGCACAAATGGGAGGTTTGCTCAAAATTCGGGAGTCTCCCGTGCAAATCGGAGTTGGCAGGTGTGCGACCGCCCACTTCGTCTCTTGGGGTCCTCGTCCCCCTTTCATAGGACGCCTGATTGCGAGGACATGTCTTGCATCAACATGCGAGGCACGTGTTAACACAGTACAACGACGCCGATGCCTCAAACACAGCAGCACGCGTCGATGCGTTGAAAAAAAAAAAGAGATAGAAAAAAAAAAGAAGCGCCACGCCAACGCCATGTATAATCTAAAAACCAAAGCGCATTAAGTCTCCAAGATTTGCGCGCACAATCTCGGAGGCAACGACGCACCGCAGATGGTCGCGTAGCCAGTTTTTCCGCGACCGCACGTAGTTTCCGCGTCTTCCGCCAAAGCGCGGGCAGCACCTCTACCTACCTTTGCGCTAGTGTACGTTCGTATCAAACGTCGCCGGGTGAAAATCGGTTCGCAACAACCCAACTCCGTTATATTGCAGGCTAATAGGACTTGGCCGGGACCACAGGAAAATTCGTATCACCCCGACATTCGTACGAGCTGTGATCGTATCACCGAGGTTTTACTGTAGTCGGTCTAAAATCAAGAAAAATACAGAGAATGTTGCCGCTCATTCGCTGGGAAGACACTGCGCTTAGGATGCATAACTCAGTGTTGACCTAAGCCGAAAATCGCCAAAAATTCGTCATGTCACCATTCATAATTTTAGGTCGCCACGGGCCTCTTAAATCCGCCAATTTGGCGAAAAGTAGCCACCATTGGCAACCCTGATTGGAAGTGGCGATGGGAAGGTCCAGCGCGCGCTTATACACGGAGCGGAGAAGAGTATCTAGTTAGTGTTCGTGGTGACGACGCAGGCGAAGGTAGGGTGAGGCATAGAGGACGCGACTGGTCACAAACGCTTGGGCCAACCGGAGGGAGTGGCTCCCTCGGAGGCCGCCACGCTTGGTGGAGACCCGCCGGATCATACGACACACTTGTTCGCTGGTGTGTCGGTGTCCCGCGGTTGGTCCATGGGGACAATACCACGGCTCGCTTCCCGTGGGCCTCTCGAGGTGAGTCCAACGTCGGCAACGCCGTATATTCGCGGTTCATTGTGTGTGTGTGTGTTACGTTTTCTGTGTATTGTATTGGCATTGTATAAGGGTATTTAGCAAGTTAACTAGTTCTGTATCAGATTCGGTAGGCGTGCTCGCTGTATGTAGAAGCAGAGGTGGAACGAGGGAAACATGCGAGTGACTGCATACGTGCATTCCCTTTATTGTGGGGTACTAGGAGCATGAAGTTCATACTTTACACTTTACCCCCCCCCCCCTCCCATTTCCGCATTTTTATCTGGTAAAAATCTGATCACACATGAATTTAAAGACAACACTTTGCGAGCAGTATGCTCAGGAATATAAAAAAAAAAACAGCAGAAACCGTCTATCAATCTTTGTCGCACTCGGGTCCTGTCACACTGAGGCACTAGCCTTTTTCTTTTATCGGGAGCTTAGAACCAGTGCTAGGCCGTATTCGTCAGTATAGTTCTCTCGCTACCAATGATTTTCTACAGCGAACTTGTGCATAGAATTGACAGAGAGGAGATTATAGGGCAATGCATGTCCGCAGTTGTCACCGAATACAGCACACTGTCTTTATCTGCTTACTGCTCGGGCAGCAGTTAATAAAGCCGCACACTCCAGAGCCATGCGCACGGGGGGGAGGGCGAGTGGGTGGGTAGTGGAGGGGGGCAGGGGGGCTGTCCGTCTCCCCTAATCACCTAAAGGGGGCGCCAGTTCAGCGACATACCTTTACTCATCTGACCTTTAACAGCGGAGCTGTTTAAGTTTTTTGTTATGCCGCGTGGCGTGAGCAGGACCTTGGTCCAGGTTGCCTTTGCTACGTTGAGCCTAGTTAAGCCAAAGTAAGTATAAGTAAACCTAATTAAGCATAGATAAGTTTAATACGCAGGACCTGTCCGGAAATTAGTAGGACTGAATTTTTCGAAAAAATCTATTGGCAATTTAGACACATCGACTTAATAGTTTTCAAAATATGCCCATTCTGCATCAACACGGCGTGTCGAGCCACTCTGTGAATCACTGAAGGACGCCTGGAAAGCAGAAACTGGAATGCTCTTCAGATTTCTCGTTACGACCTATTGAAGGGCCTGGACCGAGCCATGGTGCCGCCCTTTCATGACCCTTTTCGGTCCAGGGAAGAGGAAGAAGATTGAACTAGCGACGTCTGGATTGTAGGGTGGCTCGGGAAGCTCTGTGATGTCACGTTTGGTCAGGAAGTCCCTGACAGCGAACGTGGTATGGCTGGGCGCCTTGTCATGACTTTTTCGCGTTGAAGGGCTTCCTGACCGTTGCTCATCTTCAATTTGCTCTCTTCCCTCCCAAAACAATTTGTGCCACTCAGAAACGCTTCATCGACCCGTGGCACCACTACGATAAGCAGTCTCAATCATGTCATGGGTCTCACTCGCAGTTCTGCACAGTTCGATGCGAGACTTCACCGCGCAACACTCCTTTCACAAACGATTCGTCATCGGGATGACAAGGCAGCTTGAAATGGACTCACCTTAAACTCGATCTACCGTGAACGCTCGGAGACGACTGGCGACTGGTGCGCTGGTAGCTAACACCCCCCCACCGCACAACCGTAACATCCCCCTTCTTCACCACGTTCTCCCGGAAAAAAATCAGTGCTACTACTTTCAGGACAAACCCTGTAGCCTAACGAAGGCGAGCTCAATTAAGTTTAATTAAGACGAGCCTAGTTAAGCCTAACCTAGATTGCCTTTGCTATATTAAGCCAAGTTAAGCTTAGATGGGCCGAGTTGAGCCAGAGTAAGTATAACCATAACTAATTAAGCATAGTATCGCCTAATGGCACCGCATGTAGTTAAGACTAATAAAGCCAGAACTTAATTAAGCCCAATTAATCAAGTCACATCCCAATTAAGTTAGCGAAACCAAGTTCCGGGTGATACTAATTACTAGTACCCAAGTCTAGTTTATTTAAGCTTAATTACTCTTAATTAGGCTCCTACTAATTGAGACTAATTGACTTGTGTATGACTGAGGCAAACCAACCGAGATACTTGAGATACATGTGACCCAATGATAACTAAGCTAATTAAGCTAATGAAGGCCAATCGAGCCTAACATTGGTTTGTGATCGAATGACTGAGACCGAATCAATTCCGATAGTTGCCTATTGATAACCAAACGATACAATAGATAGTCAATCGATACTGATCGATAATAGATCGGTATCCATTGAAGCCCTGGTAAGCGCTCAGATAAGCTTACACATACTGGGATAATCATAGTCCAGTATGATCGAGCTCTTCCAATCAATCAATACGCAATCGATGGCCAATCATTACTGATCGATAACCAATCGATATGTCGTAGAATGTCGGAGAAGGACCGAGCCGTGACCTACATTCCTACTTGCTTTCCTGATTTTCTGCCGTAATAAACCTTTTCTGTCTCTGCTTTCCTGAAGAGCGTGTTGGAGTCCGCACAAGCCGGGACTATAGGGCTGACGCGCTGGAGTTTTGAGTACTGTGGCGGAGCCTGGTGGCGTGCGCCGAAGTTGCTTGGGTAGTCAAAAATGGACGCCGACCGGCGAGTTACGCAGTTGCTTTGAGCGTTTTACTTAATTTTGCGCCTAGTTTTCAGCCTCAAAAAGTGCTTAAAACGTACGCAGGAACTTGTCCGCTATGCCTGCAGAGTCTGACATGTTTGACGAGCGATCCCTGCTTCAACAAACCGTGCCGAAAGCAGGTCGTCCGGGCGACGGCTCTGAGCAGCGCGCGGTCCCGAAGCGCGGTCGCCGCCGTTATTGTTGCGTGGTTAATTGCCTCGAACATGGGGGTAAGGATCCTAATGTGCGGTTTTACTAGTTCCCCTGAAAGCCGTACGAAGTGGAGCGACGGAACCGCTGGATACGTGCCGTCGGACGCGTGAAGTGAGTACGCGAGCAAAACGTGGTTTGCAACGTAACGTGCTGATTACTTTTCGTACGCGCGTGCACGCGTTTATATATGTATATATTCCCTGTATGCAGTCCAGACGGCACGCCGTGGCTGCCGATGGCGATCACGAGGATATGCAGCCGGCATTTCGTGGGAAACGAGAAAAACGATACCATGAGTCACCCTGCGTATGTGCCTACGATTTTTCCGGCAGCTTACAGCCGGCTGCTTCCAGCGGCCGGCTGTAAACATTGCGCGCCGTCGCTTCTCGACCGCCACCGCACGCTGACATAATTTGACGAATTCCCTAGAAGCAAATGTTGAAAATTACGACCGTGCATGGGGAAAAAGTGTGTTTGCGACTGAATGCGGCAGAAAACGGCACACGGCGCGAATGTGCTCATTCGGGCCGCCGACGGCTAGCCTTCGTCACTGGACCTTTCTTAATTCCGTTTCGTCGTGTAATGCAAATCATTTCGGCTTTCTTAACAGCAATCTTTTCGTTTATGCACTGTCGTTAATCGCGCGAGCATGCCTCGTAAAACTTAACTCGAGTTCAACGTCGTATGAGATTCGCTGCACTTGCGAGTTGCAGCGCGCCGAAATGGTTCCTTCAATCTCCTGCACGTGGTAAACATACTTGACGAGCTTCTTGCGTTTACGCAGATTGCTTGGCCTGAAGAACTCAGCCACGCCTGAAATTGGCTGAGATCCAAAGCGCAGCACAACCGACAGCGGCGGCTCCATTGCGCGTCTGAGCTTAGTGCTGCATGCGGCCGCCAGTCTGACTACTCGAAACCAAAGAACTTATCGTAGGGGGCGCTTTTTAGCACCGTTTTCGCAGCGCCGCCTGGGCAGCCAGTCAGGCCTATACCTCGGAAACAACCACCTACCATTGGGATTCAGCCTTGCGCCACTTAGTGCAAGATCAGATCAGATCAATTAACTTTATTGATTGCCCAGCGAGTTGGTGGGATGGGCCTGGATCCCGCCTAGGCTTCAAGACGCCCACATTTTTTAATGCGTAGGGTTATGGCTACGCATGTTTTTGACGATAATAGCGGTCGAGGACACCTGTTATTGCATTCTAAGAACTCTTTACTTCTCAAGAAAAGCGGGGACTAATGGCAGGTCTTTGTGAGAAGCGCGTCATTGCTTCATTCGCATTTTTGCATCCATCGTTTTCTTTAGAACTAGATTAACCGGGGGGGGGGGGAGGGGGGGAGGCGGCGCTGCGAGAAAACTTGGCCCCCTTAACGGAGAACCCTGTGCACGCCAACGCAAATGCCCGTCCCCTTGAGCTAACGGAGACGTTAAACTGACCAAGGTCAGTTCATATTGTCGCCGATAGCTTTGGATGAAAAGCGATCCAGAATAAATTGTGAGTGACGTCAACAAGGGGGTTTATGGACGTTGCGTTGAAGCCCATCTGTGTTTGGAGGGTACCGATTGTATTAAGAAAACAGTTACTTTTGACGTTAAGAACATGAACTTTATTTTAGTTGGAATGGAATATTATGTGATGTACGAAAGAAATGCGATTCTCTTTCACTCGGCATTATTATTCAAATATGTAGTTTTATTAGCGACCTACGAATAAGAGGGCGCTCGCAACGGCTGTACAAAAGCGCGCTCATGAAATTAGTCTGCCCACAAAACACACCCCCACTGAAATTATTTCTCCTTTTCCCCTCTGTGTGTCGTCTGAATTCTGGTGACCCGTATTGTACGCTTGCTGAGCGCAGTGTTTCAGAGTTGGGTGGCATCTGAAGTGGAGGCGTTCATTGAAAAGTGGAGTGAGTCAGTGACACCGCATAAGCGCCGGAGTCAGCCATCTTCGTGCGACTGCCATGGCCGACAGACTCGTCGTCACTCGGGACGATGCGTCCGGCCCCGAACACTGAACACTTTCATCTGTACTCGAATAAAATAGATGACAGTGTGCTTGTGCAAATGTGAACACAGAACATAGTTATTTTGCAAGAATGCGGCACCGAAGACGTACACGTCCGCTGATCGCTGCATCCATCGAGTACAGGTTGAAACCTTCGATGCATTGCCTCGTGTCCGATAATGGTGCGCTTGAAGATATCGCACTAATCCGTAGCATACAAAGGAAAAAAAGAAAGAAAACAAGCCCTTCATTGACGACAAACTCGACGTCACCACTTTCTTTTATCAGGTATCTTTCACTTCCTCTCTATTTTCGCTTCCACTGGAAGTCTCCCCTCCTCACGTAAAGGGTGCAAAGCCGCATAAACTGCTGATAACCCTTTCGGGCGCCACCTAAGAAGAACTGTCTGCAAATGCATCAAACTCATACAACGTTATTTCAAGGCACTCAGTATCCTATTGCAACAAAAATAATGTCATAATATATATTCACTTATTTATGTTATTGTAATGAATCGTAACTTAACTGTAATTAAACATTCATGCTCTGTTTTGCATAAATAGAATCAAAACCCAGGCTAGTATCATGGTGCAAATTCGTTTTCGGTTATGCCTACGCTGAGTAAAGAAAAATTATACTTTTGACGTGGCTCGCGGGAAGCGGCACGTCAAACGTGGTAGTGCCTTCAGCAAAGTGATCATATGCAACAGTACACTGCAAAATGCAATTAAATTAAGACAAATTTATAATACAGGAGGTTAAATTCATCCAAAGCTTAATGCATCTTGTCCTTTGTTAGCCACTAGTCGATACAACTAGCAGAAACAAGTGGTATACACAACTGTGTACATAGCGTCTGAAAGGATTTAAACGCGTTCACCTTACTTTCACCTTACTCCAGCCTTCGTCTCATGAAAACTATAGCGGAATTCACACCTACTTGTGGCAACCTCAGAACGCCGCAACGCTTTGGATGGCAGACGCGCCTCGTCTTCTCGAAACCATTGGCAAAATAACAAGCGGATAAACTGCGATGAAGGCAAGTGAACTTCAATTTGCAGCAGCCTTGAATTCGTACGGACACCTTACGTATCTGGCTCTAGTGAGTGACATAATACTTGCCACTGCTTCTCGTGCATCGACAACATTTTAGAATCACTTTAACATAGTGGTCAACCTTAATTAATAGCGCCGTCCCCGAGCGTACACACACTCACCGCGTCTCTATTTGCGACCAGCATCATCTTTCAAAGGGCACCATCTAGAGTAACATAAATGTCTCTGAAAGGGAGCAAGGGCTCCGCTCCAGTGCTTTTTACCGATCTCGTTCACGTAAACTCAGAAGTAATCTAAAAAAGCCTACCCAATATGTTTTGGGCTACAGCATTCCAAATCCTCATCGAGGACTGTCAGGTCATGCAATAAAGTGCTGCATGTGTCGAATCCGCTCCTAGTTCATGTTATGCATGTTATGTCAGTCTGGTAATGTCAGCGGTAACGCTGTTATCTCCGCTTGCGCAGTCGGAAACACACAAAATGAAGTGAAACCAGTTGATCGCGCACGATAGTCATGAGAGACAAGGAAGAAGGGGTGGGCGGCTGCATGGCAAAGCAGTTTAGGAGACAATTCATAACTGATATTTCGCGTATTTGGCCCAATCGAAAGTATGTTCCGTAATGACGTCACGTGAATCACCGTTCTAGAAACGCCAGGAGAGAAAACGCGCTCGTGTCTTTTGTATTTTCAGAGGCTGGTGAGGGGACCTTTAAGCAAACACAGCTGCTGCAGCGAGCGAAGTGACCTTCGCGCGGTCTATGGTTTCAATCCAATCTTAGCGATGAACGCGCAACATGCACGAAGCTAAGGGCCTTCTGTTGAACCCCCCTGAAGAAAAAAGTGCGCGAGCATCTGCGACCACGAACTCTGGTGTAAAGTGCAGCACCGAAGGCGCGTAGCCAAACTTCGGCGAAAGACGAGCGGGGTGACGCCCTCTAATGTGCGCACGGTTGCATCAATATGATCGGCTGAGAAGAAGGTGGTTTTTGCCTTGGAGTCGTCTCAGGCAAATGCATGAGGGAATTAATTCAATGAATTTTCATTTCCGCTTTGTGCTTCAACCACAACAATAATAGTAGCTGGCGTTTTACGTCCCAAAACCACGGTATGATTTTGAGGAACGCCGTAGTGGAGGGATCCGTAAATTTCGACCGTCTGGTGTTCTTTAACGTGCACTGACATCGCACAGCACACGGGCCTCTACTATTTCACCTCCATCGGAAATGCAGCAGCAGCAGCTGGTATCGAGCCAGCGACCTTCGGGTCAGCAGCCGAGCACCGTAACCCCTGATCCACCGGGGCGGACTTTCAGCCACAACCGAAGAAAAACCAGTTTCTGGGGTTATAAACCATGCATGGTGTGGTCCCAGCAAGATATCCGTACAGTATTTTGGCGGCATTTTGTCGCGGTGCCTTCGTAATTCCAACTTTCTTTTTTTCCGCGAGCAAGGGTGTTCAGGCGTTTGGAGCGTTTACACAACACTCAGGATTACTCGACAATTTTATTCGTGCAGGCCAGCGCGTTTGAGACGCTTGGCATTTTTTCACAACGCTGACGGAGTGGGGCCGTTCAATGAAATATGCGAGGAGAAGATAAGTGCTTCAAGAAACACTTAATCAACGACAGTGCTATGTGCACTGACAGTGACGATTATCGTTACATGGTTTCTGCTGCAATATTTATCACCCAACTGTCATTTTGGGTTTCGAGTTGAGAATTATACTGGGCGCGAGTCAATTTTTGCTGTATTTCCTGTTTTCTTGTTGCATATCCATTGGAATGTATTCGTTCCGAGTGAAAATCAAACACTCACTCTCTTCCTGATGATCACATTTCATTTTAAGCAAGAACCTGTGAGTGTTACTGGAGGGACCGCCGATGTTGGCTATAGAAGAACAAAGAAAACCCGAGGACGTAACGCTTTTAGCGAAATAAAGAAAAATCCTTCACACATCCACGTGAACGTAACGAATTATTAATAAAAATAGCAAAGCTGTGCATATAACTATTTTGTTCTTGCTCCTTCGTACATTCTTTTTTTAAATTTTTAGAACGGCAGTTCGACAAGAAAACAAGAACAAAACCCGAACAAAGAAGCACCATGTGCACATATAGACGTGCATAGAAAACGGGGCCCCGCCATGGTGGTCTAGTGGATATGGCACTCGAATGCTGACCCGAAGGTCGCGGGATCGAATCCCGCCCGCGGCGGCTGCATTTTCGATGGAGGCGAAAATGTTTGATGCCCGTGTACTTAGATTTAGGTGCACGTTAAAGAACAACAGGTGGTCAAAATTTCCGGAGCCCTCCACTACGGTGTCTCTCATTATCATATCGTGGTTTTGGGACGTTAAACCCCAGGTATTATTATTATTATAGAAAACGGGAGAATTCTACATATCCTGGTCCAGTCTACATGTTCCGTCTTCGTCAGTATCTATTCGCGCTGATCTACCAGTCCGAATGCAGTAGCTAGTTACAAAGTCATTTATAAGTACTAAGACTCCTGGTTCGTAACCTCATTCGAGCGTATCAGTAATTGCTGCGTTCAAGCGAGGTTGTGAACCTAGCTGACTTCCAACGTGAACCAGCAAAACGCGACACGTAAAGGTAAAATTGCGCATTACTGGTTTGAAAATCCGCACAAAGATATTGTGGTCGACCGTTTTGAATGAAGTACCCTGTACTCTGTAATCATCGACCACGTTGGAAAACTGAATCGGCCCTGCGGCGCACATTGCCGCGCATGAAGGCAAACATGGGATATCAACGACGACGCCCACCGGCCCTTGCGGCACGTAAACCGTAAAAGTAGCTCTGAAAAGCAAAAAAAAAACAAACACAAAATTCCAAGCAAATGAGGTTACATAAGATATGTGCAATCATATTTTTGTGAACTGCGAGCCTATCGCAAAAGCGCGCGCTGCCCAAAGCTTGTCCGTGTGGCACCGATCCCCAAATTATAAACCATGAGATGCCGGTCGCACTCGAAAGAGGGGCGAAGAATGTTTGGACAGTGGCTGAGAGACCCACATGTTTCTTTTTTCCTTTTTGACAACACTCATTTCAGTAGGAATGCAGGCGCGCTTCTTCCTCACAAAGCCGCTGGCAACGAATTAAGAGGATGAGCCGCGATAAAGGCGGCTCGCCTTCTTGGCAGCAGCCGTGAATGAGTTAATACGTCGCAATCGTTGTGTAATAGTGGCCCGACTTTCGCGCATGGCGTTGCCGCCGAGCGTTCCTTAGGCCTTTCATCTTTCAACGAGCAAGCGTCTTGAGTCCAACGCGTGCCAACAGTACGCGTGCCAACATTCAATGCCGTATTAGGTCGTGTTGAGAGTGAAGGAAACGGCTTTGAGTGCTCTTACAGTTGCACTTTTGTCGGCAGGGAAGAAGTAAGTCACGGAGAACCACAAACGGAAGCGCTCCCATGTGTTGTTCCGTGTGACTTTGTCCTTGTCGACGAAAGCGTAAGCGTAGCAGTATGCGAGCCGTAAGTACTTTTCCTCGGCCAATGCAAATACTACGCATATTAAGGATTAAAGGTTCGTCGTCACTACCAAAAATATTGCGTTTGGAAGAGCAGCGATGTCAAAATCCCTGAAGAAATTTGCCAGTACGTTCTTGTTTCTGAGCTAGAACCAGCGAGACATACGTGGACTTATATGGCAAATCCAGCTATAAAACTCTCGAGAAGTGCTTGACGTCACAAAAGTGGGTAAGCGCTGTGGGACAGAGCACTTATGCAAATTCTGTGTGGGAGGGACAGTGACGGCTGTGGGCGGAGCTAACGCTTTTTCTTAGATTGTATCCGAGTATAGTGTGTAATTGGTCGTGTTTATTTATTTGCAAGATTTGGCGGACGGTTTCGCCGTTGTGTAGAAGCTGCTAATAAATGTCCATGTGTTCGTTTCACTAAGAAGTCTGGGATATGCACTGTTTTTAAAGAATAACGACGAAGAAGACACAGACAAAGGTAAACGGAACAATGCACAACTTTCAACTGTTTTATTTCGTATGTTGTTCACATATACAGGGTGTCCCAACTATCAGGCAGCATGATTTTAAAAAAGGGCAACGGCGTTACGCGAAGCAAACCTAGTGCATATTGTTCCCAGTAGGCTGAAGTAGCCACCACTAATATTTTCGTTAATGAGATATAACTAATTAGTGATAATTATATTGATAACCCGACAAGTACTGACGTAATTATCAAAATGTGAATGAGGCATATGTAGGTATGTTCAAATGATGATTAAACTGCGCTATGTTCAACAACGTACTAATTGCGCGCTTATTTTTTTCGGCTGATGAAGAAAGCCCAGGAAATATGAAAAATAACACGTGACTACGCTCCCACCCGCAAAAGCAAGCAGCGCCCTCAAATGAGCTTACTGCAAGCAACCGCTTTGCCTCTTGTCCGTTGCCAGAGACAGCGTTTCGCTCTTTGGCAAGGTCGGCCGCCAACATGCGTCGCAATCTTGCAGGGATTCATTCAACTCGATTGTAACGGCACTATCATTATCAAGATCTCACGACAGACTGTTCTCATTGATAACGCGGCAAGAGCGCCTTTCTGATTACGGGCTGACTCTGTAAGATCAAAGCGACGCGTTTCTTCGGCCGGGAAATGGCATATAGGGCGATCCATATTTTTTAAATGCGAAGCATTTCTTAGCGAACTTCTGCGACTTTGAGCGTATCTATCTATCTATCTATCTATCTATCTATCTATCTATCTATCTATCTATCTATCTATCTATCTATCTATCTATCTATCTATCTATCTATCTATCTATCTAGCCGCCTACGACTTTGTACTCTCCTGGTCGCTTGGTTAATCGAATGAACACAAAAATTGGTATGGCTTAACATGACTATATGACGAACATAAATGACAAGTCATAACATGAAAATCATGACACGTATGTCATGTACAGCATGATTTACATGCCACGCTCATGGTGCGCTGGTGGCCGTTTCGCTAGCTTTATATGCACCAAAATTGGTATCTTGCCACGTGACTGTGTGACGAACATAAAAACACGAGTTAACATGAAAATCATGACACGCATGTCATGTACAGCATGACTTACATGCCACGATCATGGTATGGTGGCGGTCGTTTCGCTATCTTGATATACACCAAACTTGGTATCTTCCGACGTGACCATGTGACGAATATAAATAACAGGAGTTAACATGAATATCATGACACGCATGTCATGTACAGCATGACTTACGTGCCGCGCTCATGGTGCGCTGGTGGCCGTTTCTCTAGCTTTATATACACCAAAACTGGTATCTTGCGACGTGACTGTGTGAGGAATATAAATAACAGCAGTTAACATCAAAATCATGACACGCATGTCATGTACAGCATGACTTACGTGCCACGCTCATGGTGCGCTGGTGGCCGTTTCGCTAGCTTTATATACACCAAAATTTGTATCTTGCGACGTGGCTGTGTAACGAACATCAATAACACACGAGTTAACATGAAAATCATGACACGCATGTCATGTACAGCATGACTTACGTGCCACGCTCATGGGGCCCTGGCGGCCGTTTCGCTAGCTTGATCTACCCCGAAATTGGTATTGCGCGACGTGTCTGTGTGACGATTATAAAAACACGAGTTAACATGAAAATCATGACACGCATTTTCCTTAGTGACATACAAGACGATGTATGCAGCTTTTTTTCGTTCCGCATTTTCCCCTTTATACTCGCTACCTCACAGCAGAGTCGCCAGATGCTACTGAGCTAACAGGCAAGTAATCATCACAAAAGAAGCCCAAAAAATGCGGAAATTTGCTAAATTGCCCCATTCTTGGAAATGTTTTTAATTATAATAAAAAATGTCGCTCAAATACGAAAGAGAGTTGAAAAAGTCAATTTAATTATTTTTTTACAGCGAGGATATGCGCAACAATGAACGAAAGCACACATTTACGTTTTAACATTGTCTCCTGGGTATACTCTGCATTCGGTTGAATGTACGTATTCCTGTGCATGATTATCGTTACTTCTTGACTCCCCCGACGTACGTATGTTTGACTTCAGCACTCAACTACTCGAAGTCAACGACAAACGCGCTATTACTGGATGACAAACGCGCTATTGGTGGACGTAATGATCGCTAAATAAACAGTATTTGCTGGGAAAATGCAAATAAGCCCAAAAAACGCGACAAGCGACTGGAAAATTTTACAAGCGACTCGGCGAAAAATGAAACCCAAGTCCGCTTGTTCTAAGCGGAACTGGCAACTCTGCCCCACAGTGAGCCTGTATGAGGGCGCAGCTTCCTGATGCGCGCAACAGTCTAGTCACGTGTCGTTTTTCAGATTTCGCGGGCTTTCTTTATCAATCGGAAAAAAATGAGCGCGCAATTAGTACGTTGTTCAAAATAATGCAGTTAGATGTCACTTGAACATGCCTACGTATGCCTCATCGAGATTTTGATAATTAGGAGAGCACTTGTCGAGTTACAAATATAAGCATGACAAATTAACTGAACATAATTAATGAAAACAATAGTGGTGGCTGCTCCAATGTACTAGGAACAATATGAACTAGGTTTGCTTTGTGTAACACCGTTCCCTTTTTTTTTAAATCGTGCTGCGTGATTTAGTTGAGACACTCTGTATATATCGAGTACAAGGCACACGTCAGAGTGATAAAAACACAGCACTGTCGCCTACACGACATCCTTCTTTTGCGTTTTCACCGCGACATTCACTTCTGCAGAAGATAAATGTATGGACAGCATGCTGACGCAATTTTCGTCACCGAGAGAAGCCATGATAGCTGCTTCACAAACCAATCTCTCTCTGTCGTCTTTCACGTGTTTAACGATTTTTGTTTCAGCAAATTCGAGCGCGCATTTCACTACGATGGGAACTGCGTCCGTTCGTTCTATGAGCAGCTTTCTCGATTCCACAAGCACTGCACACTGTACAAGATGTCGTTGTTAATCTCTTTTTCCAGTCACTTTTATGTGCCTGTGTGTGTGTCGAACATAAACAAACACACACGCACTATAAATGCGCTATAATTTTGGCAACGCCATCCTTGTGTCGATCGAATTGGTGTTCAAGGGTATTTGCCACGTGCTCGCGTGTTCCCTTTCATGATGCTTACGACACAATCCTTTCGCAATACGATAAGTGAATCATTTCGTAATTTGCGCACGTCCTGTCGAAGTGCCCTTGTCTGACGGTGTTGTTTACGCTAAAAAATTACGGGATTCTCATCCACATTGTCCTGGTACTTCAACGGCGAGATAATTTTCCGTGCGCTTCGTGCGTGGCATACAAGAAAATAAAAACATTCAGTTGCAAAAAAAAAGTCAATCTACCATGTACTTCAAATAGACGTAAACACGCGCACACGTGTTTTGCTTCACATTTTGTGACTTGTGTTTGTATCACGAAATGTGACACAAACACACATTACGAAATGATAAAAAACTCTGAATAGAAAATACAAGACTCCCGTAGTCGGAAAGGCACAGACGTTTTGTTTTTCCTTCTTTCTTACAACCCGCCACGGTGGTGTAGTGGTTATGGTGCTCGACTGATGACTCAAAGATCGCGGGATCGAATCCAGGCCACGTCGGCCACATTTCGGTGGTGGCGAAATGATAGAGGCCAGGTGCCCTTTAAAAATCATCAAATAGTCAATTTTCCGGAGCCCTCCACTACGTCCTGCCTTATAATCACATCGTGGTTTTGAAATGTCAAGCCCCTATAATTATAATTATTAGTCCTTAAAAATATATATGAAGACTACAGGTACTTAAAGCACCACAAGATATGATAGAGAAAAAGAAATCAGGTGTCGCTGCTTCAAAACAAAAAAACGAAATATTGTATTTTCAGCAACATCAATGTGCTCACTATTTATTTCAATTTCTTGTATAGTAAAACGTGATGGAAGGTCAGTGCTATAGGATTTCGAAGCTCACCGTAAAAGTCACTGATAAGTCGTACTCCTTTAGTGAAAGTTCAAACGATTCAATTCGCACATGTAAACCCGGATGCGTGATATCCTAAGGACTTATGCGATGTCACTGTCTATCTCTTCCTCACTCCCGCAAATTTGAATTAAGTAATTCTAAGATTTCATATAAGAAAACAACGATTTGATTACAAGGTACGCATAGGGAAAACTAAGAATTCATTTTGACCACCGAGAGTTCTTTGACAGGCTCCCAATGAACTTTAAATAGAGTTATTGTATTTCCCTTCCATCGTAATACGCTAGCCACACCCGGAATTCGATCCCGCAATCTAGCTCAGAGAAGCCCAATGCCGTAACCACCACGACCTAGGACTGGTCCATCCGCCCTGTCTTTTTAAGAATAGTTGTACCTACAGGGCGTATATTTTTTTAGACAATGTAGATATTTAACAAATGTCCTATCACAGTAAAGCTCCTCTCCTTTTCGCGCACGAACTCTACGTCCAGGCAAAAATACTTTCCCGCAGCTAAAATGACATTAAAGTACCCAATTAAGAAATAAATATGCGTTAATTACTTTTTTAATGATTGACTTTAGGGCATTTTGTAGTACTAGGCACTCGTAGTCTGTGACAGTTTACGTCATACCCATTGTTTTCTTAGCAATCACGAAAGTTGCACGTAATTTGAGATATTGATTATCGAATTCTGATGGCGATGTCGAAACAGACCGCGCCCGGCAGCCAGGGAACGCGGCAACTCTGTTACGTCAGACCACAATTTCCGTGACAGTCAGGCATCTTCAGAGCAGTCAGAAAGCCATACATAAAATAAACGTATGCCGCAGGAACAAGTTGTTCATTTCAAGGGAAATATTTGGAAGAGGAATACAAATTACTTACGTCTCAATGCCCATGGCTCCAACTTCTTCAAGGCGTTCACTGTCCGCAGTATCGCCAAACTGCACTCGGGCCGCAAGTCAGCACCGAGCAGCTTGCGCGTCAAGGAGGAAGGTACGCTGATGAAGTCACTCGCCATAAAGTTTCGTAGGATTTGCAGAAGGCCAGTCCCATTATGAGCGTCCGTAGCGGCTGGTGTAGTTGACGGGAATGCCGCTGGTTTCTCTCCAGAAGCGTCTGTGACAATCTCAGCACGCGAGAATTGAACGTTGAACGAGAAGAACAGGCACGCCGCTAAGAATATAATTCTCGCTGACGAACCCCCACGTCGGTGGTTTCTTGCAGTTGAGTACGCGAACATTGATGGAAAATGTGATGTACGTGTGAAAGGCAAAACTCCAGTCATTTATCGGCCAGTGGTCTCCCTTCACCTTTCATTAGAGGTACAATATACACTGTCATAATTAAAACAACCGGTAAAATGTGTTGATTCGGTCGGCGATACGAACAAGTGCCATAAGATTGTGCGCCTGTGCAAGATACCAACCCGTCGCGTGTTGCAGAGGAAGCTGGATCTAATTGGACGTCTGTATGAGAGAGTGTTTGAGAACTTGGCAGTAGGCGACCGCTCGTAATGAGCCGCGCGCTTCGAATGGCGATGGAAGCTGGCTTTGAGTGTCTCGGATTGCAGCCTCTCCCCAAGAAAAGCCGTAATGAGATTCCGAATAGAGGATATTTCTATCATTAAATGTAGCTTAACGCCGAGCAGTGGACGACAGCCATGTGTACTAGAAGAAAACTTCGAATGGAATAAAAAAAAAAGAAAGCTCGACCGATTATTGTAAGCGTACAAGCAGCAGTCATTAGCAGATATGAAGCCAACTGATGAGAATTAAAAAATCCACTGCCAGCTGATATGTATAACTATTTCTTAGAAAATAATATCGCAAGGGGATTTCCCGACAGCATAACAATTTTAGTAATTTGCTCTATTGAGTATGCGCGGCTCCACACGTGTTATAGGGAACGCAAAGCAACGAGCAAAAGAAACGGGGGATCAGTGATACAAGCAATATTTACCTCTGTTTCTGAGCTCATTGACGGTTGCAGTCAGGAATGTTATTTGCGACCACGCGGTCAACCTCTCATGTTGCCATGAGCCATGAAGGGCGCTTGGTAACTCTCTCTGCCTCTCTCTCTCTCTACACTTCAAGGCCGGCAAATCACCTTAAGACACTACTGACTTCGTGTCTACCCTTCTGCCGAAAGGCCAACACCGCCGTCAAAGCACTTGGTGAGCAGCAAAATGGCCTAGAATAAAGGAGGAGTAAACCACTTTGAATACCACGTTCGTTCACAAAGGAAGGACAATACTCTCCATTCCACTCCCGCGCTGCACGTTGCATCAACTTCACCGATAACTACTTAGCCTAAGGCAACATTTGTTCGCCTTGTTGGTTATCGTTAGGGCTCCGTGTTTTCGAATAAATCTGAAGAAATATGATAAACACTCGGCGGTAAAATTTGTGACAATTCGTCTTTATCCGATAAACTCCGATTTTAAGAGGGCATTTTCAACGTTCAAAGGGCATTTTCAAAGCCGAGAATCATCAATCGGAAGGACCGCACCTCCATCAGCGGCAGCAACCTCGTAAAGTATGCTTGCGTCTATTACAACAAGCTTTAAGGTTGTGATACGAACAGATGTAGGTGTTTTATGTTCAAGTATTTGTGCTTGTATGTATATGTGTTTGCGCGTTCAAACCTTCCAGACATCTAAAATACACTTAGTGTGTTCGCATGTTTTCGTGTTCAGATATACTGCAACTAAGATTTCTGAGTACTGAGAATAATAATAATAATAATAGGTCCTTTATTTTTCATCAAGAAGATGAGGCAGGTTGCGAGAAAAAGCTGCGAAGCAGCTTGAATAGTTCCGCCCCCCCCCCCAAATTACACCTTGGAGAGTTTGCAGCAGTGCAAATCAGCAGCCTTATTAACAGGGTAAATGAACAGGAAGTGAGAACAAAATGAAAGGATGGAGAAAGAGGATTATCAGCAACAATGCAACGCATTTTAATTGGAAATCAATTAATAAGAACACGTTGCAACAACCTATAATGAAAAATTAAACACCAAATTTCGGAGAATTGGAGATTTGCGCGAAATAAACGCCGATAAACGCTGAATTCCCTCGCAGACAGTAAACTCCGAAACGCACCTTCCGAATTTCAAGAAAAATAATAATATCTGGGGTTTAACGTCTCAAAACCACGATGTGATTAGGAGAGACGCCTCAGTGGAGGGCTCCGGAAATTTCAACCACCTGGGGTTCTTTAACGTGCACCTAAATATAAGTACACGGGCCTCAAACATTTTCGCCTCCATCGAAAATGCATTCGTCGCGGCTGGGATTCGATCCCGCGACCTTCGGGTCAGCAGCCGAGCGCCATAACCACTAGACCAGCGTGGAGGGGCATTTCAGGAAAAATAAACTCCGAAAACAAGGAGCCCTAGAACTTATCGTATAGAGAAGCGGAGAAAACAGAGAAGAGGATCAAGCACGATTTGGTTACTGTTTTAAGCGAAGCCTTCACAAAATCTAGCGAAAAGACGATAGATATATTTCTGCGTCTATGTATAGTGCGTTGAAGACGAGGACGATTCCAGTATGCACCAGCTTTCAAGGAGGGCGAAAAATAAAGACGAAAAAGAAAAAAGAATCCAGCCTGCTCCACTCAGTGAAAGCCGTGGAAACAGCCAAGCTGATGCCCCCTTTTGTCAGGCTGCTGCATGCAAGCATTTCCTGAGTATTTCTGTGTTGTATCATTGTTCTATATTTATTACTCTATGTCAGGCTATGCGGTGGTAGTAGTGCTTTATGGTACTATTGCATCCGCTGGTCTTCCCCATCGTCGTTCCCTGTTTGTATATGTAGGTGCTGTGTTGACTTCATGGCCTGCGTTGCTTGAGGAGCTTGAGCAGACTCCTGACGCCGTTCGCACTTCACAATCACAGCCTTGTGGTGACTGTGATGTGCTGCCAATGACATGCCTATTGGCTTGAGGTCATCCTGTTTCCAGATTGCAAAGATCAAGTCAATGCACTTACCCTTTTTAATAAGTCATGTGGATACCAGGTGACGATATGCTCATTCGAGGCTATGCTGGAACGCTACGGTAGCGTTGCAGTGCGGGCATGGCCCATTCCAGCCATCCTTCAAGTGCTGCCGTAGCCCATACCACCCGGCCACTCACCCAAAACGCTTATCACGACTGCGCTAGAACGCAAGCACCGTTGCAGGCGCTGCTACTGTGCGTTACGACTGCTCACGGCGAAGGGTTGACTAAAAACAGACCGACTAAGAAAAAACTAAGTGAGCTTAGCACTAGTATAATGCCAAGCCTGAAGGAAGTGCGGAGCTGGGCGGCTTTCTCTGTTTCTCTTTAGTTTTCTCTTCCTTCCTTCCTCTCTTTCTTTCTTTTAACAACGAAGCTGTTCAGCGAATTGTTCTTTGTTCACCCCGTACCAAGAAACTACCATCATCATAAATAGGTATGCGCCACAGAAATAGGGTAAATCCCACTACTCACCACTGATCCACTAAAAATGAAAAAGAAAACTATCGTCATTAAACGGGTGTGTGCCATTGTTCGGCCTATCGGAAAACTATCATCATAAACGGGTATGTGCCACAGAAATCGGGCAGATATCACTACACACAACTTCCACTAAAAAGGAAGAAGGCAACAGTTAGCCCAACAAATGGTTGCGAAGCCACCGAGTACGTACAAGGAGAGAATACTAGGGAACGGGAAAGGTAACGGCATCTGCGAGAAGACCCCGAAGCGATGGAAGGCCTGCGCCAACGACAACGTGCCCGTAGATCTATGAGAGCTGCGAACGCTTGGTTCCAGCGTGAGGTTCTGTCTCTGGAGTTTGCACATCCGTCTCGTGTCTGTGACTGCCTGTGGTTTAACTCGAACCTCTCTGTGCTGAGAATCAACGTAGCAACAACCTAGCATCACCTAGCTAAAGCCTAGCTACGACCTAAGAGCAGCCCAGAAACAACCTGCATCGCCTAGCTAAGGCCTAGATACAACCTAGAAGTAGCCAAATTAGTCTTCAGAATCGACCAGTTCCGCTATTTCAAGCCTTGCGCGGCTTATATAGTGCAAGCTTCGCCCGATTTTTAGGGGCGAAGCTCCTTATAGCGGCACCCGTTCGTCCCTCGTAGCGTAGCATGTAACCAGTCTTACGCTTTGACCTGCAAGGTGGTGCCGGTGGGAGATTTTTCCTGTGCGTTGTTGAACAATAAAAAATTCGCAGCGTTAGCTAAAAGCCGGCTTCTTCTGTCTCTCATTCCCATTAGCAGCCATTCTTTACCTCCAAGGTAGTGCCTGGTGAGATTTCTCCTGTGCGTGATTAAACAATAAACATTTTGTTCAAAACGCCGTTCATTGATGAAATAAACCAACAAAAGACGCCAGATGTTTTGTAAAAGCAAAACGAAAGAACGCCAGATGTTTCTAAAGCAAAACGAAAAGACGCCAGCTGCTTAACGAAAGACGCCAGATGTTTTCTAAGCAATGGTTTTCTAAACAATGAAAATTCACAGCGTACATGTAACATTAAAGTGCGCTGCAAGTCGTCATAACTCATCGAACCTTTAGTATAAACGCGCCCGATCTCACGTCGGTGATGATGTACTGGGCAGAATTCACGGAAGATTCATGGTTTACCGATGAACCTCCGCAGCTTCGCCCACTCATCATCATTCACTCCGTGGATATGCTGTGTTTTTTTCTCTCTTCTCTCTATTTTTTTTCTATGTTTTATTTGTCTCTGTTTATTTCTATTTCATTCTTTCTCTCGCTATATATTTCTACTATTCCTCGTTTCTTCAATCTTTCGTTCTCTCTCTATTTCTCGCCTCCTCTTTGTGTCTATAAATTTCTGTCTCATTCGGTCTTTCTTTCTCTTTCTGTTTTTCTTCCCTTTCTTTCTCTCTATTTCTCACTTTCTCTGCTATGCTTTACTCTCTCACCTCCTCCTTTCCCTCCTCTTCGCCCTCATTTGCCTTTCCCACCACCTTGGTATGCTATAATATACAATAAGGTCCCTGACATTTAACCGTTTTTGCCGCGCTTTTGGCGCGGCCACACGAGTAGGTATAGGTTGCCATGGCGACGCGTAATGACGCCATCGCTCGGCGAGGTTTTTCCAGTCCAGGCATCACACCTGACGCTCGGCTTTAACAGCGGAGACCGACATACTACTGTTTCTCTCGATCAGTGCTTTAAGCCCTCGGCTTTGACGTTGCGGCACTGTACCTATATACATCGGTCAGGCAGCAGAATGCAGCTTTACAGAGGGTGATAGCCAGGTAATAAAAGAAGTGGTAAAATACTAAGCAAGCCTGACTATTCAGCACTACCGGACCGGCGGTTTGGCAGTGCTGAATGTGCGACTCGCTAAACAGGATATTGGGCAGTGTTGTCACTGACTGGATTTTTTTTAATGCAACGCATTTCTTAGCGAACCTTTGGCAGTTTGAGCGTTTCTATCTACGTATCTATCTATCTATCTATCTATCTAGCCGCCTACGTCTGGGTGCTCTCATGATCGCCTCCTCAACTTGGTGTAGACCAAAGTTGGCATGGGAGGGTAAGGGGATTTGACAAATGTGACTGTCAGGTCATGACATGAATAACGTGAAAATCCTGTCCCGTACGTCGTCAAACCCTTTCCTGCAGAGACGTGTGGCACATACCCGTTTACCACGGGTACGGTGTACGGGTATGCGCCACAGGTGATTGAAAGTTTATATCTACCCAGGAACGGCGAGAACAGACATAGGTAACTTAAATGCGAGAGCGCGCTAAGAAAAACCGACATCGGCAGCGTTGGCCCGACGAATGGAAAGAATGAAAATTAGGACCCCAGCAGGAATCGAACCCAAGCATTCTGCGTGGCAATCAGGTATTCTACCACAGAGCCACGCCAGGTCTATAAACTGGTTTGGAAAAACAGCCTATACAGGCGTTCCGTCGGTGCAACGTCAGTTGTGGTTATTTTGCTGGCTATCTAATTTCACAAGGACGTAATAAACGCTACATGATACTCCTACGATGTGTACTCCTACGATACAGCTGTCATATCAGATTAACCTCTGTGGTTCCAGTGTTGGCTCCACTTTTATAGCAGTCTAATAAACATTAGATTTGTATTCATATGGTTCAGCAAGCTATATTGCAGCATTGCTGGACCCCGGAGGAATACATTATCGAAAGTTACTTATTATATTCACATCATCGCACCGTAAAGTGCACTTAGTCCGCCAGAACAACGCAGTATCTTCATTTCTTACGAGGCTGGGCGATGACATCATGCTGACCGAGGATGATGCCAGATTGATTGACAGCCGCTTTGTAGACTAGGCTACGTAGGCCACATACGCCCAGGTAGTCTACGAACACGACAAGCGCCATCCACTGATGTTGGTGTACGTAGCACTATTTAGGCCTATCAGCCTCGATGGCCTATAACTCACCAACGCGAAGGGTGACTTCAGGTTCCAACATGTCGCCGGCTCTATCGACATATAATTTGTCGAGGAAATGACAGAGGCATCCACGATTTCCAACAGCTGTACTATACCTCATACTTCACTACACATGGACCCCTCGTCACCGCGATCACGACCGGATCCAATAACAAGTCATGAGCAGTTGCTGGTGCTCACTGACCACAGTGATGCTGATCTCGTTTGAGAACTGTCAAGAACCTCTTCCACACATGCACCCGGGTTCGTGAAACTTGCGTGCGTTCTCCATCATTAGGGGCAAGTATAAGCACTGCATATCAGCTTACCGCTTCTGGTGTTGGTAATACCCACGTTGCCGTTGGCAGCGTTACCCCACTGTAAACTACTGGTTATATAGCACATATGCGGCCCTTCAACCTATATGTGTGCGTATAAAATTTATACAGATTTTTAGCGTCATTTTGTAACGTTTCGCTCAGTAAAAATATTACGCCACAGTCACCTTCCAGCCGCATGCTTCGCATAACATCGATTCCCACTGTACGTGGGATCTGCCGTTTTTTTTTTTTGATCCACTGTAATTTTGAAAACCGTAAATAAACTCTCCGTCTTGTGAAAAATATGTAAGAAAAAAATCATTGCCCAAGCACTTCGTACATATGGTTGACCAGCGAAGCTGAAGCGTGCGACCCCGGTGTTAAGCAATGGGTTAATCCCGACGTTGTATTGAAGCCTTTCTCAATTATTGGTATGGTTCGAACGGCGAAATCCGCCGGTCTTTGAGGATGTTGAGGATGGCATCGAAGAGCTTGTTGACTTATATCGCACACGCCTCAGGTTCATTGTTTCAAAGTTCGACGCGTTCGAGGAACGCCATCTCCTGCACGAACCAGCGTTGCGTGTCGTCGCCGTGTACCCTGATGCGTTCGAGCAGCTCAGTTAAGCGGTCCCCATGAACTTCGGGGGCAGACAAAGTTCTAAATGCCGTTGGCTTGCCGAGCTGCGTTGTCATTGCGAAGACCTCCTTCTTGCGTTCCTGCCAGCAATGATCCGTGTTTGGGCAGACGCGGGGCCACTATAGTTGTTCCTCAACGACGTTGAGCCTAGACGAACTTGAAGGCGTCGGTGGGTAAACGTAGCCGTTAACGGGGCTTGAATTTGGCATGCTGCCGTTGTTTAGCGATTCCTTGCATGTCCCACAGACCCGAAACTGACCGACGTCGGGAGCAGCTGGGGAACCACCGCGTCAGTACCTCCATGGCACTGTTCCGTTGTTGTTGAGACCGGATCCCGTCGATCGCAGCGAGGTTGTTGTTGAACGACAAGGGGTCGCAGACGTCGAAGCCGCAGCCAAAGTCCCGCTCGAGAAACTCCCGCCGAAAGCGGGCGTTGCGCCATTGCCATGTTGACGTTACTCGGCCGGCACTGCCGCTTCCTCACCGCCTCCGCCAAGCAGCCGCCCGCAATGGCGCGCGCTTGGGTGCGACGTAGAAAACGACGTAGTTAACGGCGCAATCAATGGATTGCGATTAGATAGAAAGATAGAAGTCCTGCCCTCGGTACATTTTAACAAGTTTATTTATTTCAAACGCGTGCTTGCACGTTTCTGTGTGTGGGTGTGTGTCGTCCCTCGAGATACACAATTGGCCGGCGGGATAGTTGGTTGGCCCAAATGGCTGGGTCGTAACTAAAGAAATTCTGTCCCTATGAAACAAAAGAAGAATTAAAAACGAGTGCTGCCTCTTCGGTTCATATTTTAAACATTGACATGGTGACAATTGATGTGTTGACTTCTCTTGCGCAATATACTTCGTGGTACAGGTGCAGTTATATTTCCTTCATCACGAAAGTAGTTATAGGTGCAACTTGTTGAATATTACATCGTCGCCCCCGCTGCAGTATTCCGTATTGACTTCAACTGTAATAACCTTCTATAGCGCACCGCATCTCGTGTCCTCTGGGTACAATGACGAGCCGACGAGGATGGTGTCCTATCGCACGCCGTGGTCCCGTGTCAGGCTTTGAGAAAAGCTGCAGAAGGAGCTACAGAAAACAGCGACTCTCGCTTTCCACAATCTCTGTTTACCTCGGGCCCAATAAGAGCAAGATTGCGGGGGAAGGGGGGGATGCGTTAGGGGTCGCTAGGGGTCGTTAGGCGAGCGCACGTCTGGCTTCGCGTGCGCTATCTTCACGAGCGTTCAATGCTGTATCTCAGACTTTCAGAGACGTGATAAAAGGAAAGGGAACACAAATCATTTGCTTAGCTGTCCTAATTGAATTAGTAAACTAATGGTTACTGCATTATATACGGCCAATAAGAAGCGCGAGCTATGTTTGTAGTTCTTCAGTGAAATTCTTTCACTGCCAACCTTTTTTGGGACCTTACGGCTTTATTCATTGATTTATACATGTTCTGGTCCTCTCGCGTAATTATACCAGGGAGGGCAAGTCGAATAGTAGGCACTGTGAATAAAGTGCATAGAAATGCGACTTCACAGTGCTAATGCAAATGTATTCATTCGTGGATATTATCACATATTCGAGATATGGCTACAACGTAACTTTACCATGTCGAATAGTGCAAACGAATTCGAGATAAACGAGATATGTCGCAAAGAGTACATATTGTGTATAATGTTGGATTAGCTACAAAATGTCTTTGAAATACACATATACTATAGATGATGTGTTTACATGGTAGGCAACTCTAATATAAAGAGAAAAAGAAAATGATAATAAAGTATGCAATACATGTAAAAGAAAGTGAGCCATTTAGATGGGGCACTGCTAATGACGTTGATTGCACATACATAAAGTTAAAAAAATGGTGGAAGTACATATATTATTGACTAATTATAGCGATAAATTCAGAAGTGTAAAGCGATCGAACTTAAAACAGACCATCTGCGGCGGTGGGAGCCCATTCGGGCAGAGTGACCATGGCCTTGTATTATCATACTTACACATAGAGCAATGTGCTAGCGTAGTCAGCGTTCCTACAACGGACCACTATCCCGTGTTCGCTAAGTTAAAATCTATTAGCTGTCGTTCAAAGGAAACATAAGAGCGACCTTTCGCACCACTAAGTTCATTAGTTAAGTCGCGGAAGTCAATTGGAACACAATTCTTTCTATGGCAGACCCAGTCCTGGCATTCCAAAAATTTAACACCAAAGTTAGAAACTTGAACACGGAGTGTACGAGCCTAACACAGGCTACTCACTGGTTCTCAGCCCCCCCTAGAAGCCCATGTATAACATGATTCTTCTTACAAGCTATTAATAGAAGGGATAACCTTCATAAAAATTGAAACATAAACTTTTTATTGCAACCTTTTAATGTAGTCGCGATACATAATTTATTCTAGTACACTTAGCCCACTACTGAAAGAATCCAAGCACTCCTACTCTAAGAAAGCGACCATTGAGCACAAAAATAATACCTGCGAAACCTGGTATACCATTAGGTCCTATCTGCACGTTTCTTCACCAAAAAGCACACTGAACAAACTCAATAGAGGAACAAGGGTAGTAACGGACGCCACCGACAACGCAAATAAATTCAATGTCTTCTTTCCTTTCCTGCACATGACTATTCACCCGTCAGTATATCCCAACCAGTACTCAGGCAAACCCCTTGTTCATTTTACTTATACCCTACACCACCCAATGAATTATCCGATTCAGTCGCCAGTTTACGTAATACAGGTCCCGGTCTTGATGATGTACAACCTTCTAAAGTCAAATTAATATATTCCGATATCGCCGATGCACTTTCGCACATTATTACCAGCATGTTCAAAGCAGGCGTTTTTCCCGATGAACTAAACACGCTAAAACAACTCCTATATTCAAAACAGGTGACAAAGCACTGATTTTAAGCTGTCGACCAATATGCATGCTAACCTTCTTTAGTAAAGTATTTGTGAACCGCTTAACAAACTACTTTCACAAATTTGTTCGTCTCTTTTCTGAGCAACCCAGGTTTTGTACAGGTTATCTGACCTAAATAGCTGTAACATCATTTACTTACAAAACAAAATGCCCTTTAGAGCGGCCGCATTGTTGGCCCAGTTTTCATTGACTTCAATTAAGCATTCGATGCCCTCTGTCACAACATTCTTTCTTACAAGTTAGAAGCTCTGGGCATTCGTGGCTCAGCGCTTTCGCTCATCCGCAGTTATCTGACTAGCAGAACGCAAGTTCACTCTCGCGTACTGAGTCAGTTGGTAAGGGCGTCCCACAAGGGTCGCTTTTAGGCCCTTTACTCTACCTCGAGTATATTTCAACAGCGGAGCTGTTTAAGCGGAGCGTCAGTCTGTAATCTGTAAACAAAAACCTTCATAATCATGAACCGGCAGGTGCTCTCTTCGTCTTCTCCTTCCTGTTCGTCCTCTTCCTCATCTTCCGCTTCGCTCACACAACATGTGCGTCTATTTGTCCGGCGCACGATTCTCATAACTCTGATGGGTGAGAGAACGAGTACAGAGAGAAGGAAAGAGAAATAGAGAAATTCTTCGCGAAGAAAACTTATGGCTATGTTATACATGGCTACGATACACATGGTTTTGCCTGCGTGACGTCATTGCATGGCTATTCTGTGCTTTACCCTCTCCCCTACTGATTTCCCTCCTCCTCACCCTCGCATCATTCCTCCTCTGCCTCACTTTCCTTTTCCCGCCCCCCTTAATATACTATACATGATTATGCTATGCACGGTTTTGCCAGCGTGATGAGCGACATGACACGTTTGACGCCGACAGCCCGGGTCCTAAAGTGCGCCTCACTTAAAATGCTGGGATAAGGAATAGTAATAATAATAATAATAATAATAATAATAATAATAATAATAATAATAATAATAATAATAATAATAATAATAACTGGGATTTCACGTCCCAAAACCACGATATGATTATGAGAGACGCCGTAGTGGAGGGCTCCGGAAATTTCGACCACCTGGGGTTCTTTAACGTGCATCTAAATCTAAGTACACGGGCCTCAAACATTTTCGCCTGCATCGAAAAAGCGGTTTTCATGCTGTCTGTCGCCTGGTGCCAGAGCTCGCTACCGCACCCTTATGACCAAAGTTCGAAGTTGCTGCAGCGCCTCCTCGCTCCACTCCCCTCCCGGCGTCCCTCATGCTCCTCGCCGGACGAAACACGGGCGGGTCACTTCCTCTCTCCTTTCGGAGCAATGGACGGCAGGCCTCGCGCGTGGGCTGATGTTGTCGCATGCGCCCTCCGTGCGACAGAGATGGCCGGCTCGTTTCACCGCTTCTTGAGCCGCGTCCGTCGCCAGCGCTCGCCCGCTTGTACTCGCGGGTAGAACATACGATGCGCGAGGCGATGTTATCGATTTCGACTTGCCGGCGAAGGCAAAAACCCGTCGACAGTGTCCATATAATTGTTATCGCAATAAAAGAGTACAAATTTAAAAACGCTCCCACTTTCCACAACACATAAGATCGTCACTTTATTAGGCATTTATTCATTGACACTTACAATACTGCATCTCACTTTGGGGAAACACATATTCCATGCATGTAACACATCTCCGCCATTAATAATATCGAACCTTAAGGATCATGAATTTGTCTAGTCATGTCACATGCAGTACTAATGTACACCCAATTCCTTAAAAATACTGCCATGATGTTACATGTACAACTCCAACTCCAACTCAAACTCCAACTCAAACTGGTTTTCCTAATATTTCGCAGACTAAACTATGAGATGATTTTAGAAGCGTTTAATATATTTGGTTTTGTAAACACTATAAATGCCAGACTTTCCTCTAACAACAATTCTTGCTCCCTCGAATAAACACTTCTATAGAATGTGTACAACCCTTTTTACGGCCATTATATACCGGAACAAACTACCACCGAATATTAAGCAAGAAGCACAACATTAACATGCAAGAGAGGTACGAAGAAACATTTGCTAATGACACTACTGGCTACAGACTTATTACATATGACATAAACGTATTAATGTCGATAAGAATGTTTTTTTTTTTGCCGAAGCGTTCTGGCTTTTGAAATATATGATTGCGATGTTTTTTTATATTTTTGTATAAATCAATATAATTCGCGTCTTATTGCTTTTCTTTGAAGTATCTTGTGTATTGCTGTATCTATTCTAAATTGTGCTATGTTGTGACCCATGTCTACGTCCCCCTACGAAATGCCTTACGGCGGTGTAGGTGGAGTGTAAATAAAAAATAAACTAAATAAGCCAATTTTTTTTACTGTTCTCAGTGCTCCTGTGTTTTCCTGATTTATTGCTTTTATTCGCTTTCTGCCGTTGTCTTCTTTTTCTTTTTTTTCTTCTTGTTTTTCTTTTCTTCTTAGGAAGTTTAAGTTTTCTGTTGCATAGTATACATTTCCCTTTACGAGTTGCTAATATATTTTTGTCTCTATTTGCTGCATTCACGTCCTGTAATTTGATATATGTCACTCCTACATTTCCATATCATGTAAGTTATTACTTTTTTATTGACTTGTATGTAGCATCTATTTCATTTGCTTGTATTTGCTTGTATTAGCGCTGCTTAGCTGCTTGTTGTTAGGTATGTCTTCTATGGATCTGTCATTCTGCCTGCGCTTAAACAAAGTATAGAAGCTGCCACACTGAACAGCCCATATAGCTGTCCTCAGTGCTTGAACTTCCGATAGAAGAGAGGGGGCAACACGTATTTGGCTCCACAGACGCTGGACACTGTCACGACTGAGACTCGCACTTTTCTCGAGCTGGTGGGCTACTTCGTCGGTCAAGAAATGCGAGCCTTCAAGTGCTTCGCCAAGGAGGTTAAGGAGACCTGTCAGTTAGCTGCCAAGGTCATTCAAAGGTGGAGAAGAGGTGCAGGTCGAAGAGAGAAGGTGGTCTGAATAATGTCTGCACATGGCCGCTCGTATCTGGCCGGGCCACATATTAGACTACACGCATTTGCCATGGTTCGTATGTGGAAAATATCGCTGATTCCCGTAAAAAATCACGTTGTGAACAACTTTCAGACACATACATATATAAAAAAATAGGCTTACCGCTTCTGTGCTCGTTGTCTTATTGAGACAGCAATTACATGAACACTCTCGGTGGGGTTTTGCCGTCGCGGTCATGTTCCGTATATGTATAGGCATGTATACGAGAAACAACAACCCTTTGCTCCGCGGCGCGACGCGTTGGGTCGCTCGGCCACGTACGCATACATACTATTTGGTGCAAGTGGCGAGCTATTTATAGACATCCTTTATAGTTAGCGATGCGCGCGCCTCTGAGTTACTTCAGCTGCTCTAGCGTCGCAACGGCTCCTTCACTAAAAACCCGTGAGATGGCGCAAACGGTATAAGAGCGCTTTCAAGGGCGCGGCTTAGCGCTGCCTGAGAGAAAGGGAGCCGCCGTCGGCTCCCTTTCCCTGCAAGCGTCTTTTCCTCTATTTAACATCTGCTCCTCCACGCGCCATAGTCACCACTTCATAAGCTCCACGCCATAGTCACCAGGTTGGACCACCAGTCGGTGGAACGCGGTGTGTCTTACGTCATCTGCAAGCCATCTTATGCTTTACGGCCCAATGTGCTCTGCTCACGGGAGTCATTTAATTGCCATCAACAACAACATTCTACACGCGGCTTGTTGCGGTCATCGAGTCTCGGTCTTAATATAGGCCTGCCCACGCCTCAGCACACTTGCTTACTTAGCAACTTCGTGTTAACTACAATTCATATGGCTCCTAAAGAAGCTAGCCTTCGTGTAATATTCGAATTTGTTGCTATCGCATTCATTGCTTCAGCCTAGTGGTGAAACTGCGACTTTTTATAGAACTAATGTTTTTACTGAATGATTATAGGCATGTGATGCCACATGCCTATAAATTTTTTAATCAGCCTCAGAATTTTACTTACCTCGTTTTCAACTTCCAATTGTGCAATTTCTATTGAAATGAAAAACATCCGATTCAACGATGTCATTGTGAATTTCGGTTGTTTATTGAAATTTCACATGAACATGAAATATCAACAGCACTCGATGCCTCTTCGGAAGAGGTGATGATATAATGCTGATGTACGCTATACATGCGTCAACTGCTTGCTCGTAAAGTGCAGTCCTGTAGCAGCATAATCTATGAGGCTATTTAGTGTAGCAGGAAGGTGACTTGAAAAGAAAAATCACTGTGATCAAAGTTTAGCTGATGACTGATGAAGTTGGCCACCTTCCAGATTTGATGCTGTAACCCCAGCGTCGGGTCGATGCTCTTGCTTCGCGGGTTTTCCTCGCCCAGTAAGACCTTGAAATACCAACTTGTCCAGTGCGGCCGTGGGTGCCTCGCACGCAAGGAATGCCATGTACGCCAAAAGGCAACTCCATATGAACACACCGAAAAATAGGGTCACCTGATATAAATTGGACAAAAATATTTTCGCTGTGGTCAGACAGAATGAAAATAGTATAAATTGTGTGAACAAAATTATTAATTTCTGGTTGATTGTGTCACAAGTGAGGAAAAATGTGTAAAGTAACGCTCAGGGCAATGAAGTGGAGTATGTCGCTTGTTAAGCAACAATGATGACGGCGCAGAGGGATATATAAAGGGAATATGAAAACATAGCCTTTAACAAAATACGCACATGCGCTTTAGCGAGAACACATTGAAGAATGGGCTCAAGTTCATTGTATCCCTGCGAGCGCCTTAACGCAGTAGCCCCTTCCACGTTTCACTCTGAAATGCTTCACTCAGCTGAAATACGCAGCTCGAGCCCGCTATGATGAACACTGAAAAAAAGGGCTGACTTGGAAGTCGGATATAGATGCATGTCTAGTTAAAGAACAAATTGAGCTTATTAAACACATCAAGCAAAAGTGTATGCTTAGCAGGTATGGTGCCTTGAAGTTCTTGAATTGAGCCTTGAAGGACAACACACTTGATGCGTCATTGTCTTGGCATCACAGCTGCCAAGTGAGTAAAGTGAACACAAAGCAGCGTGTGAGCAGTACTTTAGTTGTTCCTTGTGGCCCTACGTTCGAAACCAGAGCGGTGAAAGAAAGAGAACATAAATTATGCCATCGACAGGGTTCCAAAGATATTTAGGAAAGGTAACTGAGGATTATTAAATTATTATGCACTTATTTATTGTTGAAACCAAGGAGTAAGTGGGGCAAAAAAGATTCGACGAAACTATAACTCTCCCGCAACGTCTGGTAGTTGCACTCGCGCATCGACATTGGTGTTCCCTATAGTGTATTCCTTGGTTTAGCATTGTGTTTCATCGCGCTGGCGAAGCGGATCCCAGAAGCCGCGTAGAAACTACAGCATGGCTGAGATGTGCTCCGCCAGGTGGCGCAACGATCCCAGCTGCCCACAAGAAAACCACCTGCTCATTCAGTTAGTTCTGATTCATCATCACGACAGTTTTTTTACCCTTATCTTAAGTAAGCTTATTCTCCGGTGTCACATGTTGCCAACATAACTCTTATGATGAACCAGAACCATTGATTTCATACCAGATCTGTTCATTGCAATACATTTTCCGAATATTCGGAAAACCGGAAGTGCTCGACCGGAAGTATTTGGAAGAGAAACGAGAGTATCACTCGGTGCTTGTACCACTAAAAAGTAACCAAGGGTGCGAACGCTGTTACCGTGTGTAATGGACATAATAAGCCTTTCTTCATCAACTGCTTCAGGAAGAGAGAAAAAGTGGGACTTAGCTCTAGCATTAGCGTACACCGTGTGTAACGGCGCAAAGGCGAAATTCACACATTTCGCGAGAAAACTCGCACGTTTGTGGGCCTTACCTGAGTAAAGTGAGACCAGTGCATACGTTCCCTTGATGCGTGTAGCATTAACATGATGAAGGGGTAATGTATAAGGTACACGCCGAAGGACAGCCTGCTCAGTGGCGCAAAGAAGCTCGAAGATAGAAATCGACCGACGAATCCTGCAAGAATAACATTTTTAAAAACAACGACGACGAAGCATGAACAGGTTATCATAATCAAAGTAGTCATGATTAGGCAAGTTAGCCAAAATATTGTATTAAAGTACTGACACTGTAATAGTCCCTGCCATCTTTGTTGAAACGAAGGGCACAGTCAGGTACGCATCACCAATCACGAACTACATATTATAAGCGCATACAATAAGAGCAGGACGCTACTGAGAACCTTATGAACTAAATTGCGTTGAAGTTATTTCCGAAATACACCATAGTTCCTAGCACATAATAGGTAGTCTTTTCTAGTGAACTTGACTTGGTGGGGAACAAGACGCCACGACAAATGTTAGGTTTCTTTTTTGCCATTAAGCTTTTGAAGGTGAAAGCCTTAGGTGCCTCATCAAACGCGAAAACTGACCGTTGGCGTCGACGGCGTCAGCATGCGTGATGCAAAAAATGAACATCACGCGATGGCGTCGCCATACGACGTCATCATGACGTCGCAGATAGCCAAAATTTGTGACATTATAACATGACATTGTCGCTTGGGCAAAGGTGGGCCGATCACGAAGGCAGCGCAAAACCATGTGATGTGCAGAAAGCTCGCAATGTCTCCGATCCTGGAGACAGTGCAGAACCACGTTAGGCGCAGAAAGCTTTCAGAGGGTGGCGGTGGAGGATCAAACATCGACTGGGAAGAAAAAGAAGATGATGGCTTTCACCTTCCAGTCGTCTCAGGCGAATGCATAAGGGACCCTGTGAGATTTTTAAATCATTATCATCATCAGGTGGCGCAAGCTTATGGTTAAAAGTGAGCTCATGAACGAGCGTTACAATCTTGGTATTTTAAACAGTGATTGATTACATTAAACCGATGACTGAGTTCGAGTGGTTCAGCTCGTAGATAAGAGTAACAAGGAATTTTTTTACACGAATTACTGGCAATCCACAATGCGTGATTTGTGTCCTAGGCGTTCCATCGAAATATTCCTGCTTTTCGTATATGATATCGAAAAGATAGCATGTCAGGTTGAACCATGGCTCAACAACAGCTAACACCACCGGACTGTCCTGTACTGGCAGTTCGCTTTTACCTGGCGTGTACATGAATTCAACGAGATTCGGGCTTCAGTCAATAAATATCGCAGTAGATATACAGTCAAATCAGCATACATCGAACTGGCAAAAAACCTGGAATTAGCTCGGTATGTCGTACGATTCGATATAAAATTCTAATGAATTTACCGTATTTACGGTGTGAACTTTGGTGCGCAAGTGGTCTTCACGGCACTGCTTCACGATAGTGCTAGGAAGGCAATTTCACGGCAATAGGCGGGGATTTTTAACAGCGAAGAGGTTAAGGCTGGCGGTAACTACTGCTCCTTCGTAAAAAACTATCATCATCATGAACCGGCACGCGCTCTCTTCACTCTCTTTACAGTGACGCTGTTTAAGCTATCGGTAACTTCTGCTCCGTCGTGCAAAACTCCTCAGGTGGGTATGCGCCACAGGAATTGGACAAGCCCCACTACCGTGTACAGCAGGTGCGACAGTCAAACGAAAACGAACACGTGAAGGAGGGGAGAGAAAGGAAGAGAAAAATAGAGAGAAATAAAAAGAATACGGGTATAAAAAATGTGGTTGATCCCTCCATCATAGGAATCGGTATAACAGGAAAATAAAACGTGTCCTTACAGAAGCAGTTGAATGTTTACTGTACATTGATAAAAGAGAGTTTGCACAATGTCTATTGGCGTTTGGCAGCCATAGCTTCGTTTGATATAGATGCACCCACGTTGACGCTGGGTGGTGCATCCTTATCCCGACGACTAACGTCTATGATCAATCATTAAACAAACCCTTGTGGTAACTGTAGTAGTTAACGGTGAGAGCGTAATCAGAAAAAGTGGTTTGACAGCCGGAAGAGCGTCGCTGATTCGACCAGAACATGGGCCAAGCTCACCCTCTCGCGGCATGCTAAAGAGTTATTCAACACCGCGGCCGGACTAGAGGGTAACGCAACGTGCGTCCTGTCTCCCCCTGCAGCCCGCCGCAATTTTCCTCAGGGCGAGCGTAAGCGGGGACCGCGGTGTTACAGCCAGGCGAGGCAGACGTGCGTCACAGAATTATTTTTGGTATGGATGGAAGCTATGAGCGAGACCGATGCTTTGCAAGGACGCGTTGCAGGAGCTAATCGCGGAGGCCACGGTAATGATGCATTACTTCACTTTACCGCTCCGAGACGGCGACACCACCCCGTCGACCAGAGCGCTGTGCGAGGAAAGTGCGAGATATAAAAGGCGCGTTTCTAACGTCTCCGGGGTGTGACCGTGGCGCAGTGGATAGCGTGCCCGGCATCGGTAGTCGTGGATCGAGAGGTCGTGGTTTCGACTCCCGTTGACTGAACCTTGCCATCTGATCGTGTGCATATTTTCGACGTCATTTACGTGACGGAAATACGTCACTGTAGTTTTGGTGGACCCCTGCATAAAACACTTTCTTGTTAAAAGATAGAAAAACAGCGAAAGACATAGAAAGATCGAGAAAGAGATACAAAGAAACAGACATGAAAAAGAGATATGAAAACCATAGAACAAGACAGAAAGAGAAATAAAGATAGAGAAAGAAGCAGAGAGAGAGAGAATGAGATAGAAAGAAAGAAAGGGAAGAAAGAAACAGAAAATCAAGAGAAAGAAGGAAGGCCGCCCAGCTGCGCTCTTCCTTCAGCCTTGTCACCCCTAGTGCGAAGCAGCCATAATGTTTTTAAAGTTTTATATTTTTCACGGTTTGGAATTAGGCGTGCGGTTTATACGCAGAGGCGAGTTATACACGAGGAAACACAGTATCGATGAAAACAGGGCCTCCATATATTCATACGGCGCTGGGCGTACTCGTCGGGCGCCTGAAATCTGTAGTCCGCCTTCGCACCGCTCGTGCTCCCATATGCATGCAGGAAAGCTCCCTTCTGCGAGGAAAAGCAAACTGGTGAGAGAAAATTAACTTCTTGGCGCATTTCGCGCTGACCGATGTTCGATGTATGAAGTGTTCCTGCTTTTTTGTTTGATGTAGCCGTAGATTTTCCTATGAATTGACATTAAAGCATCATTGTGGTCGCAAATAGTTCGATATAAAAGATAATTCGATTTACTTGAGTTAGATATAGTCGGGTTGGTCTGTATAACTTGCCGATCCGAATTTCATGCCTCTTTCGAAAAAGCACCTTGCTGTATTGGAGGCAGCATACGCTGCTGTCCTTGTACAGGTCGTGTAAGCGGAAGTGGGTAGCCAGCCATTCATCTAACGCTGGAGATTTCAAAGCTTTCTCCTATCCACTTTCCGTGTTCTCCACGCTTAGAACTGAAATTGGAGGTGTTAGAAGACAGAAGCGTTTCTCGGAGCTGTCGTAATTCTTCGTGACGGTTGTGAAGAGCGACGTGATCCTTGTCCGACAGCGTTGGCAGCCTTCCCGTAAGTTGTTTTCACTAGCCATTTGCTTTATGGTCAGGGCAAATATTTTTTTTCTGATTTTAGACCATAACAACTTGACAATGGGCGCGCTATAAAGCAGCTTCACAGTAGCAGTCGTTTGACGACATCAAATACGCTTATGTCTGCAACCCATACAGAAGCACGTCGCGGTGTCGTTAGGTATAGGAAAAACGGGAGTAAATGAAGGGAGTGGTAAAGAAAGGGCACCTTTCGAGAAATTAGTACCCACAACACCAAGCGCCAGGCAAGCTACCTCTCTCCCCATTTAAAAATGCCCCCACCTTACCGAAGGGAATCGTGAGGAAATGCGAATGCATTTCTTGCGCCGAGAGTACACGGCGTAGTAATTTTAAAGGCGTAAAGCTGGACACATCGACGCGCTCAAGTGTCTCCCTTTTGGGCGCCTCTTTCAACGAACGCTTCCTACGTGCGTTCGTAATCACCTCAGGGATGTTGCCACCGCCTTCAATGCAGCACAAACGCGTTTAGAACGCGCTGTTTTCAGGCTGTGCCAAGGCAGCACAAACGCTACAAACGCGTTTCAAACGCACTGCATTGAGGCGGTGGCGCAGGGAGGAGAGAGAGCGAACGGCGAGAGAAGGAGCGGCGAAGCACTGCACCTACCCTCTCCTACACTCTCTCCACACACGCGGGAGCTCCGCCGAGCTCCCACGATGCGAGCGCCCTCACCGCCCGCACCACCTGCTCCGGTTGCTAGGGGCGAGGATAAGCGCGCGCGCCCGCAGCTGTTGCTATGGAAGAGGGTGTGAGAGCGGAGAGGCGCGCGGACAACGCGGATGCCTTACATAGCCCGACTAAGAAATGCATTCGCATTTAAAATATATATACGGCACTTCCACTCCGTGAAGGTAGTCGCCAGCGAAGCTGTCTATGCGCGATGATCCCCTTGTGGGATTCCTTGCAATGGCCCTTGCTACCCTCAGTGTGTCGGCAACCCCTGGGTGCCGTGTTGCCTCGGCTTCGCGAGCTCGCAGTTCGGAGTCTTCGGCTCTCCGCTTGCGAATTGCTTTAGCTTTGCGAGTTGGCATTTCGGAGTCTTCGGCTCTCCGCTGGCGAATTGCCTCAGCTTCGCGAGCTCGCAGTTCGGAGTCTTTGGCTGTCCGCTGGCGAATTGCCTCAGCTTTGCGAGCTCGCAGTTCGGAGTCTTCGCCTTTCCGCTGGCGAATTGTCTCAGCTTCGCGAGCTCGCAGTTCGGAGTCTTCGGCTTTCCGCTGGCGAATTGTCTCAGCTTCGCGAGCTCGCAGTTCAAAGTTGTCGGCTATCCGCTGGCGAATTTCCTCAGCTTTGGGAGCTCGCAGTTCGGAGTCTTCGGCTCTCCGCTGGCGAATTGCCCCAGCTTCGCGAGCTTGTAGTTCGAAGTCGTCGACTCTCCGCTGGCGAAATACCTTACTCCCTTGAGCTCGCAGTTTGGAGTCGTCGGCTATTCGTTGGCGAATTGCCACAGCTTCACCAGTTCGCAGTTTGGAGTCATTGGCTCTCCGCTGGCGCTTGGCCTCCGCTTCGCGAACTCGCAACGCTGAGCCTTCGGCCAGGCGACGTCTATACGCACGGGTCTATACGATTGGCTAGCGAGATCACGTGTGGCTAGGAAAGCGCGCCAGTCTATATTATTGGCTAGCGAGATCACGTGACGTCGTGAATCCGCCGCTAGAAAGGAAATGCGCGCGCTTACACCTGATTGTTAACGGTGAGATCCCTTGATGTGCCGGCTCAGCCAATGACGTTTCAGCCGACGCCTCATGATGTCGTAAATCCGCCGCTAGGTTTGAAATCCGTGCGCTTACACCTGATTGGTGAAAGCGAGAGGACGTGACCTGCCGGCTCAGCCAATGGCACATACCAGGGTAGACTGAGACACCTTCGCTGTAAAGACAGGTGGTTGCCCGGCGGCACTGGGTATCAAAACCAGTACTTCCCTGTTGTCATCGGTGTGTGGCTCGTCACATCAGGATCATACTATATATACTAGTTCACCCATATGAACTTTTCATGACAGTTATTCTTATAACTCTTATATGGTAGCGGTTTAGATCTTAAACCGCCGAATCTGATGTCGTAAGAGGAAGGGAATAAGCTTAAACGCTATTCGAACACACAGCGTTTCACTGACGCGACCGACTGGTGCAATGGCGTTATTACCCTCCTCCCATTCCCTTACAGGCGCTGAGCCATGCTCCCAACTAGGGATGCAGAAATAGCGTCTTTTCCTCTCCTTAACCTCTCCTCCTCCTCCTTCCTCTTATTGTCACCGGCTAGTGTTGTAAAAAGTACTGTTAATTCTGCAGTAGAGATTCCATCGTCGATGTCTTCAATAGACAGTTTCAGTTTAGCGTTAACCTATAGCTGGGGTTAAGGTAATAGCAGAAGCGGGGTAAGTTGGGCCAGTTGGGCCAGTTGGTACTGGTTCATGGTGTAAGAGCGCAAAAAAAACCAAAAAAACCAGACGGGAACACAAAACAGGAGAAGAAAGCACAAACAGAGCCTGTTTGTGCTTTATTCTCGTTTTTGTTCCCGTCCATCATTTTCTTTTGCGCTGTTACACCATGAACGGTAATAGCGTGTTCGTACTACAAACGTTGGTTGCATAACGCGAGTTTTAGTATATCGGCACAGCGTTTAAATGCCCAAGGTTTTACTGCGGCGTTCCCTAGCGGAGCATAAATACGCTGTAAAGAAGCGAAAGAAAACAACTGAAAACGCTCACCCGCCTCCCAGCATGCAGCAATATTCCATCTTTTTGAGAGTAATAAAAATCGAGTAAATATGAACCACACACCACAAGGGAATATTTATATGACGAAGAACTTCTTACAGCAACTTTCCTCTTAACCCCAGAAACTTTCGAAATGAAAAAAAAATGCGTGGCTTTAGTGACTTAACGTCATAAACACGAAAGGAGAGCGGAGTTGAGGGGAAGCCTCAGTAATGGAGTGCAAAGTAATGCAAAGCTAGAACGTCATCACTAACGTCACACCAACTGCGCTCGGCGCGGCTGCTTCTACCACACCCGACTCCGCCCTACCACCTGCGCCGCTTCTCCTCACCTCCGCTCATACCCTCCGCTTGATTATGCACCTGCAAGTCTCCAACCTCCAACTCGCCTGCCTCCTCCCCTTGCCTCCACTATACTGTGCTATCCCCTCCCTCCTTCTCACCCTCACATAATTCCTCATCATAACTTCCCTTTCCCACCCCTTGCTATATGCTATACAATACATGGATATGCTAAGCTTTACCCTCTCCCCTCATTTCTCCTCCTGTAACTCCTCACCCTGACTTCCCTTTGCCACCCCCTTGCTATACTATACTATACATGGCTAATTCATGGTGTTCAACAGCCCAAATATTAACCGACGGTTGTAAAGAAATCTTGACAGGGTCCTGTCTTCTTTTCAACCGTAAGCGAAGCCATTTTACAACCATTCCCGGCGAACGCACTGAACCCATCTTACACCAATGCCAAATTCCGTTGGCGCCCCGCTGTTGATAACAACTACTGTTAGAATATTGTTCTAGATATTGCGCCTGTCGGTCTTAATCTAGTTCAGCTGCAAGTTTTAAAGAAACGTGTAGAACTTGCGTGCTAAGCCTGCGTAGATAGTCATAGCGTTCGAATGGTATGATGACAACACTGAAGGATGAGGCACTTGGCACTATACATGCGTTGGCTAGTATTCATTTGACGTTTTGATACAACGCAGTTTCAAAACCAGCTTCTCGGGACTTTCCCGCTGATGCTAAGCAAACCTCGGTGTCCTCACTGTCACCTGATGAGCTTCCTTTCTTTTGCGGCGCAGTCCTCATTGACACACTGGAACCGGTCGTTGCTTCGGCAGGCTGCGGATTCCTTCGCCGCGTTGTAGAGAGCAGATTCTTCCAAAACGGCCGTCAAAAATTAACAAAACAGAGAGACTGACAACATATGTTCCACTAAAGAATCCCTTCGTTAAATAAAACAAGAACGCAAAGGCAAGGCATAGGCCTTGACATTAGTGTGCAACTCCATGGACACAGGATCATAACTCTTTTTCTAATATCCATGGGTGGGAGTGAAATGCTGACTTAATTGTAGTATTTACAACGTTCTCACCTCCTCGTCCAGTTGCGCAAGCTAGCGTGAACCATGCAAGGAAGAGCGACCACAGCACACGCTCAGAGAAGGCTGCCACCAGTTTCACGGTTCCAGAAGGGGCTTCATGCCTGTACCAAGGAATCTTCATGAAGGTGACACTGAGCGCGGAGGTGACGGCCACGCACCAGCAGGTCACCTGAATGGTCTGTTCCAGAATAAGCACCACGTTGATGAATATACTATGCATTTAATAGAAAGCAAGTGCTAAGGATACGAAAAAATAATAAAAGTAAACATTAGAGAATTCACACGTGGTCGGACCGCCGCAGCTACATGTACAGCGGTGAGAACTGTTAGGGTGAACACGCGAGCGCGTGGCCGACGGCACTATCAGCGCCGCGTAACAGCCATCGTTGGAAACATTGCACATGCGCAGCACGTGCTTTGCGATACACTCTTTCCAGCACGCGCACTGCGTCATAGATATGCTTGTTGGAGATACGCTTGTGTGCGCGCGGTGGAAAGAGTATTTCGTAGAACGCCTGATGCGCATGCGCAATGTTTCCACCGATGACCGTTACGCGGCGCCGACAGTGCCGTCGGCCACGCGCTCGCGTGTTCACCCTAAGAGTGCTCACCGCTGTACCGTTCATTCAACATGCTAACTCTGCGTGCACGGAAGTCGAAAGGCTGTTGCAAAATTATATGGTGAATATTGGAGCAGATTGTGTCAGAGCGTGGAGAAATCGTTGTGCATCAATACCGAGTATAAAAAAAAACAAAAATATGATCACCCTCGATTACGATAAACTTAAGCGCAGAAGCAGACGAAGACCTTTCGCCGGTTGCGCTACTCATTGTTCAAAATGAAAGCGTCAACATGGAAACGCGTGGCTTTCGCAAGCGCATCCTCCAGCAGCGGCGGCTCAGGCAAATTAGTGCATGCGCAGAAGGTCGAATGGCGATGTCAGGGCCTCGTTTGTATGAGTAATATTATCGTTCAACGCATTCGCCGCATGTCCTAATAATGACCTCATCGACGAACTGGTGAAGCCATACGCAACTATGGCACCATGTCCAAGCTGTTGCACACGTCTCCTGCGGCTCTTCGCTTTGCTCCTCACCCTCACGAGACACTATCCTCCTCCGCTCTTCTCCGCTATCGCAGTGTTGGACCTCCGCAGCACTCCGCGCTAGCCTTCTTGTTTTCATGGTTGGTTCTGCCGATTACTCCGACGATGAACGCAAAACAGGAGCATAAGGTCTGCACTCTAAAACAGTTAGGGATGCACGAATGTTCGAAAATTTCGAACAACGAACCCAATAGCGTTCTATGCGATTCGGTACTCGAATCGTATAGAACGCTACAGAAAGTAGCGAATATTTAACGAATACCTTTCGAACAATGAGCACCGACGGGAAGACAGTGAAGGAAGTAAACGTTGGAACAGTGAGGGACCGCTATGCTTGCTTCAATTATTGAATTGCCGAGATGCAAGGTGTTCAAGCATTTTCGGGACTGTCGAAGCTCTATTGATCACTGTATGAAAGGGTTTTGCTTTAACCTATAATGTCGCCGAAACTAAATTGTCCTCAGTCCACTATCATCATCATGGGGTTCATTATGATGGTGATCCATGAAAGATTGTTTGATTTTTAGGTCTCAGTCTTATTTAAAAGCTGGTGAATGAAGCACCGCCTTGAATATTGAAGTGACTGCTGTATTAAACCGACACTTACAAACTAGCTCGAAGGCCCTAGTCGCTATTGTACACGAGCTTACCTCAGTTTACATAATTGTGGTATCTTTTGTCGGTTAAAAGTAACAGTAATGTTACCTTGTTAAAGAGCCCCTGCAACACTTTTCCGAGTCATCATCGAATGCCTTCATTAAAGGACTTTACTGCCTCATGAATCGACTGCTGCAAGCATTTTTGGAATCCGTCAAGTGCGAGCGGTGTTACAAGAATTTGTTGCACATTTTAAGCGCTTTCTCTGTCCTTTCGTTCCAGCAAGCGCGCTGAAAGCTACGTTGGGGAGGGGGGGGGTGAATGCAAGGGTTTTTTTTATTTTTATTCTTCGAATGCGCGGATTACTTCCAGTGTGATTGTCAACGAGCGCGCGGGCACGTAGCGCCATCCCGCGGCGGCCGTGATAACTATGCAGCTCACGATGCTCAAATCTTCCAATGGCCGTGGACTTTGGGTTTATGGCATCATTTCTCGAGAGAAGAGCGAGCCATTTCTAGCTGACTTTAAGAATTAATTGTAACTTCAAGGCCGCGTGCTCATCTATGTTTGGCTCACATGTCCTTAGGAGCCTCGACTACCGATCGGCAGCGTTTTCTGACCAAGCTGAGAAAGTGCTGCAGGGCCCCTTTAAAGATTGGGAATATTTGTTTCAATAGAAGGCTGCGGAAATCTAGGTCTGTCTTGAAATTGTTGCCGTACTATTAGAAAATTATTCGAAGAGTATCTGATTCGCATTCGATTCGGTATGATCACCATTCAATTTGGATTCAATTCGGTTCTAAAATTCACTATTCCTACACCTCTGAAAATTGTGAACTTGTGTTTAGCATGGCCCCAGTATAACTCAGCTCTTTTATGTTTGTCGGCCAGGTCCTATACAAAAACAACGACATACCTTTGAAATTTTGCGATTCCTGAAGTCGTCCAACAAAATCAAGGTCATGCAACCGCTGAAGAAGCAGACGGCGTGATAGAAAGGTCGCACGTAGTATGTGTTCATGGTTGTCAGTAGTAAGCTGTAAAATAATAAAATGTCTGTTATTACGCGAAGGGTTATGTAGATCGTCGTAAAAAGGTGCAGAAACATACTCAGGCGTTGTGCTAACTGCTGCTGTAGCGCATGCATGTCTTTATGTGCATGCAATATAACTTATATACTAGGACCTGTCGTGTACTGGATGCTTACTTGTGTAAGATCTGCCAAGGTCTGTTCGCTTGTGACGTATAGATCTCAAAGAAGCGTGCACGCGGAAGTTTATCAGAAACCGTACTGACTGAAACGCGCTACTGGAACTCTAATGGCGCAGGAAAAAACAAAACAAAGATGGCCAGCTTTGCGCGGAACAGGCAGCGCAGTCACTGTGCAAGTCACTGGAGTGGGCTCCAAGGAGCCCGTTGAGAACTCTTTGAGGACACTTAGAGCAGGGAAAGTGATGGCATAATGTGCATATATTTATCTGAATGCAGTCAGCTATTGTTAGGGATCCAAAAAGTACGTTTCAAGGGCCATGCAGTGTACCGATATGGGAACTTTATTCTTTATGAATACAACTTCCTGATCTGACAATCCCTAGATTATGGCCAACAAAAATCGCAGGGGAGACGAGATTCTTGTGGGGAAAATAGAAGGGTGGGGGAGTCACACAGTAGCTGTCTCTCAGGGCGAGGGCACCACAACCGCGTCACTTGAGGGCGGGGGGGGGGGGGGGTATAAGATAGAGGAGAAGATAGAAGGGAGACAGGGCAGGGAAGACAAAAAACAGAGGACTGGCAGCAGAAACCAGTCCTCTTGGGCGAAGAACAGGACAAAAGACTAGAAGGGAAAGAACACAGTGCTGTGGTTTGTCCCTGCTTTTCGTGCATCCAGTTATTTGCGCCGTTTCCCCAGCAAATTATGAGTCAACCGGCTCAACTGAATGCGCACGCTTCTTCAAACAAGGGCAGTGGCAGTCTGCACTGCCGTCGATGCTGTGAACGCGCTCTTGTTATCCGGGACATCACATCAGACACTTATCCTACGTAGGAAATGTTTGTTTCGTTTTATTCTTCTTTTAAACGATGATCAAAGTAAACAGTCTAATTGCGAGATCCCATTTAGTGCTTACCTCCTTGTGTGAGCAGGATAGGTCATGAAAGGTAGAACTTCCGGATTAGTTGCAGTCCATAGTGCCATACCGCAGCCCAATGCAGAAAACAGGGTGAATGTTCCCAGCGTCAACTTTTTCCGGCTGCGGGGAAATCATGTGTATAAGGGTTTGGAACGAGGAGAACCTGTCCATTATCGCTTCGCATGATCGTGAAACTTCTCAGTGAAGCGTGAAACTTGATAAGCTTCTTGACGAGCGAATCGTGTTGATCCCAATTTAGATTTCGTGCGAATCATTTGTTTGTTTAGTTTTCGATCTGAGTTCAACTTTGATGCAACGACTTGGATTCGAACGCTTGCGGCTAGTGTACGCCACCGTCTTGTAGCCGAAAGGTTTTGTTTTTGCAACATTTCGTTAGCACAGTCTTGCAGAGTTTAAAAACGAGGAATCTAGGTTATGTGAATAATATATCCGTAATTAATCGTAGTCATCAACGCTGCATACATAATGCAAAAATCACGCTGTCAAACAAATACAACTATCAGGTGATCTACGCCCGGCTGTTATATAAGCCGTTCCTATTGGACATGCATTTGTTCGTTCAAACATGTGCATAGCCTGGTAGATTCAGCCCCGTAAATCATTAAAAATATATTACCAGTGCGCACAATCGCAGTGGCTATGCGTCAGAATGACAAAATGGGTATTTTACAAATTGCAAGGTCATATTACGGATATGCTTTTCGGTAGGAGGTCTCGACGTTTTGTCGCTTTTGAAGTGAAAATTGAGTGGTAGTTTAACGAAGATTACAATTCGAAGTCAGTCGAAAAGGAACTTCGTTGATGCGCGTCGTGTAAAAAAAAATTAAATTGATACCTACACTGGCAGATGTGGAGGGAGTACTGCAAGAGCAAAGCAACTGATATTACTCTCACCAGAATTATTTAACTCCGTGGGGGAGCAGTGCAGAGTTAGCAGCGGAACTTACTCTTTCCTTGAATGCAGAGTATAACAGACTGTGAACTGTGCTACTCGGGTGGAGTTCCCAAACTATGCAACTCTCGCGCCGACGTGGCATGAACGGGGTCTGGCACTCCGTCTTTGGCAGACGGAGTACAATCTAGCGCCAGCATCTCGCCGACGCCGCAAAGCGATATAACTGTCGCGTAACCATAACCCCAGATCGTAGACGCCAGAGGTACGATTTTATTGTGCGAAGTTACTAAGAGGATATCTTTCAGTGATAACAAATGTAATGTTTTGTGATCGTGAGAGTTTCGTTTCTGGCACAGCAACAGCGGCAAGTTCGAAGCATTGAAGAGCGGCAACTTCTAACACGTCACCAAAAATTAGCTTATGCGACACAGACTAATTGCCACTGGCATAAGGTAGACACTAGAGACATTAGCACAGTAAAAAAACCGTCTTAAAAAAAAGAAACAGAAAGTTCCCGCCAGCAGAAATCGAACTGGCCACCTTCACGCCGCCAGTCGAGTTTTGTACCACTGTGCCGCGCCGCAACACGCCGCGTCAGTCGTAAAAAAACCAGTGAAAACAAAACACACCGTTTGGCTTCATCTTCACGGGTCGCATACCAAAAACAAATGCGATCTTCTGTTCCAAATAAAAATTGCGTCTTCATAATACACAAACTGCTGCTGGACACGCATAGCATGCCGCTAAGGCCAACAGCATCAACTTCCTATCCCAATTCGCAACATAGAAAAAAATATAACAATTACCGAGGAGCACGGGCAGTTTATCGGCTGTTACTGCCGAGTTTAAAAGCTGTTTCTCGCTCTTTCAATTGGTTGACATGTTCCTAAGTTTTGTGTTGGCTGTAATCTCGTTCGATAAGTAGGCGCGTACTTGATTCAATAACGTCTATTTTCTCGCGCAAGCGATGGTATAGTACAGCGGCCGACTCAGTGTTCTGATTTGCATCTCTATCGATAGCTGCAACTACATAGACGATTGGTAAAAACCAAATTGAATGCGCAAGAAAGTATGCCATCATGTTACATCAATAAGGCGTACCAAATGACAAGGCTCTGTTTCCACATATGAGTCAGCGAAGTGCCGGCGGCTTTCGGTGGCGGCCTGTGTGCGTTGGCTGAAAGCGCGTCGTATCAATGCTCACCGCTCCTTGTACGGACACCGTACGCAAGAAACAACGTTTCAGTCAGGCTAACCGATGCTAAAGCTCTACTGCACAGCCATTCATTTTGACAGGATAAGGCGCGCACACAAGCACGGACACTAGAAGAAAGATGCAAACAACACAGGTGCCGACTCGCAACTGCGATTTATTGGAAAGGAAAGCTTACATATAAAAGTCACAACTGTCACATGATCTGGCTACTGTAGGGTGAAACTGGCTGCTCTCACCCAGGTCTTTCTTCTAGTGTCCGTGTTTGTGTGTGCGCCATATCGTATCAAAATGAACAAGTATAACAACTAGCCTAATTAACTGTGCTACTGTACAGTCATGCTTACTCCGCGGAATCGCTTATCCTTATATCCAGGAGCGCCGATGGCATAGACGCGTACTCGGCCGGTACGCTAGGCATACTTTCGCTGGAAGTCGTACGGGTCATATTTGCTGGGACCGATCTCGGGTGGCTCGCGAGGTTGAAGTTAGCGCATTTTGTAGCGTTAGCTACACTTGCCTAGCCGGAGCCGATTTCGCGTGGAGCGTCATGAGCCGTGCTGCGCATGCGCGAGGATCAGTGATGTCACACAGCTGGGTCACCGGAGCTGGCATCTGACACGCTCTCCGACGCCGCCGCTGCTGGTCTGCGCCGCATTCGAGAGGAGTGACGTCGTAGACACAGTGGCGCCAGCGCGCGCGCAGCTATTCGCCTTCGCTGTGCAGTCGCCGTCTGACACTGCGCTGGGGCCGCTTGATAGCGCCTCTGACTGGCGTTTGCAGGTGGGTAACGCCATGGAGAAGGAGAGCGCAAATGCTGCTCGACGGCGCAGAAGAGCCGAGAAGCTTATCTCATCGGATCCCGAAGTAGTTGCTTGGCAATTAGCGGTTACTGTGTTGGGGCCATAGAGACGGCAGCGTGTTGCTTCACTGACCACCGAGCCGTCTTTGTGGCAATAGAGAAGCAACCTGACGTTGAGCAAAAATAAATATGCATGTGCCACATAATACGTACACCATGTGTGTGTCATTGGAGCAGCAGTAAGCATGACAATCAAGCTAATCCTAGACAATCTGGAAAGCTAAGAATAATCAGCTGAACCTTTGCTAATGCTACGTATATCCTGGCATAGCCGAGTTAAGCCACTGCAATTTTTTGGTGTAGAAGGCTTCTGACTGTTACAATAAAGTGTAGCCGAGGTAAGCAAAACTGCAAGAATGGCCATAGATGCGTGTGCGTTGTGCTTATGTCAAGCGGCGTCGTTTTTCTGGCGTAGGCCTAAATGCCGCGGCACCGCGTGTCGAATCGGACGCCAGATTGTAACGTCGTAGATTATTCCTCGGCCATCCCTGCTAAAGGATCGTCTCAACTGTCTTTGAAAGCGCGCAGCTACAACTCTCAGGCTTGGGCATGAGTGGCTGTACTGTATTGAGCCGATATGACAGCGTGCCAGTCGATAATTAACGGCGTTAAACGGCGTTGAATATTTAAAAGGTCGATGTGCCGACAGTTGCCCAAAGGATCACCAGATACTTACACGTGCTCGGTGTATATTTGCTGTTTAAATACGCACAACAGAGGTGCTGCCACCGGCACTTGAAGGTAGGCAAGACATCATGGGTATATATACCTGTTTCTGTGCGTACGGCTGTCCGTAGCGCAAGCGGGCCACGTTCAGAGTTACTGTTGTGTGTGATTGCAATGTGTGTGCGCATGTCTATCCCGTACATGTGGTGTAAGCTTCAGACATTCTCACTTAGAATGTTCACTGTTAAATTGTAGATAATGCACGGCGATTTTCTTTTTTTCACGTTAGTCCTAGCAGCAAGAGTGGTTCTACTCTTGAAGGGAGTTGAAGCACTCAAGCCCAACCATAATTTAAACCTATGTGAGGGCATAATTGAAAGTAAGAACAGCGCAAATGACAAGGACAAATGAAGAAACCACACAGCGCGGACTTTCAACAATGTTGAAAGTATGTTGAAAGTCAGCGCTGTGTGGTTTCTTCGTTTGTCCTTGTCATTTGCGCTGTTTTTATTTTCAATTATGTCCTGACAACTTGCCGAAGTTCAAGTTTCCACGCTTCATAATCTCTGTGAGGGAGTAGCGTAACTCTCGCAGAGAGTATATGTACTCCATTTGAGAAGTGTGACTTAACTCTGGCGAGGGAGCCTGTTCACTCTCGTTCAGCCAGAGCACCAGAACTCTGTCGAGAGCGTGTGCGTACTCTGTGCAGCAAAGGGATTCTAGCACTTCTGAAAAGGGAGTGAAATATGGGACAAGCGTTTACTCCCGCGAAGAGAGTTGCTAGCCCTCTCTCTTACCGCTGTGAGTGTACGCCCAAAAAGGACATTAGAGCCTATATTTGTTTCCACCTGATCCTAAGCATTACCTTTGCAGAGCGATATAACCACATATTCATACTATCAATCAGGTGATAGAGAAATGCGCGGAATACAACCAACCCCTATACATAGCCTTCATAGATTACGAGAAGGCATTTGATTCGGTGGAGACATCAGCAGTCATGCAAGCACTGCGGAATCAGGGCATCGACGAAGCCTATATAAACATAATGGAAGAACTCTACAGCGCATCCACAGCCACTATAGTCCTTCATAAAGAAAGCGACAGAATCCCAATAAAGAAGGGCGTACGACAGGGAGACACGATCTCTCCAATGCTATTCACCGCGTGTTTACAGGAGATTTTCAGGGCCCTAGATTGGGAAGAATTAGGGATAAGAGTTAATGGAGAGTATCTCAGTAACCTGCGCTTCGCTGATGACATTGCATTGATGAGTAACGCGGGAGACGAATTACAGCTCATGATTACTGAACTGGATACGGAAAGTAGAAGAGTAGGTCTCAAAATTAATATGCATAAAACTAAAGTAATGTGGAACAATCTTGGCAGAGAACAGCGCTTCGCGATAGGTGGCGAGACGCTGGAAGTTGTAAAGGAGTACGTCTACTTAGGACAGGTAGTAACCGCGGAGCCGAACCATGAGAGTGAAATAACTAGAAGAATAAGGATGGGATGGGGCTCATTCGGCAAGCATTATCAAATCATGAATGGTAGTCTACCACTATCTCTCAAGAGGAAGGTATATAACAGCTGCATCTTACCGGTACTTACCTACGGAGCAGAAACCTGGAGACTTACAAAGAGGGTTCAACTTAAATTGAGGACGACGCAGCGAGCGATGGAAAGGAAAATGATAGGTGTAACCTTAAGAGACAGGAAGAGAGCAGAGTGGGTCAGGGAACAAACGGGGGTTAAGGATATCATAGCTGAAATCAAGAAGAAGAAATGGATATGGGCCGGGCACGTAGCACGTCGGCAGGATAACCGGTGGTCATTAAGGGTAACTGACTGGATTCCAAGAGAGGGCAAACGCGTAAGGGGAAGACAGAAAATTAGGTGGGTAGATGAGATTAAGAAGTTTGTAGGTATAACGTGGCAACAGAAAGCACAGGACCGGGTTGATTGGCGGAACATGGGAGAGGCCTTTGCCCTGCAGTGGGCGTAGACAGGCTGATGATGATGATGATGATAACCACAAGAGAGAGGGAAGCATGGAAAGGCAGGGAGGTTAACCATATGCACGTCTGGTTTGCTACCCTGCACTGTGGGAGGGGATAAAGGGGCTAAAAGAGAGGCAAAGAAAAGAGAGCGATGGACAGAATGACGCGCACACTTGGGGGAGCACATCAAACCTACAGGCGATCGCACCCGCCGCGGTGGTACGCTGCAGATATGGTGCTCGACTGTGGACCCGAAGGTCGCGGGTTAAAATCCCGGCCACGGCGGCCGCATTTCGATGGAGGCGGAATGCTAGAGGCCCGTGTACTTAGGTTTAGGTGCACGTGAAGTAACCCTAGGTGGTCCGAATTTCCGGAGCCCTCCGCTACAGCGTCTATCATGATCATATTGTGGTTTTTGGACGTAAAACCTCAACAATCCGCCTCTTTCACGATACCACAGTGCATGCGCTCTTCCCCTAGCGGAGAAGTCGCGAAAAGCCCATTGACCTCGGTGGTTTTCGTTCTGGCAATACTAGTTGTCGCGGCCCCTACCAAAACCCTACCAAAACAGCAGAGGGCAGCACAGGAAAACGAAAAAGGCGGATTATTAGTATTACAGGCAGTCGCACAAACAAGTTGACTTTACGTACTTCAGAAACGCTTGCGTTGCCTTCTGTGCCTTCGTGGCACATGTCCATGTCCATGGACCTTGGCTGCTGAAAATGGTGTTGAGTCCAGTTGGTTCAGAAGTATGCGGAGCGGGCGTCGCTAGGTGTAAGCGAACGCAACTGCACAAGAGGTGTTCAACCTGCCTTTTTTTATTTTCGTGTGCTGTACTCTGCCGTTTTGTAAGGGTTTCGGTAGGAACTGGGACAACCTGTACCACCAGAACGAAAATCTGTGAGATCAAGAGGCGTTTTGCGAGTTTTCCTCTAGGGGAAGAGCGCATGCGCCGTGGCATCGTGGAAAAGGCGAATTGTCTCTTCGGTTCCGCAGGAGTCGCATGTAGAGGTGTCCGCCATTCTGATGCCAAACGAGTAATCACCTTTGTGAATGCAACATCAATATAAAAGCAGCATAATGCAACATCGAAAGGCAGCATAATAGCGTCACATCGGAGCGGTAAATTCTCGATGGTATATATTTGTAGCTTCAGCGAAGGATCAAGTTCATATAGATGACACTGGTACCTTTGGAAGCTAAGAGACGACGACGAAGTGTGTGGAACAATCCAGAAAATAAAACTGCCTTGCTGCATCCCTCTTTGATAGTGGGATCGTAACCACTCGTCTGTGTTTATGGGCCGATTGGACTGCGTCGTCGAGTAACTTATTAACGCTAATATTGATATGACCTGGTAGTGGCTGATATATAATATCGTGTCTTTTTGCTCGAGGTTAATCGTGACAATTTCTTGTTTCATGCACCAATTGCTCGTGAGTCCTCTCACGCAGGTCAAACTGCAAACTCTTAAGTGCTGCTTTTGAGTTGCGGAAAAAGACCCATTTGCGCGGTCGCTTTTGCACCATGTGTTGTAAAGCTGCTCGCATAGCAGCAAGCTTTGCCACCGTAGATGTCGTTACGTGCGACGAGTTAAATTACATTGTGAGTGATGCAGTCGGAATGATAATTGCACCCGATGAGCTAGTGGAATAACAATTTTTAAAGCCGATATACTGCTAGTATGTCATGCTGCACATTGTGATGAACGCACTTACTTTTTTAATATGAGCAGAATGAGAAGGGACGCGACGAATAGCTGGAAGTCCGCGGACAAGTACCATAGATGAACCATCAATGTCTGAAATAAAAACGTGCATATATGTATGATTTAGGGAGAATTTCAACAGAGGACATCGGAAATCGCTATTTGTTATCTTGAAACTAATTCTAAGCTATGGAAAGCCACAAGTCACGCTCTCATTATTTGGATATAACTAATCAAGAAAAAAATTTAGGCAGCTTCGCACTAGCGGTGCACAGCCTGAAGGAAGTCGGGAGCATGGCAGCCTTCTTTGCTTCTCTTTGGTTTTCTATTTCTTTCCTCCCCTCTTTCTTTCTTATTCTCCTTCACAGTTTTAATTATTAACACGGAAGTGTTTTATGCCGGCATCCACCAAGACTTCAGTGATGTATTTCCGTCACGGAAATGACGTCGAAAAAATGCACAGGATCTGGCAAAGAAAAAAAAATGTTCCATCAACGGGAGTCCAACCCACGACCTCTCTATCCGCAATAACAGATGCCGGGCACGCTATCAACTGCACTACGGTAACACACTATGGCACACTATGGAGGCTTTACAAACGCGCCTTTTATTTCCTACACTTTCCTCTCGCAGTACTCTTGGTGGCGGAGTGGTGTCGCCGTCTGGGAGTGGTAAAATGAAGTAATGCATTATGACCCTGGCGTCCGCGATTAGCTCCTGCAACGCGTCGTTCCTACGTGTGCGTACCATTCGGCCCGTTTCCAATAGGATAAGTGCAGTTTTGTCAACACCCTAACATACCTCGAGGTGGTGACCTTGGCCCAAGCCTCAGCCTCGCTCAGAGAATCCATCCATAATGAAAAAATCCGGCAGATCCCACGCACTGTGGGAATCGATGTAATGCGAAGCAGCCAGCAAAGAGCTGCATACATCGCTTTGTTTATTTTTGAGCCAAATGAAATCATTCATGCCATGGCATCTAGTTCACCATATATTGCATGTTTGCCATGCACGCGTGCTTGCACACTGTGGTATATACCATGCCAATGAAACGCATGTTCTGGTATATACAGCATGACCGTTCATTTATGTTCATCACGCACTCCTGTCATGCCATACCAATTTTCGTATATATCCGGTTATCTAAACGGCCGGAAGCGCACCATAACAGTGTCATGTAAATCATATCGCACATGACATGCATAACATAATTCGCATGTTAGGACCCGTAATTTATGTTCGTCATAGAGGCACATCGCACAATACTATTTTGGTGTATATCAAACGAGCGAAATGGCCGCGAGTCCACCATGAGCGTGGCATGTAAATCATGCCATACATGACATGTATGTCATGGTTTTCATGTTACCACCTGCAGGGGCGTAGCCACGTTAGGGCACACCCGGGCCCGTGCCCCCCCCCCCCCCCGAAATTTTTTTTTGCCATAGCATACAGAGCAGAAAATGACACTCGACCACATCTGCCTGCTCGTCCCCACTAAGATCAAGGAGGTGCCCCCCCCGAAAAAAATTTCTGCCTACGCCCCTGACCACCTGTCATTTATGTTCGTCATACATTCGCGTCACGCAATGCCAATTTTGGTGTATATCAAGCTAGCGAAACGGCCGCGATCGGACAATGAGCGTGGCATGTAAATCATGCCGTAAATGATATGCATGTCATAATTTTCAAGTTACCACCTGTCATATGTGTTTGTCATACAGTCACGTTGCGCAATACCAATTTTGGTCTATATCAAGCGAGCGAAACGGCCGCGAGCGCATTATGAGCGTGGCATGTAAATCATGTCGCACATGACTTGCCTGTCGCGATTTTCATGTTACCACCTCTTATTTGCGTTCTTCATAATGGCGCGTCGCGCAATACCAATTTTGGCGTATATCAAGCTAGTGAAACGACCGCGAATGCACCATGAGCGTGGCATGTAAATCATGATATTGCATGTCCTGGTTTTCATGTTACAACTTGTTATTCATGTTCTTGATACAGTCACATCGCGTAATAACAATTTTGGTGGATATCAATCTAGCGAAACGGCCGCGAGCGCACCATGAGCGTGCCATGTAAATCATGTCGTACATGACACGCATGTCATGTATTTCATGTTACCACCTCTAATTTACGTTCGCCATACAGTCGCGTCGTGCAATACCAATTTTGGTGTATATCAATCCCGCGAAACAGCCGCGAATGCACCATGAGCGTGGCAGGTAAATCATGACATACATGACATGCATATCATGGTTTTCATGTTACCACCTGTTATTCATGTTCTTCATACAGTCACATCGCGCAATACCAATTTTGGTGTATATCAACCAAGCGAAACGGCCGCGAGTGTGTCATGAGCGTGGCATGTAAATTATGTCGTGCATGACACGCGTGTCATGATTTTTATGTTACCACCTCTAATATACGTTCGTCATACAGTCGCGTCGCGCAATACCAATTTTGGTTATATCAAGCCAGCGATACGGTCGCCAATGCACCATGAGCGTGGCATGTAAATCATGACATACATGACATGCATGTCATGGTTTTCATGTTGCCACCTGGTATCCATGTTCTTCATACAGTCACAGCGCGCAATACCAATTTTCGTGTACATCACCCTAGCGAAACGGCCGCGAGTGCGTCATGAGCGTGGCATGTAAATCATGACGTGCATGACACGCGTGTCATGATTTTCATGTTACCACGTGTCAGTTATGTTCGTCATATCGAAATGTCTCGTCATACCAGCTTTCGTATATATCAATTAATTTAAACGGCCCAGAGATTATTTCATGTAAATCATGCCGCACATGACATGTGTGTCATGATTTGCACGTTAGGACCTGTCATTATGTTTGCCATGAACTCTTGTCACGTCATACCAGTTTTGGTATACATGAAATCAACGGAATGGCCGCAAGAGCCCCAAGGCCGTGGAATGTATATCATGCTGTTCATGACATGCATATCATGATTTTCATATTACGACTAGTCATTTATGTCCGTAATACGGTCATGTTATTCCATACCAATTTTGGTAGACATCCGATTAATGAAACGGCCAGGAGAGCACAAAGTCGTAGGCGGCCAGATAGATAGATAGATAGATAGATAGATAGATAGATAGATAGATAGATAGATAGATAGATAGATAGATAGATAGATAGATAGATAGATAGATAGATAGATAGATAGATAGATAGATAGATAGATAGATAGATAGATAGATACGCTCAAACTCGCAGAAGTTCGCTAAGAAATGCTTCGCATTTAATATCTCTGCGACGCGCGCCTGCATCGGCTGGCTGTAACATCGCGTTCCCCGCTTACGCTCGCCTTGAGAAAAATCGTGGCCGGGCTAGAGAGTAGACACGACGCGCGTTGCGTTTCCCTCTAGTCCCGCCGTGGTGTTCAATAACTCTTTAACATGCGGCGGGATCCCACCGCATGCCCAAGTTCTGCGTCCAGTCAGCTACGCTCTTCTGGCTGTCACACCTTTCTCTGATTATGCTCTCACCGTTAACTACTACAGCTACCACAAAGGTTTGCTTAATCATTGATCATGGACGTTAGTCCTCGGGGTGGAGTTGGGCCACCAAGCGTCAACGTGGGTGCATCCACGTTAAACGGTGCTATAGCTGCCAAACACCAATATACATTGTTCAAGCTCTCTTATATCAATGCACTGTAAAATATACAACTACTTATGGAAAGGCAAGTTTTACTTTCGCGTTATACCGATTCCTATGACGCAGTGATGAGACATAATTCTTTTTCTATTTACTTCTATTTTCTTCTTATTTTTCCCTTTCTTTCGCTCTCTTTCTATTTCTCGCTTGCTTCCTGTTTCTTTTTATTTTTATACGTGCACTTGCCTGCGTTACGCCAAGCGACGACAGCATACGACAGCCCGTGCCCTTAAAGAGCTCCGAACTTGATATCATCATCAAGGCGCTCGAAGAGCAAGAAAGAAGACTTCTCCTTGGTGCGAGCGCGCGCTAAATATGCTACAGATGGCTATGCTATACGCGGTTTTGCCAGCGTTACGTCAATCTACAAGAGACGACGAGAGCATACGACAGTCCGGCCTCCTAAAGTGTTCCGCACTTAAAACAGCTTCAGGAAGTTTTTAGAAGACGTGTGAGCTTCAATCATGGTGCGAACAACAGAAAGACAAAAGCCGCAGTTTCGCCCGAAAAGCAAGAGACTTACGGAGACGGCAAGGTGTTTTATGACAGGAAGTGAAGTTAATAGTGCCATCGGCTGTTTTAATTGCACTATAAACTGGCTTAGTAATTAAATTTACAAATATGGTTTTATACGGGCACAGACAAACCTAGGCAGATTAGACTGGATAAGTCCGATTACTGGCTCTCGTTTGACCGCGTCTTTCGAAACAGGAGATTACGCGGCCTAGAATGGCGCTGGTGGCAGAGGGGACGCGCTGAAGTAATTTTTGGTGCTACGTTACAGCATGCAACGTTGACTGCAATGCTTACCTCTTCTGTCGTTTTTCCATAGAAATTTTTTATCTGCAATAGCAGAGGCCACCAGGTTTCCGCAATCTCCTCGTCATACTTCTCGAAGAACCTTTTGGTATATGGTCCTCTTACAAATCGTGGAAGCACGTAGATGCACATGATGACAAAGAATAGTGGCACACAAGTCCTGCAGAAAAAAAAATGAAGAGATTATATTACATGTTTGCTGTGCAGGACGGTCAAAATGAAAGCAGATTTTTTTAAAGACCCCACAGCTATGCGCTGTTTAATCAGATAATTATTTCACTGTTGGAATGTATCGTATTACGAATCTCCTGCACAAAAAAAAATGTTTTCGATTCTATACGCGGAGTTACAGATAGAATTTCCCACCACACTACACGTGAGGGCCTCGTTCCTTCCGCCTCAACCATGGGGCTTGGTAAGCACAATAAGGAGAGGAGAAGTGGCCATTTGCAACGGGGCAACAGAGACGAGACCTCGGCTACGCTACATGCCCGCGAGCAATCGGCGATTGCCTATACCACTCAATCTTGCATTTTACGATAATGTAAACGATGAAAAAAGAAGCCGGACGTAGCTTCCACTAGTGGCGCAATGCTAAAACCACATCAGAGCTGACCGGTTCCTAGCTGGTCGTGATCATACGAAGTGATGCCAAGTGATGCCAAGTTCCAGACGAGACTGCTTTAAAGCGGTGGTGTCACCAAATTTTGAGGCTATTAAAAGCCTGCTGTAGGCTTCCCCTGTGTGCAAGGACACTCAGTACGAAGTGTTGGACGCAGCAAATGTTTAAAATATATTTTAATTCACTTCCAAAGTGTGCCTAAATGCCCATTCTCGCGATCTAGACCCATCGCTAGCGCGACTGACACCGACATCGCTGTGTGGGAAGCGTAAAGAAAGTTTTAGTGATGTAATAATAATAATATCTGGGGTTTAACGTCCCAAAACCACCATATGATTATGAGAGACGCCGTAGTGGAGGGCTCCGGAAATTTCGACCACCTGGGGTTCTTTAACGTGCACCTAAATCTAAGTACACGGGCCTCAAACATTTTCGCCTCCACCGAAAATGCAGCCGCCGCGGCCGGGATTCGATCCCGCGACCTTCGGGTCAGCAGTCGAGTGCCATAACCACTAGACCACCGTGGCGGGGCAGTTTTAGTGATGTCAGACCACATAAAAGAGACGTGCAATGGGCGGTGACCCACAGCTCCGCTTCACCGGGCAAGCCAAGATAGCATCGGCAGCGACCTACACTCATTTTTTCTAAGCTTGTTGCCGAAGTAGCCAAACTTGCTCGCATTTTGCAAAGTGCTTCGCATCGTCACGCGAACCTGCGAAGGCGACATTGCCGAAGTTTAATTCGTTCGCACACCTCTTGCTTTTTGCCGTAGCCGTAAACGTGAGAGGTCGGACAGGTGAAGCCACCTGGAGGCGCTTAGATGAACCAGGCAAGCACAGAATTATTGTTGCGAGAGATCTGATGTTTTCTACTTCTCTGCTAGTCTAAATTCTTGGCAGCGACGTAGTTCCGAATATGTTGCTTTTTTAAACATTTTTTTCACCGCGGTCACTCAGCGAAAACGACAAAAGGCACCTATAGTTTTGGTTGCACGAAGCTTCACAAGATGTCTATACCATCGTCCGGTAACCCAGTACTTCGCAAAAATCTCTGCGCATGCCGGCATTCTGTACATGCTAATATTTTCTATTAGAGAATTTTAGCGAGTTTTGGAGGCATTGGGACGGTTGCTGGCGCGCGTGTGCGAGAGCGGACGATGTAGCACAGCGTGCGTCACAGCATTATGGGCCCACGTGTTCAAGCTTCCTACACAATGACGTCACTGTCCAACTCGGCACCCAGAAACCGAAACCGAAAGTCGTTCACATAAACAAGGCAATATTAAATTATTTTGTGAGAATGCATGAATCTTGGAGCGTGTGTCATGCTTCCTAGAACAATAAGAAACGTTAGCAACAGAGAACGTGCAAGCCACTAATTTGATGGCACCACCCCTTTAAAGGGACTCTGAAACGGATTTGACGATTTTGTACGAACACGTTGGGCAGGTAGAACAAGTCCTAAGGATAATTTACAGACCAATTTAAGCTCTGTGCGTAAACTGTGTAATTTATTACAAGGCTTCAAAGCTGCGAATCACCACCGATCAGAGCAGCTCAGCCAAACACGCTTTCAAATCGCCCACTTCCAGTGCGCGTCGTCTTGGAAGCGCGACGTCACGCAGGCGGCTGATCTGATTGGATATGTCCAGACCTCGTCACTGAACCTCCTGTGGGCAGCGAGCGTCGTCTGCCTGTGTTACAACGTGCTCCGTGTTCACGTGAGCTGAGCGACTTCACCCCTGAACTTCACCCCTGAAGACACAACCACATTGCCCGAGTTTACGCTTATCGGTGATCGTTCTCGAATTATTTTTGTTTGTCCGCATGCTTTTGCAGGTTGTCAGCGTACAGAAGAATAAAATAAGATCGGCTGGTAGTGTGGCGGCACCTGTCAGAGCAGATATCAACCACTCTACAAGCTACGACTGGGTTGCCAGACGGCGTGCTGCCGGGCACACTGGGCCTCCGAGATTGCGCGCAATGTGTCGGAGCCAATATCGGAGGCCATGACAGGGCGAAGCTCGCACCAATTTAGCCACAATACGCGATGCGCAGCGCCTATAGTGGCGCCACTGAAAGCCGCGTAGCGGCGGCCGTTGGAACCGCAGGCGGGTCGCGTAGCAGACGCCTCCTTTCACTGCAAGCATGACAGAAGTGCGCGCGTGTGATTTGCTGCTTGTGCGCGTTCGAAATAATTACTTTTGCGGCGATAGTGTGCGCAAAGGAGCCGCACTTTATAATAGTGGACATGCGTCCAATGTGATAGTTGTGTTGGACGACAATGTCACCATACGCGCCAAGTGTTTGCCACAGACAAGCGTCAACAAGCTTCCCTACGAAGTGGAGCTCATCGTAAGTACACCGCTTTCTTTATAACGTCCCGATCACTAATGCCTGCATGCGTTGACGCATGAACCAACGTTTTTTTTTTCTCGACACAGTAGCATCGTTTACGTGCCATGTGTTTATATAGTAGATTTTGAGCGAGCGCTGTGGCACCGGCGCATGGATTTCACGGGTGCGGCCATGCGAAGAGTCAGCGTTGGTAAAACTGTGAAACCAGCACGATAAACTTGTGAAAAAATATCTCGGCAGCTTGCGCTAGTGGCGCAGGACTCGGTCACTGCGAAGCTGGTGGACATGTTCCTTGTCATAGCAGCTTGGCTACGTATTTGCTGTGTGTGAAATAGCACCGGAAACCTGTAGTATTGCGTTTCTGGCGTTTTTTCTGTGTGTTTGAGCAACCGACAACGCAGCAGTTATTTTCCAACCTCGCTGAGGCCCGACAGAGTCGTTAACTCACGATGAAAACACATTCATCCGTGGACTCGCGTAGACGCTCACGGGAACACTGCTCGCCGGGACCCGTCAGCGCTTCCGAGTCGTGGCGGCAGATGGCGTCGTCGGTGCTTTGCGCGTCGCCTATAGCTCAAACCGTCGAGTGCGCTCATCAGAGCGCTGCGATCGCCGGCGATGCCAGCGTGTCTGTGAATTCAGGGTGCAAGGCAGTGGTGAGGAGGAAGGTATAGATATAATTGTCCGTAGCGGCCTTGGTACACTCTGCGTCGCTTAATTTCTGGTGCGAATGATTTGGGGTGCTCTTGCCTAAACGCTGACAAAACTTCAAAAAGCCGATTCAGGGTCCCTTTAAGCAAGTTAAGTCCAGCAGTCTCGCTTGCCAGCGCGCCGCGATTCCCGGTAAGCGGCTTCCTTGGAGTTACTGTAGGCTTCCTCATCGGCAGTGCAAACATTCTTCGGTTTCCTTATGTCTGCGTCTGGCACTGCGCGCCACCGCCACGCACCGGCTTTATACGTAACGAAGGACAGCATGCGCAGTTGGTCGTGATGTCACGTCTGGTGCGACCGAGTGGTTGCGCGCAGTGTCCAGGCAGGCGGGCTAGTGGCGGAGCAATGTATAGGCTCCCCAAGCATCGCTTAATGGCGCTGCTACTTTTGACAGGCAGCGCCATCTCTGGCATATAAATACAAACTGGGTGCAAGCAACGCGCGTTTTCCCTTCTCTCCAACGTGCTGTCGCTCGCTTTGCGTCCACGTGCAGAGCTCTCGCGGTGCACTTGCGGCGCCTCACAATGTACCGCTTGCAGTGCGGCTTCAAAAGGATCTTCAAGCTTGACTGGCACTTCCGTAAAGCGAACTTGATAAAAGGAGAAAGGCTCGTCAATCACGTTTACGGTGAAGAGCAGACGATCGACGACAACGACGACCGACTCAAAGCGAAATGCATTTCCCAAGTCGCGATTACACCGTGTAGGACATTGTGGGAATCGAGCGCACCCTCCCCTTTGGCGCCTCGTTCCCCAGCTAGCGCGTGCAGGCTCCGCGCGGCTCGAGCGCCGGGAACCGTCGTTAATCGGTGACAGGGCAACCGTGGCTACTCCGCCAGGCCTTTTTGCCTGGTGCTAGCCATGCGTCCGTCTTCCCCGCACGACGCCACGTGTCCCCGCACTTCATGCTAGCCTACGTCACTGCACTTCGCCGGTCCTCATTGGCCGCCAGTGACAACCCCCTCTCCCCGGAGCTCGCTTCTGTCTGGCGCTGGCTCGCCGCGTGAGATGCTCTCAGGCCTGCACGACAGGTTGACGCGCTGCTCTAGCAGGCGGCTTCTCGTTCGTGCACTCGACTGCTGCCCTTTGTATGATAGTCGTAGCGCCGCTGGCAAGCGTACTCGATCGGTCTTGCGGAGTTACCCTGACTGCCCGCAAACCCGTGATAGTCGCACTGTGTTGCATCTTGGGTTAATAAACCCGTGTTTGTTGACATCCTGGCTCGAGTGCCTTTTCTGCGCCGTGCCGGAGAATCGACGAACCCGGCCGCAGCGTCTTTGTTCGCTGCGGCAGTGGAGAACGTCGCGTCCCTTCCCGGTCGCCTCGTAGGGTAAGCGTCTCGCAAACCTATCTCCTCAAGTTTCACGCGTGAATCGCGTGCCTTGGTATTGTCTGCACTGTTGTGGCAGGCCACGACACCGCAATACTTCGGACCTCGTTTGCGCTTCCGCGGGGTCGCTTCTGCTAACGTGGAAATGCAGCTTCGCACAGCAAGCCTCTCGGTTCAGCGTGCCAAGCTGTCTGCACGGCACCCCAGTTCCCCGCACTGCCGACTGAGCAGCGCGCGCGCTTATGTTCCCGCTGCCGACAGGTTGAGTCGGCTGCGCTTGCACACAGTTGCGCCAGAGCTTCTCTCCAGAGCCGCAGCGTGGCGCTCTCGTCGCGCCGCAAACCTGAGCTTGGGTTCCCTATAGGCTTCCCAAGCAACGCTTAGCGGCGCTGCTGCTCTTGACAGGCAGCGCCATCTCTGGCAGAAAAAGAGAAACTGGGGCGTGATCAGCGAGCGCTTTCCCTTCTCGCCACCGCGTTGCCGCTCGCTTCCGTGCACGTGCAGAGCTCTCGCGGTGCACTTGCGGCGTGCAGTGCGGCTTCAAAAGGATCTTCAAGCTTGACTGGCACTTCCGCAAAGCGAACTTGATAAAATGAGGAAAGCTCGTCAATCACGTTAACGGTGAAGAGCAGACGATCGACGACAACCACGCCCGAATCAAAGCGAAATGCATTTCCCAAGTCGCGATTACACCGTGTAGGACGTATAGCTCGAGGTAAGTCTCATTCTGTCACATTAAAGATGAATAATGGTCCACATGCACTCCGAAATGAAGCCGTACACGCTATCGATGTTCTGCGGCGTGGACTACGAATCATATGATTGTTGTTTTGATATGGCATGCTTACAGTAGCAGCCGTGTACTTTCGTGAACAAACGTTTGCGGCGTGCGAAAAAAAGATTATACGGCCATGGCACTGCTTCCTGAGAAGGTTAGAGTTAAGCACTCCGTGCCGCTGGAGAATCACCCGCTGATTAAGACGTGAGGCAGCTAGCTGAGCTTCAACCACTGTGAAGCAAGATGAACTGCTCGCCTCGTTTTTTCGGCTCTCGCGTCATGCTTGCAGTCTCTTTTTATGATACCGACTTGACAGGCGTATAAAACCTGTTGCGTGAACGCGGCTAGAAAATCGCACAAAGTCAGAAGGTGGTTAATTCAAGGTTGCAATTGCAAAGCATGTATGAAGTGCCAGTTATATTTAGCGGCTTAAATATATATCACCCCAATAAAGTGACAAAAACAAAGCAAACCTGCAGAACGATGTCAAAGCTTGCTGAAAATGCACAGACGTCCGTTCCGGCGTGATAAAGCAGCCTTCCCGACGCGTGAAATGCAGGCGCCGAACTTCTGACAATGTGCGGAGTTCAGTTGAATTCAACCAACCGCGCAACGCTAACGGTATAACGCGAATGTGAACATTCAACAACGACGGGTAGGTCTCACGAGCACGGGGAGTCAAAACACAAAGTTGCTTCACCTACAACCGTAACTGGACTTTAACAATGCGAGAAGACAGCGAGTAATCATTACTGTAGTCACTGCGTGCATGCGCCCCGTTACTTACCGATTCAGGTAGTCGGAACGAACGAAAGCGATGAACTCAGACAGCCAAAATAGCCTGGCGAGACAGCGCTGTCAGCTATCCACGCTTGCCGCCTTTATTTCTCGTGCGACACGCCCGGGAACCGATACAGTTTAACACGTGAATCGTGTGCCTTGTCTGCACTGTTGTGGCTGGCCACTAAACCGCAATACTTCGGACCACGCTTGCGCTTCCGCGGGGTCACTTCTGCCATCGTGGAAATGCGCAGCTTCGCGCAGCAAGCCTCTCGGTTCAACGTGCCGAGCTGACGGCCCCACAGTTACCCGCGCCGAGAGAAGAACGCGAGCGCACGTGCGCTACCGCTACCGTGAAAGGGGCTGAGTCGGCCGCGCGACGGTTCAGTGTTTTCCGACAGAGCCGCAGCGCGGCTGGCGCGGCGCTGTCGTCGCGCCGCAAACTTGAGCTTGGGTTCCCTATAAGCAGGCGCACAGCTGTGCAACCGGCTGCTAGGCAACGCGCGGTGACCTCATCGCGACGGGGAGTTTTTTTTTTCGCTTTGGACAGATTACGGCCGGCTTAATCAGCTCCGCTGTTAAAAGAAAGCGCAATTTTCAGCTGACCATCGATACCAACGATTCGACACGGTGGTACCAGTGGCACTAATGCGTCGTTGTCGTCGGTATCGATACCATGGGTACCTCCGCATAGTGGCATCATATCACCGTGTGGTTCCTAACGCTGTGTTAGACTGCCCCAGCTTTCCGATAGCCCCACAAGAGCTCTTGACAGACAGGGTTGCAAAACCAGTGTTTGTTCCTGAAGAATACTATGAGCGTTAAATCGTTTCAGGATTGTTTTTAATTACGCGACGCACTTTTTTTATTATCATAGCCATTTCAGGGACATGTAGGAGAAAGCAGGTTTTTTTTTGCCCTTTAATGATAAATCATGACCAATTCAACCCATTTTTCTGTAACGGCTCTCTGGCTGTTTCCGTTAGCCTTTTCGGAAAGCAGTCTAAAAAATGAGCGTAGCTTGCACTAGTGGCGCAACGCTAAAGACATAGAGGAGCGGATCGGCACTTAGCTGGTCCTGGTGTTTCAAGGTTACGCGAGGTTATGCCAAGTAATGCGAGATTGTGGAAGGTAATGCAGGCATTGCCATGCACAGTTTGTCGTGACGTGACGTGACTTGTGCCACGTGAGATTAGTCCCGTGACATTTTGTTGCCACCTGAAACTAGTATCACGTGACACGAGTCACGTGACGTTTTGTTGTCATGTGACACTAGTATCACGTGAGTATCATGTGACTCCCGTAATAATCACGTGAGTGTCACTTGGCTAGTCACGGGACCAGCCACGTGACGTTTCGAAGTGATGTGACAGCAGTATCACGAGAGCCACTAGTCACGTGACTTTCTGTTGTCACGTGACTCTAGTATCACGTGTCATGTAAAAATGTCACGTGACTATCCACGTGACATTTCGTTCTTAAGCGGAGTCGTTTCTAGGTCTCGCGGAGCAGGTGCGGCGCAGTTATGGCATTAGCGGCTGCTAAGCAACGCAAGGAGCTCAGAGGCGGTTTTCTGCGGACATCAAAGTTTTTACCGCCGGCTTGAACAGCGTCGTTGTTAAAATATTGTCTGTTCCCGTGAGTATGTATCCTTCCCCGACGTATGTACCTGTGGGGCCACTGCGTGTGTGCCGCTGTTTTCAATGAACTTCTTTGACGGCAATTTGGGTAGGTGGGTGTTTCTTACTTATATGCGTCCATTTTCACTTTTGATTACGGAAATCAGTCGCCAGGGACCTAGACCGCGTGATCACATTTTTTGTTTCGAACAAGTTTGTTGGGGGTCTACCAGGCTAAAGGCTTTGACATACAGTGTGAATGTGCCTGAAGGCATTCACATGGAAACAGTGCGCCTTCTGTCGGCATAAAACATGCGGAGGACTCATTTGTTATCAAACGTAATTAAAATCAAGTCAAAACAACATATAACGCCTAAAAACACTTGTATCTTTTGCTTGAATAATTATGCATAATTTACAAGAAGAATGAATGACACTTTGCCATCAACATTGCTAATGTGCATATAACATTAGACATCCCGTAAGTGTCTGTCACATTTAAAAAATAAGCACTGCAGTCAACATGCGTAGGATTTACAATATCGTGTTCGTTTGAATTATAAAACAACCGCAACATGACAAGAATTACTTATTAACTCCTCCCATATCTGAACAATAACTGCCTATACGTAGTGGCGTTTGCGTCGATGTCGACTGCAGTAGACTTCAAATTTTAGGAAATCACTGCAGTGTTTTTGAGATGCCTTTCAATATTTACAACTTCACGAGGTGCAGTGGACAGCAAAAGTTTACGGACTATGAGAGCGGATGCCAAGCAGCTTCTCAGTGCCACACAGCTGTGCCAGGGGGTTCTACCTCTTGTTTTTCTTCGGCCTGTCAGTTTTGTTGAGTCAGCGGGGTCTTACTACTTCCCCATTCTCACACAGTGTACCCAGCCAAGACGTGCGCACTGACGTTGTTCTCGTAGTGCGTGAATGATATCAACTCAAATGGCATCTTTTGAGAAAACAGGACGCCATCACGACTTCCGTAAATTGTACCTTGTGGGACGAAAAAAATGAAAGGCACCTCCAGCCGAGGGCAAAAACTCACGCTAGGCAGAACAGCAGCAGTAAGTATCTGGAGCTTAACCCTGCCCTCAAAGGCAGCAGCATAAATATGTGCATGTTCGGCGTACATCTCGGATGAACAATGCAGAGACAATGAATCAACAGCTTATATCAGATATTTCTTATTGCTGGTACAGTGAGATTATTAACAGTATTACTAGGCTTACAAAGTATGGCCGAAAGGTTATCAACTTTAACTTCAACTTCAAATTTATTATTATGTTCTAGTATACGCTAGAGAGGTCCCTGCGGCTAAAAGCTTTCCGTAAGCTGCTTAACACCCAGAAGCGTTGTACATGACAGCGCGATAACTGTAAACATTGTAGTGTAATTAGTGAACTATATGTAATCAACACTTTTGATATATGTGCATTTTGACAAGTTATCTACCAAGAGACAACATTGAAGTATTTCAATTTCGAAGTCTACAAATCCAGGCTCCTGGAAATAATTTTAACAGCTTGCTCAAATTTTTGCGCTAACTAATCGTCCTCCCCCACCCCCCTACGTCAGGTGGCGTTCAATGAGCGCGTGACACGTATGCACATTTTATTTTTGTATTGTCGTTCCCCTCGTTTCTTTATTATGTCACATTTTACTATGAGAAGCACTTAAAGTAGAACGAAATACTATGTAGGAATCGATGACCTATCGGTGAGAATGATGCTTGATGGAAAGATAGCGTAATAAGATCATATTATACGAAATCACTGCTCCGGCTTTTGTGAAGGTGTACCACTGCAAGATAGTGGTAACCGGCTTTATAAATTTGCCTAATGTGCACTGTCGGCAATTACACTGCGGTGTGGGGTTGTATTAGTTTGTCCCGGGCGTCTGTGAAAATTGTGGCTCTTTGCCCGCCTCATCACACACATTCTGAGAACGTTAACGTCACTTTTTAACAGCAAAGCTGCTCTTAGTTGAGCCTTTCATGTCCGGCAGCGGTTATCACGTGGCCTCACAGTGTGGCAAGAGTGAGGGTCAGTAGGAAGAGTAGGGCTGCGTGTGCTCCGAGAGGCGATGGCAGAGGACGTCGAGGGGTGAACTTTCGAGAAACGTGCGAAGATGCGTTGACGGTCAGGCGCAGCGGAGTGTAAAATAGCGTGTCAATGGCAGTGTTCAGGAGTTTGCGCTTTCAAAATGGTGAACATATTTCTCATTCTCCCGAAGAAGAAGTCGCCCGAAGTGAGCGTCAGAGAATGCTCACGCCAGAACAAGCATGTCGTCGCCGAGCCAACCGCGATGTTCGCGCAAAATGGGCCGAAGCTAAGCACCAACGAACGGAATACTTGAAAAACGTAGAAGTAAAATATAGCCTGATGAAAGACGGGCATAAGCTTCGCTGTTTCGACAGTGTTCGCGAAGTGGATCTGGCTGGATTCTTTTTATGCAGCACCAAAGCCTCTCCTCTGAACGTTGGTAAGTACAGGCAACCAGATAGTTTGTTATAGCTATAGAATATGCCACCGAGGGAAGGGAATTGCAGTCTAGGAAGGCAGAGAAGAAGGTAGTGTAAAAAAATTTCCAAGCATAGGGGTAATTATTATGAATTGTAGATGCGTTCGTGCAACAATCGCTACGAAATAGCTGCGTATTATTCTTAAACGAAAGGAGGGGAACTTAAGGGCTCGTTTTTTTCTTTATTAGACACAACCTCATTGAGAACCAACGGACGATCAAGCCAAGGAGGTTATAGGGGACGTTATTTGCAGTAATTATTGTAGTAATTAGCCCGCACCTCCACCAAATGTCACGTGGTTTATTCACGTACAAACGTGAAGGAACGACGAGGGACGTCAAGGGGCCAAAATCTAAGCAAGCGCAAGCTCGGGTCGCGGGGCTACCACTAACGCTGTGGCTTGCTTTCTTGGCTGCTTCGTCGTCGTCTGTATTGTTCACTACAATGTGAAGAAATTAAAGTGGACGAAAAGTCAACTTTCCGCAGACAGGGACCGAACCTGCTACCTTCGAATAACGCGTCTGATGATCCACCAATTGACGACGGCAAAGGTCGTCCTCCCATCCACTTTCTCGGCTATTTTTGTTGATATAAACCTGGCAGTGTCCGCTTTAATTTCGTCCACTTTCATGCACTTCAATTTCTACAAATTTGTATCATAATTACTACAAATAACGTCCCCTATACTCTCCTTGGCTTGATTTTCTGTTGGTTCTCATTAAGATGTATTATTCTTGTTACTCTCATTAATCACGATGTCATATGTTTTGGTCCCGCGCATGAGTTGGCGCAATTTCTGAGTGACTTTCTGTGCTATCCACTGTGCCTTCCTAGATTCCAGTGCACAAGCTAGTGTGTGTTCGTGCCACGTCTCGTGAGCGGTACATAAGGATACCAACTTATGCTAAATCCTTGTATGATTAAAAAGAACTCAATTTGCACAGAACACGCAAAACGTTCTACGAGTTCTCTTATATGACGCCATGAGATAATAGACGCCAAGAAGTAGAAATCTTCCATTTCTTTGTTTCACTTTTACTCCCATGAAGTACACGGAGAAACAGACGTCCAATTTACGGGCAGTGCGCGGGAACATAGAGTGTATAGGGAAACAGCCGTCCACTTTATGGTCAAAACAGTCAGAATTTTTTTAGTCGTAGATTATCACTCAAAGCAGCATTCCTTACCTGATTAGCCTTCGCACAACTACGATTAGAAAGACGAGAGGTCCATTCCTCTTTTGGTTCAACACAGCGAAGGACAACAAAAATCCACTGCAAGGTAGACAAGAATGTGGTTCGGTCAATGGTAACTGGCCACAGTTATCATGGCCGTCAATCTATTTATCCTATCCGAGTGCGCCTTATTTAGGCAAAAACTTATACATTCGGGTGTATATCACTTTGAGAAAAGAACTTTTCTAATTATTGTTATCGAATAAAAAAGCACTTCATTCAACACATTACAACTGGTCAACTACCTACTGGACACTTTATCAAATATTACTGACTTTAACTTAACTTTTAGTGTATGTAAATAATGCCAGTTTATTTTGCGGTCATAAATAAAACTATCCAATTGTTACTTCAGAAAACCACACTACATTTATCTCGTTATAAAATTAGAATTGTGGTGGAAATGCTGTAAAATTTTTTGAAGCAATAATTGCCCGCTTGCTCTAATTCCCCGTAATTTTTATGCTACTCTAGAAGATCTGTAGATGTGGAATTTCCGTGCTTCTTTGTATCAGTTCGTGCAGGTTACTTGCCTGAGAAAGAAGAATGTGTCGACGCTGCTAAATGCCGCTAGTATTATCATAGATCCGTTATTATCGGTATCGATCAGCATGTTTAACAGGCGTCCTGAAAAAAAGAATGATAAGAAACCGGTTGCAGAAGTACTCGCTCTTGGAAGCTTCAGTTTCTCTGTATCGATGATGGCCAATAAAATGAGAGGCCAGGGTAGGGAGTAATTATTTGACATAAAGTGGTTCATACGGTGCTGTGAAATGTGTGTTCAAATATTTTTTAGAATGTAAAAGAATATGCCTGAAGTTCCATACAAATATTAAGGGCTACTTTTCAAAATGATCACCACATCAGTAGCCTTTCAGTATTTGGGAAATGCTCTTGTTTCTGGCGTTTCTGGAGAATGTTAAAGAGTAACTTAAAAACGGAGCATTAAACAAATAAATAGTCTATTAACAAGAAGTTATGCGATTCGTTTAATCGAGAAGTGATTCTTGAACAAAAACCTATCAGATATACTAGTGAAAGCTTGGCTATATTATTTATGTAATATGTCAGCCCAATACTGGATTAATATAGGAGTGGCATATACACAAGAATGGAAACCTTTATAAAATATACGTATGCGAGAAATATCGCTTCAGCTGACGCACAGGAGGTGAAAAATAGGAACACATTGTTTTTCCTGCATAAACTCCTTACAAATTTAGGTTCTATATTTCTACGTACACACAAACAACCCTTAATGTTTCTTGAGTGTGACAGGACTACTGCAATACACTACGGAATATCACTGAAACATATTGCGCGAATATGCACCATGCCGAACGAAATTCTGCTCTAAAAACATATTGCAGATTAAGAAGTGGTCTATTACGCCTGCTATGAGTACATTCCTTAAGTTATACTATATATATATATATATATATATATATATATATATATATATATATATATATATATATATATAGAGAGAGAGAGAGAGAGAGAGAGAGAGAGAGAGAGAGAGAGAGAGAGAGACAACTACAGAGTATATATTATATCTGAGCTTTCCAGCGGCTCCCGTCAATTCCTACTTCTCTTTACGTAACCCGAGCGCACTGGTACTTGACGAACTCGAAATATTATGACACCGGAACTTGAGCCCAGGCACCAAAACAGCATGAGTGTTCATGAAGAAAACGTTACCGAAATAAACGCTCATTGATCATATTGGTATTCTTTATTTTGTAAAGTTCATCGCTGTTCCAGATTAAAGACGTTTATCAAGAGAGCAACGGAGTCAAGCAAATGACGACACTGACAACAATAAATAGAATAACGGGCTCACCCCACGTATCTGACAGTGCTTGGTAGCAGTGGCCGAGAACAATGTATCCGACGCTAATGGCACGCATGCCGTGCAAGAAACTGAGGGAGTATTGGTCGGGGTTAGTCTTATCGGCCACACGGAACAACGCTCGTGTGTTGCTCGCAGCCGAGAACGCCACCACGAGCCTTATTAGCACACCTGTAAGAAAGTTGTGTGAAAGCTACGGCTTAGTGCTCCAGAAATTAGTGTATTATCAGCAGTCCACATCTTTCCGTGTGCTTCGCCACACAGTGAGGGAAGACCTCACGGTTTCTAACAAGTACGAGGACACAACACATCGTCACACCTTATGGTTGTTCTGGTGTCTCCTTTATGTTCACCGTCACTAAGCCCTAATTAAGCAACTTCCCCATCAATTGGTTTTGAATAGGACCACACGCCTATACCGCACATGTGTTTCTAGATGTGTGCGCCAATGGGAAAGCGTATAAACTGTTAGTGTGCGTCTCCGTCTGTATCTCAGTATACACAACGTGTGTGCATATGGTCGCGTGTACGTGCGGTATTGTTTTGTCTTTCTTGACTGTTACATTGTTGCTTTACGCTGTCTTCTAGTGTCGACACAATAGAGCTTCGGAATTCACCGTGCGCCGCTGTTGTACTGCCGGCACCACATGCGCACGCGCACAGTGATGAGAAACACCTGCAGCGGTACTTCTATACGTGGAAGCCTTCTCACGAGAAACAATATAGTTAAAGAGGTTAGCGCTATAATCCTTTGCAATATCGAGGTTGCTGAACATGACCTTCTGTGTAACCCATATTAGTTCACAGAAGAGCTTAATTGCCCAAGATAAGTATATTTAGGTACATTTATTCTTAGCTTCTCCGACCACGACACCTGTTTTAATAGCATATGCTATTAAAACAGGTGTCGTGGTCGGAGAAGCTAAGAATAAATGTACCTAAATATATTATGGCACTACAAAACTGCAGCCCTAAGTGTGAAACAACTGCGATTATGACGCATTTCCGCGCAACATTTTCTCCTTTTAACGACCTAGAAAATGTTCCCATTTTGTAGCAATAATTAACTTACAAGATTACAGTGACGCGATGACGCAGTGTTACAGATATCGCGATTTACTTCGACTAGTTCTGGTTTTCATATAAACACATGTACTCACCACCTTTCTTCGCATCGTTGCGGTTCAAATCCATGTAAATGTCGACAAACGTGGCCACAGCTACTACAGTGACTAGAACAGCAAGGAATGATCTGCACAAGACAGGCATACGCGGCGTTTTCTTTTTTTTTTCAAAAAGTCCAATGCAGGAACCGAAACTGTGCTAAATTTCACGGAAGCGTAAAGCGCCCCTAAGTATCTTTAACTTCTAAAACAATTGGACTCAAAATGGGGCAATTCCTGATTGTAACGTTTTTTTTAAATTTATTTATTTATAGATACTGCGATCTTTTTTCAAGATCTTGGCAGCGTGGTACATAACAGGTGCACACAACAGAAAAATAGCAATGGGAAACGATCATATGAATTTCTTCACACATGCGCTTTCAAGAACAAAATAAAAAGGCAAGTGACGTTATTCTAACAATTTTCAAATCGAACAGAGAATCCGTTAGCACAAATGAAATAAAAAGAAAGAAGGAAATAACAAAAAAGCGCATGGAACATCACAGCCAGACAAGGAAAACTGCTAGCTACTGAAGGTGTGACTCAAATTGCGATATTAATGAGCACTAACAGACAATAATGCCAAGGGTAGTATAGGGGATGTTTTTTTAGTAGTAAATGTAAGGTGAATCTGAAGAAAGAAAAGTGGACGAAAAGATAACTTGCCGCGGGCAGGGACCGAACCTGCGACCTTCGAATAACGCGTCCGATGCTCTGCCAACTGAGCTACGGCGGCGGTCGCAGGAGAAGGCGATCGCAGGAGAAGGCGATCGCAGGATCGCGGAGGCGATCGCAGGAGAAGCCGACGACGAAAAAGTGCGCGTTCAGTGGAATAAAAATATGGCGCCTGTGCCGCTGGACGTCTCTCCATTGACATTTCAATAAATTGTGGATTGTCGACGAGACTTCACTGTAGTCTCTAAATCGGGTGATCATCTCTTCTCTGATTTTTTCCCACGAATCATTGTTCTGAAAGATGTGTGTGAAGTAAAATCGGAAGGCCTCACCAGTGACGTAGTCGTTTAAATTGGTGACCACCTACCGTTCCGACCATGATACAGCGGTGGCATGGAATTCGAAAAGGTCGAACCAGTCCTCTACGGGTCCGTCGTCCGCTAATGCGGCGTACTTTGGTATGCCAAGGTTAGCCGATGGTTCTGTCTTGTTGCGGGTCGCTGTGTGCAGCTAGGATTTGCTTCGTAGTCTGTGTACGGTCAGGACATCGTGTTGATAACTTCGTCGATGATGTACGGCTGATGAAGTGGCTGCCAGGACTTGATCCTGTCGACTTGTGTGACGCTATGAATGGGAGACATTCAGCAGCACAGGTGCCATACTTCTATTCCACTGGACGCGCACCTCTTCGACATCGGCTTTGCCTGACATCGCTTCCTACGTCCTATATATATATATATATATATATATATATATATATATATATATATATATATATATATATATATATATATATATATATATATATATATATATATATATATATATATGTATATATAAGATTGAAGAGAAGGACCTCACGCACGAAATGTGGTTTTATTTACGGTTTGGCAGGTGGGCCAGCCTTCGTCCGATGAAGACTGGCCCACCAGCCACATTTCGTACGTGAGTCCTTCTCTTCAATCATCTATCATCCCGGACCCATCTCTCTTCATACGCAAAGTACTATATATATATATATATATATATATATATATATATATATATATATATATATATATATATGTGTGTGTAACGCAGGAGACATGATGGCTGTACGAAGATCCATGTTTATTAAACACTTCGTCTTCCTCTCTCACCACTACCGCACCACACCGTTCTCGTGTGGTTCGTCACACGCTTCCCCCTCCCCCCGAGAGAGTCGTAGATGCAGGGGCGGATGATATCTTCTTAATCTGCCCACGTGAACGATGTCAGTCTGGCGACCGAGTGGAGCCACGCTGCGGTCGATCTCGTAGTTAACAGTGGATATCTTGCGTATGATCGTATACGGTCCTTCCATTATTGCACTAAGTTTGCCGCGGTTTGGGTGCCAGGGTGTTTCGTATAGAACGAAGTCTCCCACTTGAAGCTCCGATGGAATGAATTTCTTGTCGTATATAAGCTTGTTTTTCTCGTGATATGCTAGTGAATTGCGGACCGCGTTTGCACGAGCGTCCTGCAGGTTTTCGGCAACGTCGGAGAGGAGACAAGGGTACGATGGTGTGCCATACATAAGAAAACAGGGTGGGTAGCCCGTGACCTCGTGAGGTGTTCTGTTGTACTCGTCGATAACGTCAGAGAGGAGACGCGTCCATGGTTTTCGGGGTTCGTCATTAATCTTGCAGCGAAGGCGAGTTACGATGGACTGATTGGTGCGCTCATTTAGGCCATTACACTGCGGGCGTTGTGAGCTTGTAAAAAGCTGATGAATGTTGTTGTGCTTGAGGAACTGCTTGAATTTGCCGGCGGTGAATCCTGTGCCGCGGTCGGAAAGGAACTTCCGAGGCTTTCCAGCAGCGAAGATACTCTTCAGGCAAGAGATGTAGGCGTCGCAGGTCTCATTCTTGTGTGCAAAAGCCCACACATATCGGGTGGCATGATCAACGGCTAAGTGGATAAATTTTTTAGAGGAACCGTAGTGTGCAAAACCTCCGATAGTGTCCATGGCCAGAAGATCAAATGGTTGTTCCGCTGGTGGTAAAGACTCCAAGGAACCAAAGCGTTTGGTCTTCGGCTTCTTGCAACGCTGGCAAGTATCGCAGTGTCGAATGTATTCGGAAACGTCGGTGACGATGTCAGGCCAATAGTATTGTGGAGAGAGAAGCCGCAATGTCTTCTTTACACCGACGTGACCGAAAGTGCCATGAGCTTTCTGGAGAAGAGAAGATCGGAGGGCAAAGGGGACGTAGACTTTTCGTATCCCTCTGCGCGTGACTATGGTCATTCCGTTCTCAATGGTATGCTTGCCGGGCGGTTTCTCGTGGGGATGCTCTCGCAGTTGTTCAACAGATAGGAGTTGAATAATCGGGTTTCGCGACAGTGCGTCGGCTTCGATGTTGTCAATGCCCTTTTGGTGCTTGATGTTCACGTCGTACATGGAGAGCTTCAAGGACCATCGGAAGAGACGCCCTTGGGGATTTTTGATGTTTTTAAGCCACTGCAACGCCGCGTGGTCCGTGATCACAGTGAAAGGTTTCCCGTGTAGGTAACAGTGCCATTTATCAATGGCGTCAATAATTGCTAAGCATTCAAGTTCTGTGATGGCGTAATTGATTTCGTGTTTGAGTAGCTTGCGTGAATGGTATGCAATGGGATGCTCTCGACCTTCATCATCCGCTTGCTTCAAGACGGCGCCGATACCTTTGTTGGACGCATCGCAGTATAGCACGCAAGGTTTGGAGGCGTCGTATATTTTAAGGATGGGCTCTTCTGTTACGCATTTCTTGAGCTGAGTGAAAGCCAGCTCACAGTCCGAATCCCAGTTCCAGGTGGCGTCTTTGCTGAGCAGGCGTGTCAGTGGGTGAGCGATTTCACTGAAGCGGGCGATGTAGCGACGGTAAACATTCACAGTGCCGAGAAAACGCTGTAACTCTTTAGGGCGTGATGGTGTCGGAAACCGTAGGATTGCATCCACGTTGCTTTGTTTCGGAGTGACCGTGCCATTCGATACCCTGTGTCCCAGGTATTCAACGGAGGTTCGAGCGAATTGACATTTCTTCAATTTCAGCTTGACGAATTCGCTTTTGAAAGCTTTTAAAACGGCCTCTAGATGCTTCAGGTGGTCTGCGAACGTGTCGGAATAGACAACAATGTCATCAAAGTAATTCGTGACGTGCGTCAAGTGGTTTTTTGTCAATATGGACTTGACAGCCCGTTCGAAAGTGGCTGGGGCGTTCCGTAGGCCAAAAGGCATGACAAGCCACTCGTAGTGACCGGTACGTGTGACAAATGCCGTTTTTGGAATGTCTTCGGGATGCATCTTGACGTGCCAGTAACCAGACGTTATGTCTAATGTCGAGAAATACGTAGATTTCCCGAGAGAATCGAGAACGTCGTCGATGCGAGGAATGGGTTGATAGTCGGGCACCGTCACTGCGTTTAGCCTGCGGTAATCGATGCAGAAACGCGTGCGTCCTTCCCCTTTTTTCTCTGCCAGAAGTGCCGGTGCAGCGTATGGTGACGTTGACAGTCGTATGACGCCTTGCGCAAGAAGGTCGTTGATCTGTCTGTCCATTTCAACGCTATCGGCTTCTGAGCATCGATAGGGAGCCCTGCGGATGGGAACATTGTTGGTGAGAAGGATGCGATGCGTTTCGCTGATGATGCACCCGATGTCTGTCTGTGACTTGGAAAAAATGTCGTCGTACTTATGGACAAGCTGCTTCAATGCGAACTGTTGAGTTTCATTTAGATGCACTAAATCGCAAACTTCAACTTCCTGCAAAGAAGCGTCCATATTAGCCGTGGCATGGTTTGGTGCACGAGGATGCAGGATGTCATTCTCTTGGCGTAGAGTCAGGGTGTCAAGGTCCAGGGACAAGTTAAAGAGACAGGCACTGTCCAAGCCAAGAAGTAAGTTGCTCTTCATGCCTTGTAGAACATGTGCCTGAATTTCCCTTGTGACTTTTCCTATCTGTATCATTAGATTGACGCGACCCAAAGTTTTGGTAGATGATGTGACTTGTTGAACTGAGATGCATGAATTCCTCATTATTTGTAGGTGAAGAGCCTCCAGCACTGCTTCGTTGATACAGGTGATCGTAGCTCCAGTATCAAGAGTAGCGCTGACAGGGTACCCGTTAATGAGTGCATCAAACTGAATTACATGAGCTTTGGGTCGCCCTCCTCGTTTCCCTGGTCGGTAGAGAGGGCGGAAATGCTTGCGCGTCGTGGGCATTCATTGTGCCAGTGCATCTGTCGGGGTAAGCCATCCATTGCGCAGTGTCTGCATTCAGAAGCGGGTGTTCGTAACGGCATGTTAGGTGGACGCTGACGGGCGCTGCCGCTTGCTGCGTTGATCTGCGTGTTTCGACTGGGAAGAACGCGCTGTACTTTAACTCTCTGCAAAGTTGACCCTACGCGCAGCGCAGCTGAAAGCCACGTCGCTGGTGTAGTCGGGTTAAGCCCAGCAAGAGCCATTTCCATATCGGCGGGAAGGCCATCGTTGAGCCCGGAAATAAGGTGTGCGTCCTTTAGGTCGGCAAGGCGTCCGAGACACGTTTTTTCGTTATAGTAGTCCTTCAGGCTCTGGCCTGGCCTCAGCCGACAATGAATAAATTGACGGAAAGGATCCGCTACGGCGCTTGTAAAGCGTTGCTTCATGCATTCAGACAAGCTGTCCCAAGATGCGTCAGTGTCGAACACCTCGGTGAGGAACCAGCGGAAAGCCTCACCTTCAAGGTAATCGGAGAAGTGGCACAGCTTGTCTCGCTCCGTCCATGCAGCGGCCGCAGTCTTCACATCGAAGAGCCGGAGCCACTTGTCAAAGGGGACGTCCTCGGGTGCTCCAGAGAACTTCGGGATGTTGATGACTTTCTTGGATGTTGCCATGATGAAGGGCACGGTAGATCCTGTCGACTAGTGTAACGCAGGAGACATGATGGCAGTACGAAGATCCATGTTTATTAAACACTTCGTCTTCCTCTCTCACCACTACCGCACCACACCGTTCTCGTGTGGTTCGTCACATATATATATATATATATATATATATATATATATATATATATATATATATATATATATATATATATATATATATATATATATAAGATTGAAGAGAAGGACCTCACGCACGAAATGTGGTTTTATTTACGGTTCGGCAGGTGGGCCAGCCTTCGTCCGATGAAGACTGGCCCACCAGCCACATTTCGTACGTGAGTCCTTCTCTTCAATTATCTATCGTCCCGGACCCATCTCTCTTCATACGCAAAGTACTATATATATATATATATATATATATATATATATATATATATATATATATATATATATATATATATATATATATATATATATATATATATATATATGTGTGTGTATATATATATATATATATATATTGTACCGGAGCATATCGGTGTCAGCTCTGTGCCAGCGTGAAAGAAGACGTTGACGTTCGTGTGGTTCGTGTGGCTCATACCCCCTGAGTGGGTATGAGCCATGCAGTAGAGGACACTACTACTACTACTACTCGTGCTCGCCGGGTTTCTGCCTGAACCAGCTTGGTTGACTCCCGCCTTCTACATAATAATAACAAGTGTTTGTGGGAGAACACGCTTATTGCATTTGGTGGAGTCGCTGGGTAGTCCCCTACCACGCCCTGGAGCTCCGCAGCCGTACGCTACCATCCGATTCCAGAATGACCGAGCGCGTCGATCCCTCACAAGCCTCTTCCACCCCCCCGTCTGTCATGTGCTCTGGTGTATTTCGTCTGCGCGACCCTCCAGTCTACAGCGGCACTGAAGATCGTGATGTCGAGGACTGGCTGGCAGACTACGAACGTGCCAGCGCGATTAACAAGTGGGATGACCCTGCGAAGCTGACTCACGTCATCTTCTACTTGAATGATTTGGCCAACCTATGGTTCATCAACCACCAAGCCGATATCCCCACTTGGTCGGCTTTTAAAGAGACCGTGACGTCGTTTTTCGGTCGTCCAGCTATGCGGAAACTTCGCGCTGAACACGGCCTGCGGGGACGATCTCAACAAATTGGTGAGAGCTTTACGAGCTACATTGAGGATGTCATCGGCCTCTGCAGGCGTGTGGATGCGAGTATGTCGGAGCCTGACAGAATCCGACATATAATGAAAGGCATTGACGATGACGCCTTTTATATGCTTGTGGCCAAAAACCCACAGACCGTGACCGATGTAATTCAGCTCTGCCAAAGTTTTGATGAGCTGCGCAAGCAGCGAATTTCTACACGTCGCGCTAACACACAAACAGCGGACCTTTCAGCTCTGGGGTCCAGGAGTATTGGTGCTGACTACACCGCATTGCTGCCACAAATTCAGCAATACATCCGTGAGGAAGTTGCTCGTCAGCTCTCCCTTGTGGCCACCATCAACGAGCCCCCCACTGCACTGGACCACTCACTTCGTCGTGCTATCCAGACACAAGTTGCCGAGGCTCTCCCTTCGCCGGTGCCGCCAGCACAAGTTGCTGCGCCGCTTACTTATGCCGAAGCCGTCACCCGAGCTCGTGCCCAACCGACGCCCTCTTCATTCGGCCCAACCACCAACTACTACAGGTCGCCACTTCCGGTACACCCGCTAAATGTACCCTTCTCGCCTCCCCGAGCACCTGTGAATCTTTGGCGTACTCCGGATAACCGGCCCGTCTGCTTCGCCTGCGGTATTCCGGGGCACGTTGCTCGCTATTGTCGCCGCCGTGGACTCTATTTTCGTGATGCTCAGCCCTCCGGCTACATCCCTCAGCAACCAGAACCCCATGCTACACCTGACGTGCCTGACTCCCGCTCACGTCGACCCGACTTCGCCTCACGTCGAACCGACTTCACCTCACGTCGATCTCCTTCGCCCCGCCGCCGGTCTATTTCCCCCATGCTTCGCCGTTCCAACCACGCCCAGGAGGAAAACTAGCAGTCGCAGTTCCTGAGGCAAGAACTGCGCCACCGACGAAATATTCAAGGCCTCATCTTTCGCCCCCTAACGAGATTGCGGTGTTTGTCGACGGTTTCGCCACAAACGCTCTTGTCGACACAGGCGCCGCTGTTTGTGTAATCAGTGAAGTGCTGTGCCGCAAACTGAAAGAAGTGACGACTCCGCTGTTTGACATTTCCCTACGCACAGCGAGTTCGCAGCACGTCAAACCTTCGGCCACATGCACTGCTCGTGTTGTGATTCAAGGCGTACTTTACATAGTCGACTTTGTCGTCCTTTCACATGCGTCTCATGAAGTTATCCTCGGATGGGACTTCCTTTCTGCTAATGATGCGGTTGTCGACTGCGCTCGTGCACAACTCGCCTTGTCTCCGTTCAGTACCACAACTGTAGATCTCGCTTGCTCGCCCGAAAAGGTGGTTGTCGCTGCTGACGTCGCCATCTCTGCTTTCTCTGTCGCCATGGTGTCCATTTCTTGTGCCTCTGTTTCTGATTCGACCGCCCTCTTTATGCCGTCTAAGGAATGCACTCGTCGCCGGAACCTTGTCGTCCCGTTTGCCGTCCTCACGTTCGCCGGTGGTACCAGTGCCGTTTACGTGTGCAATCCGTTCCCTTGCCCTTCTACTTTATTGCAAGGCGAATGTATCGGGCGTCTTGACGCTTATGATGCCATCTTCCCTTTCGATGCCCCTTCCGACACGACGCTAATGCCCGTGAATGCCGTCACGTCTGCTGCTGCACCCTCACTACCTGACGAAGACGTACTGTTGCGCAGCGTGGACACCGCGCTTACGCAAGATCAGCGCAATCAGGTCGCTCAACTCCTTGACCGTTTCCGCGCCTCCTTCGACCACGGCCAACCTGCCTTGGGACGCACGTCAGTTGTAGCTCACCATATTGACACTGGTCATCATGCTCCGCTGCGCCAGCGTCCCTGCCGAGTCTCCCAGGCTGAGCGCGACGTCATCACTCAACACGTCGATGACATGCTGCAACGTGGCGTCATTCAGCAATCGCACAGTTCTTGGGCTTCTCCAGTCGTCTTGGTGAGGAAAAAGGACGGCTCAATCAGATTTTGCGTAGATTATCGGCGACTAAACAAGATCACACGCAAGGATGTCTATCCCCTGCCACGCATTGATGACGCCCTGGATTGCCTTCAAGGCGCAGAATTTTTCTCTTCCCTAGATTTGCGCTCTGGATATTGGCAAGTGCCGATGGCTGAACCAGATCGTCCAAAAACGGCGTTTGTTACCCCTGACGGCTTATATGAATTTAATGTAATGCCCTTCGGCCTTTGCAATGCGCCTGCGACTTTTGAAAGGATGATGGACAGTATTCTCCGGGGACTTAAGTGGCGCATCTGCCTTTGCTATTTGGACGACATAGTTACTTTTCTCCTAATTTCGAGACTCATCTCACCCGCCTTGAGCAAGTTCTTCAGTGCCTTACAGCAGCCGGGTTGCAATTAAACTTGAAGAAATGCCATTTTGGCGCTCGCCAGCTTACGATTTTAGGCCATGTCGTCTCAAAAGAAGGAATTCTACCAGACCCTGCCAAACTTCGTGCCGTTGCCGAGTACCCCAAGCCTACTACCCTAAAGGAGCTTCGTAGCTTCGACGGCTTGTGTTCCTATTTCCGCCGTTTCATCCGTAATTTCGCCTCTATTATCGCTCCCTTGACGCAGCTTCTTTCCGGAGGCAGTGATCTCTGCCTCAAATTCCCGTTGCGACGACTCATTTACGACGTTGCGCCGGCTCCTTACATCTTCACCAGTACTCCGCCACTTCGATCCCAATGCTCCTACTGAAATTCACACGGATGCTAGCGGTGTCGGTCTCGGTGCCATTCTCGCTCAACGCAAGGATGGCTGCGACGAGTACGTTGTCGCATATGCCAGCCGTACCCTAACGAAGGCAGAGTCAAACTACTCTGTAACCGGAAAGGAATGCTTGGCCATTATTTGGGCTATAGGGAAATTTCGCACTTATCTTTACGGACGCCAGTTTGATATTGTCACCGACCACCATGCCTTATGCTGGCTGTCGTCCTTGAAAGACCCTACTGGCCGCCTTGCTCGTTGGGCTTTACGCCTTCAAGAATACGACATACGTGTTGTTTATCGCTCGGGACGCCGACATTCTGACGCCGATGCCCTATCACGTTCTCCGCTCCCTCCTGACCCCGTCTGCTTCCCCACTGCCACCTGCGATTCATCATCTTTGAGCGTCACTGACATGCCGGCCGAGCAGCGCAAGGATTCCTGGATCGCCTCCCTGCTCGACGTCCTCTCTCGCCCTTCGCCAGAATCCACCTCATGCTCCCTCCGTCGTCAAGCAAAACACTTTGCTGTGCGTGAAGGATTGCTGTACCGCCGAAATTACCTGACGGATGGCCGTAGGTGGCTGCTTGTCATTCCCCGTCATTTGCGCTCGGACATATGCGCTGCCTTCCATGATGACCCCCAGTGTGGCCACGCTGGAGTATTCAAGACTTACTCCCGCCTTCGTCTAAGGTACTACTGGCGCGGAATGTATCGGCACGTTTGCCAGTATGTTCGGTCATGTGCCGCGTGTCACAGCCGCAAGACGCCTCCTCACAGCACAGCTCGCCCTCTGCAACCCTTACCCTGCCCGGCAAGACCGTTCGACCGCGTCGGAATTGATCTTTATGGTCCTCTTCCAAACACTCCCCAAGGCAACCGGTGGATCATTGTCGCCGTAGGTCATCTCACACGCTACGCGGAAACATCTGCGCTGCCAGCTACCACCGCGAAAGACGTTGCCTGCTTTCTTCTTCACCACCTGATTTTGAGACACGGTGCACCTCGTGAATTTCTAAGCGACCGTGGCCGCGTGTTTCTCTCGAACGCCATCGACGCCCTGCTAAAGGAATGTCGCATTGTCCATCGCACAACCTCGGCATACCATCCTCAAACAAATGGCATGACGGAACGCTTTAATCGTACCCTTGGAGATATGCTCGCGATGTACGCGTCTGACGATCACACTAATTGAAACCGCGTGCTCCCTTTCGTCACTTACGCCTACAACTCTGCGCCACAAACTACCACCGGCTTCTCTCCGTTCTTCCTTCTATACGGACGGGAACCTTCGTCCTCCATGGATACCATTCTCCCCTACCGACCCGATGTTTCCGAAGCCACGCCTGTTTCAGAAGCAGCTGCTTATGCCGAAGAGTGTCAGCTCGCTCGCTCGTTTACCGCGCAAGAACAATGGCGCCAAAAAACTCGTCACGACGCCTCTGCATCTAGTACGCACTATTCGCCGGGAATGCGAGTTTGGCTCTGGGTCCCGTCCACTACTCCCGGACTTTCTACAAAGCTTTCGTCGAAATACCACGGCCCATACCGTGTGGTGCAACAAACATCTCCCGTCAACTATGACATTGAGCCGATCGACCCACCATCTGACCACCGCTGTCGAGGGCGTGAAACAGTTCACGTATCACGGCTAAAGCCGTGCTACGACCCTCCTGTCGTGTCATCTCCTTAGGTCGCCAGGATGGCTCCTTTTTGCGCGGAGAGTAATTGTACCGGAGCATATCGGTGTCAGCTCTGTGCCAGCGTGAAAGAAGACGTTGACGTTCGTGTGGTTCGTGCTCGCCGGGTTTCTGCCTGAACCAGCTTGGTTGACTCACGCCTTCTACATAATAATAACAAGTGTTTGTGGGAGAACACGCTTGTTGCAATATATATATATTATAAAGGCGTTTATTGACGGCACTAGTCGACGAAGCACAACAGCGACAGTCAAGACAGAGCGCGGACTCTGAGCGCGAGAAGCGTGCTGTCAGAGAAGAGCCGAAGGGGATGACCCACTAGAAAGCGCTCGAGAGGGCGACCCATTACAAACTTCCAACGCTTCGCTACAATTACCCCGGGTACGAAAAAGGGAGCCGCCTGGCGACCTAACTGCTTGTCACTAGGAGCGGGTCATGATAGGGCTTCAGGCGCTCCACGTTGACAATGTCGCGCCCTCGACGGCGCATGTCCGAAGATGGTTCAATGGGCTCGACTGGCTTGGCATGGTTGAGGCGACTTGAGGCGACTGCACGCGATTGCAATAGCGGGCGACGTGACCGGCGCAACCGCACGCAAAGCAGATGGGGCGGTTGTAGGAAGTGCGCCATCGGTTCGCCGGGGTGGGTCCCATCCATGGCCCAAAACGCGGTGGACGGGGTGGCGGCTGATAGGACTGCATGGTCGGCTGCAGTCGTGGCCTAGGAATGACGTCGGCGTACGCAGCCGGCACACTCGCCTGGAAGGCCTGTGGTCTGGCGACGACTTCGGCGTAAGGATGTGGGGCAGACACAGGGATCGCTGGGGGTGGCCTGGCTACAACTTGCGCGTAACTGAGTGGCGCAAGCGCCGGAGGTGGCTGGTGGTATTCCGGCATGACCTCCGCGATTTCCTGTTGAATAGCGCGGCGTAAGGGAGGCAGCAGTGTGGTCGACGGCTGTTCAACATGCTGCGACTGCGGCAAGGTCAGTAGAGAAAACTGGCGGGCAATTTCCTCGCGCACAAATGACTTGACCTCGGCGAGCAAGCCCGAGTGATCAGAAATGGCCGACAAGCCAGCGAGGTCGGCGTCGCGTGATGGAGGTCGACGGGTCAGCAACCGTTGCCGGCGCAGCTCCTCGTAGCTTTGGCAGAGCGTGATCACCTCTGTCACGGTACGCGGGTTCTTGGCGAGCAGCATGGTGAAGGCATCGTCGTCGATGCCTTTCATAACGTGTCGGATCTTGTCAGACTCAGACATGGTTACATCGGCCTTCTTGCACAAGTCGAGGACGTCTTCGATGTAGCTGGTAAACGACTCACCGGTCTGCTGAGCTTGTTCACGTAAACGCTGTTCGGCTTGCAGTTTACGTACGGCAGGTCGGCCAAACACGTTGATGATGGCGGTCTTGAAATCAGACCACGTGAGGAAGTCGGTTGCGTGGTTGTTGTACCACAGGCTGGCCACACCCGCGAGGTAGAAAACCAGGTTGCTCAGCTTCCCTGCCTCGTCCCATTTGTTGGGTACGCTCACGCGCTCGTATATCGCGAGCCAGTCCTCCACGTCAGTGCCATCCGCGCCGGTGAATATTGCCACGCCCACTTCTTGTCTTTTTTTGATGTATTCGGGTTTGACCGGCAGGGACGGTTATCAACGCTCGACGCTGTCCGCGAAGCATTGTTCGAGAAACTTCACGTCTATAGTAGATCGTTCTGTTAAGATTGCGCCCCGCACGCGAACGTTCCAGCTTTGTCTAGAGATAACGCCGCCACCAGCGATATTGCTGGAAAGTTCGATACTGCCTGTATAAAAGCCGACGCGATTGACCGCTTGTCAGTTGATCGACGGACGACGCCCTGTTCGCCGCTATCATTGTACAGCGTGTATTGCTGTAGCTCTAGTTCTCATTTTCCCGGCCACAAGTTCGGCCAAATAAACAGTTTCATTCTGCAAACGCCGACTGCTTTCTTCGTCGACGTCACGACCACGTGACATCTGGTGGAGGTGCTGCTCGTTCATGTTCCGGACGCCCCCGACAAGCCTTGAACCCAGCCCACGTCGCGAAGAAGACACCGACACCATCAGCGGCAGTCGAGCCAGCCGCAGACTGGAAGGACTACCCCCACAATACGGACCCCTACCGGACAAGACCAGGATCACAACGAAGAAGACAACAGCCACAATGACAACCGCTGTGGCACCTACAACGGTCGTCATGCATCAACCGAGGGAGCCGCCGACATTCCGCGGATCACCATGCGAGGATCCAGAAAGCTGGCTGGAGGCATACGACCGAGTCTCCACGTTCAACAACTGGGACTGCGACGAGAAGCTACGCCATGTCTACTTCGCCCTTCAAGATGGCGCAAGGACCTGGTTCGAGAATCGAGAGTCCACGCTAACATCATGGGACCTCTTCCGCACCGGATTTCTCAACACCTTCACGAGCGTCATCCGGAAAGAAAGGGCTGAAACCCTTCTCGAGACCCGTGTACAGCTCCCCAATGAAAACGTCGGACTGTACACCGAAGAAATGACTCGACTATTCCGCCATGCCGATCCAGCCATGTCCGAAGAAAAGAAAGTTCGCTTCCTGATGCGGGGAGTGAAGGAAGAACTCTTCGCCGGACTTGTGCGCAACCCGCCGAAGACGGTCTCGGAATTCCTTTCAGAGGCCACCACAATCGAAAAGGCACTAGAAATCCGCACTAGGCAATACAACCGCCGCATTCCTACGACGACCTACGGGGAGGTTCAGGCGCTGCAGTCTGATGACCTGCGTGACACCATCAGAGCGATTGTGCGGGAAGAGCTGCGCAAACTGTTACCTTCGCCGCAGCATCAAGTGCATTCAATCGCCGACGTTGTCCGCGAGGAAGTCCGGCAATCGCTTGGAATTCCCGAAGCACCGCAGGCTCAGCCGGAAGCAATGAGCTATGCTGCTGCAGCCCGACGCAACGCCCCACCCCCTCGCCCACGTCAAGACGCCGCGTCGCCGCAGCAGTTCCGCCGCCAGGCACCGCCGCCACCACCACCGACGCCATACCGCCCGCCGACAGGACAACGCTGCGCCCCCCGAAAGACCGACGTTTGGCGCACCCCCGACCACCGCCCACTCTGCTACCATTGCGGGGAAGCTGGCCACACTTACCGCCGCTGCCAGTACCGACAGATGGGACTGCGTGGGTTCGCCATCGACGCGCCGCGTCCACAGCGAGGGGAAAGACCACACGACATCGCCGACTACCTCGCGGGAACGCAATGGACGCCCCGACAACCTTCCCGTTCGCCGTCGCCAGGCCGCTACGTCTCCCCCCAACGCCGACCATACACTGGCCCAACGCGAGGCCGGTCACCCAGCCCGTATCCGGAAAACTAAGGGCAGCAACCGATGGAGGTGCGGTTGCTGTACGACGAAATACCGAAGATCCTCCGCCGCCGACGACAACGCTGCAACGACATCTAAAGAACACGCCGCAAGCCGAACGAAGCCCTGACGTCGAAACTTCATGGCCCGAAGAAGACCTGACGACACAACGACGAAGCAGCGGGACAAACCGACGTAGCCGTGATCCGACGCCGCGACCAAATCGAAACGGTAGGCGACGAACGAGTGACCTCGACGTTCTCATCGACGGCCACAACGTCACCGCTCTCGTCGATACTGGAGCCGACTATTCCGTCATCAGTGGACCGTTCGCGACGAAGCTGAAGAAAGTCAAGACTGCCTGGGAAGGCCCCGAAATCCGCACAGCGGGAGGTCACCTAGTAACGCCGGCAGGAATCTGCACAGCGAGGGTCTCCATCAACAACCGGATTTATCCCGCAAGCTTCGTAGTCCTTCAGCATTGCTCCCGAGATGTCATCCTTGGTATGGACTTCTTAGGCCTTCATGGTGCAGTCATCGACCTCAGATCGAAGTCGATAACACTATCTACAGAAAAAGCCTTACCGTGGTACACGCCGCCAGGGAAGCATGCCTTGAATGTGCTGGAAGACCAAGTCACCATTCCCCCTCGCTCCAGCGTCATCATTTCCGTCGGCTCTCAGAAAGTAGCAGACCTGGAAGGCGTCATTGAAGGCGACCAGCACCAGTTGATTAACCGCGAGATTTGCGTCGCAAGAGGAATAGCAGAGTTGCGGGGAGGCAAAGCAACAGTGATGCTCACAAATTTTAGCAACGAGTATAAGCACGTAAGCAAAGGCACGACAGTCGCCTACATCGAAGAAATCACGGCTACGTCGATGGCTTTCACCATCGCCGATTCTTCCGAGCCAACACCGACGAACCAAGCTTCTCAACCAGTTTTCGACGTTAATCCTAGCCTTCCGAAAACAAGAACAGCTCAAAACCCTGCTCTTGAAATACAGGGACTGCTTTTCGTCATCGTCAAGAATCCGCCAGACCCCAGTCGCAAAACATCGCATCATAACAGAGGAAAATGCCAGGCCACTCCGGCAGAGCCCGTACAGAGTTTCAACGCGAGAACGCGAATCCATAAAGAAACAAGTCGACGAAATGCTACGCGACGACATCATCCAGCCGTCGAAGAGTCCATGGGCGTCACCCGTGGTGCTAGTGAAGAAGAAAGACGGAACCCTACGCTTCTGCGTCGATTATCGCCGCCTGAACAAAATCACGAAGAAGGACGTCTACCCTCTCCCACGGATAGACGACACCCTGGATCGACTCTACAACGCGAGGTACTTTTCGTCGATGGACCTCAAGACCGGCTATTGGCAAATCGAAGTCGACGAGAGAGACCGAGAGAAGACTGCCTTTATAACACCAGACGGCCTCTTCGAGTTCAAGGTTATGCCCTTTGGTCTTTGCTCGGCACCTGCGACGTTCCAGCGCGTTATGGACACCGTGCTGGCTGGACTGAAGTGGCAGACTTGCCTTGTGTACTTGGACGACGTCATTGTGTTTGCCTCAAGCTTCGACGAACACCTCCGGCGCCTTGACACTGTACTACAAGCAATCAAGACTTCTGGCCTCACCTTGAAGCCCGAAAAGTGCCGCTTTGCATACGAGGAGCTGCTGTTTTTGGGTCACGTGATCAGCAAGGGTGGTGTTCGCCCAGACCCGCGGAAAACAGCTGCCATCGCTGCCTTCCCGCCCCCCACCGACACGAAAGCCGTGCGCCGTTTTCTCGGCTTGTGCGCCTACTACAGGCGCTTTGTCAAGGAATTTTCACGAATCGCCGAACCGCTAACTCACCTCACGAAGACCGACGTGCCATTCAAGTGGGAAACGGCGCAAATCGAAGCATTTGAAGAACTGAAACGACGCCTTCAGATGCCTCCTATACTAGCACATTTCGACGAATACGCCGATACGGAAATCCACACCGACGCAAGCAGCGTAGGACTCGGCGCCGTCCTTGTGCAGAAGACTGACGGGCAGGAAAGGGTCATCAGTTATGCTAGCCGGTCGCTATCAAAGGCAGAAACGAACTATTCCACAACAGAAAAGGAGTGCCTAGCGATCATCTGGGCTGCATCCAAGTTTCGCCCCTACCTCTACGGCAGGCCCTTCAAAGTTGTGAGCGACCACCACGCATTGTGTTGGCTAGCTAACTTGAAGGACCCTTCAGGTCGCCTCGCACGGTGGAGCCTACGACTTCAAGAATTCGACATTACCGTTGTTTACAAGTCCGGAAGGAAACACTCCGACGCCGACTGCCTGTCTCGCGCCCCCGTCGACCCACCGCCGCAGGACGACAAGGAGGACGACTCCTTCTTGGGAATCATAAGTGCGGACGACTTCGCCGAACGACAGCGAACGGATCCAGAACTCAGGGGCCTTGTGGAATACCTCGAGGGCAGGACCACCGTTGTTCCGAAGGTATTCACGCGGGGACTGGCGTCATTTTTCTTGCGCAACGGTGTTCTCCTAAAGAAGAACTTCTCACCGCTTCGAGCTGATTGCCTTCTCGTGGTACCCTCGACATTGCGGCCAGAGGTCCTCCAGGCTCTGCACGACGACCCGACGGCTGGACACCTGGGTGTTTCTCGCACGCTAGCAAGAATACAGGAGAAGTACTACTGGCCGCGCCTTTCCGCCGACGTCACTCGTTACGTGAAGACCTGCCGGGACTGTCAGCGACGCAAGACACCGCCCACTAGGCCAGCCGGACTTCTGCAGCCTATCGAGCCACCTCGACGGCCGTTCCAGCAAATCGGGATGGACTTACTGGGGCCGTTCCCGACGTCCAATACCGGAAACAAATGGATCGTCGTAGCTACAGACTACCTCACACGCTACGCCGAGACGAGGGCCCTGCCTAGAGGCAGTGCCGCCGAGGTAGCGAAGTTCTTCGTTGAGAACATCGTCCTGCGTCATGGCGCCCCAGAAGTTCTCATCACCGACAGAGGTACGGCGTTTACTGCTGACCTAACTCAGGCAATACTGAGATACAGCCAAACAAGCCACCGCCGGACCACAGCGTACCACCCACAGACAAATGGCCTGACCGAGCGGCTAAACAAGACCATCGCCGACATGTTGGCCATGTATGTCGACGTCGAACACAAGACGTGGGATGCCATCCTTCCGTATGTGACATTCGCATACAACACGGCCGTCCAAGAAACTACGCAGATGACGCCGTACAAGTTGGTCTACGGAAGGAGCCCGGCGACGACGCTCGACGCCATGCTACCCAACGTCACCGACGAAGAAAACCTCGATGCCGCTGCTTACTTACAACGTGCCGAAGAAGCTCGACAGCTCGCCCGCCTGCGCATCAAGACCCAGCAGCACACCGACAGCCGTCGCTACAATCTTCGACGACGCTTCGCGGAATACCAGCCCGGCGACCGTGTTTGGGTCTGGACGCCGATACGCCGACGTGGGCTTAGCGAAAAACTCCTTCGGCGATACTTCGGGCCATACAAGGTTCTTCGACGCCTCGGCGCTCTTGACTACGAGGTGATCCCGGACGGCATTACGAACTCCCAGCGACGCCGCGCACGACCTGAAGTCGTCCATGTCGTGCGCCTTAAGCCGTTTTTTGCGCGTTAGCGAACCTGGGGACTCTATTTTTGTTCCTTTGTTATTGTAATTTATTTTTGTATGCACTTGTTTTTTTTTTCTCTCTTCTATGTTCTTTCACAAGCATCGGGACGATGCTTTTTCAGAGGGGGGCAATGCCACGCCCACTTCTTGTCTTTTTTTGATGTATTCGGGTTTGACCGGCAGGGACGGTTATCAACGCTCGACGCTGTCCGCGAAGCATTGTTCGAGAAACTTCACGTCTATAGTAGATCGTTCTGTTAAGATTGCGCCCCGCACGCGAACGTTCCAGCTTTGTCTAGAGATAACGCCGCCACCAGCGATATTGCTGGAAAGTTCGATACTGCCTGTATAAAAGCCGACGCGATTGACCGCTTGTCAGTTGATCGACGGACGACGCCCTGTTCGCCGCTATCATTGTACAGCGTGTATTGCTGTAGCTCTAGTTCTCATTTTCCCGGCCACAAGTTCGGCCAAATAAACAGTTTCATTCTGCAAACGCCGACTGCTTTCTTCGTCGACGTCACGACCACGTGACAATATAGGAGGGTCGCGGATGCGGGGGGTACCGGAGCATGGTGTCGGTACAGGGGTAAGCGTTTGCTGGGCGGCGTCTTGAGGCATGGTAGAGGGCACGGTACGGGATCGAAGCGCCAGGGGCATCGAACGGACCGAAGCTGGTTGGACGGCGCAGCACTCTCCATTAAATTATAAAGGCGTTTATTGACGGCACTAGTCGACGAAGCACAACGGCGACAGTCAAGACAGAGCGCGGACTCTGAGCGCGAGAAGCGTGCTGTCAGAGAAGAGCCGAAGGGGACGACCCACTAGAGAGCGCTCGAGAGGGCGACCCATTACAAACTTCCAACGCTTCGCTACAATATATATAATAGAGAGAGAGAGAGAGAGAGACAAAGATATGGGGTTGTTGTTAAACGAGTATCTATAAATTGGAGAAGCTTGATGGTCTGTCCTGCAGCTATATAGGGCACCTCGGTCTCGGCCTCGACGCATACTCGGCATACTCGGGGGCACGACACCGCTGCCACGATGGTGCGCTTACCGGTACTGCTAACGCAGGTTGCATCCCTTCTCGGATTTGGATCATGGCTTTCCGTGCGCCATTCCATGCACTCAGCTGTACGGGCCGACACTGCCGCCTCGGCGGGCATCGTCTCACGTGGTGCTGCTGGTTTTTGTAATCAATTTGGCTTCATGGCTCGACAACGGCTATCATCGAAGATAACGACGTGGGATATAACCGCCTACCTCGGACTTGCGCAGTTGGGCACGACACCGCTGCCACGATGGTGCGCTTACCGGCACTGCTGACGCAGGTTGCATCCCTTCTCGGATCTGGATCATGGCTTTCCGTGCGCCATTCCTGTACTCAGCTGAACGGGCCGACACTACCCGCCTCGGCGGGCATCATCTCACGTGGTGCTGCTGGTTTTTGTAATCAATTTGGCTTCATGGCTCGACAACGGCTATCATCCAAGATAACGACGTGGGATATAACCGCCTACCTCGGACTTGCGCAGTTGGGCACGACACCGCTGCCACGATGGTGCGCTTACCGGCACTGCTGACGCAGGTTGCATCCCTTCTCGGATCTGGATCATGGCTTTCCGTGCGCCATTCCTGTACTCAGCTGTACGGGCCGACACTGCCCGCCTCGGCGGGCATCATCTCACGTGGTGCTGCTGGTTTTTGTAATCAATTTGGCTTCATGGCTCGACAACGGCTATCATCCAAGATAACGACGTGGGATATAACCGCCTACCTCGGACTTGCGCAGTTGGGCACGACACCGCTGCCACGATGGTGCGCTTACCGGCACTGCTGACGCAGGTTGCATCCCTTCTCGGATCTGGATCATGGCTTTCCGTGCGCCATTCCTGTACTCAGCTGAACGGGCCGACACTGCCCGCCTCGGCGGGCATCATCTCACGTGGTGCTGCTGGTTTTTGTAATCAATTTGGCTTCATGGCTCGACAACGGCTATCATCCAAGATAACGACGTGGGATATAACCGCCTACCTCGGACTTGCGCAGTTGGGCACGACACCGCTGCCACGATGGTGCGCTTACCGGCACTGCTGACGCAGGTTGCATCCCTTCTCGGATCTGGATCATGGCTTTCCGTGCGCCATTCCTGTACTCAGCTGTACGGGCCGACACTGCCCGCCTCGGCGGGCATCATCTCACGTGGTGCTGCTGGTTTTTGTAATCAATTTGGTTTCATGGCTCGACAACGGCTTTCATCCAAGATAACGACGTGGGATATAACCGCCTACCTCGGACTTGCGCAGTTGGGCACGACACCGCCGCCACGATGGTGCGCTTACCGGCACTGCTGACGCAGGTTGCATCCCTTCTCGGATCTGGATCATGGCTTTCCGTGCGCCATTCCTGTACTCAGCTGTACGGGCCGACACTGCCCGCCTCGGCGGGCATCACCTCACGTGGTGCTGCTGGTTTTTGTAATCAATTTGGCTTCATGGCTCGACAACGGCTATCATCCAAGATAACGACGTGGGATATAACCGCCTACCTCGGACTTGCGCAGTTGGGCACGACACCGCTGCCACGATGGTGCGCTTACCGGCACTGCTGACGCAGGTTAGTTATTTGAATCATGCCTACAGTGTCAGGACCTCTGGACCGTTGTTTCACTGCGGTGTCGTGCCCACCCCATGTTTTTGATGTCACTCAGAAATTGCTGTTCCTTCCTGCCATGATGTGTCGTAGTATAGTTGACCTGTCACTTTTCGTCGCCGGAGATGTTGAATTGAACCCAGGTCCCGCCATTGCCGATCGGTCGTGCTCCCTGGCTTCGGTTCTGGAGACAGTGCGCAGAATCGAGGAAGGTCAGAATGGTATACTGCGGGAACTTCAGGGCGTAAAAGAAAAACAGGAAGCGACTGACCGCGAAATCAAGAGCTTAAATCAAAGGGTTGGGACACTGGAGGCAGCCTACTCTCCACTCGCACCTAGTGAACCGAACGCCTCGAATGTTTCTGACATCGCCAATCAACTAAAAGCATAACGTCACGGTGCGAAGATACCGAAAACCGAATGCGACGTTCCAATACACTTTTCTTTGGTATTGAAGATAATGAGAAGGAAGACTGGACTGCGTCTGAACTAAAGATCATAACTTTCTGTTCCCAAAATCTTGACCTCTCACTGATTGGTTCACACTTTGATAGGGTACATAGGTTAGGTCGTTTTGCTCCAAACAAGTGTCGGCCCATAATAGCAAAGATGACCGTCTTCAAGGATAAGACTTTTCACCCTCAACACGCCAAGCAAGGAGGAAATTGCTGGAATTTGCCAGGGCAAAGGCTAAACCTTATCGATTATCGGTTGAAAAGCTCCGAATTGACCGAGAGACATACGTTTTTGACTCCTCCACTAACTCTGTTGTTTTATCTACGCGATAGCTAGACAGAAAGAGGAACAAGTGCGCTTGCAACGAACCTTCAAAACCTGCCTTCACTCTTCCGCTATCGGTTTTATTCACTAACATCAGAAGCCTTCTGCCCAAATGCGACCAAGTTTCATCCTTCCTTGATGACAGCTGTTCAAATGTCGTAGCATTTACAGAGACTTGGTTATGCCCTAATATCAGGGACAATGAGCTACTGCTTGATAAGGACTACTCCATTTATAGGCGTGACCGCACACAGAAGAGAGGCGGAGGGGTACTGCTGGCCATTAAGAAACAAATCGCATCTTTCATCATTGATACGAGCTCTGATCTGGAAATAATATGGGCAGCATGTAGGGCGCACACCGACAACATACTAATAGGCGTTTGCTATCGTCCACCCGATGCTAGTCCACTATTCCTAGATGAATTGCGAAACAGCATCTAGGCCGCAATCAAGGGATGTCCTACGGATCACGTGTACCTTTTCGGTGACTTTAATTTACCCACCATCGACTGGCCCACTTTATCATCGTCCTGCCAAATTTCAACTCATTTCGTTAACCTTTCGTTGGATTTCAACTTTTCACAAGTGGTAAATAAACCGACACGTGGCACTAATATCCTAGATTTGGTGCTAACCACAGCTCCTGATACGATAGGCACAATCGAATACTGCGATGGTTTCAGTGACCACAACCTCCTACAACTCAGCATCCACAAACCGGTACCAAATATAGGTTCCATGGCTACCAAGTTCATTCGTAACTACAATAAAACGGACTACAGAAGCATCAACAGGAAATTAGCGGTCTTCTTCCACCAGTCTTTTGTACAATCTTCCTCTCTGCAGTCTGTGAGTGAAAACTGGCTCGCTTATAAGAACAAGATGTTAGAATTAGTGGACAGGTATGTGCCTCTTATCTCTATCGCCCACGATAACAGAAGCCCCTGGTTCAGTTCATCACTGCGCAAACTGCGAAAGAAAAAGAAGCGGTTCTACACAGCTGCTAAGCACACACCCAGCGAGCCCTCATGGGAAAGGTACAAGACATGCCTGAAAGAATATTCATCAGCGATAAGTTCCGCCAAAGACAAGTACTATTCACATGACCTACCCTCCCTCTTGCACTCAAACCCAAGAAAGTTCTGGCAAACCATATCCCCTGGAAATGAATCGCTACAAATCAGTCTTTTCAATGACGACAACAGACCATTAACGGATGCTTAGTGTTCACATGAGTTCAACAAATTTTTCTCGTCAGTATTTACAAAAGATCGCCCAAACGTACCTTATGTTCCAGATTCAGGTTATCCATACATGGCACCAATAACGGTCACTGCGGATGGCATTGCATGTCTCATAAATAACCTTAAACTATCAACATCTGCCGTTGTAGATAATCTAAACGCTAAGATATTGAAAAATACCCTGCCTCTTTCTAATGAAATACTGTGCAGAATATTTAATCAATCATTGTCGACCGGTCAACTACCTAAAGAATGGAAGATTGCTAAGGTTATTCCAGTATTCAAAGCTGGAAACAAAAAACAACCAGACAACTACCGCCCCATTCCCTAACATGCATTTCCTGTGAAATGCTGAAGCACATAATTGCGTCGCATATCTACAGTCACCTGGAGACTAATAATTTCTTTTTCATTAATCAACATAGATTTCGAAAACAGCTGTCATGTGATACGCAGTTGCTCGAGTTTACTACCGACTTGCACTTTAACATGGACAACAATTTACAAACCGATAGCATTTTCCTTGGCTTTTCCAAGGCTTTTGACCGGGTGGCCCATTGTTGGTTGTTTTCTAAATTAAATTCCATCGGACTGGACTCTGCTAGCTTATCTTGGATTAGACATTTTTTATCATCTCGACAACAATTTACCGTGATTAATAATTATGTTTCTCCCCTTGCCGATGTAACATCCGGAGTCCCTCAAGGCACTGTTCTAGGCCCTTTACTCTCCCTCATTTACATTAATGACCTGCCCAATAATATTTCCTCAAGTATAAGACTATTCGCTGACGACTGTATCATTTAAAGAAAAATAACATCTCCTGATGATCACCACATCCTGCAAAATGACATTAACCTTATAAATATGTGGTGTAAAAAATGGCTGATGGTATTGAACTCTGGAAAATGTAAACTCATTTCTTTCACTCGCAAGCAGTCGAACTCAGATTTCCCCTACGTTATTAACAACTCTGCCATATCTCGTGTTCAGACATTCAAGTATCTAGGGATAAACCTAACTCACAATCTTTCATGGCACCCCCACATTACCGCTATCTGTGCTAAAGCATCACAAACGCTTGGGTACACTCGCAGCAATCTGCGTAAATCGCGACCGAACATTCGCAAGTTAGCGTACCTAACGTTCATTCGCCCGCAGTTAGAATTCGCGTCATCTATTTGGTCTCCTCATCAAGATTACTTAATTACTAACCTAGAACTTGTACAAAACAGTGGCGCCCGTTTTATTACAGGAAATTACGAGCGCAAGTCCAGTATTACGAAAATGAAACTCGAACATTCGCTGCACCCTCTTCAGGTTCGCCGGTGCGTTTCCCTTTTGTGTCTGCTTCACGGATATATTCATAACACCAGGCCACATTCCCTCCCTTTGAAAACCCCACTGCACATGTTTAGGCGGCTCCATAATCAGAGCAGTTTTGAGCTCATCTTTGGCAAGACAAGCGCGTTTTGTTGTTCTGGGCTGCCACATGCCGTTAAACTTTAGAACGATCTCCCTGGCGATATCGCTTCGATCACTAATCGCAAAGCCTTTCACGACCGCCTACTCGAACATTTCGTGCTGACATAGTTTTCTCATTTAAATTTTCCAGACGTGTTACCTCGTACGTTTATCTCCTTTTTTTCTTTTCTTTAAGTATTGTGTAACGCTGTATTATATCACAATGTATAGTATTGTAAACGTTGCCAAAATTTGCTTCGTTTTTCAATCACTGACTGTCAATGTTAATTAAGTTCGCATTTTTCCCGCTTCGCGCATGCTCCTCCCTTATTTATTTTTCAACCTGGATGTTACTCTTTCTTTTCTGGCACTCGACTACGTCGCAGTATCTCAGCGCACCTTTCAGAATGTATAGTTTAGATTTTCAACTTTTCTGTATTTATCACATGTCATATTAACCATGCATCGCCCCCCTTACACAATGCTCCGATAAGGAGCCTGTAAGGTATTGTGAATAAATAAATAAATAAATAAATAAATAAATAAATAAATAAATAAATAAATAAATAAATAAATAATAATGTTACAAGCTGTGGCTGACGGCGGCGTTTCGTTGCATTCGTCCACTGCTGTGACTGAGGAGCCTATCATCACCGAAGTCCGCAACATTTATCGAGATGCGACACTCGAACTTGCTGGTTCGACAAAGCTCTGTTTGTACTGATTCGCCCAGTAGGTGAGGTGGGCAGAAATTTATAAAACAAAGTGCAAGATAGGTGTACGTTGCTGGCTGTAATTATGAACGTGTATGCATATATGAACAACTTACACAATTCCTATTTGAGTTGTACTCCATGGTTCAGGTGTCACAGTGACGCAGTTTTCCACTTGAACATCGACTGGATTTGGCAACACTGTAAAAAGAGACACGGCGAATCTTTCTTGCCACTTTTTCAGTGCATTGTGGCGGCGCCATTGAATGGTCGCCAAGAGAAACAACGTGGCGTGCTCCTCCTGTTGTTGTTGCTCCATGTTTGTGACTCGAAGAAGCCAAGAATCTCGCAGGGGGCCATAAAACCAACTAATTTTTTTTTTGCACATTGTAGTGTGCGAACGTTTTCAGGCCAGGCAGTCCGTGTGGCATGACGTATAGCAGCTAGGATAGGGCAACAAAACAGAAATGATTGCCCTTCACAAAACGGCCACTATAATGTCGTCATTTTGCCTCAGGCTTTGAGCGTGTTGTCGCACCTGGTTTTTGCATAACGACGTATTATATGATATATGTCTCGCGCCAGATAATCGCATATTTTACTTGAATTTCAATACGAAATATTAACAAGCAGTGCGGTTTGGTGCCGGGGTAGGGACGCTGTAGGGGTAACAGCTTGTTCTGCTAACATGACAGTCAGTCGCTTCAAAGCTTTGCGCACTCACGTCGGTTTGCCGAGGTGCCAACTGGTCGGCCTTGTTTTGACGACCAGACACTCTGGTGTGATATTGTACGCACATCCACCCCCTGGAACGGAAACTAGCCAGGGAAAGCTAGTTTCCGGTCCAGTGTTAAAAATAAAACAGACAGGTCAGGTACAGAATTTAGCAGCCCGGTAATCGGTTACATGCCATGATTTATGATAAATGAAAGTGTTCATGAAATACCCTTAATTATCAGTGTAAGTAAGTTAGAGATGCTGGCTCTGAAGACAAAAGTATTTACTACATTGCTTGAAGTCACGTGCGGTTTTAACCTATTCGGGTAAGATATTCCACATTTTTGTGCCACTGAATTCAATTACTTTTTCCCCGTGTACATTATAGCATTTTGGTAGGTTGAGGTCGCCTTTCAGTGGACATAATGTTATTAACTGAAATTGATAGCTTATGATTACATAGTGCCTTAACCGCTAACACATGCTTTGTTACGAAAGCGTCATGAGAAGTATCACTGCTGCTGTTTGGATTACCAATTATTTTCAGGGCCCTTTTCTGTAATTTTTGTAAAGGTTGTAATTCTCTCATGTAAGTCATGCCCTATGATTCTAAACAATAACTAATTTGGCTATGGCGAAACACACAGTAAAGGGATTTGAGTATTTCTCGAGGAAAATATAGCCTTTTTCATTAGGTAGTAACAACCGTATGCCACCTCCTTGCATACGTTCTGAATATGCGTTTCGCATTGTACCTGTTGGTCAAATAGGATGTCCAGATAATTAAACGAAACAACTTCTCGGATGGGGCTATTATTTAAGTTAATATTTATTTTATTGGTGTTAACAGTATTTCTTAGTGGTTATGGTGATTGACTGCTGACCTGAAAGTCGCGGGATCGAATATCGGCCGCGGCGGCCGCATTTTGATGGAGGCAGTATGCGAGAGGCCCATGTGCTTAGATTTAGGTGGACGTTAAAGAACCCCAGGTTGTTGAAATTTCCGGAGGCTTCCACTACAGCGTATCTCATATTATCGAGGTTTTGAGGCGTAAAATCCGAACTATACGCATTCTCATTAATGCGTTTGGTCTGGCGGTATGTTACAGTATCGTTCCTTTGTAATCTATCTTTAGCGGGGATTATATACGTTGTATCCATACAGTCAACAGAGCGCGGCAGTTGTTCGCTCCTGCTCTTTGTGATATGCTGTTGCTTGACGCGCTTCCTCTGTCTTTCAAAAAATCATCTTCCTCGAAACTGTTATCTGTACCTAAACACGGTGCACGCATGTGAATTCACGCGGGGCATTGCATAAGTACTATATATCGTTAACTAGAAATGTTCTTTTTTTTTGAAAACCCTTTACTGTTTACCTTTGCAATGTTCGTGTAAGAAGTTTGTCTACGCGCATTTATCGTGCACATATTGCCGTAGATTTAACAAAGCACTTTTGTTGGTCACACTCCTGTCTGCGCTAATTGTTTTGACATGAAGGTGGCATACACGTCAGCTTCTACTAACCGTTCGCTTTTTCGAATTACAAGTTCACACAGAGGAAACATTTCATGGTAACTGCATTTCATTACCACACCTAAGGGCACTATTCAAATTCATTTTGAACAAAACAAGCATCTCCTACGCCGCTGGGAAGCAGAAAGTCAAGAAATTCCATTGAGGAGAACCACAGCGCCGTATTTAGTTGTAATGGCGATACAAGACACATTACGCAGATCACCAGAAGCCTATCATTCCACATTAACATTTTCATACCGCGGTATACGTTTTAATTGCAAGAAATTTACACGTTCTACTAGGCGCTATATTAGACAGCTGCGTAAAGGCAAGTTAAATACTCAAACAACATTTTGAAACGCTTGCATTACGATATTTAAGTGTGAACAAGCCCATGCTCTAGCCAGAACAGCCGTACATGTTTAGCTTTCCGCATCTATATACCACGGGTCTATGAAGGTGCTGCAAGGGCGAGAGATAGCTGTGTAAGGATGTGTGCTCACGGCGCCTGTAGCCAAGGTACGCTTATGGAGTCGTCTATGGAGGAGCGTTATTAGCCTATTATTTAAACAACCATCGTTATCTACGTTATTAAACATTCCTGTAAGCCGCCCCTAGAGTCGCAGAGTATCAATGTTGCTAAATACGAGAATACCAAAGCCTCAAATAGAGCGTATTCGTAACCTCATTTCTCGGAAAGTACGCGACGTTTCACTTTTACGCATCCACTAAAGTAAATGTTGCAGCGTTGAGTATCGTGTTAATCATACACTGCTACAGAGCAATCGCGTGCACCTGAATTTCTGATATTCGACACGCTGTCGTAAGTACTTGCCTGTGTCCACTAGTGCCTGTAAATCACTTTGGGTGCAGTCATCGAGAAAGCACAGCCCGATGCGAACGAGTGGCACTTGCATGTGTGCATATAACCCAAAGAACTCAACGAACTGAAAGAGAAATAAAGAAAAGGCAAAGTCAGAAGACTTCTGTAAATTTTATTTTATTCCTTTTGGTCAATAACGGTTAACAGCAATTACGAGCTCTTGGTTCTTAGAGACTTTTGACAGAAAAGTCTAACTTTGAGATTGTCATTACATGTTACATGTTCCGTCGGCTGTCTTCCACTGGAACAAGTTATCTAACGATATTCTGTGCTCCAATTGACTCTTTCATGAACCTGATTCATTCTAGCGAATTTTCATGTTGAATTTTTTGTCTATCTGCGTACTCTCATCTACCGATGTACTTCTGTTTCCACTATAGCAGGGCCCATGAAAATATTCAAATAAAAAAAAAAGGTCACTTCTCGGATAACCGCTAAACAATGCTGCATGAAAGACAACACATGGGGGACCATGGGTTGTCTTTCTTGTACCGTTGTTTAGTGACCTTCCGAAAACTTAAAACATTTAAACATTGCTGCGTAATTGAACGACATTCCATTACCTCCAGAAAGCATAAAGAAAACTACAGAACGATACCGCACAAACGGAAAACTCTTTAAAATGGCGGTGAGGTCCTTGCGCAAGCTGAAGAAGCCGGCAACGTGCGCGTCGCAGTAGACGCGTATGAAGTCCGACGGGCATCAATTAGCCAATCGGACGTAAAAAAAAAAGTTTAGTTAGCGAGGCCTCCCTGAGGGGGCGTTACTGAGTAGCATTCCTACAGTCCAAGGCAATGTGGCTAGGTTTTTCAAAGCGTTGGGGTTTAGGGACAGAGAAGGAAAAATTGACTTTAAGCAGGGAATAACCAAGAGGAGGTCATCTGATTGGTGGTGAAAACGAAGGTATAGGAGTGAAATGTAGTCCTTCACTACAGAGAGTTAATACTTCATTATGAGTGACGACCAGGTGGCGCGAGCCACCGCCCGATTAAAACAGCGCAGCCCCTTCCATCCGTCCGTCGATCCACTATTCGCCAATGCCTCATAGTTGGTGTGGAAAATCAAGAAAAATCAAATCAGGTGATCAGGTGAACAGGTAATCAACGCAAACCACCTGGCTGTGCACCGCCGTGCGCTGTGGTGCTGTGCACGAGATGAATGCTGCTGTGGTGGTGAAAATGAGAATCTTGGCCATATTCTTCTGGAATGCGTAAATTACGCAAACGAAAGAAAAAAGATAAAAAAACACGCCATATCCACGAAGTGAATGATGATTGAGGAGCTGGCTCGGAGGTAATCGGGTTTTGCCTGCTTATTATCTTATCAAGATAATAACTTATTATCATCATCAAGGCTCTCGAAGAACAAGAGGAAGAAGACTTCTCTTTCGCGCGAGCGTGCGCATGCTACAGTTGGCTACGCTATATGTGGTTTTGCCTGCGTTAATATCATCATCAAGGCGCTCGAAGAACAAGTGGAAGAAAACCTCTTTCGCGCGAGCGTGCGCATGCTACAGTTGGCTATGCTATATGTGGTTTTGCCTTCGTTAATATCATCATCAAGGCGCTCGAAGAACAAGAGGAAGAAGACTTCTCTTTCGCGCGAGCTGCGCCTGTAGCGGTCGCCTCTGGAACTAAGGTTACGCTTACATTAAGAACGTGGCAAGCCAGCTCCTAAAAAAAAAACTAGCGACTTTCGACAGACGCCTTCTCACATTACAAAACTTACTTGGACCGTGGCCTGAAAAGCACCTTCAACACAAGGCAAATTCTTAAGAGACTTCTTAGTGAACCCTGCACTGGATAAGCGCTTGTGATGAACAGCTATGTGCAGCTTCATACGAAGTGATGTGTTAGTCCGTATAATGTGGGTAGAAGTATAACAGAAATGTGTGCGTGCGAACGTTCTATTGCAAAGTGAACTCCTGCAAGCGAACTGTTCATTGCCATGTTATTTCTTTGTTTGCTATATGTATTTCTTTAATTCTTCATTCTTTGTTTATAGGTAACCATTTCTCTTTTCTTTCTTTATTTTTTGAGTTGCAGAATTGCAGTAGCCTAGGGGATAAAAACCTCAACCTCTCCATAGCAAGCCAGCTAGAACGGAACAGAAAAGAGATGAAGCTGAGAGGACACCGCCGGTAGATGTCAGCGTTCAATGTATAAGCAATGCAGCCATGGCGCACTCAGCAGAATGCTCAGCTTGAAAACAGAAAGGGGTTATAATAATAATAATAATAATAATAACGTTTATTTCCACCAATACAAAGTTGATGGAGGGGGTGAGAATAAAAGCGACTGTCCGCTTGACTACGTTCTCACCCCCCTTTACATCAGACAGAGGCGGTGGCGGCAACAGAACACAAGATCTGACGAGGGTATACACAACATTCTAGAATCTAGCAGTAACAGAAATTCGCAACAGCAGGCTGCGGTGCTGGCAGAAAGAAAAAGAAACACAATGCAATAAACATATATACCTACAAGCATAGATCAGTACATAAACTACATATACACTAAACACAAAATTTACGCGGTAACAGTGTTGGTTATTTCCTCATTTTTATTTAGGCACGTTATTTCAAGAAGTTTTCAATGTCAGATGAGTTAACGAGATATTGGCGTAGTTGAGAAAAGGTGATGTCTGCTATGTCAATACCTGAGGAATGTAGTCTGTTTAAATGTAACGGTAGCTGATAGGTAATTTTTTGTTGTCCATAATTAGTCCTCGTACGAGGAAGGATCCAGTGTGGTTGATGACGGTGGGGGTATTTTGGTTCATAACGCATCATGGAAGCTAACTCTGTAATAGTGGATAGACGTCTTTTTTGTTCGATCTTATAGTTTGCCAATTCGTCGGATATTTTTTGAGCGCGTCACTTGGTGATGTGCCTACTGGAAATCTTGAATAATGGAAGCAAACACTAACATAGCACGGCTCGCTCATTTACCAGTCTCACGAGAGTGCTCTTCGCACTAACGAAATTCAGATTATCCATCCTCCAGAAAAAAAAAAAAATGATAAGAAGATAACCGAGTTGTTTAAATCACTGCATAACAGTAACTTAGAATATTTATATGATGGTCAGTGCAGAAAAGGCTCCGCCTCTAGGTGTTCGAAGTTTCAAATTGCATACTGAATACTTCCATCTAAAAAAGTGTTCCAGTTCACTGTATAAGCGAGAACGTCCGAATGAAGCAGGTTATAGGCAGGCCCGGCATTTGTTGTTATTGAGACCTTCAGCTGCAAAAGTTCAACGGTACAGGAGAGATGAAACAAGGGTTTCCTATTGCATAATTTGCGCTACGTAACTATAAAGGGATATATCGAGACAACAGCGAAAGGGCAACAAGGCGACACCGTTTCTGTATGTTAATGCTGCCGTCTTTCCAACTTTCTTAAGCTCTGTTGTTGTTGCGGAACGTCGGCCTTCTATTGGTAGCGCCGCCCGAAAGACGGATACATGAGACTCCAACGAATTGCCTTTAATGGCGACAATCCAACACAAAAAAAAAATACATGATGATAGTGGTGCACGGACTTCTTGGCGCTAGCTGCGGAGACAGCAGGGCGATTCCACGAGAGATCGAACATGCCTGTCCGGACGACATTTTTCTTTTGCTTGGGTTTTTCATATGTTATGTGGGCACATTCACAGTGCCCGGAACCGAAAATTTTATTTCCAAGAAACGCTCCCAGCGCGCCAAAAAAATATTCGAGGGTGGCGGCGTGGGCCTTCTCTTTTTGCTCACTGCAATGTTTTCGGATTTCACGGCCAAATTTAACGCAAACTATAAATGATGTGTCGAAAAATTTTGTTGCTGATTTCAATAAGCGTTACTGTGAATTACATCCATGCTCTTTTTATGCCGTCCTCAAAAGGAAGAAAATGTGAAAAAATGACAAACGTGATCCAAGTCAACACAGTTTGCTAAATTTGATGCGCCCTTGGCGCCTATCCTATTGCACACAGAAACTTCAAAACAGTGTCAAGTATAGCAAACAGCCTTTGCAACATATATGCGGAAGATCGTTTTCCTACAGGCAGCAGAAAAGAAGAAGAAAATAGTTAAAGAAGCGAGATTTTTCAAAAAAGCTTATTTAAAAAAAAAAATAAACGAAGAATGACTCCGGTCTCAATTTCGAGGACATTTTTTTTATCGAAAAGCGCTTATATCAGTGAAAACGCCGCCTTGATATTTATGTCCTCATTTTCTTTGTTCACGAGATTTAACGGGCCAAAGTGACCCTTGCTGTGTGTGCTCATTTCATTGCGATTGATGGTGGTCATCAGCTTGCATTGCGCGTAAGTCTACAGTTTTAATTATTTTCCGGCAGTAAAACTTTGCTCTGCTGTCTTGTCATCAAGACAAATGTATTCTCAAACTTTATATGTGTCTAGCGGGCACATATGTGCGGGTGTGAGCTGCTGCAGCTCTCTAAAGGGCTCACGCGTACGCAGTTTGCGGCTTAAAACTTCAACTTACCCCGCCAGTATTCGCTAACCAGAAGCACGAGAGACACCGCAAGCACATGATTTAGGTGAATTTTTAAAACTCTCCTTGCACACCAAACAAAGCATCTGTATACAGCGAAGGTCAGCTCTGTAACTAAATGCCACAATCAGCAGGTGCGCTGTTTTGCAGTTGTTTTCTCACTGCCTGCTTGCTTCCCTTCCATTACGTGCATTGTACGATTTAACCATCTTCCCCATTCGACGCACACTGTGCCTAAACAACATTTGTAAAAAGTTAGCTCAATCATTTCCGAGCCGTTTATTTCACTTCCCTCTATCACATGTTTTCGGCGTCGCAGATAACGTCTTCCTGTATCATCTCGACCTTTACCTCAGCGTTTCAGCAGCCAGAAAACGTGCGGTGCGGCGTGATTAAGCCATGAGTGGCCGAAGCTGCACAATTGATGTTTTGTTGGCACTTTACTAAAGTGCTTTCCCACGTCGAGAACAGCAGAGGTCACTGGTGACGCCAGACGGACATTATCCTTAGTTTTGACAACGAGTGCGGCCAACAATTCAACTATCACAGCCCAAAGCGTTTAGACGCCCTTTGTCATAAAATGTGAAACCGTGAGCAGTTCTGGAAACTTATTCATGGCAGCAGCGCAGAAGTGAGAGAATACGTGCGGCGCTGCTCAGTATAAATGTTTTGACTCGGTCTAGCTGTGATGACTGCACCCATGGCTAGGTCCGAGTATTCTGTGCCGATTATTTACGCGTTCACAAAAAACAGATGATTGCTGAGAAAAACGTTTTAGTTGCGCAATTTTTTTTCCCTTGCACTTTTTGTTGTTGCCTACCTCCAGAAGCTACTGTCATATAGGCTAAGGATTTTCGCGACACCTGCGAAGTCTGCTTGCATTGCGTTACGCTCCTCAAGGAAAACCTGTCTACATCTAACCGTGATGAGGTAGACCAAGCATTTCTTCAGGAAGAAGAAGTGATTGATATCTTGAACAGGCGCGCCCACCTTTCCTCTGATGCTTGAAGGCGAGGTTGTAGGCTGCAAACTGTGTACACGTTAGCCCTTTAGAGGGTGGCAGCAGCCCACTTTCGCACGCGCTAGACACAAATAAAATCAGAGAACACATTTTTCTTGACCAAAAGCCACCTGAGCAAAGTTTTGCTGCAGCAGAATAATTAAAACTGTAGACTTTCGCACAATGCAAGCTGATAACAACCATCAGTCGCACTGAAGGGAGCACACACAGCAAGGGTCATTTTGGCCCGTTATATTTCGTGAACAAAGCAAATGAGGACATATGATATTAAAACCGTGTGTTAACTGACATAAGCGCTCTTCTGTAAAAATTTTCTTCAAAATTGAGACCGAAGTTTTTTTTATTTTATTTTTTGAAAATGTACTTTTTTTGAAAAGCTCGCTCCTCTAACTATTTTTTTTTCTTTTTTTGCGCTGCGGGTAGGAAAATTACCTTCCGTATAAATGTTGCAAAGGCTCTTTTCTTTATTTGACACTGTTTTCAAGTTTCTGCTTGAAATAGGAAAGGCGCCGAGGCGCCTCACACTTAGCACACTTTTTTTATTTCGGCCATGTTTGCCATTTTTTCACATTTTTTTCCTTTTGAGGACGGCATAAAAAAAGCATGGACGTAATTCACAATATTGCGTATTAAAAGCAGCAAAAAATTTTCGACACATCTTTTATAGTTCGCGTTAAATTTGGCCATGAAATCCGAAAACATTGCAGTGACCAAAAACAGGAGGCCCGCGTCGCCACCTTCAAATATTTTTTTTTGGTGCGCTGGGAGCGCTTCTTGGAAATAAAATTTTCGGTTCCGGGCACTTTGAATGTGCCCACATAACATATAAAAAACCTAAGCAAAACAAAAATATCGCCCGGACAGGCATGTTCGATCTCTCGTGGAATCACCCAGCAGCCCACGATCAATTCTTCTTCTTCGTCGTCTGCTGATCTCCGACAGTTGTATCGCGACCAAGGACATGGATACCAGGGAGAAACGTTCGACGACAAAAAGCGCTGTGTCTCGTCGTACGTTTCTTTCTGGTGTCCATGTCCTTGGCCGAGCTACAACGAATTTTAAGAAATGACCCACTACCACATGCCCACGAATCCACCCTCATTGACCGCCAAGTTTTTTTAGAGCGCAACTCTTAGGCGTCCATTCCTGCGTTAAGTGGCGTCGCCGTTGACGTCGGCGGCGTAACCGATAGAGCGAACGCGGAGTCTGTCGATATCACGAGCCACTGGCCTATAACCTTGCTTTCTTCCCCCGCCACGCACGCTTGCCTCTCGGTCGGAGCCCGTGCGCATGCAGAGCTGGCACAGAGTGATGCGATGCACAGACTGATGTGCGTAGCGCTCCAGCGCTGGCAGTTTCTGTGGCAATATGTAATGAATGTTGCATTGCTACAACTGCGGATAGCCAAAACTTCAAACGCATTTGGCGCTGCCCAAACACGAAGCTGCGCTCGGAATTCGCATTAGGCAGCATCGTAATCGAAGGTGAATTTTTCCAGTGGAGTAGAGCTGTCCAACTACCAAGCAACAAGACGTCAACGGCACACTTCTTTACAATTGTCAGTCGTAGACGGGTGTTGAAAGGCAGTCGACAGTATGTTACTGGTGTTGTTATAAGGAAAACTCCCACGTGCCACAAAGGCCAACAGACCCTAAATGTAGCTGCGTGTAAAAGTGGTATTACATAACGCATGCCGAGCATCTGCGGAATCTGCGCATCACCGGAACGATAGAGAAAAATAATTCTTCTTTTGGTACGAAGATCGCATTCTTACATGCGTGGAACGAGGAATGTCAGTATCTCACCTTTGGATGTAGAAGGGATGAGACAAATTTCATCTCTTCCTCTCCGATCGAGTCTCTCTTCAGGTTGAACAGCAGGCCGCAGTATTGGCCGTGTGAGACCACATTGCCATAGGCATCTTGTACTTCCGTCTCCAGGCACTCGTCGAATGCCCCGATGTCAGCACGGGAGAATTGTAGCACGCCGGTCGGGTACTTTCCGGTCGCATCTAATACTGCAGGCGAATCAGAACGTTGGGGGGGAAATCGTGCATGCCATCGTTACGGTTCTCTCATCACCAACAATTCTATAAAAATAATAATGCAGATCTAACGCACATGCTGAAATCTAAATGGAGCGAAGCCTTTATGAAGCTCTATTAAACGTATAGAACAGCGTGCCATCCCTATAAGTGTCTCCACAAGTAATCTCAGAGAATGGTTGTGTACCCACACCACGCAGATCACAACTACACTGTCATGCAATAAACATGACTACGTTTACCGGCCTACCGGTATCGAAGAATATGCACCGATATACAGGAATTTGACAAACACGCAAAACGCCTAAACAATTCCCTATCACAACAAAATTATCCCGAAGACATTATTGACGATGCCATACTACGTGCTCGCAACGTGAACCGGAATGACATAATTAAGGAGCCAAAAACAGTATCCAAAACAACTTCCCAAACAAATCTTGTACTAACTTACTCCTCATCGGTGCCACGAGTTAACAACATACTTTCCCGCCACTTCAACATAATTAGGCAAAGCAAACGACTGACTTCCATCTTCGCGGAGCCACCTCGCGTGGTGTACCGCAGGGATAAAAACCTGAAGGACATTCTTGTCAGAGCAAAAACAAACCCCGCCAAAATTGAGCCAGGGTGCCGCCCCTGCGGAAAAGCTCGTTGCAAGGTATGCCCACACATGGTCACAACGCGTGAATCAAAGGCAAGCTTCTCAGATTTCAAATTCAACATCACCCAAAACCTAAATTGTGACTCCAGCAATGTGATATACATGTTACATTGTAACGTCTGCGGGCAAGAATACATCGGCCAAACGGACACGCCATTTCGGCTGCGGTTTAATAATCACCGGTACCACGCCACTTCACTGCCGAAGCTACCCTTATCCAGACATCTGCGCTTACCAAACCACAGCTTTGAAAATATCAGCGTAACTCTTTTACAGTCCGGTTTCCAAAACACGCGCGCGCGCGAACAACGTGAGGCATATTTTATCTTTAAATTTAGAACATTAGCAGCCGGCATCAATGAGGACCCTGGAAGACTCTCCTGCCTCCGAGAGATAAGCCAAAATGAATTTGGCAACACGGAATCATAATTGGGACCATGCCTGTTTCTTGACTGGCTCGTACGAGTGCAGTGTCGTTTACTTTCTTGCTTTTCTTTTCTCCCCTTTATTGTTTTTTTTGCTTATTTTTTGTTCATGTTTTTTCACTACTTGTACAATGTAAAGTGCTTACGCTCCTCCACCACTTGGGGCCTATTCACAGGGAGCGGGTGAAGATGAAAGGCGGTATGCCGACCCATTACGGGGACGCTTCCCTCAGGTGCCTCATTCTGCCCTCCACGACAACAATTTTGGGTGGCCCTGCGCCCGACGCGAACCGAGAAACACCTTCCACGACTTCATGCCATACACAGTTAGCGTTGTTGTTTTTTTTTTTTTTTTTCCTCGCCTGGTTTTTTGACTTCGTCGGTGTTCTTCTCTCTCCTTTTTGGTCGTTTTTTCTTTTTTTTTCCCCTTTTTCTCGTAATCTATCTCCCCCACTCTCTCAAATGTCCTTGAAGGCGAGAGAGCGACGCGGCAAGAAGCAAGACCGAACTTCGACATCAGTTTTAACTCATCCCCCGAAGAAGGGAGGACCCCTCCCGAAACTGTTGGGAATTAAATATTTATATCACTGTTGACAACGCCTCCGTTGTATTATACCTATATATATATATATATATATATATATATATATATATATATATATATATATATATATATATATATATATATATATATATATACTGCAAAACAAGCGTGTTCTCCTACAAACACTTGTTAATCTTTGGCAAGGCGTGAGGCAACCAAGCTGGTTCAGGCAGAAACCCGGCAAGCACGAACCACACGAACCTCAACGTCTTCATTCACGCTGGCCCAGAGCTGACACCGATGCGCTCCGGTAGAATATATATATATAGCTTTGGAAAATTGGAGGTAAACGTATAAATTAAGAGAGAAAAAGGAGATGCACGTTCATGCAGAGTAACCGTCACAAACGTGTCTGAGGTTCTCGCGCCAAGGAAGGGGGCCGTGGTGTCGGAAGGGAAGCTTCCCACGTCTGGCCTCGGGAGACCGGTGCCTCCGTGTCTTTCTCACACCTGCACTTGGTGTAGAAATATATTCTTACACCATGCATCTGTAGCAAAAGGCACACCTGCCCTGCGGGCCTTCCTGGTATTCGCGGGACCTGCGATCCTCGGCGCCATCGAAGGGATGCCTCTGCCTCCCTCCCGTGCCAGGGTGGACGACTTCCTGCTGCTACTGTCCTAACTCCTGTCCTCTTTCTTTAACTCACCGTGCTGTTTGTACATGCTATTCAATAAGTGCTTAGCTTGCTGTCTTGCCTTCATTTTAGCACGCACATTTATTGTGTTTCCTCTTAGTTAATGCACATATCTTGCCAATGTGCTGTTTCTAACTAAATGTTGGTTTCTGTATATTAAGTATCCGTGTCAATGTGTCCGTCAGTCATCCGGAACGTCAGTACACGTGCCATCCCGCATGGGTGGAGAGGCCAACAAAATCTTGAAATGCACCAGTTTGAGGCTTTTAAGGCGTCGCAACCCAAAGCATAAGGTGGAAGCCTGCGAGTCTGCCCAGCTATCGTTGTTAGATCGGCTGGGCCTCACCGAAGCGTGTGACAGTAACACTGGCACCCCCACGCAGTAGCACTGGAAGGACAAAGGTGATGTTTGATGCCTGTCAGCAGTGAGATGCAAACGCAGTACACGTTGCAAGGATGCCTATTTTTGCGCGTGTCGTTCCTGCGTCCATGGCCTAATGAAATCTGTTACGTACAGCTGTGAGCACGCTTAGCGTGAACACAGGAGCGCATGCCGCACTGTGCCCTCAGTGACGCCTACCTACATCAACGCAAGGCCCTGCACATGCGCACTGAGCTTGAGGCGACACATTTTGACATCGCGCGCACCGCGTTATCCAAGCACACTTTCGTTGAAGGCGCTCAGTGATGACGCGATTCGCGCGATAGTAAAATAGCCACTCCGAAAACTAATTGCGCATGTGCTGTGCTTCGTGCTGGTAAAAGCAGGCGTCGCTGACAGCACAGTGCGCTCCCCTGTTCACGCTAAGCGTGCTCACGACTGTGCATATCTTGCGACGCGACGCGAGCACCAGTAATCTCAAACGACCACCTGACGTTGGAACGAGGGAAGCATTGCCTGACTGCGGCTTTACTCGCGTGCGTTTCTTCAATACATAGTAGAGTTATAGGAGCACGAAGGACATATTTTACTCTCCCCCCCCCCCTCCTCGGGCTGTTTTTAACTAGTAAAAATATGATGCCGTGTGGATTTAAACGAACTCTTTGTGAACAGTAGGCTGAGGAATATCCACAAGAAAATTACAGCAAAAACCATACTTCTATGTTTGTCGCACTCGGTGCATATCACTCTCAAGCACCTGTCTTTCTTTTTTTCAGTCGCAACGTAGAGAAGCGCTAGCTTGTATTCGTCATGTTACTTCTCTCGTTGCGGATGTTTTTCTACAGATAGCTTGTGCATGCAGTTCACAAAGAGGACATTATAGGATAATGCAGGCCTTGAGCAAATGGAGACGTTCCTCAAGAAGAAGAGAAACACTGTCGCATAACTTCGGACGAGACAAGGTTGGAGATTGGGCTAGTTGGTCATCCACCTTTAACAAACAGAGCAGGAGCCGACAACGGGCAAAGAAGCGGACAACGGGCAACAGCGCTTGTCTTTGTTCCTTTCTTCCTTCGTTGTCCGCTCCTGGGCTGTTTGTTCAAAATTTCGACGAAAAGTGGTCCGAAAAAAATTGTGAGTGACGTCCATAAGGAGCTTCATGTAAGAGGCGTTGAAGCGTGTCTAGGTGCGGAGGGGTCAGACTGTATTTGACAAAAAAATAACTTCTGATACGAAGAACATAAACTTTATTTTACCGAAATAGCATGCTATACGTAGTTACTCCAAATATATGTGATGTGAGAAGAAAACATTATTGCATTTTGCTGTATAGTGTTATTAAAATATGTCAGTTTGTTAGTGCCCTTTAATTTAAAAAAAGGGGGGGGGGGCTCACGGCGGTTATAGAAAACGCGCTCATGAAATTAACCTGGCCCCAAAACAGCCCCCCCTCCCCTGAATTCTTTTTTTTCCTCGGTATGTTATCTAAATTCTGGTGATCCGAATTTTACTGTTGTTAAGCGCAGTGTGTCCGAGTTGTGTGACATCTTAAGAGAAGGCGTTCATTGAGAAATTAAGGGCGTGAATAACACCGCAAATGATCCGGCGTCAGCCATCTTCGTGCGATTGTCATGACCGATGGACGTGTCGTAACTCTGAACGATGCGTACGGCCCCGAGCAGTGAACACTTTACTCTTCGCCTCGAAGATGACAGTGTGCTTGTGCAAGGATGGGCACAGGAGAGAGTTATTGTCTAACAATGCGGCAGTGACAAACGTATACGGCCAGCGATCGCTGCGTCCATCGAGTGGACACTGCGACCTTCGATGCAATGCCTGTAGTTAACTTGCGTACAATTGTGGTGAGTTTAAATATATTGCCCGATTCGCAAGCATAAAAAAATCATCCATTGACGACAAACTTGATGTCGCAGCTTTCTTTTTCACAGATATGTTTCTCTTCCCTCTATTTTCCCTTCCGCTGGGAGTCTCCCTGACATAGATGGTGCCAAGCCGCATAAACTGATTGTGAGTCGTCAATTTTTTATGCGATGGGCTCCTACGAAACCTCCAATACCACGTATACATTCACCTTACTCCATCCTTCGTCTCCTGAAAACTATAGTGGAAATCACATTAAGGGCTTTGTTCTAAAGAATAACGAGAAGACACGAAATAATGTAGAAGGCACGTTGCCTCTTAACTGCGCTTCCAGAAAAGACATACTGACTGACGCTGGGCTCTAGGTCACTGATTGAGAAATCTCAGCCTTAAGAAGGCGAACCCTTGCTGAGAACATTTCAACAGTAGTTACAACACCCGACTTATGGCTACCTCAGAACGCCGCAGCACGTTGGATGGCAGATGCGCATCGTCTTCTCGAAGCCGTTGGCAAAGAATCAAACGGATAAACTGCGATGAAGGCAAGTGAACTTCAATTTGCAGCGGCCTTGAATTCGTACGTGCCGTATCTGGCCTCAGTGAGTGACACAGCACTTACCACTGTTTCTCGTGCATCAGCAATATGTTAGAATCACTTTGACATAGCTGTCAACCATAAAGGGCCCCTCACCAGGTTTGACAATTTTGAGCTAACGAGCGCAATGCATACACTGGGCGTTCACGAACACGTCTGCCAAAACTTGCAACGCTACTCGCCGCGGAAATGGGTCAAATTTCAAGGTGAACGCTGCTTACCCTTCCTCTCACGGGCGCGCGCTTTAGAGAATGAGGGGATGACGTACATGAGAAAATGGCCCTACGTAGATGGTAGTGCTGTGATGTTGCTCCTCTACGTAGATGACTGTGCTCTGACGTAGCCAACAGTAGCACGTGACACTGCGATAATTATTTGACACGACATGTGTAGTTTGTGTAATTTGTTGCATGAATAGATTAATAAAACTTGAGAGAAATAATTAGACACACAAAGGGAATGTGTGCGTCTTTTTCGTTTCTTTTTTCGTGCATTGCAGCGAGATGCGGGGCTAATGTGCCTCCCTTTCCCATGCGTTCGTGTCCCCGCGGTTAGCGCATCGAGCAGACGCCAGCCCTGGAAACGAAAGTAATGTTCTGGCGCGTTCGAGCACTCATTATGCTCATTTATTCTACCCCGTCCAAGTAAACGTTGATGCGGCACTGGCTCATGATACCGCCACTCTCGTGCCCGTACAAATGTCTCAACTTTCATGCCCGTCGCGCAGAAAGAGGCAGTACACCACAGAGAACGCCAACAAAACTCCCACGGCCGCTACATAAAAACAAAAGTAGCGGCCGTGCAACGCCGCTCGCGTGCTCGGACTGGCTCGGGCACGTCATGCGCACGTGACCATGCATGCGCATGACGTGTTCATGCGTATGTGTCAAGTGAAGAGGGCAGGGAAGGGATTTGGCTTGCTAAGGCTACACTGGGCGAGTGGCAAGGGTTTGAAATTTTCCTCCTCGCATCATGGTTTCGCGCCGCTACAAATTATTGTTTTTCTCAGCTTGTAATGAACCGATTTGAAAAATTCTTGCGGCATGCTGCTCTTCATTCGGCACACAACAACTTCCAGCGTCTAACTAAAATTTGCTATGTGGCCTGGTGAGGGGCCCTTTAATGAATGGTTTCTTCCTCAACCGAACACACACTCAATGCGTCTCTAATTGCGGCCTGTATCATTTTTCAAAGGGCACTATATAGAGTGATATATGTGGCTCTCAAAGGAAGGAAAGGCTGCGCTCCGCTGCTTTGCACCGATCGCGTGGACGTGAACTAAGAAGTACTCTAAAAAAAAAACCTACCCTATATGCCTTGTGCTAAAACATTGCAAATTTTCTTTGAGCTTAGCTTGTCATGCACGGCTTTCCAAGCTGGCACTGGGGAGCCAACTGGTGACCCTATACCAGGCCCGGCGAGCCGGCGCGGCCAGAGGCGCTCTACAAGAGTACTCCACCCGGGATTAACCGCGGAGTGTATTCATGCAATAAAGTTCATCATCATCATGATCACCATGCAGTAAAGGGCTGCATCGCTTCCTGTCAAACCCACTACAAGTTCATGTTTTGCATGTCGTTTCAGCCATGCAGTATCACGTCATGAAGGCTATTTCACGCATGCCATGTCACTCATGTCTTGCGGCTTATGTCATTCATGTCAATTATTACAGGTCGTCTCTTCATGCCATGACGCACGTCATGCATATTATGTCATCTCATGCTGTGCTTGTCTTGCAATAATTCATCTCATGTCACGGCGCCCTTTTGAAAGTTGTCAGGTGGGCTGCACACTACAAAATGTAATAGAGCAGCTGAAGACCTCTGAAGACTTACATGCCAGACGGCCAGCTGGCATGTAAGTGATGTCTTGTTTATTACGTATTCCCTACTTGGACAACAAGAATTGTCTTTCCGTCCTTGCCGCGACTCACTTTATTGAACGACGCCCTGACGGCCGCACTAAATGTAATGTCCTCCGCAGGGCGAGCTTCATGCGGGGCGCTCATTCTGCGCCTGACTGGGCAGGTCTGACCAAAACAAGTTGGAAATTTAGCCACATGCACCATCATGAGATACACGGGACCATTTAAGCATATTTGAACGCATAAAACCAGCTTTTTTAACAGCGAAGCTGTTTAGCAGATCGTTCCTTGTCCGACGAACCAAAAAACTATCATAATCATAAACGGGTATGTGCCACAGAAATTGGGTAAATCCCACTACTCACCACTGGTCCACTAAAAATGAAGAAGGCAACAGTTAGCCCAACTAAAAATGGCGGCGGAGCCACGGCGGCGAGCCGAAGACCCCGAGTACGTACAACGAGGGAATACTAGGTAACGGGAAAGGCAACGGCGGCTGTGAGAAGACCCCGAAACGATGGAAGGCCTACGCCAACGACGACGTGCCCGTAGATGTATGAGAGGTGCGAACGCTTGGTTTCAGCACGAGTTTCTGTCTCTGGAGTTTGGACATCCATGTCGCGTCTGTGATTGTGTCTCCTTTAACTCGAACCTCTCTGCGCTGAGACAGCATAACACATCGATAACTCGATAGCATAAAAGCCACATTCGAACACACAACAGAGCCGAGCGTGGCTGCGGCGCATGGAATTCTGGGCTTAGAGCAACACCAATGATGTGTGTGTGTGATTGAAATCATGCAGAAATGATGTTTCTCTCTCTCGCTCTGTGTGTGTGAGAGAGAGAGACATGATGTAACCTTAGGAACATCGTATGACAAAGGTGGTGTACATAGTGAAAGAAAGTAAGCCGTGAAAATACGAACACAAGGGACGTGTATTGACAACGCGAACGCTATCAACTGACAGGTCATACCGTGGTGGAAAATAACGTAGACACAAGACTTATGTAAGCCGGTTCTGCAACAACTGACATCACTTCACATACAGTTACTTGGTTTCCGGCGCACATGGGGTCAGTGGAGGGAGCCCCGCGTAACCTCAACGAGGTGGCGCACGGGGAGGCACGAGGATCAGTGTGCTGTGCACTCCCTGAGGAGGCTGGATCTCCCGCTCCTGAGTTTAGGGACCAGCTGTTAACTTATAACGAGATCACCAAGCACTATTACCTTGGGCGCAGGGCATTCCCCTAGCCACATTCTATATTAAACAGGCCATAGGCGGTTACGTTAACGCTTCTGCAGACGCGGACGTACCCTAACCCGGTCGTCAGGAATAAAATTAATCCGGACTGCGGGATTTCGGTGTATTGTAGTAAGTGCGGGGGTTTGCTCGATTTAGACCACATGCTTTGGCGCTGCTCGGCGTTGGCTGGTGATGGTTCTCAAGGTGAACAGTGGTGCCAGCGAATGCTGCACAGTGACGCGCTGGCGGACCAACTCTGGGCTGTCCAGAGGGCCAGTGTGGCGGCAGAAGGGCTTGGCCTCTCTGTCCCGACGTGGTAGCGGTCCGCATCAGTCCTGGACTGAATCCTCAGGACATCAATAAAGTTACCCATACCATACAAGACTTATGTGCGTATACTCAGTAATGTCAATGCCACCCATAAATATGGCATACGTGCGGACCAACGTGAGAAATAACTGAAATAAATATGAGAGAAATAATTTTATTGCATTACGCAAGGTATTCGAATGCTGGATCTACACTCTAATCGTGGTAAGCGATAAATGTTATTTTGTGCACCTCTAAAGTAAGGGTTACATTAGCTTTGAGTACATAAATTCTAAACTTGGTAACCCTTACTATCGATGCGCAAAATCACATTTATCACAAAATCACAAAATCACACAATCACCTGCAGTTCCAGTGATAATAGGTCAAGATTAAATCTGTCAAGCTTCAACCATAAGACGCGTTTCTTCATTCTTGTGTCTGTATTGTACTGCAGATTCATTGAGTTTTGGCGTGGCTTTGCCATCGCAACGATACAACTAAAGATACGACTACGATCCTTCGTGACGACCTTTAATGCTCAATTAATCTGACTGACACAACGGTCTGTCTGCCCTATACGAAGAAGCGGCCTCAGCCGAAATGAACTTCATGCACTACATCAGTACGGAATTCTGTGTGTTCATTCATGCCTTTAGCAAACATATGTCTGTTTAAAAGGATGGAACGTTGGGCGAGTTGTTATGGCAGCATACTTGGCATGGTATGGTTGGTGTGGTAGGAGTATTGTGCAATACTCTGTCGCATTGCAGAATGCTCCCTTCTAACTGTTTCCTTCCTCCATGCCGGGAGTCGAACCTTCATCGACGTGCCTGGCAGCGCAACACTTCAGGTTCTACAGGCAACAAAGATGGTCGTGCGTTCATATCCAGACAACAATGAATTGTGGCAACGTGAATTGACAAGTCATTTCGATAAAAGATCAGATTGCCATATCAGAAACAGCTTATCGCCAACAAGCCCACGATCGGGAGAGCATCAGTTATTGGAAAACGGCGCATACCAATACGCACGTGGCCGGCGCACCTTCGGGTGTCGTATTTCTGTACACTCGACGGCGCAGGTTTTTCCCGTACAACGCCGTCGTCGCCACCGAAATCTGTAACTCATAACAAGCTTCGCTTGAAAAGCAGGCAATAGTCCGCATAGCGAAAATACCCTATAATGATACATTCACCTAGGCCGGTGTTTGTTTTGTCCGGTTATCTTGTCTCAATGTTTGCCGCCTTACTTTCTTCCGCTGTGAATCCCTACAGGCCAATTCAACTTTCTGCCTACCTAAATGTTCATGTACCTATATACATATGCAATGCATGAACAACAATATATTAAGTTAGGGTACACGCTGAATTGCAATAGAAATGTCAATTTCACTAATTAGATTAAATTTACAGCACTTAATTAGCGGCGTCATTAGCGTTTCGCTTTACATAAACAACAGTATACGCGTTGGATTGGCAGAATTATCTGTAGAATTGAAATGTCTCAAAAAAAATTGCAGTGGCTTAGCTTGGCTATGCTAGGATATACGTAGCGTTAGCAAAGGTTCAGCTTGATTATTCTTAGCTTTCCAGATTGTCTAGGATTATTAGCCTTCTTCTGTTCATTCTTCGTACGCTGAACCGCTAATTGCCAGGCAACTACTTCGGGATTCAATGAGATAAGCTTCTCGGCTCTTCTGCGCCGTCGAGCAGCATTTGCGCCCTCCTTCTCCATGGCGTTACCCACCTGCAAACGCCAGTCATAGGCGCTATCAAGCGGCCCCACCGCAGTGTCAGACGGCGACTGCACAGCGAAGGCGAATAGCTGCGCGCGCGCCGGCGCCACTGTGTCTATGGCTAGGACGTCACTCCTCTCGAATGCGGCGCAGACCAGCAGCGGCGGTGGCGGAGTCTGCGCGCGCGCCGGCGCCAGCGTGTCTGCCGCGCTTACGACGCCGCTCTTCTCGAACGCGCAGACCAGCAGCGGCGAGCCGCGCGCGGCGGTGTCGGAGAGCGCGTGAGATGCCAGCTGCGGTGACCCGGCTGTGTGACATCACTGATCCTCGCGCATGCGCAGCACGGCTCATGACCCTCCACGCGAAATCGGCTCCGGCTAGGCAAGTGTAGCTAACGCTATAAAAACTTCGCTTGACAGTGATTCCGAGAAACGCGTTTAATCTACGGTAAGTTTTCCTCGACATTGAACAACAAGCAGTTTTTAATGGCATATCGCACTGCTCCAGTACTGTTTCTCTTTATGTGAAGCATTTATTTGGCGAGCAAATACAAATTCTTTTATAAATGTCTTTCAATATTTTCGGTAACCGCATTACACCCGTTGCTTGTGATTGTCCTGCAAAAAGTTACTTTGGGGATTGAAATTACGATTTAAAATTGTGTTAACGAAACAAAAGCAAAGTCGATGCATAAATTGTTAACACTCCTATTGTCATGAAGATTGAGGTCAAGGATGTAAAGAAAGCTGCGTCCTCTTACGGAGCGAAGCACCAGGGGTTCGGGCGCATGTATCGAAAGTGCTCCGACATCAGGTAAATAATTCGATGGTCTCCTATCTCAATAGAAGCATTGCATCAATCGTAGAACACAATGCTTCACCTAAATGAAGTTTGCTGGCACATCTTTTTGCCTTTTAAAAAAGGGACGATCAGGCCAGATATGCACGCACCCTGTAAGAGAGCCACGAACTAAAAGGAAACGCGCAGTAACAATATACGAGGAAAAAAAAGTGAGAGGGGACATATCGCTGCCACTTGACGCGCCTCTGTCAGAAAGCAGGCAAATCCGCGTGCTTCACTGACACATGTACTCTTCCGTCAGTCAGTGAGAACTCTATTCGTATACATTGAAGCCACGACCTAAAATTTTCGACATGGTGAAATAAAACAGCGCGAAAGGTTAGACGCAGAGAAGTGTCGTTTCCCTTCGCGCTGTTTTTTACTTCACGATGAACATCGACCAGCTTGCCCAACTCGCCATTTTGCTACAATTTTCGCGCCTGAATAATGCATTCCGTGTTAAACATTGGATGTCCTACAAAAAGCTGGAAAATTTTGAGGACATTAATAGGCTCGAGTTTCTCAGCTGTCGGTGAAAGTGCCAAATTTTATAAAACTTATTTTTAATCTATAGGGTATAGGCTATAGAAACTCCGAGGGGGGGGGGGGGCGACATGAAATGTACTTTGCGTGTTGTTATGTTTGGTTCATCATAGGTAGTCTGAGCTTTGCCTAGGAGTCTGGCCAGTGAAATTGAGATAACTTCTGGAGGCCTTTACCGGATTGTGCCCTTTTTTATCGCGCGAGGAAAATAACTGCACGTGCGATGAGATAATACAAGGTTCTCCATGCGGAACTTTTGTGCCAGAGCATGCGAACCAATGAGAGTCCAAAGTCTACAGTAGGGTACGCATTTGGGCTGGTTGGTTCATAATTTCGAGTGGAAAAAGAGCGCTAAAAAGACGGGACAAGAAAGAAAGGACACAAACCACAGCGCTGTAATTTGGGTCCTTTCTTGTATCATCGTTTTATCGCTGTTTTTCCACTCGTAGTGCAAAGCCGTTTGCAAGTTTTCAAGAGTATCCACAAAGTAAGGTAAGGGGGCTGAACGTGGTAGCAGGGATTAGCGGATTGGCTGTGCTGTGGGGCAAACATTTCCCGCCATAAAACTGCACGCCAACTACACGCCTTCTCGCCAAGTTCTGCTTGTGCTGGCTCATTCAGACAGGGCTCATACGCCCTCTCGGCAACACGACGCGCAAGCGGGTTTGCAGCGTTTCAGAGCAGACAACACAACGGTGTACCCGCAAATCTTTGCGACAGACAAACCATGCCAAAACGGTGGTCCCTGTTAACAAACGGAGCTCAGATTTACACAATATAATTAAAATTTTAAGTTGAATTGCGTGCTTAGGTGTGTTTTTTCTTTGTATTGAGTGATAAGGTCCTTCTGCTCTCAGATACGATAACAACCCGAGAGTCATTGAACGCCCATTGTCATCACCGCTTTAACCGAAATATGAGGTACAGGCATGCCGTAGGAGCGCGTATTCTAAATTTCAAGGGCAATATTCGGTAGGCAAAAAAAAAATGTTTCTACTCACGCCTCAATACCCACGGCTCCAACTTCTTCAAGGCGGTCACTGTCCGCAGTAACGCCAAACTGCACTCTGGCCGTAAGTCAGCAGCGAGCAGCTTGCGCGTCAAGGAGGGAGGTACGCTGATGAAGTCGCTCGCCATAAAGTCTCGTGCAATTTGCAGGAGGCCAGTCCCATTATGACCGTCGGCAGTGGCTGGTGTCGTTAACGCCGATTCCGCTGACTTCTCTCCAGATGTGCTCGTGCCAATCTCAGCACGCGAGCTTTGGGCGTTGGACGAGAAGAGCAAGCAGGCCGCTAATACGATTGCTCCTGGTGAAGGACTCTCACGTCGCTGGATTCTCCAGGCTGAGAGTACGAACATTGTTGAAAAATGCAGCGTCCACGTTGTCAGAAAAACTTAGCTCATTTACCCCCCAGCGCTCTCCGTGTACCTTTCACAAAGCGTATGATACGCGGCCTATAACGAATCCGTCTGCGACAGCTTGTTAATCGCTTTTAGTATGGTCTACAGGGAAAAATGAAAACGAAACACGGGCAAAAATATTCGTAGCTTGCACAAGAATCGTGTGCAACTGAACGTGTGCAAATAGCTGGGCATTTGACGACGGCCTTGCGAGAGTTTGACGAAATGGCGAGAGCGTGCAAATGAGTCTCGCGAATCGAGCTGCGAATGAAACTGCTTTCGAGCCTCTCACAATGCGGGCCGTCCTTCGGGAAAACAATTCTAAATAATTAAAAAGAAAATTTATTCTATTCCGGTGTGTGCAGCTTGCGACCGAACGATGCGCAGCGGTTTCAACTGTAAGATGACATTTAACTGAATAGAAACAGATCGCACGCCATGAACGCATACGCCCAGTCAGCAGGTGGTTTTTTATGGGACACGTCGACAATGGAAAATAAAAGAACTGCCGCCGAGTTTAAATGAACGATGCCGAGTTGTTCTGAAACATAAGGGAGATAGTGCAGCACCACGCCGCACCGATATTAGTCAATTGCGCGAAATGGTTCACAGTGCGGTAGACACGAGGGATAAAAACAGAAAGACCGCGCGAGCAATGATGCCGAGCTGTAGTTACCTCCGTACCGCAGCCTCGCTGACGGTATCCCAGAGCGCTATTTGCAGTCGCACCGAGCAGGGAGGCTGGAAAGGTGGGATGAGCAAGGAAAGGTGCTGCCAAACGCTCTCTCTACATTTCAAGGCCGGAAAATTAGCTTAACGCACAAGTTGGTGCATCTTTTCTCTCACCACTGTTCTTTGACAACTAGAAAAAAAAAAGGAGGAGACGAGTCGTATATGTGACGTCTCAGAGGAAGGAAAATACACCCCTTCCATTGCGCGACAGCGAATTGCGTCAACTTTAACGATCTAGTCTGAGCCTGAAGCGACTTCTTTCCTTCGTCGGTTATGGTAACAAAGATAGAGCAGAGATAAATAAAAAAATAGGCCGGGTTAACGTTTCGTTAGAGTATACGTAAGTGAAGCTGTCAGAAAAGCTAATACGATTGCTATTGATTGCATCGGCAACGCTGCAGTCACGTAGGCTATTTGTAAAAGACTAAATGAAGAAACCAAGTAAGGAACAATTGTAATAAAAATAACGGTTGTCCATCTGCCACGGTTCGAAGAATTTGGTATCTTAGCAACACGATTACGTGAGTACGGCCAATGATCCTTTTTAAGCGTATCGCGCGAAGTTCTTTTCAGCAACATCAGTCCCGGGAAACGCAGCAGCCGCTCTTTGTCAGAATGGCTGATTAGGCGAGTGGTGATTCATGATACTTGAAACTACGAGCGCGCAACTTTTGTGCGTTCTGTGTCCCTGTGGAGTTACGCGCTCGTATTTCAAGCCACTCTTTAACAGGGTGTAGTCAACGGATGTGACAAATGGGATTGACAGTTGACGTAGTTCAGTGTACCAGTAGGAACGCAATCACACCGCTTGGGATATCTGTGACCACCGCAGCTTTTCATATAAATCATGATTAAATTTTGTTTGTCGCGGCCACATCGAGGGCATTGCTGCGAAGCCAAAAGGAAAAACCAAATATCACTGATGGTTCAGCCAATTAAAACAAGAAAATTTTTTATCTCTTTGATTTTATTTTATCGTTTTATTAAAACAACAGAATCGTTTTATCTGAGACATACGTCAATAACTTCTGAATTCTCAGCGGTGACATGCCGGTCTTTTTTCAGCGCGAGAAAAAGTGATCCGAAAGCGCTGTTATGGATTCGTGCTTGCGGCGTATTCGGCTGGTAAACGACACATTGCAGCAGGCTCACATCGCGAAACATTTACGCGTCTCTTTCTTTCGTGCTTGTTCCGTTGCAATTGGTAAAATGCACAAGATACTCACCTCGTGACCGCACTCACCGCGCATACCAGTTGGCTTAAAATGCAAGAAAACGGGAAAGACCCCCCCCCCCCTTCCACACACACACGCACACACACACACCACACACACACACACACACACACACACACACACACCACGCGGCCCAAAGTGACCTGGTGTGTTCTATGAAACGACATTCGTAGCTCATGCCTACGGAGCAAGAGAGGGCGATCATATACCACGGTGTTAGTAACCGCTGCGCGCAAGCTGCTGATTTTTTTTTCTGTTTAGTGTTGATTACTTCATTAGTAAAAATTACTCAAACAACGAAATTCTTGAAGAATTGTCGAAGCTAACATGGAGTATTGTCCATTACATTTGGAAACATAGCGGGCCAGATTCAAAAAGCTTCTCGTTCATAACTGACTTTTGCATTGGCCAGCATTCTTCTCTAATATGCCCAGCGTTGCAATTGCTTGTAAATTTGGTTACGAACAATTCTAACGTAAGACGCTTTTGTCAATACGCGGTCCATGTCCAGTTGTGGATCGAATCCCGGCCGCGGCGGCTGCATTTTCGATGGAGGCGAAAATGTTTGAGGCCCGTGTACCTAGATTTAGGTGCAAGAACCCCAGGGGTGTCGAAATTTCCGGAGCCCTCCACTACGGCGTCATATCGTGGTTTTGGGACGTTAAACCCCAGATATTATTATTATTATTATTATTATTATTATTATTATTATTATTATTATTATTATTATTATTATTTATTATTATTATTATTATTATTATTATTAACGCGATAGCGTTAAAGAGCTCGTATCGCAGAAATTCTGCCATCGGTGTCGGCGCCGTTGGTTGTGAGCGAAAAATCATCATCTTGTCCGTGACCGAAAAACCAAAAAAGCTGCAAATAAGTAATAAAAACGCCAGGCCTGCGCTGAAACCGCAGCACAGTCACAGCGAAAGCTGGAAGAGCGGCGTTTCTAGAGCCCGTTAAGTTCTCTTGGGGCTACAATACAAGTACACTAGGAAGGTACCCACTACGCCATAAATCACAATTTTTGTGAAGTTGGGAAGCACCTACTAAGCCATTATTCGTCATTCTGCGGAGAAAGTACCGGCATGGCTCTGAGGTAGGATACTGGGCTCCCACGCTCCTCCTCCTCCTGCGGAGAAGCGAGACACCAGCTACACGTCTGTAAGGCATTATGTGCACTTTGTTGACGCGACGACTGATGACGATGAAGAATTATGGCTCAGCCCTTTGTAATGGGCTGGAATCTTTAAACGGCCCACCAGTTATGTAATTTGCATTGGGTGACGCCCGGTCGATATTTCCCTCTCCCGTCATGCTGTATAACATACGTTGACGTGGGAGAGAGACGTGGGGGGGGGGGGCGAAGAACTTTACTGACACCCTGAGGAAGTGGATCATGCGCTTATGGGCTTCCTTGATACAAGTGCACTTGCGAGGAACCCACTACGTTATAAATCATTGTAATTTTTCAGAAGTAGGGCAGCAGGCACTGTGCCATTTTTCGTCATTCTACCGAAAGCGTTGGTACCTGCTAAACGCATGTAAGGCATTATGCGCACTTTGTTGATGCTGTGCCTGATGACGATGAAGAATTATGGCAGAGCCCTTTGTAATGGGTTGGAAGCATTCAACAACCTACACGTTGCGCAATTCGCATTGTGTGACGCCTGGTTACAGAATTCGCGTTGTGCGACACTTGGTGCTTATTTTACTCTTCTACCACGCTATATTTGATATGCTGATGTGGTTCCTTCCCGAGATGAAGCCTGTATAGGACCTTTTTGCAAAGCAGTTTCAAGCACCGGCATGGCTCAGAGGTTGAATACTGGGCTCCCACGCAGAGGGCCCAGGTTCGAACCTCGTTCCTTCCTGGAATTTTTTTCTTATTTCGTTTTTTTTTCTTATTTCGAGCGATATTGGTTACGGACACCGGCGGCGGCAGCGGCGGTGGACAACTACGGCGCCAAAAACGGCCGGTGAAATGATCTCATAACAGCTTTCGCTGTAAAAATGTTGGGTCCGAGCGAGAATCGAACCCAGGCCGTCTGCGTGGCAAGCAGGTGGCAAGCAGGTGTTCTACCACACAGCCACGCCTCTGCTTGGAGCTGCACTGAAAGTAATTTTCATGCTTCCAAAAATACGCGTCCTGTATACAGGCGTCACAGTACGAGATGTAATATCGCTGGTACAAGCGTACATTGCCATCGGGCGTCACACCTTGTCAATATCATAACGACTTGTTGGTTTAAAGGCAGCCACCCATTACAAAAGGCACACAGATTACTGCGCGTATTCCCTTAAGACCACGTAGTGGGTGCATCGCAACTTCGAAAAAGTTTCTCGCGCATAATTGCTCCTGGTTTAAAGAATGCTACCCATTACATAAGGCACACACCTTAGTGCGCGCATTCTCCTAAACACTCGTAGTGTTCGAAGTGCGCGCTAGGGGCAGAATATCGCTATCGCGTTCAACTCTTAAAGGTGAAGCTTAAGTGTCCCCCAGTCTTTTTATTATTATTATTATTATTATTATTATTATTATTATTATTATTATTATTATTATTATTATTATTATTATTATTATTATTATTATTATGTACAGTTGCTTCCAGCTCACGTCGTCTTTTCTGGTTATTTTTCCTACGTTCCGGCGCACAACACGTATAACGGGCGAACTGAGCGCACGTCCACGTCTCATGGAAGGAACTCGCACCGGGCCACATGCATGTAATTTATGAGCATTTGTAACCTATGCCTTTGTTATATTTGGCCTTCCATCATGTTTGAGCAATTTGGGTTTTTTACAGCGGAGCTGGTAAGCTTTTTGTTGTGCCGTGCAGAGCCGACAGAACACTATCATCGTGAGCCGCACGCGCTCTCTTCGTCCTCTTCTTTACCTTTCTTATGCTTTCCTCCCTGAACACGTGCGCCGATTTGTCCGGCGTGGGATGCAATAACTCTGATGGGCGAGAGAATGAGTACAGAGAGAGAGAGATAGAAAGAAAGAAATGGACAGGAAGAGAAAGCTAGAAATAGAGAGAAATAAAGACAGAAAAAGATAGAACGAGAGAGATAGAAATAGACAGAGAGAGAGAAAGACAGAAAGGAACACACACAAAAAAGAGATAGGAAAAAAGAGAGAGCGAGACAGAAAGAGAAAGATAGAGAGAGAATCGAAGACACTGAGAGAAATAAATAGAGAGTGAGAGAGAGAGAGAAAGAAACCGAAGAAAGAGAGAAAAAGATAGAAACAGCAAGAAAGAGAGAGAAAGAAAGAAAGAAAGAAAGAAAGAAAGAAAGAAAGAAAGAAAGAAAGAAAGAAAGAAAGAAAGAAAGAAAGAAAGAAAGAAAGAAAGAAAGAAAGAAAGAAAGAAAGAAAGAAAAAAAAGAAAGAAGTAGAATTGAACAAAGGCACTCTGTATGTTGTTAGTGCGGTCAGGAACATACACAATGGACGGCAACTTCAATTGTAAGCAAAGGTATAAATAAGTGCAGCAATGACCAGCCGTGCGCGCGCTTCTGTCCCTCCGTTTTTCTCCAGCGTTCTGCAAAAACTTCTCAGTGATTCATGTTCCCCTCGTGCATGGGCTTCCTTTTATTATTTTCCCTATGAATGCATGGTAAGCGACAGCGCATACCAAGGTTTCCTGATACAGCAGTTCTCGATGTTTCATTCATGTTCATATCGTGATAGGTACCTCCGCGTGCCGCTGCTTACACTGCATTTGCACAAGAAAGGAGCACGCAAGCAAACTCGGTGATATGGGCTAAAAGTGATGACGCAATAAACAACCCGAAGTCACTGCCATTCACGCCGGCTGCAGCTTTAGTGTCCTCAAGGTTGAATATTTTATGCTACGCTCATTAGCGTGAATTATCAAAACGCCGTCGTCACATTTCTTTTTCTTCTTTTTCCCGCTGAATGCCACTCCCCGCTTTCTCTTATGCTGTTCACTTTTTGCCCCGCTGCATCCTCCACGTTACTGGCCGGTGTTCAGGTGTCAGCTGTTGGCTAGACAGTGCTGAGTAAGCCAGCATAATACTTCGCTGTTCATTACAGTTATTATCATAACAACGAACAATAAATTTGTATCATAATAAATCTAATCTAATAATTTACCTTTTTCAGTGGATCATGGCTGTTTCAGACCTCCTTGCACGATTATAACCCGCGCTTTAGGACAAACAACATTGAGTGGAAACGGCCATCGCTCCCGCCAATGCGAAGGTGTTACGTTACTTCTCCCGGTGCGTTTCGTCCGCAAGTGTATAGGGGCGCTATCGTCTGCAGAGTTCAAGTTATCAGAATAGCAACCGTTTTGCTGCGGTTCACTGATCAACGTATTTGCATCCTGACCTTAATACAGAAAACAAGGAGCATCAGCCGTGGCAATTATGCATTCAATATTGCTGATAACAGTAATAGCATTCGGTCCCTTAAAGCACAAGTTATGCGTTAGGTTGCAAAGGACCCCACCTGAACCCATCCGGTATAACGTAACAGACAAACGTTATTTCTATAAGCGCCTTTTAAGTTATATCATTGTTTCAGCAATTGCTCCTCTTTGGAGATGTGCGGCGTAGCACGACAAAGCGCAAATGTGTGGCTGGCGCCTCGTCTCAGCCTTTATTTATACTGTCACGGGGTCGTGACGTCGACGAAGGCTGCAGTCGGCGTGTCCAAGATGAAACTTTTTATTTGACCGAACTTGTGGCCGGGAAACGGAAGTCAAACTACAGCAATACACACTGTACACTGATGGCGGCGAACAGAGCGTCGGCCGTCGATAAAACTGAACCGCGGCAAGACGCGTCGGCATTTATACATGCGGCATCGAACGTTCGAACCTTATCGCTGGTGGTCGCGCAAGCTCTGGAATAATCTTGATTATTCGCGTCATGTGCGCAATCTTAACACAGTGATCTGTATACAATCTGGAACGTTCCCAGACATTCTGGCGCGGCTTGCGCAATGCAGTAGTAACACGTGTAAGGGGGCGATAACGTAAAACATAGAAAGAAAGTAGCGCGTGTGGCATTGCCTCCCTCTGAAAAGGCATCGTCCCGATGCTTAAACAGATGATGGAAATGGATACAGAAATAAAGTGCAATAATAGAGCTACCAGTACAGTCCCCAGGTTCGCTAACGCGCAAAAAAACGGCTTAAGGCGCACGGAAGGATGGCATACGGAAGGATGGCATGCCAAGTATTGTGCTCGGCGTCGACGTACATGGCCATCATGTCGGCGATGGTCTTATTTTGACGCTCGGTGTGGCCATTGGCCTGAGGGTGGTAGGCGGTGGTCCGGCGGTGGCTTGTCTGGCTGTATCTCAAGATCGCCTGAGTTAGCTCCGCAGTGAAGGCCGTACCTCTGTCGGTGTTGAGGACCTCTGGGGCGCCATGACGCAGGACGATGTCTTCAACGAAGAACGCTGCCTCTAGGTAAGGCCCTTGTTTCGGCGTGGCGGGTGAGGTAGTCGGTAGCTACGACGATCCATTTATTTCCGCAAGACGGCGTAGGGAACGGCCCCAGTAGGTCCATACCGCTTTGCTGGAATGGTCGGTGAGGTGGTTCGATCGGCTGAAGAAAGCCTGCTTGTCTTATCGGCGGCGTATTGCGTCGCTGACAGTCTCGGCATGTCCTTACGTAGCGAGCGACGTCGGCGGCAAGGCGCGGCCAGTAGTACTTTTCCTGTATTCTTGCGAGCGTGCGGGAAACACCGAGGTGTCCCGCCGTCGGGTCGTCGCGTAGGGCCTGGACGACTTCTGGTCTGATTGCTGAAGGTACCACGAAAAGGTAGTTGCCTCGAAAGGGCGAGATGTTCTTCTTCAGGAGAACGCCGTTTCGCAAGAAAAACGACCCCAGTCCTCACTTGAATACAGATGCGGTCGCTTGTCGCCGCTTGTAAATTAATAAACATTGTGTATATAATGTGTATGTATATGACAACGGGGCCACGTCTTCATACGACGATAGAGCACTTTGTACGGAAGATTCACGGGTTACCCGATCATCTCCGAGCAAGCTCCTCTAACATCATTCACTTCGTGGATATGGTGCGACTTTTTTGTATCATATCACGATACAATGTCAAAGTATCTTTGCCCAGCCCTGGCCAAAACAACGACCGACTCGCGGCTCCTTGGCCATCGACTACGATGTCGTTATCGTTACATGTACGGATGTGGGCAATCTCTCCTGTATGTGTAACTCCACGTTCTCTGTCCACGCTTTTTATTCGGCCCATTCACGTCCCTATGGGCCTTAGGACAGTTCACTTGCTAAAAGTAACAAAAAAACTATCAGCCAGCCACCCTACACCGACCACTCCATCGTCGGAGGGCAGTAGGGTTCGGACTACGAGGGGTCATAGAACAGATTTCTCGGGTACTCACACAACGAACACGATGGGAGGCCGTACGAAGACAGGCACAGACACAGCGCTGGATTTCAGCCATGTGATTTATTCGTGGCCTTAGCCCCCGTCCACATCTAGGTAATGCACACTTGCCCAGTCTGTGACAAAACAAAGAAAAATGACAATAATAAAATAATAAAAGGATTAGCTTAACGAACACCGTTACGGTATAGCTATACGGCGTGCGCACAGAATCAACGTAAGTCGACATACCAGAAAATCGATTTCTTTGTGTGGCAGACGAATCAAACACCAGCGAACGCGCGCATCGACTGGACTAAGGCCTCGAGAATGTCTCGAGTCACTTGATCTCGGTGTCCTTTAACAACCCCATTACGATGCAAATCTAGCACTGAGCCGCAGTCTCGGCAGTCAATACTAACTACCAGACGTCGGCGACGGTATACGCTGTAGGCGTGTCCCCTTAAGCTATGGAGTCTATCCAGGTTTTAGAAATGAACCACACGCCTCGAACTAGCACGCCTCGAACTGTACTATCTCACCAGAAAGTTGATTTACACGTTTCTTTACTTTGCTTGGTTGTTTCTAAGCGCAGCTCCTATTCGTAGCTTTAACTGCTACGAGGAAAGTACTGGAGTGTGTTGACCGATCGCGGAGGGGTTGCAGTCTGACACAACGCCTCGAATTGCAAAGTTGTTTCGAGGAAAGCACACAAGAAAAGGGCATGTTACGCAATCGCCAAACGTCTCAAAGAGCAACCGGTAGTCGGCTTTGTCAAGACAATGGCGTGCGTGTGTATGAGGAACTGTACCGCACACTTCCTGAACGGCCAGAGTGGGTCAGTATTCTCGATGAATTCATACATCTGAAAGTAAATTTATAACTTGATAACCTCTTTATAGAACTGAATATTTGTAGTGCTGTACTGTATTTCGTGTTGATACAAAAGGCAACGAAGCAATAGACAAAAAAAGTGATCGTAACTTAGAAGTTAGAGTATAGGGCTGCGTTGTAGTGATAGTAGAAGTACGTTTGATTTCGCAATCAGCCACGAGATTCATAGTGTGTCGACACAGCGAATATATCTCGCAGAATGCCTGTAACTGGGCAAATAATGCTTCTCGGCAGTATAGTGCGGCCTAATTGTTAGTGCACGGCTTGATCGAGGTTCGATAGCACTGTTCGAAAAATTTTGCATTTTCTTCGTGAGACCAGGAGCAATAAAATATAGGACCCTGCCTGCCGGAAATTACTTTTGTCTTTTAATGACGAAATGAATAAAACGGGCGCTAATGTTGTTGAGTTCAACATGCCGGAACAGGAAGACGGTTTTGAAACACGGCCATATTGGGAAACAGCAGAATGTGTTCAGAATGCGCTGGTTACCCGGCACGAAAGATATGGCGCTCGACATGTTCCGAGCGAAACTTTGTTTTTCAACTTTCTCAGAATTTTCTGGCCTTTCTTGAGAGTATTGATGTCTTTCTGAATAGTCTGTACTCAAATAAAGTCTTTGGTTTGGTGCCCAATGGGCGTGCCAAACCCCTTCCCTAACTAAAGGCTTAACCATTGAGCCACAGTCGCTTATTGGTTCCTCTTATAGCATTCATAAAAAATAAACGTATAAAGTAAAAATCCATGGTGGCCGAAAAGAACGGAAGCTACCTCATAGGCAATAGCAAAACAAACGTTACGCCCGACAAATATTAAAGTAAGGAGCTCCACAAAAGAACGTCAAAAGTTCCTAAGCGGTATAATATACCATTCTTGTGGGAACTCTGATTGTAAAAGTATTTTAGCTGTGAAATCATTCGAACTAAATATGATTTCGAAAATACAATCGGTTATGCGTTACGATCTCATACGAAAAACCACCGTAAAATGCGCCGCCCCATGAGCATCACCATGGAAAAGAAAAAAAGGTTTTTATTAGCTGCAAAAAGCCATCTTCTTTTCAAAAGTCATTGTGCTACAAATGGCTTTCAAAAACGTATTGATGTAAATGCTCGTAATACGTAATCTAACACCATCTAGGATCAATCATGCGATATAATGAGCCAAAGCCACACGCATACTCATATCCTGTCAGCGCCAACCTGTTACTTGAGATTATCACCGCGTGTGCTCCACTGCGTAACACGGGTGCACGCGAGCACCGCAGCACATGTCAATTTCTTCTTCTTTTTTTTTCACAGCAGAGCTGTTATGCCCGCCTTTCGTCCGTTTCGCGATGTAGACAAGAAACAAACGTCATCGTGCTGGCGCGCGCTCTCTTCGTCCTCTTCTTCATCTTCTGATTCGCTCCCCTAACACGTGAATCCGGCGGTGCGCGCTCTCACGCTGCGCCGATTTGTCCTCCGTGGGATGCAATAGCTCGGATGGGCGAGAGAAAGAGTACAGACAGAGAGAGAGAAAGAGATAGAGAGATAGAAAGGAGTAAAATGAAAGAGAGAAATGGAGAGAAGAAAGGGAAGAAAGAGAAAAAAAAGACAGAGAGGGAAAAAGATAGAAGGAAACAGACAAAAAAGACACCGAAAAAAACAGAGATCAAGACAGAAAGGAAAAGAAAGGGAGAACGAGAGATAGAGAGAAACAAAGAAAGATAAAGAAAAAAATAGAGAGAGAGAGAGAGAGGTAGACAGAGAGAGGAAGTGAGAAGTAGAGAGATAGAAAGAGAGAGCCCAAGAAAGGGAAGAAATAGGGAAAAAACAGATAGAAAGACCGAGAATGCAGTAGATAGAGAGAGAGAAAGAAAGAAACAGAAATAAACAGAGATTTCCAAGCGATACCCAATCGAACCTGATCGACACCTAGCCAATACTCGTGATTTACCGTGTGATCACGTGAACACTTCGTGCATGGGCGCGTGAATGCACGTGTGCCCAGCCAAGCCAGGGCTAGCCGAGTGCCGACCAGCTCTGCTCTGCCCCAGACTTGCGCGACTCAGTGCAAGCTGTGCGATTTTATTTTTAGAAGACATATGCAGTAATGCAATGGTCAAGTATTAGCTAGCATTAACGCTGATATCATCGTCGGCCTGGTAACATGTAAGAAATACTACCGCCAAATGCTTGAGAACACTCTGTCTAAAAGAGAAAAAAAAGGTTACTAGCGACGGTTACTACAACGAAGTTGCGATATGTATTGGGGTTAAAATTAACCGAGTGTCTCTCTTCGTTGATCCTGTCCATATGGCGCATTTCTACAGCATCGAGCACGTCGTGTGGTGTCAATCAACTATTTTAAATGCGGCTTAAGTATTCCATTTTCTCTTCAGCGTTGACGAAAATGGCTGAGAGATGCGTTCATACTCGTAATCTGCACCACGTTGTCCTTTAAAATGCATAATATTTCGCTCGCTGAAACGTGAAACCTTCGCGTAAACCGATACCCACATTGTGTGGGGTCTGCATAACGTTATACAGCATACCACAAATGCAGACGCAATGCGTACGATTACGTAGGCGCGGGAGTGCGATTTCTTTCATCTAACTGAAATCCTTGTGAGATAGAAAAAAGCGCGATAACTTGTGGAAGCTATTCACAAAGGCAGCATCGCAATTGTGTATCTGCACCGTCTATCTCGTTGTAAAATTGTGATTCGCAGCTGGGTTCTGATGCTATGATGCTTGGATGCAGCTTAGTATCATGCACAAGTGCTCAGACGGCATTTTCTTTGTGTGTTTTATTCATAATAAAAATTATGTTGTTGGAAAGCACTCGCCCTTTGTCATTCTCTCCGTGTTGCCGTGATTCCTCGCACTGATTCCACGCATGCATTCCACGGAACTGCAAAACAAGTTGTCATGTATAGAGTAATTTACTGCAAAAATCCAGATGTCTAAAATTATTTATACGACACAGCGGTTATTTCTACGTTACCTGCAAAGAGACCTGTCAGTGTAATTTCAACTGTACCACAACTGCAAACCGTCCGTAGCAGCCAGGCTGAGCTGAAGGACGTGGGTTCAATTCTAGGCCACGGTGGCCGCATTTTAACGATAACAAATGGCAACAACACCCGCGCAATTTGTGTCTTGTTTCACGTTAATGAACCTAAAGAGATCAAAATCAATTAGGAGGGGTGTTTGGGCACGTAAACCCCAGGAAGTTATTTACCCAGGTATTTAATCGAAGCTATTAGTATTAGTAAGACTTGCAACGCTGCACAGGAGAAAGGAGGATAAAGTATTTCCATCGATCCACATTAAGACTGGGGCGCGGCACCTCCACGGTTAATCCGGCGTCTGATGAGGCTTTTGCCTTAATAAACTGACGTATACTGGTAGAGCACAGGTTGGCTCAAGAGTGAAGAAACTGTGAGCCAGTGACTTTATATGGAGTGGCTCTTTGTCCCGACGACTCTCCAAATATTGAAACCGAACGATGCAAGTATTATCGCGACGTATGCACTGTACTTTAGTTTGTATATTTCTAGTATGTGTACTTAATGGAGCCGAAAGGCTTGATGACTGTGTACTGTGCGACGTTAATGCACCTTAAGGAACACCACGTGGTCGAAATTTCCGGAGCACCCCATTACGGCTAGCCTTATAATTTTATCTTGGCTTTGCCACGTAGAAACTGAGAAATTATTATTATTATTATTATTATTATTGTTATTATTATTATTATTATTATTATTATTATTATTATTATTATTATTATTATTATTATTATTATTATTATTATTATTATTATTATTATTATTATTATTTCTATTTCACGTGTCGTTGTTCTATGACACTTGAATTCGGTTCTGAAACCTTACTGTTCGAACACCACTACTTTTTCCCCGACGATTCTCCTCAATTGTTTTTTTTTTTGTGTAAGCATGTGCACTAAAGTGAACAAGATTTAATTGATGTGTTGCTTTAATAATAAATATTACGCTGAAGTTTTCTTGCCGAAGCATAACATTCACTAATGATCTACAGCGCCGAAAATTTTCCTGCGTGATAAAATAGTACTGTTAACCATAAGATCCCCTTCAGGGTCACCGTATGTTGATCTGTTGCTATGTACAGGCAAATTCACATATAACTCGTAGTTTGTAATTCTCGACGCTTGACGCTCGGCTCTCCAGAATTACGACACCCTCGTCGGCTTACCCACACGGATCAAGCGTTAAGTCAGAAAGTAAAAATGTGAGGCCAGTACGCGTCGGTCACCCACAAACCAGTTATGAGGGGCTTGTCAATCAGTGAGCAAGAACGTTGCCGTCGCTACGGAGGTTATCGCTGTAGGGAAGACCTGTCGCGAGAGTGGATGACATCATTTCTTGGAACTTCATCTTCGCATCGGCGGTGCAACTGCGCAATTACGAATGTCTGCTGGGCATCCATTATCTCTCTCTGTTATTCTCCGACGCAATAATCAACCTTCAAAGAGTGCTAAGGGAACGGTAGGCACCTCAGCAAACCTATATATGTTCCACAAGAAAAGCTATGACGGCCGCTGGCTGATTGTAGGCGACGGACTGTCAGTGCTTCATCCTGAATAAACAGGTTATATTGAGAGAATGTTATTGGGAAACAATATATATATATATATATATATATATATATATATATATATATATATATATATATATATATATATATATATATATATATATATATATATATATATATGATGACTATAGATATAGATCGCATGCACTGCGGTAATCGGTGTTTACGAAGCTTTCATGAGCCAGCAAGACGAAATGACCGCTTACCCCGCGTATTTCAATGTTCAATGCGTCTTTCTGATATCTCATTGTAAACTTTGCAGACGATGTGGAAATAGATAAATAAATAAATAATAATAATAATAATAATAATAATAATAATAATAATAATAATAATAATAATAATAATAATAATAAAATTTAACGTGCCAAGGAACAACTGTAAGGTCTTTGTGCAGGCGCACGCCACAATAACAATAAAAATAAACACTGCAATACAGACAGTCTGCAGAAATAACAAGAGCAAAAACGCGTAAGCAAAGAGAAATGAACACAAAAGGGGAGGAGTAAAATAAGACAACACGAGAAATATTGAAGGGGAATGAAAAATTAGATTGCATGTATACAACTATGAGGAAAGACGGGGAAGGAAAGATTTTGTACATTGCGCCATACTATGCCAAGACAGTGCAAAGCTCGGATAAAAACAAGGACTGTGGACTGTGAAAAACGTCATTGGCTCTGGAGATATTGCAAAGGAATAGAAGCTGTGTTCATGAAGAAATTCAGGAAAAAGCCATTATATTGCCAAGGAATGAATTTTTTAACTCAGACGTGGATTATCCTCCATGGCTACGTACGCTACCAAGCGTCGAAATGTCAGTGGATTGCATAATAAAAAAATGACATGTTCATTCGAGCCGCCCAACAACTAGCGCTTTACCAGATATATATGCGATATCCGGACTACATACATGTCTATACAGATGGCTCCAGTGTACCAACATCTTCAACTTCAGCATTTATTGTACCGCGCCTCAAGGTACAAGATTCATTTAAGTTATCTCGCATGACATCGTCTACAACAGCTGAACTATTTGCTATTCTAAGTGCCGTCAAATTTATCAGTTCTGTAAGAGATGCTCAGAAATTGGTAATTTGCAGTAATTCGCAGGCGGCACTAACATCACTCTGTAGCACAAAAGAGGAAACAATTAATAATAGTCTGATCTACTAGACACTTAAACAGCTCACCAAGGCCAATCAAAATCATCGTGAAATAATGTTCCAGTGGATACCGAAACATTGCAACATTCCTGGAAACACAGCAGCTGATGAAGCAGCACGACAAGCACACCACAAAACTGATATCGTTTCTATTCCAGTATCGAAAAGTGAATTGCGAAGCATCTTAAAAACACAACCTTTCAATATGTGTAGAAATACGTAGTTCGACGAAAATTCTAAAAGTTGTGTTTTATATCATATAGATCCACTTATTGAATTTGAAATTCCGTTATCTTTAAACAGTTGTGTGGAAACCTTTATTCACCGATTAAGGCTAGGCACTGCCTACACCAAGCATTTTTCACACAAAATTGGCCGCGCTGAAACTCCTGAATGTGATTATGGATTCGTAGATGAAGACATATATCACCTCCTTCTAGAATGCCCACAACACGATGCACCAAGACGCCGACTTCAATCATCGTTAATGACATTAGACCACAGACCACTAAGTTTAAGGAAACTTTTGGGCCCGTGGCCAACAAGAGGTTTACAGAAGTACGCGTTAAAAGCATTGAAAATTTTTCTTGAAGCCAGTGGTATTCTTGGCAATTACTAGCGCATTTAAGCTTCATTTTGTTTTAACGGCAGAGTGTATATTTATGTGCGTGTTGACTATTTTTGTCTTGGATATGTTATGCAACAGTTGCTGTTCACTTTTTTTAACATCACCGTGTGTACACATATATGTGATTGTTGAATATGTTGTTTTGACTGTTATGATATGTCTTGACTGTTACGCTAAGTTGTATATCGTATGTACTGCGGGTTTATTGTCATTAGAAATTTGGACCCTATGTACTTTATGTTTATGGACCCTATGTACTCCTAAAGCTAAGGAGTAGCCGGCACCTTATTTGGGCGCCAACATCTCCTTACATCATGTCAATGAAAAAAAAAAGATCAAGAAAATTAACATTGTGAAGTCTTTGTATTCTGTGAACGGTAGAATGTTGGAAGAAGCAGGCGGGCACATGAGACGGTCAATTCTCTCTCGTTAACTTACGCGGAATTCGAAAATTAACAGAATTGAGAAGTGCTGGGCAGGATATGATACCATGAACTAGCTTGTAAAGAAATAAGAGAACAGAACAATTTTGTCGGCAGTGAAGTGATGGCAATGATAATAATCCAGCAGTATTTCGACGAGATCCAGAGTGATAAAGCGATGGTCATATATGCTGAGGAATTTTTTCGGGATTCGTTCAATGGTGTTACGGCCAGATTGAGCAATGCCATTCCATATCACGGACGCATACTCAATTTGTGGAAGACAAATTGCGATGTACAATTTGTGGAGGGTTACAGGAGAACTGAATTCTCGAGATATTCTGCCAACACATCCGAGAGAACGAACGCCCCGCATAGCAGCACGCTTGACGTGAGCAGGAAAGTTTAAAGTGCTATCATCAACACCACCAAGATAAACCTTGCATAACGACACAGAATTGACAGACTATTGAAATGCCACGCTAGAAGTTTTGCGAGTGATACACATGAATTTTGTGTTTGAGGTAATAATAATAATAATAATAATAATAATAATAATAATAATAATAAAAATCACAGCCGGTAAAGATCAAACACTTTCTTGGGCGAATTTGTGCCCAGAAAAAACAAAAACCCCAGGCCTACGCGGAAAGCGCAGCATAGTCACAGCGAAAGCTGGAAGAGCAGTATTTCTAGAGCCCGTTGTAAACTCTCTTGGGGCTACTAATACAAGAACACTAGCAAAGTACCCACTACGCCACAAATCATAATTTTTGTGAAGTTGGGAAGCACCTACTACGCTATCATTCGCCATTCTGCGGACAAGCGAGGTACCAGCTACACATCTGTAAGGCATTATGTGCACTTTGTTGATGCGACAACTGATTACGACGAAGAATTATGGCTGAGTCTTTTGTAAAGGGTTGGAAGCTTCAAGCGACCCACTAGTTACATAATTCGCATTATGTGACGCCCGGTCGCTATTTCACTCTTCCACCAAGCTATATAACATACGTTAACGTGACAAGAAGAGAGAGAGAGGGAAAGAACTTAATTGAGACCCTGAGGAAATGGATCATAGGGGCCTTATGGGCTACAGAAGTGTGCTTTTCCCTTGGCAACTAATACAAGGGCACTTGCGAGGAACCCACTACGCTATAAATTATCATAATTTTTGTGAAGTAGGAAAGCAGCCACTATACCATTTTTCGTCATTCTGCGGAGAACCATGGTACCCGTTAAACACCTGTAAGACATTATGTGAACTTTGTTGATGCTGTGCCTGATGACGATGAAGAATTATAGAAGAGACTTTTGTAATGGGTTGGAAGCATTCAACAACCCACTCGTTGCGCAATTCGCATTGTGTGACGCCTGGTTGCAGAATTCGTGTCGAGTTACGCCTAGTTATTATTCTACTCTTTTACCACGCTATATTACATATGTTAATGTGGTTCCTTCCCGACATGACGCCTGTATAGGGTCTTGTTGCAAAGGAGTTTCGAGCACCGGCTTGGCTCATGTGGTAGAATACTAAGCTACCACGCAGACGGCCGAGCTTCGAACCCCGTTTCGTGCTGGATATTAGGGACTTTTAGCTTGTACGTATACTTTCTAACGCTACCGGTATGCCGGATTGCGTTTACCGTGTTACTGGAACGCGTGTTTTAGAAAGGTTTAGATCGCCATACGTAAACGTTACGTACGTACGTAAACGTATACCTTTACGTTTGCGCACTACTAAATGGTGAGGATAAGTGCATTTAACCGACATTTAATTTAGGTAATATTCAATTACCGCTGCAGCAAAGTCATACGAGACGTTTTTAGCGTGTGCAGGATCCTGGTATAAGCAAAGGGGTGTAGCTATACCGGGTTACCGGACGATGGTGTCGACATCTTGTGACGCTTCGTGCAACCACAGTCGTGGACACGTTTGTTTTCGCTTAGTGTTTTTGAGGGGAATAATGATTAAAATGCAACTCATTCATAATTATGCCGCTGCAAAGCATTCACATTGGAAGTAGAATGCCCGATGTTTCTTAGGCCTCTCACGTTTACGGCTTCGGTATTCTAGGTCGCTCTAGCCTCGGTAATCCGGCTGAAACAAGATGATCATAAATGGCGCTCGCACTTCGGCTTATTTTTATTCGGCGGCTGGAGTCTCCACGAAGCGGTTATCGCGAGTAGCCACGAACGAAGGTGGATTTGCGAAAAAGGGTCGTAAACGTAAAGCCTATCCGGTGAGTACTTTACGTTCCATAAAGGTTCACGCATGCGCAGATTCCATCCGGTATCCTGTAACACGGTAACGTAAAGAAGTATATGTACAAGCTAAAACTCCCTATTTTTTTCTTATTTCGCGCGATAGCGCTTACGGACACAGGCGGCAGCGGTGGATAACTACGGCGCCAAAAACGGCCGTTGAAACGATCTCATAACAGCTTTCGCTGTAAAAAGTCACAGTTTCACCGCAAGGGCCAAGCAATGAATGCGATAGCAACAAATTGTAATGTTATAAGAAATTAGGCTTGCAGCTAACTGTTTTGTATCCGATCTTGCGCAACTACAAAACGCTGGTGTAAGAGAATACGGTCACTCCAGGCAGAAATGCTCTCCGCATAGTCACTTCGCGTTGAGAGCGCAGCACGTAGAAGGGTATACGAGCCGCCCGCTGTGATGGCTGTCGAGATAGCGCGCGCGCCAGCGATCGCGACCGCGCCCTTAGATTCAAAGTTCAAAGTTGCTGCTCGCGCAACAGCCCCCCCCCCCCTCGCGTCTTTTCATGGTCGTTAAAGACGGGCGGGGCGTTTCCTGTCTGCTTTGACGGCAGGCCTTCCGAGCGGGGTGATGTTATTGCATGCACCCTCCGAGCGACGGAAATGGGTCGGCTCGTTTGATCTCTGCTTCGATCGCTTTCGTCGCCCCCGCTCACGCACTTTTACCCGCGGTAGAACATACGATGACAGGGGCGATCTTATCAATGTCGACTTCATACGGAAGGGACATGACGGCGACGGCGACGGGAAAAACCCGTCGAGACTATCCATTTAATTGCTATCGCAATAAAAGAATTACACTCAAAGTGCAACGATATCGGTGCACACAGTCATCGGTCGTCGAATAATCTGATCAGCAGTAAAGCGCGTCGGCATTTATACATGTGACATCGAAGATTCCAGCGTTGTCATTGGTGGCCGGGCTAGCTCCAGAATAAACTACAGTTCGCATTGGGCGCACAATCTTATCAGAAGATTCTAAAATAATCGGGAATGTTCCCAGACATTCGGGCCCCTTTTGTGCAAGGCAGTGGTTACATGTATACGTGTAACGGACTGGTTACATAAAAATAGAGAAAGAAACGCTCATGGCAACATTCTCAGAATAGCATTGGGAAAGAGGACACACGGTGCCGCCGTCTGCCGGTATAGCACCTCGTTGCTGCGATTGGCACCGGCCTTTCTCTCTGTAGTTCTTTGTTTATTTTTTAATTCGCTCATTCATGCTTACACATCTTTCCTTTTTTTTGTAACAGATTTTCCAGAAGACTAGAAAGTAAACTTATGATGCTTCTTATGACCATAAATGTTTAATAATATCTGGGGTTTTACGTCCCAAAACCGCGATATGATTATGAAGGACGTCGTGGTGGAGGACTCCGTAAATTTTGACTATCTGGTGTTCTTTAACGTGCACTGATATCTCAGAGTACACGGGCCGCTACCATTTCGCCTCCACTGTAATGCGACCGCCGCAGCCGGGATCGAGCCCGCGACCTTCGGGTCAGCAGCCAAGCACCGTAATCACTGATCCACCGTGGCGGAAAACCATAAATGTTTGACCTGCCAGATGCGTTTAGCATGTCTTACAAAGACGTGGCTTAATTAGCTCGATCTTACCATGACCTGGCTTAATTACCTTGGCCTCAGCACGTCCTGGCTTAATCAGCTAGGTCTACCTTCTAGCTTATTAACTAATTAGCTCATCAGCCCGTCACACGTGCTCAGGGAGCGAGCAGTAGATGAAGAATAGGACGAAGACAGCGCGCGCCGGCCGAGCAACGCGCTAGAAGATAGAGGCCGGTCGTGATTATGATAATTTTCTGGTGACACCACACGGCTGCGCGCTGACGCGCGCTTTGCAGGACCCAAATAAAGTTCTTCAACCAACCAACCAACCACACGGCATAACGAAAAGCTTGAAAGCTCCGCTGTAAAACAACGCACAAAAAGGTTACACCTCTTTGTGCAAGGAGATTATGATAATTTTCTGGTGACACCACACGGCTGCGCGCTGACGCGCGCCTTGCAGTACCCAAACAAAGTTTTTCAACCAACCAACCAACCAACCACACGGCATAACTAAAAGCTTGAAAGCTCCGCTGTAAAACAACGCACAAAAAGGTTACACCTCTTTGTGCAAGGAGAATATGATAATTTTCTGGTGACACCACACGGCTGCGCGCTGACGCGCACCTTGCAGTACCCAAAGAAAGTGTCTCAACCAACCAACCAACCACACGGCATAACGAAAAGCTTGAAAGCTCCGCTGTAAAACAACGCACAAAAAGGTTACACCTCTTTGTGCAAGGAGAATATGATAATTTTCTGGTGACACCACACGGCTGCGCGCTGACGCGCACCTTGCAGTACCCAAAGAAAGTGTCTCAACCAACCAACCAACCACACGGCTTAACGAAAAGCTTGAAAGCTCCGCTGTAAAACAACGCACAAAAAGGTTACACCTCTTTGTGCAAGGAGATTATGATAATTTTCTGGTGACACCACACGGCTGCGCGCTGACGCGCGCCTTGCAGTACCCAAACAAAGTTTTTCAACCAACCAACCACACGGCATAAGGAAAAGCTTGAAAGCTCCGCTGTAAAACAACGCACAAAAAGGTTACACCTCTTTGTGCAAGGAGATTATGATAATTTTCTGGTGACACCACACGGCTGCGCGCTGACGCGCGCCTTGCAGTACTCAAATAAAGTTTTTCAACCAACCAACAAACCACACGGCATAACGAAAAGCTTGAAAGCTCCGCTGTAAAACAACGCACAAAAAGGTTACACCTCTTTGTGCAAGGAGATTATGATAATTTTCTGGTGACACCACACGGCTGCGCGCTGACGCGCACCTTGCAGTACCCAAAGAAAGTGTCTCAACCAACCAACCAACCACACGGCATAACGAAAAGCTTGAAAGCTCCGCTGTAAAACAACGCACAAAAAGGTTACACCTCTTTGTGCAAGGAGAATATGATAATTTTCTGGTGACACCACACGGCTGCGCGCTGACGCGCGCCTTGCAGTACCCAAATAAAGTTTCTCAACCAACCAACCAACCACACGGCATAACTAAAAGCTTGAAAGCTCCGCTGTAAAACAACGCACAAAAAGGTTACACCTCTTTGTGCAAGGAGATCTTACTTTTATGTATAGCCTATCGATTCGCTGTCTTAATTTAGGCAAAGCAATTTGATGTTTCGCCAGTCTCAACATGTTCGTATTCCTTCAATATGATGCCGTATGCTGCACGATTTAATTCAACGAGCACGGCACTCCGCACCAGATGCATCTATGACGCACCGCTTTTCCTTTTGTCATTAACTGCAACATAATCGCGCAACACATGTAATACTGCCGTGGTGTCGATGTATCAAATTACGTAAGGAGTTGTGTTGCCGAATGGAGTCTACAAAACTTCTGATTTTATTTCATAGAAATTGATATTCTACGGTCGTTTTTCGTTAACGTTTTTTTTTCTACCCGCCTCAAAAATTTAACTCTTTGTACTACATATGTACAAGGGGTGTACGAAACGTCGTAACAACATGACCGCTTACATAGATGCCTATGTCGCTATGGGAGAATGTAGTCAGACATCTATGAATGCGATTGGAGTCTGTGCTGTGGATCGGCGCATGCGGGGGCGCCCGCATGCGCAGTACAGATCAGTGGCTCTTATGAGGAGCGCCGTCCAATTGACGCGGCAGTGCGTGTGAGGACAGGATGGCGTTCACATTGCAAAATTCGACGATTGAGGGGTACCGGGGCGTTAAACGATTTCTGAGAGCGGAAGCTGTTAAACCGGCCACCATTCATCGCCTGGGATTTCTGTGTGTTTGGTCCCCTGAAAAATCACCTGAAAGGAAAGCGCTTCAACTAGAACGACGAACTCAGGGACGCTGTGGAGGACTCGGTCTCGTCACGGCTACAGGAATCCTAGGAACGAGGAATCCTTCGGCTCGTTCATCAGTGGGATCATTGTGAGCAGGCAAATAATGTATACTTTGAATAAATTCTTCCTTTACACCCACAGTGTCGTTTCGTACCTTTTCATTTGAACACCCCTTGTATAAATTTCTACGGTTTTACCCGTTCTGAGTACAATTAGCAATAGAACGAAACGAGGGAGAGAGAGAGCACAGGGATGAACGCGTCGCACGGACACACACGCTTGCCACGCATCGCTGTGCTCAGAAGATGGCCGTGTTTATAAGTATGCCTTCTGTATCCATTTTCAGTAGATTTAACTCATATGTACGTAAAAAAAGAATCTAGCGCTGTTTCTAATCGGCCAATAGACCGATATTTTTATTTCGGAGAAGAACTTGCGGATGTGCCATACGCTCGGTACAGCACATGACTGGCAATGAAAAGTAACTCAGTTGTAAAATTATGAAATTCAAGTCTCGCTGAACTTACGCGTGCATTCACTTGAGTATATATAGTGCCGCCTGGAGTGTTTGAGCTTAGCAAATTTAGGTCAATGGCAGTGCGAAACTTGTCCAAGATGAAGCTTCCCATACATAACTGGTTCGTGAATCCGTTCAGTGTCGCGAACGGGTTCGCGAATAGTTATAGATTCTCATTTCTCCGAAGCGAATCTTAGCCGGGGCGAAATGGATCGCGTATAAAACCAGAATCGAATTCGTATTTTTCAGGGCTGGAGGCCCTAATCAGAACCCCGGGCCAAGAGCTGCAGCGCAGAGAGAACCTTGCTATGGCATCCAGTGCTTCGCCTTCAGCTACTTTTTTTCAGTCCATAGGGGCTCAGCGCATTGTAGCTACAGCGCGGTTGGTATTACGTGTATAGCGGGGCAGAAGTCATGCTCGTGTCCTTTCATACGAGTATGTTATGGTTAGTGCTTGTAATTGCAAATGGGGCAGTACAGTGTGACGTGTGGGAAGTCAGATGGAACAATGTGCAAATCAAGACCCTCCGGGGAGAAAATGTGCTGTCGTGTCTGACTTTCAAAGCACACCCCGCCTTTTATTGTCGATTGCGAAAGTTCTAATTGGAAAAGCAGGATATATCGGCTACGAGGAAGGCCTGTTTCGCTCTTTCTACTTCAGCAAGGTCAATGATGGCCTACGGTGCACATATAAATATAGATTAATTGTTCTATCGTCGTTTGGCTGTAGTTGCAATAGCTAGCTGCTTGTAGACCCATCAGGAACTTTCACAAAGGACGTAATTAGCGACAGACGTGTCGCAGATGGTTTGGCGCTGGCGTCCCTCTCGGCCCTGCTTCAAAACGCCATTCACAGACCACTTCGCCCGACCGAGGAATCCTCACTATCGCGAGTCACGTATGCTTGCTTTTCACCGTGTGACGTGAAGAGGGGTCACCACGTGCTGCTATATATTTCCTTAATCGACCGTCCACGGTGACGTCCTTGCTAAAACGGGCGCATATACTGGCGCTATGAAACATTTCTATGTTCCTGCTCGTGCCACCAGCGAGTGATAAATTGTTAAGGCGCCGCATTGTGCCGATTGTTTCTACGAAGACGCTAAGTAATATTTAAAATTAGTATTTCCACACATACATGGAATATTAAGCCACCCAACGAAACATAGCTTCGTGTGCCCGCTCTGCAGCGTACCGGACATCCTGGCACATTTGCTCCTGGAATACCCGTGTCATGTAAACCGCGATATGCAACCGGAGACGGACGTCACTAAAGCACCAAACACGAACGACGACCACCTAACCGAAACGTGGGAGGCCAAGCTCGCCCTCGACGACCTGGAAGACCAGCGACAACTTGTCATCAGGACCAAGAGGGCAGCTGAAGCCAGAGGGTTCCTGAACTAGGGAGACTTCCCACCTTAGAGGTGATACCTAGCATCGCTCGGAACACTGTTTCGCAAATAAACGTTTCTTTCTCTCTTCTCTGAGGAAAACATTGAAGCATATATCTTCTTCAGAGGTAAACTGTAAGGTGTCACGGGCGTCTATGAAAGCTAAGCTCACGCGAACTATTAGTTGAATAACCAAAATTCACTAATTAACTCTTTAACAGCTACGTTACGAAAGACATTGCAGTTGACAGAGTGTAGCGGCTGAGTTGGCCAAGCGTATACACTTTGAACGAACTTGTAGGGTCACACCAGTTCGTAATATTCACTCCGAAAGCGTGCTACGAAGCATATTAGCGTTTCACTTACCTATGTGTTTCAATGTCTGATAATGCGAATCGAGTTTACATGCGCACGCTTGAAAGGGAGGCCAAGTGCCGTGAATAACAGGAGGTTACATGAAATAATGCGATTTTAAACGCGCTATGCTCTTTGTTGAGATATTTGTGCAAATATATTCTTTTCTGCGTATCGATTCCACAGATGCACGCACAAAAATCGCAAGAGACACTTATCGTGCCATGCTCAACATTCAGTAGTCAATTTCGGTTATTGTCTATTACGATGCGAAATGTTTTTCTTTTGACATTTCATATTCTTGTATATATGAAAGGCATAACATCTGACGCGATGAAATGAGTACACCTCTTTGCTCGGTGTCACATACTTCCTTGAAAATCATCATCCAAAACTGGCGAAGTAATGCTACAACAGGGCACAGGTTAGAGCTCGGTTCGTTTAAGACATGAGCCGAAGGCAAAGCAAGAAGCAAGGGGCCACGAGAGAGGTAGAAAATGGCAAATTTGTCCCTTTCTGATGTCCTCCTGTTTTGTGCTCGTCTGCGCAAGAAGTTATAGTCCGATTCCAAATGACTGAATCGAGGGGCAGCGTTGACAAATTAGTAGAGCAGATAACATAGTGGCGACAAACTGCGCACAAACAGGCGCAGCCTCCGCCTCGTCACTATCTAGCCCGGCGTGACATGGCTGCATGCTACACCACGCCTCCGATTAGGGACAGCGCCACCGCAACGTCACCGGAGGCTTACGTCACCGACTCCTTCCTTCGCTACCCGATTGAGCGCAGCGTTGGTATGCTCACCCCGCTGCTGCTACTACGCTAATAAACATTCGTTATGTTTTATGTTGGGATGCGTCCTTCCATCGACACGGCATCCCACAAAATTTCTTGGCTATATTGTCCGTTGGAGCAAACTCTGTATACATCTTCACTTGATAGCTTTCAGTGAAACGCGGCGCCTTTATACTTTATTTATATTTTATTGCTAGCGTATTTGTGCCTATGCAACTTATCGCTATAAATTGAATAGCATCCTTTCGAGACACTCTTAATAATAAACTATCAAGAGAGTGATGTTATGCTTAATCGCAACTTCCCTTTCCGGCATTTGCCATTTATATTTTTGCGAGATTTTATACGGAATCAGACATATGTTCTACAATTTCATCGCATGTACAGTGCATTTCATTTGGTCTTGATATTGCAGTTATGTTTTTCGTAAGTACCGTCGAATTGCTTGCGACCTCTGGTGACCCTATATATAAAAAAAACACGGTTGATCCCTCCGTCATAGGAATCGGAATAACACGAAAGTAAAGCGTGCCCTCGCAGAAGTAATTGAATGTTTACTGTACATTGGTATAAGAGAGTTTGCACACTGTATATTGATGTCTGGCAGCTAATGGTGCCGTTTAACGTGTATGCACCCACTTTGATGATTGGTGGTACATCTCCATCCCGACGACTAAGGTCCATGTTAAATGATTAAACAAACCCTTGTGGTAGCTGTAGTAGTTCACGGTGAAAGCGTAATCAGATAACGAGGTGTGATAGCCAGAAGAGCGTCGCATATTGGACGCAGAACTTGGTCGCCATCCCGCGGCATGTTAAAATGTGATTGAACACCACGGCCGGACTAGAGGGAAACGCAAAGCGCGTCGTGCCGCCCCGGTAGCCCGGCCGCGATTTTTCTCGGGGCGAGCGCGTGAGCATGGAACGCGGTGTTACAGCCAGGTGAGGCAGGCGCGCGTCGCAGAGCTATTTTTGGTTTGTATTAGCGTGATGCTGAGCGAGGCCGACGCTTTTACGACGCTTGGGCAAAGGTCGCCACCTCGCGATGTGTTAAGGCATTGACAAAATTCAACTTCTATTGAAAACGCGCCGAATGGGACGGACGCGTAAACGCGTTGCAGGTGCTAGTCGCGGAGGCCACAGCAATGACGTTTTTATCTTACCACTCCCAGAGGTCAACACCACCCAGCCGACCGGGAGAGTGGTAGATATAAAAGGCGCGTTCGTAAAGCCTCCAGAGTATGTGGCCGTGGCGCAGTGGATAGCGTGCCCGGCATCTGTTGTTGCGGACCGAGCGGTCGTGGGTTCGATGCCCGTTGACGGTACCTTTTTTTCTTTGCCATCTGATTGTGCATATTTTTTCGACGTCAATTCCGTGACGGAAATACGTCACTGAAATCTTGGTGGACCCCGGCATAAAACACTTTCGTGTTAAAAAATGCGGGAAGTTTGCACTCAGTCTCGCAAAGCTTGGAAGCTTGGCACAGCGAAGCTGGTTGATCCTCAAGTCTTCTGGCTGACGCCGGTTACTGTCTTTCTGTCTCTTTCTCTTCCTCTTTTTAGTTCTTTCTCACTCTTTCTTTGATTCTCTGTCTTTCTCTCCTCCTTTTTCTTTCTTTCTCTTTCTTTCTATGCTTTGCTCTCTCCGCCCCTCGTTTCCCTCCTCCACACCCTCCCTTCCCTTTCCCGCCCACTCGCTATACTGTATACTATACCAGGCTATGCTATGCTATGCTAGCATGCCTGGACAGCGGAGTGGTTACGACGCTCGCCTTCCGATCGTTAGTACGCCAATTTTCATTTTCAGTGGACAAGTGGTGAGTAGGGGGACTGGCCCAATTTCTGCGGCACATACCCGTTCATGATGATGATAGCTTTTTGTGCTCATTCGTTTTACCTCGAGCTTTAGGAGCTTCGCTGTTATAAATTATTGAACCTTCGAAAGAAAGTTATCTAATAAAAGTTAAACAGTATAATTATGAAGAGCGCTACACGAAACGACTGTGTTTTGGGCATAGGACATAGCCACACTTGCGTTTTCCTACGGTGGTGTTCCCTGCACTTCACCTGTAGATGCACAATGGACTGCATTTTGGACTTGGTCACAGATGTGGAAAACCAACGTACGGAAGGAAACATCACTGTCGCTGTATTCCTTGATGTCCAACGAGCATACGACACAGTGAGTCACGTTCACGTTCTGGAAGGCCTGGCCCTGCAGGGATTCAAGGGCAAGATACTGCGTTGGATCGCTGACTTCCTGAGGCACCGGCAAATTTTTGTAGTTACACAGGAGGGCCCGACGTCAGAACACGTCGTCAACCAAGGAGTGCCACAGGGCAGCGTGCTAAGCCCTACTCTCTTCAATGCAGTCATGGCGCAGCTCCCGTATAATCTTCCACCTAACATCAGATGTTCAGTATATGCTGATGATATAAGTATATGGACGTCTGGTCCATCGTTTTGGATGTCCAACAAACTTTACAAGAAGGATTGGATTATGTAGACCGTTTTCTAAGAAAAAGAGGTATGGCACTGAGTCTGGCTAAAACAGCCATACTACCGTTTACATTGAAAAGACCTGGAGATTTCCAGATTAGTCTGCAAAACCAGCCTATTCAAATGGTAAAAACTCATAGATTCTTGGGAGTGATTTTAGACCGGAGACTAACATGGTCGCCTCATGTCCAGTCCCTTGAACAAAAAGTGAATCAGGCCATTCGAATCCTCCGGCATCTCTGCGGGGCAAAATGGGGCGGTACTACAGAGTCGTTATTAGCCCTACATGTTGCGTGGATACGCCCCATCGTAAGTTATTCACTGCCGCTGCTGCACGGACTTCCAGCCTCCACCGAAAGGAGACTCCACTTGTTATTGGCAAGGAGCTTGAGGGTGTGTCTGGGGTTGCCACGGTCAACTTCCAGTGCTTTAGTGTATGCAGAGGCTCGACAACCACCTTTGGCAGTACTCCGAGCTAAAGAAACATGTCGAAATTTATTTAGAATTTTCACGCAACATGAAAGTCATCCTTTATCTGGTGCACTAACACAAAGGACGGCAACGAGACTACAGGATAGTGTATCATCATTTCAAGCAGTAGTACCAGGATTTAAACGATGGAAACCTTCAAAACCACCTTGGACGCTGCCGCTTCTCAACGTTATCTATGAAATAGATGGCATACGGAAGAAAGCAGACATGGCGCCTCTAGTAGCCGCACAGATGGTACTTCATCATTTTCATATAACGCATAATGACAAAACGAAGATATATACAGATGGATCATGCACTGAAGAAGCGTCAGCCTGTGCGGTTCTTATACCCGAAATAGAGGAAAAGAGAATGTACAAATTATCCCACAAATCTTCATCGACGACAGCAGAATTGGTGGCTATCTTTGAAGCAGTTAAGCTTATTTGCGAGAATTCTGAGCCACGAAAGTGGGTGATATGCACGGATAGCAAACCTGCCCTTCAGCTAATCAGAAATGCGAGATCACTTTACAAAAATGGTGAAATAGCACAATGTATTGCAGAAACGGTGGAATATGCCTCAGCGCAGGGTCACAACATTGTATTCCAATGGATACCCAGTCACACTGGAATAAAGGGAAATGAAGAGGCTGACAGCCTCGCGAAGAAAGCATTGAACGAAGGACGGGATTGCGCAATCCCTGTGTCTGGGGCGGATATTCGACATTTTATAACGCAAGGAGCTAACCATTGTTCGATGGAGAAGTGGTTTGATAGCCCTAAATCAAAGGAATCAGTACTTTATGAAGTTGATCCACACAGAAAATTTTTCATAGCGACAGATCTCCCACGACACTTAGAGACTTTAATCCACAGACTTCGATTGGAAGTAGCCTACACAAACAGCTTCCTGCACAAGATACATCGATCCAACTCCCCGGAATGCCATTGTGGTCAAGCAGAAGAAAATGTTCGCCATATTCTTTTGGAGTGCGTTAAATACGCGAATGAAAGAGAACAATTAAAGAAAAAATTAGCAAGTTTGGACAGACGGCCCCTCACATTAAAGAAATTACTTGGACCATGGCCTGAGATGCATCTGCAGAAAAAGGCGAACATCTTCCTGACAGATTTTTTAGTGGAGACCGGACTGGATAAGCGCCTGTGATAAACAGCCAGGGATATGAAATGTGTTAGTGCATATACTGTTAGTAGAAAAGGAAGGTGTGCGGGTGAACAGTTTATGACTGTGAACTGCTGCAAGCAAACTGTGTATTGGTATGATTTTTTTTTCGGATTGTTCATGTTTAGGTACCGTTCAGTATTATTCTTTTTTTTTGCTGCATAACTTCGTGATATGGAGTAGCCGAGGCAATATGGACCTCAACCTCTCCACAGCAAAACAGTTAGAACAGAACAGAACAGAACAGAACCTCTTTGTCCTTCATCACGCTATTCAAAATTCCGTGTTCGGTACGATGGAGCAACCAGCCCAAATTAACACGTCAATAAACGTGTAGCCAGCGTTACCTCCGAAAGAGCAAAGATATATTAGCCTCTCCTCGCTTTCGTTTGTACATTATTCTTACCTTGTTTTGTCTATACTTCGTTGAGGAAAGAAATAAAGTAGCAAATAAAGTAGCAGAAGTTCGAACATTCCCTGCTGCTGATCAACAGTGACAGCGGCTGATATGCGTCACAACGAAACCTGTACGAACCTTCTGTAAATGTTTTAATGAAGCGGACATGGCACTGAGTCATTGCGTCGCCCGCTGAAGACTACGACGAAGACTCGTGACATGATTGCGCCACAGCTTGCATGTGTTGTCACACGTTTACACTGGCAGCTCACATGCCCAAAATAGAGATAGAGACACACCACATTGCAAACAAAATAGAGACACACCACGTTGCAAACACAACTTGCGTCGCAAACGTAAAAGTGCTCTGAGAAAAGCCCGGGACAAAAACTATTTTCTAGGGGTGTGCGAATAGTGTAATTTCATCTCGAATCGAATTCGAATCGAATAGTGCCGAATAGTGCCCAGTAATATCGAATAGTATATTTACGCGAAATGTGTGCCACCATTACGGCAAGACAAAGGAAAAATCAGGGACGCTACGGTGTGCTGACCGCTTGGAGTGGCTTTTGCTTCAGCTTTTATGGGTGCGCAAGCATGTTGATAGAAGAGCCGCCATTCCAGCCACCAGCGCCACTCCTAACCTTCTAACGGCTAACAGAGGGGGTTACGGTAGGTCTCTTTTTTCCCCCTATGGTTGCGCAATAAGACTCATGTGACAACGATAATGTTGTGCTTCATCGCCATGGGTGCTCCGGGCCCAAAAATCTTCGGACGCCCGTTCACAGCAGCGTTTCAACTGCGCGCCGGAACGATGGGAGTTTCCAAACGAGTGGTGCAGTGCGGCAGCGGCGAGTGCTCAGCATGAACAAATTTTTATATGCAAGGTCAATCACCGAGTGTTTCGCAGGCCAAAGTCAGGTCGTTTTAAGGCGCTTGCGGCATATGCGACGGAACTATACGCAAGAAGTCCGTGCCTTCGTTTCGGGAGCGAAGTTGTGAAGGACTTGACAGTTTTCTGGTGTGTTTTTCTACGTGCGGAAATTACATAACCTCCTTTAAGATCAACATGTGCTCGCTTTTGAACAAGGATGTCGGTGAAAGTTTACCGACAGGCGATGTTAGCGTTAGTTTTAGCCATCCTACCCTAACCAAGTTGCACCATTGGCCTTTGTCGCGTTTTGGATATTCGTCCTGTCGAATTATTCGAAACTTCGAATGCTAGCTATTCGAAAGGCGAATCGAATTATTCGATTAGGAACTATTCCATTCGAATTCGAAACTCGGATATTCGCACACCCCTACTATTTTCTCATTTACCGGAAGCCGTGAGAAGCGAGAGCTTCGCGGGCTCGAGTGCCATGGAAACGTTTCGTTTGGGCCTTGCGGGAAAATGACGTCACTTCCTTCGCACAGTTAAAGCAGCTCGTTGGCTGGATCCTTTCCTAACCTTTCTACTTCCATGGTCTGCTTCACGAGACACGCTTACCTCGTCACACACTGCGGAAACGACAACCGTAAGTGCGCCAGAGGGCAGATAAATGTACATTGTTTCATGTTCTCATTTACTATGATTGTAAAAATCAGCATAAATGACAGAAAAACAAGATACCTTACTCGATCTTGTTCTATGCCTTTATTTAGGGACAGCTTTACTACATCCATTGAAAGAAATGGACGAGAGTAATAACGTGTTGAGTTGTCGTGACGAGCTGAAGAATGTCTCCTTGAAAAACCTAATGTTCAATGTGACAGTGCTTTCACAATGCTGCACATGATGCTCATACTACTGTAGGGACAGAGTACTACCGGCGTCAAATGAAACCCGAACAGCGGCAAGCCTTCGCAATGGTATAGTCTCCGTGCAGACGTAACTCCGCTGCCCGAGCGAAGGCGTCCCTAGCGGCAAGAAGCGCAGATTTGGCGGGATGCTCTCACGCGCTCGCAGTAGGGTGAAATCGAGGAACGATGCGTTTTACGATGACCATACTTTTCCTGCTATGCGCGCTAGGCCAGTGACCAGAGCGACGGTCCGTCCGCGTTATCAACGCGATCAGTCAGCCGCAGGCGGTGGACGATAACAATAATATGGCATAAGACATCGCTCCGCGATGGCACTCCTGCTCGCTCCACGCTCCCGCTGTGAAGGCGCGAGGTATTTTCGCGGGCAGTTCGTTTTGTGTTGGTTGCGCTGTTCGTAGGAATGCCGAACTCCAGGAATAATTGCTGCGTTGTTGCGTGCAATGACACCTGCAGGACCGGTTTACATTTAGGGAATATGAAAGGAATCGGCGTGAACGGTGGATCGCACTCGTTCGACGACAAAGGTGAGTTTTGTGAATAGATGGGATATCTTGTTTTTTCTGGGTTTGCATTTGCCCGTGATTGTTGATCTGCCGAGCAACCCCTCTTCCACGACGCCGTGAACCTGCCCCGCTTCGAGGAGGTCTCTGCCCTTCCTCAGGTTAGCTCCTCGGAAGAAACTCTCTATATCACGTAGGTCTCCGAAACCAAACGTAATAATAATTGGCACGCTTTGCACAACCATGGCAGCAAAACACGAGCCGCGACGACGAACTCGGCAGCACTGGTTAAGTCGGCGCAGCGAATGCAATGCCACGGCTGTTCGATAGAAAGCGTTTTTTCATTCAGCGGCCGTGGCAGTGGAATTGCTCGTATCGCCAGTTTCAAGCTGCCGCTGAGTTCGCGGCGCGTTAGCACGAGGATGATAAGCTGTGATTGTTTATTGAGCGAGACGGTATGCGTTACACGTGCGCAGTTTCGCTCAACAGGCTCGTCACCTCCGTTGTCTTCCCCCAGCTCATGCATTTTATGTTGCCGGGTTCGCCTGAGAATACACGAGGTCTGCCGAAAAGAAGCACACGCGCAAACGCTACGTTCTCTGATCGCTGCTAACAATTTGACGTCTTTTGGAAGCAAACGGGAAAGAAAACGCCTCAAGCGAATCACCCAAACACGGCGCAGTGGCTTGTCACCGCCTGCGTCGTCTGCTCCATTATCCCGCCAAATCTGCTGCCGTGGCCGCTTTGGCGCTGGAGGCAGCGCGCGACTGTGGCGGCTCCTAACATGTGCACGGTGCCCATAGGCCTCGTGTGCTCAGTTGATGGCGCCACCGATCTCCGCCAGCTCAGCGCCAATGCCGCTACTTAGCGTATTTTGTCCCTGTTCCCTTCCCGGCGCACAGCTCGCAGTTTTGTGCGGTGAACGTCGATGCGTGAAACTGGCAACGCAAGACGAGCCCCGCTTTCTTTTTTGCGTTTACGAACGAATAGCAAACGTTCAGGAATACTTCAAACGAAGTAGTTCGCTTCGGCGTGGCGACTTGTATGCCGCTAATCACGTTTACTGCGTGAGATAAGAACTGCACAGTGCCGTGAGTCCGTAGGAAATATTCGGGAAATGCGTCGCACAAATAAAGAGCGTGGAGTACGACGTGCGTAAAGAAGCGAGTAAACTTTTTTCTTGGCATACGACAGAAAAGACTTTTTATCGGCAGCCTCGCGCGTCGCTTGTCCTATGACCGGCGCGCATTAGCAGAAAGCTGGGATAGTTGAAATGACATATTAGCAACGATAAAAAGATAGAGACCGCATGGAGTACCCGTATCTTAGTTTTCTAGCGCTGTTAGTACGTCGAACACTTTACTAAATTATATTTTCGAGCATGTGCAACTGTGTTCTTCGTCTAGGTCCTCCGATAATAAAGCCGATCCGGAGGCGCCTCAGACCGACAGTCGTGCACAGCCGACAAAGTGGGCACTGCGGAGGACTGTTTTGCGTCGCAATGGTTGCCACGAATCTTCGTTCGGGCTAACAATAATAAAATGAACACGGGAACAAACATTGTGCCAATGTTACCTGGAGCAGTAGCGTAGCCAGAAACTTTTTTTTTTCGGTGGGGGTTCAACCATACTTTATGTATGTTCGTCCGTGCGTTTGTATGTGTGCGTGTATCATAGGTCGGCAAAAAATGTGGAGCTCACACAGACTCAATAATGAAATATATTTTGCCCTTAGGGCTCACTCAGACTCAGACTCACTAAAATTTTCCTCCACTGGACTCATCCGAATTCAGACTTAGTGCAATTTTTCTCAGCCGGACTCAGACTCAAACGCACCAAAATATTACTCGCTCGGACTAACTCAAACTTACACTCGCGGCTATATCTGAGTCTCAGTGAGTCGACTCATGAGTCTGTTAGCGTATAATTTACTTTTTTGACCATGGTGTGAATGCTCTTAAACACTAATATCTCGCATATTTTGTGCTCTACTTGGCGCCTTTTGATTTCGAACCTTCAAATATGAGTTATCAGTGGTTGCAATTCAGTAAGGACATTTTTATTGAAAGTGGTGACTCACACGAAATATTTTTATCAAGAACGTCCTGTGAAAGAGTTTGCGGGGGAGGAGGTCAACCTGCCTCCCCCCCCCCCCCTCTACTACGTAACTCACGCCTCTGATTAATAAATAATGAGCTGGCGTATTGTCACGCTGCGTTCGGGAGGCCGCGCACATTCTCGGGAAGGGAAGATGAGGACGTCGACGACTGGTTGCGGCACTATAAGAGGGTGAGCCGCCTTAATGAATGGAGCGCCTCTGCACGACTCTTGCATGTGGTCCTGTACCTTGCCGGAACTGCACTTCTGTGGTTTGACAACAATGAGGATGTACTGACAACTTGGGAGAACTCCGTCGACGAAATAAAGAAATGCTTCGGTGATTCGCTCTCGAAAAAGAAAAAGGCCGAGCAGACACTTTCACGGCGAGCACAGCTACCTGGAGAGACGTGCACGACCTACATAGAAGAGATACTGAATCTATGTGGAATAGTGAATCCAAACATGTCAGATGAGGACAAGGTGGGACATTTGCTCAAGGGAATCGCCGAAGATGTTTATAATTTTCTTATCTCTAAGGAAGATGTCACGACGCCATCCGACTTGAGGCGTCACTGCCGTGCCTTTGAAGCTCTCAAAACACGGCGGGTACTTCCGAAGTTCGGCCGACTGGACAACGTCACGACTGTAGCAAGCGTAGGCATCTCTTCCTCTGACGACCTCGCCGCTATGATACGGCGTGTTGTAAGAGACGAACTGACGCGCTTTCAAGGTGGAGATGCCAACCGCGTGTGTCACCAATGTGCATTGGATGAGCGCTATCTGGAAGTACTGGTCTCCTGGTCGCGGCCTGCATACACCAACCGCGATGACGTCTATATGGAGAGCACCACGACACAGCCTCAAGTGACGACTTTTACGCGTCGACAGGACGTGCCGCCTCCGCGAGTGTCTTCCGACTACGTAATGCCCAGGAGACTTATGTCCTACAACAACGAGAACCACCGTAACCCACCTGTCTGCTTCAATTGTGGTGTTCAGGGACACATCTCGAGGTACTGCAGACGTCGTCCGCAACGCACTGCAAGAGATCGTGCGTATCCGCTTCGCATGCAAGACGCCGCACCCTGGCAACCATCTGCCCCCGCAACCCCTTTTCGTCTGCCACCTCGGGAATACATGCCCAGGAATGCGTCTCCGGTGTCTGACCGCAGCGTGACAGTATGAAAGCCAGTGCTTTGAAGTATGTGTGCGTCGACGGGAGCATAAACGTGAGCCGACATAAGGCTGATAGTAATGCTCAAATTGTGTAAATAGAACCATATATGCCGGCAAAGAAGTGTGCAGCTCTCTCAGATTCATTCAAGAAATATATTTTGTGCTTAGAGCTCACTCGGACTCAGACTCACCAAAACTTCCCTCTACCGGACTCAGACTCACTAAAATGTTTCAGATCCGCACTCACTCGGACTCAAGCTCACAAAAATATTACTCACCCAGACTCACTCAGACTGAGACCCGCGGCTCGATCTGAGTCTGAGTGGTTCTGAGTGAGTCGACTCATGAGTGAGTTTGTCGACTTATGGCGTGTATACATACACATGCAAACTGAAAATTTCGGAGGCGAGGGGGGGGGGGGTGTTTTAATCCCCCTGGTTACGCCAGTGACCTAGATAGAATGCGAAAGAAACCGTGCAAAGACAGGACACGTTTGCTTATCAGGCGAGCCGAACGGCTCCCTCCAACGTTTTCGCTGATCGGCCTCGTACGACTTCCATGGAAAATGATAAACTTGCACCTTCGGCAGTTTCCCGGCCGTGTTCTTGTAGCTGTTATGACATGCGAACTCGGAAGAAGAGATAGAAGTCGACCTTTTTCTCCGCTTACACACGCTTGCGCTGCTAGGGGCCATTGCCAACCTGTTGCGGCCAAGCGCGGCGGTGCAGAGGGAGCAGAGACATTTTGCCAGCAGCCGCCGCAGTGGCGCTGCATGTCCGATTTGAAACAGCAGCGCACGAGGCCTATAGCGCGCGTCGTCCAGTTACCACCATGGAGAGGCACGCATATGCGCAGTGCAGTCAAACCAGATGCGCGCGCCTGTCAATATTGATGACACGACGGCACACACTACACCATTACGAAGGCTTTCCGCTGTTCGGGTTTCATTTGAGGCCGATAGTACATCACACTTTATGCTATATATTAATAAATATTTGTAATCAGTACAGCATGGTCAACACCAGAGAACGCAGTAACACAAGGACAACGTTCGACGCCCGTATACACACGCTTGAAATATCGTTAACCTGCTTGCGTTACAGCAAAGGGTTCGCCCATACATAATTTGCAGCCGCTTTGCAGCACGCGTGTACACTGCAGGAGCATGCCGCAGCACATGGTATATCGCTCATTCACGATGCTCAGCTGTTTTTCGCTCGTCACCAATGACAACATCGTGCCGCACAGTGTCCATATAGCACCACAGAAAGATAGTCATGCTTGAAAAGGCGCGAACAGACAACCACGAAAGAAGGCCTGAAAAACAAGACGACGCTCCTTTCCATCGTACTGAAAATAGTTCAGTTGCGTTTTTCTAGCACAATGAGCAAGATAAACTTGAGAGGTATCACTCGGTTGATGAAAGAGAGCGGATTACGCAATTTTTTTTTCTGTCGCTCTAGTTATATAATGTTGATGACGATGACAACAGCGCTGCAGAATCGTACCGCTGCAACTCAAGGACTGCTGCGAGGCTCTTGCACTCCCGAATCAACTACAACCACCCACTCTCTCAGTTCCGCTTAATCGTGAAATGCGGTGAACGTGGCGTTTCTTTTTATCTTGTTCCGTGCAGCACTAAAGCCTCCGTAAGAAACGGGGAGGCGACCACTGTCACCGCAAGTCGAAACTGCGACTTCCGACAGGGGCGGCTGAATAATTCAGGCAGCAGTTGATTCGTTAGGAGCGAACGCAGATGACGCACAGTTCCGCAACGGCAAGTAATCACAACCTTTGAGGCACCCACTGTGATCGCCATGAGAGACAACGCACATCACCGTTCCACGGATCGGGTAGACCGTAGCCGTTCACTTTGCCGTTTGTCAACAGAGAGCTGACGCGGCCGTTTTCCGCTTTTTTCTCCGGCAGTTCTTCGTTACCGTCCGGCCGCTGCTCTTGCGTTTGGTTTCTAGAAGGATTGGGTCTCCTAGCGAGCCTCTGGAAGGCGAGCTTGTCCAGGACTGCGGTGGGGCCTTCGCATACTAGGTACTCCAGGTACGCCAGAAGGAAGCTCCAAACCATCAGCGCAAAAAACAGCGTGATCTAGGAGTGAAATGGAAAAAAAAGGAAAAACATGCCTGTAAGTTCATGGTAGCAGAAAGCATCCTATGCTAAAAAATCTGTGAAGCCACGGTACTTGAGTAATCAAGTTTACGTTACAGACAGAGAAGCACGCAGTTTATTCACAGCTGTCGCCACCAAACATTCTCAGGTGATAGCGCGTGATCATACTAAAAATGACGATCAACGATTGTCTATGTAGACAGCCTGTTGCAGAAGCGTTCAGTTTACTACTCTCGTTGTTGAAGCTTTGTAAGTTTATGTGTTGAGATTGGGCTTACTGAAAATCGCGCGCAGTGAGGCTAGGCACCGAACTTACGGTAAACAATGACTGGACGACCGTAGGTTCAAGATCCGGGTTTCGAATGCCGTGACGTTTACATAATGAAAGTGCGTGATCATTGTACGATACGAAATTCAGCAAGTCAAATTCTATAAAATTACGTTTAATTCCATTGAGTCATCTGAAGTGAATATATGACTATAGATATACGCCCAATATGGTGCCTCAAGCCACGGCGGTACGTTTCCTCATCGGTCTTTGCAGACAATAAATTTAAGAAAGCTCCTTGTCAGCAGCGAAAAGACTCGGCTTTACATAGCTCACCTTAGCAGTACAGTGTATGAAAAACTGGCAGTGTGTTACACTGTACGTAACATTTGAAAGCGAAAGCCTGCTACACAGTTGGTAATACATTAATTTATACAAATGGGGACCAGACATCCTGTAAAATATAACGAGCTAGAGTGTGAGACACGCATTAAGTTACGTTGACGTTCCCAGCCGATTCCAAATTTCAGGCGCCATTCAACAGCGTTGGAAACTTGGACGACGCTTGAGCTTCGCTTTCAAGAATAGAACGCGATAGCGTAAGCGGGCCCCGTGCGCATCGCCTTCAACCGTGCTGCAAGGAAAGGAACGTTTGTGCATGTAACATTGGCAGTTTCAAACTATCGTAGAATGCCTACTGAATCTACAGTTCCGAAGTGCCCACTACACCATGATTCTTCCTTTTGAAATTGGCGAAGTACCCGCTACGTGTCCGTAAGGTGCCATGCGTAGAGCACTGCGCGGCCTCGGGCCTACCCGAAAACCCGGGCCCGGTCCGGCCCTTGGGCAGGGCCGGGCCTGGTAAAGTAGTTTTCACGGCGGGCTTCGGCCGGGCTCGGGTCTGGAGCTCCGGGCTTAGGGCCGGGCCCGGGTTTGAGGCGGCGGGCTCGGGTCGGGCCGGGCTTGGACTTTGCTCAGTTCCTAAAGGGACACTAAAGTGAAACAATGGATAGGTTTGGACACTGATAAAGTGCACTCTGAGGACTCCAATGTCATAAATTTCACCATCACAGGCTTCTTAATAGAGAAGAAAACCAAGGTCAGAGTTCCATTTTTAAATTTAGCGCCGAAATTTCCGCGCCTGACGTCACGCCTTTCAAACTGCACTTGTATTTTGGTGACATTGGCGCAACCAAATTTCCTGAAACTTGGTATGTTTAGTCTATGGTCCCCTCAGAGGTCAATGTACTTCATTTTTACTGATTAGGAACTACGTAGGCTCCAGTAGACGCCATCAGAGTCTATGACGTCACGGCGTTTTCTGCTCGAATTTCAAGGCGGCGCCGCCACCCGCATCTTAATTTTGCGCGTTTTCTCGCTCACCAAGAGCCTTGTCGCGTCGAGCGTGGTGATTTTGGAATTGTAAAAGAGGAATTTACTGATAATCAAAAAAATCGTTTTTCTCTTCAGTTTCTTCTTTAAGTTTGTTCCACATTTTACCTCGAAAAAAGATCCCTTTTTTATGTGGGGCAAGCTACTTGGAGCAACAAGTACTGAACTTCTTTTGCATCTTGATTATGGGGCTACTTGATTTTTCTCAAAAGGGCGACCTAAAAGTAAATAGACCAAGAGACATCTCGCTCTTCTGTCCTTTATTTGCATTCGTTATTATTTTATATCGCAATTGTTATTCTTTAATCGCCGTAATAAATGTAATATATTCAACCTATACCTATAACTTCTGTACCTATATATACCTATAACAGAGCTCCAAAGCTTGGAAACGTTCTTGAAAGTTCCAGCCCTCCACTAAAACGAAAACTCTGCGCGGAGTCTCGTTACATAGAATCCCTATTAAGACACATTCTTTTTCCGTGGCTCCGTCACGGCTGCCTGTCGTCATGTGACGCGAGATGGACATGCACAGCCTGCTTTGCGTACCCACATTGTTAACGCCTGAGCGTTCGTCTTGTTCCGCTATAACCGGGGCCTCAACCTCACCTCAGCTGACGGGCCGCATTCACGAAAATTTACTCCCGCAGCGTTAGGAGAGTGATGAAGGTAAGGGGGGGGGGGAGGGTCCTGTTGTACAAAATGCGAACTAACGTTGCCATTTGAAAGAATACATCTCCCATATCTCATACATGGGTCATTTCTGAAGGGGATTTGGCGGCAGGATTCCAGGAACCTATCGATGCGTGTCTCCAAAATGACCGAAATACCGAAATGACCGAAAATTCCGAAATATAAAGTTTTGTTTCACGGTTATGTATCAACACATGGTGACCGCAGGGTATGCCTCACGAAAAAAAAAAAAATGTGTTAGACCTGTCATGTCTGTGTAGCTCTAGAACGTAATTATACAGAAAATTTTAAAAACGGGACGAAGACAGTCATGTGAGAGCCGCGGGCTGCTAGCGAGTGGTCCGCGGGCCGCATGCAGCCCGCGAGCCATGTGGTTCAGACCCATGCGCTATATAGTGCGAGAGCTACATGACACTGTCGCAACAGCGTTGAAGTGTGCAGGAATAGCATAGGCCCAATAAACATGGCATGGAGCAAAGTATATTCGCTTGACGAAATATCTGGCTTGAAAAAAGGCAATTACGAATTCCGTGCCGGGCGATGTCCCCTCACCTCGAACCATACGCATCCAATGAGTAAGCGTCGAGCAGCTTATTCGCGCCTTTATTACCAAACTGAACGAACCCTGAAAACAGATCGAAATCACGTCGTCCACCTCCGGCCAGTCTATATCCGCGTAGTCCAATCACCACCTTCTACCGGGCAACATCGTTAGCGAGGTACACACCATTACAATATGGAGGGGAAGAAAGGAGCACGGTACAAAACGTGTAAAACATACACTGCTCAAACCTGCAAGGAGAAGCCCTCAAAGAGGAATTGTATAGATTATATTGAAAAGTGGCAAGACGTTCGGGAACAAGAAAAATGAAGGGATGAGCTGGACAGCTATGTTTATTCTGCAGAGGTCCGCAGAAATGTCCGAAATTTGCTCCATTGGTGAAGTCTGAGAACAACGACTGCCGACGCCATCACAATTCACAAGGCAGATTTTGTGCGCCACTGCAGTCAGCGCAAGCAGTTCAGGAAACTTTAGTGCGGCAGAATATCTGATACAACAGCGTGTGGCGTGCTTACAGCCGGAATCTCTTGATAATTTGACTTTTCTCACATTAACATGTGAAGAAATGAACTGTAAACTATGCCATAAAAAACATATAGGCTGTATATACCTGCAATGGTGCGATATATGAAAAAAATGATACGACAAATAGCTTTTTTTTCTCTTCCTTTCAGCTGTCTATACATATTTTGAAATGTACATGTGGTGCACGTAGTTCGTTTGAATTTTTATCTAGGTTAGCGTATCTATAACAAAGGTAATAAATTTGGCTTTTTTTCTCTATTTCTCTTGCTGTGGCAAGGTGCTGAAGACAGGAGCTACATATCCAGAAGGCAGCATGATTGGGTTTGCTGGTAGAGCATGCTATAAATTCCAAAAGAGAGCGCAATAAAAACAAAATGAAGAAAGCGTTCTGTTCTCTGTCGCCTCTATTCTTATTACGCTCCCTGTTGGAACTGAACTTATGTTGCAAATCACTTTTTGATACAATATCTGCTACCAAACACGCTTGATGATTCCCATTGTATTTGCAGAACAAATAGGTACAGTAAACCGCTGCCGAATAATCATTCGTATGTCCGGTCAGCTGTTACCACAGTGAGGCCCTTTTGTACAAGGAATTACCGTAGGTTAAAGCTAATAATAATAATATCTAGGGTTTAACGTCCCAAAACCACGATATGATTACGAGAGACGCCGTAGTGGAGGGCTCCGGAAATTTCGGCCACCTGGGGTTCTTTAACGTGCACCTAAATCTAGGTACACGGGCCTCAAACATTTTCGCCTCCACCGAAAATGCAGCCGCCGCGGCCACCGTAGGTTAAAGCATACTTGTTAGCGTAGCATTCTCCAACAAAACGTAGACGTTTCTTACTTCAAACGCCTTGATGTGGATTCCATGTTCGAGCAACACCACCTATATTATTGGCTCGGGCCTCAGTCGGACCCGATCTGCAATCGAGCCTGGCCGGGGTGGGCCGGGCCGGGTAGGTAATATTTTTTATCGCGTTCGGGCCGGGCCCAGGTCTTTCTTTCAACCACCGGGCCGGGTTCGGGCGGGTACTCTTGAACGAGTTCCGAGCCCGGGCCGGGCCCGGGCCGAGAATCACGGCCCGTGCAGTGCTCTAGCCACGTCCACCAGCGCAGCTGCACACTTTGTAATGATAGGTAGTTTTAAACCATCCATTCGTGGCCCAGTTCACATGTTTTGTCGGCTGGTACGATTTCACGATTCTGCCACGCAATATTAACGCGATTGCGTTAATAGAGCTCGTATCGCAGAAATTCCGCCGTCGGCGTTGGCGCAGTTGGTTGTGAGCGAAAAATCATCATCTTGTCCGTGACCGAAAAATTGAAAAAACTGGAAATAAAATAAATAATAAAAATGTTGGGTCCGAGTGAGAGTCGAACCCAGGCCGTCCGCGGGGCAAGTAGGTGTTCTACCACACAGCCACACCTCTTTCTTTTTTTTTATTATTACCGGTTTCATAACACGACACAGGAATAACAGCAGAAAATACAACAATAGACACGACTGAAGCAATGTCAAAGCAGTGCACACCTATGATTAGTTACATGCCTAAAATTCCTTTAGATAAGCCAGGGGCTCAACCCTGGAAAGCCAGTCAGGGACAAAGTCTTGTTGTTTGAGTACATCAACATATTGACAAATGCTTTCGCGAAAAAGCACGCGTGCAGGTCTCCTGTCAGGGTCGCAGTGGAAACCGGCCATCCTAGCCCGCCATAGACAATGGAGGCCAAGAAGCATTATTAGATCGAAAGGCAGTCCATCCTCATTTTCTATTGGTAAAAATCTTATTCCAAGTGAATGCAAGGGAAGTTCTTTTTTGAGCGTTCTCTGTAAAACGTCCCAGAAATAAACCCCTTCCCAACAATGCAAAAATACATGATCTATTGTTTCTGGCTTTCTGCAGATAAAACAATCGGAACCCCACGGCATATAAACACCTCGCTCTTCTAAGAAGGTCCGAACCGGCAGGGTGCCCGAATGTAACTTAAAGAAAAAGGTTTTTGCGCTCGCCTGAATTTGCATTTTCTTAACACGTTTGAGAACATCGTTACCCTTGCCCCCACTATTTATTACCCTATACATAGGTACCGGAAAAATCATGTCGCATATGTCTTTATGCAGTTTCTTTCGACCGACTGAAAACAGGTATTCACTTGAAAACACAGCCACACCTCTGCTTAGAGCTGCACTAAACGTAACTTTCATGCTTCCCAAAAATACGCGTCCTGTATACAGGTGTCATAGTACGAGATGTAATATCGCAGTAATATTGCGTGGTACAGGCGTACATTGCCATCGGGCGTCACACCATGTCAATATCATAACGACTTGATGGTTTAAAGACAGCCACTCATTACAAAAGGCACACACATTACTGCGCGTATTCCCTTAAGACCACGTAGTGGGTGCATCGCAACTTCGAAAAAGTTTCTCGCGCATAATTGCTCCTGGTTTAATGCACGCTGCGAATTACATAAGGCACACACCTTAGTGCGCGCATTCGGTTAAACACTCGTAGTGTTCGAAGTGCGCACTAGGGGCAGGATATCGCTATCGCGTTCAACTCTTAAAGGCGAAGCTTAAGCGTCCCCCACGACGCCGACTTCGACACCGGGACCTCTGCGAAACGACCTCTTTAACGCTATCGCGTTAAAATAAAAGGAAATGACTTGTAGAGAGCTCATCGCAGCCAAATAATCAAGTGATTAGTTAGGCTGCCACATGAATATCTGCGGTTCCCGTTGGGATTGCAACATCTCAGACAGAACCAGTTGGTTTAGCGTGTGCGCAAAACAGCGCATTTCTTCTCACAGTTCATGTCTAAAGGCGAGGCATGAGAAAGTTATTCGTACCAAATATTTCGCCGTTCGGATTTACGTGCGATGTGTCGCACTTTCACCTTCGTGATGTTTAGTGATCCGAAGTGCATCATAAGAGAGTGGTAGTTACCTGATTGAAGTGTGACCAGAAGACGCGCTCCCTGGACGCGTGTAACATGAGCTGGATGAATGGGAAGTGAATAAGGTAGACGCCGAATGACAACTTGCTCAGCGGCACAAATGCGTTGAAGGATAGGAACTTGCTGAGGAAACCTGCAGGTTAAAAAGAGCAACTGCAGCTGTGTATGATAGCACGCAGCTATCCGAAGGCAATATGAGTTATTTTAAGGGATCACAGCATAAGGCAAACAAAATAAAATACAGGGGGTGGAGGTGGCGGGGGGGGGGGGGGTTAAACATTACTACATTTGTCGTAAAATTATGACAGGATAACTAATGCAGCATGGAATGTTATTTGTTATGTAACAACGCATTAACTGCAATAATGAATCGAGCAAAAGTTAAATGAATTACTGAAAGATGCAATTGCGTTATACCATACCTTTAGAAATTAGAAATATCACGGACTTATTTTATTGTTCGATAACTTCTACCAAGAACAATGTTCATTACTGTAACAAAGCATATAAGACTTTTCATTTTTTTCAGTGAACATTCGCTCCCAGCATCGATGTTTAATTTATTCCGCAAACATGCTGCAGTGGGCGGAAATGCACATTATCAATACTCTTTATGTCCTTAGGCACGACGCAATGTGTTCTGGTGATCGTGATGTCAGACTTATACATTCGAAATGTTGCGCGTAATTAACTCTTACCCGGGACCAAAAATGTCATTTTAGCGTCCTTATGGGACACTAGAGACCAATGTAATACTTTCAGGCTTCCCAGGACAGAGTAAGAAAAAGAAGCAAAAAAAAGAGGGAGGTGTAACGTATGCTTACCTCCTCGACCCGTGGAGCACGCCAGCGTGATCCAAGAGAGAAACACAGACCACAGCACGCGGTCAAAGAACGCCGCGAAGAGCTTTCCGGCCTCCGAAGTAGGATTCGGACTCGCGTACCAGGCGTGCTTCATGAAGACGCAGCAAAAGCAGCAGCCAATGGCCACACACCACCCCACCAACTGCACACCCTTCAAAAAGCATAAGAAATGTCGAGGTTCGTACACTCTTGTGACTCGCCCAGAGCTGGTACATCTGAAGAGATAATTATAGCGCGAAATGAGAACGTGCCTACCATGAGAAAAAAAAAAAGAAAAACACCACGTTGAACAAACAATTAAATTAGAATTTCAGGCAAACCAGTTTTAAAAAATATATCGGATCCCATAACGCCGACTAAGAGGACTTAAGGCGAAAGCTATTAGGCATCTAATAAAGTGCATTTGCTGGCGTTGTTTCTAAAAGTCTTTTGTTGATATGATCATTTGTTTTGTATGCTAGGATGGCACTATAGAACGAATGTGGCAAGTCTTGGAACCCGTCAAAACACATACGTAAGTTGACACGTGAATCTATATTTAAATTCGTCAGTGTTCCTTAAGAACATTCTGGCTTTATCGCTTCGTCTTCACATTTCCCCAAAGGCGAAGTGGGCGCGCAGCTCGCGCGCCCCGAGCCACAATTTTATTACATTTTTTTTACTATATGTGTTGACTGGAACTAAGGCTCATGAGACGTACAAGGTTTTTACCTAATAATGTTATATAACCCATTTACTTGCATTACCATCTCAAAGGATATATAGCGCACTTGCTCTGAATGATCCTCCATCAACGCGGCACTCATATAAATAGTGTCATACTGTTGTCAAATCAAGCACGTTTCGTATCAGTACACAAGTAAAAGATGCGCCTTAGCGAAATATTGACACATATTACTGAACGACACTATATGAAGTAAAAATGGCACTGTCTGTGCAAAGTTTTGGTCGAACTGAATGCTGATGTACGCATTCACAGTTGAAATTATGGACGATATCACAACATCAATGCTTTGCTTAGTCAGGATACAAGGGCTACACAATGACGTGTAGGTCGTTCTCTTTTCTTTTTTTTTTATCCACGTGCGCAGCTAGTGTTTGCCCTGGACATGCTTTGATCGCCGCTTGTTACTTACTTTTGACATCTTTCGTTCCTTCATGTCGTCAATGACAAGGAACGCCATGCAGCCACTGAAGTAGCAAACGGCGTGATAGAAAGGTCGTATGTAGTATTCGTTGGCGGTTTGCATCACAATTCTGTAAGCCAACAGCACATACATGTTTGTTACAATATGGTTGACTATAGCCTTGTCGCAGTGAATCGCACAACAAATAATTAATCTTTATAAAAACTGTACAGAAATGCATTGAGGTAGCCCAAATTCACGTGGAAGTCAGATATGGCCATATAATTGGCCCGAAAACTTGCGCGCTGATTCTCCACTACTCCAGCACTGTCGAAGACCAGGAAACATTTTATAGTATTACAGTTGTTAAGCGGTCAAGTAATAGAACAAGGAATCGACCTGATTTGCGGCAGTCAGAAAACTCGTTATTACCCGAGGCATCTCATGGTGATTCGTATGTTTTAGTAGTAAAACCATGCAAATTTATTGTGGCAATTCAGAAAAAGCCCTTTAAGGTCATAAGAGCAACGACATGAAGAAAATCTGAATTGTAATAATTAATTTTTATACAATTTACTCATTTTTAAAAGAGAAGTTTTTCGACGATCAGACTGCTTGATGTCAACAGAATCCGTGATTGCGATCGCGTCTTACATAAGAAAAAAAAAAGACACGTATGTTACGCTTGAAATCTGACCCTGTACTTGTATAGCTGCAAGGACAGGTCTCAGTGGCAGCGAGAACGCAATGTGTGCAATAGCAGGTTTCGTGTCAGGTGATCACAGAAACATCTCGTAATGAGGAGATTAATGGGGACAAGGACGAATGTACATATAAAAGACATCATTTGAATTCCCTTATGCGTGCGAATCTGTTTAATGTGAGGTCATTTTTCCAGACACCTTTATTACAAGAGTTATGAATAATACTTTGGTGTGAAATGATTGTAATAATGGTTTAAGCATGGATACTTTTCTTGCGCTCTTAAGGGCGTTAATATGTCTACGGCGTTTCTGTTTTACCTACAGGTGTTAATAGGTCTTCCAGTTCACGTAACTGCGTAAGCATTGTTCACAACTAAATCAAAGTAGATGCATGATTGCACGATGCATGCTTTAGAAGCTCGTTGCAATGTAGCACATGGCCACCTCCTAAAGTGGCCACTTCTTGGCAGTGGAAGACGGGCATAATCGACGCTTAGTGAACTGGGGCAGTACGTTGTCAATGGTGCGATAGAACAGAAAATGATATGCGTGTACGTAACATAAAGATATTGGAAGACAGCGGAGTGGATCAGAAAGCAAGCAAGAGTAGCCAATATCCTAGTTGATATTAGGAAATTATTGGACCTGGCCTGTCAGGTAATGCATAGTACAGTACATGGTCGCCTAGAGCTGTGGAATTAACACCTAGGGATGGGAAAGGCAGTCAAGGACGGCAGAAGGCTAGGTGGGGTGATGACATTAAGAAATTTTAGGGCATAAAGTGGAATGAGCTTGCGACGGGCTGGGAAGATTGGAGATCATTGGGGTCTCCGTTCAACTGTGGACATAAATAGGCTGATGGTGATGATTGCAGTTTCTCAACCCAACATATCTGCATATGTGAGTGGCTAGGATTTTGATGTTGCGGTGAGCCTAATGACTTTTGCAGACGATTCAATTTCTCCTGTAGGTCACTGTTTCCTAAACTTAACGTTCTCCCGTTGCGACAATTGTTCCGACAGAAGCAATACGTAATTACTTATCGGCTTACCACACACGACATCTGCATCTGAACTTCATGGCTTTTGAAACAGAATCATCACAAAACGTTCATATATTATCCGCGCGCAGCATGAAATATTTGGTTCAGTAATTAACCGATTTATCAGAATTTTCTAATTAACTGTCAATATTTTTTGTCATTTTGTTGTATATCTCTTGCTTTTGTGTAAGTAATCGATATTATTGATAATAAAACGAGTTGCATCGCCGGTTTTGATTATTTTTTACGCCTTTCAATAATTATCCTCACCATTAACTTACGTATCCCATTTCTTCTTATATGTAATTGACTTTCGCATTGTTCCTATGTTCCTACATTCTTGCTGTTTCTGTAAAATTATCCGATATATGGGGGCACTCAAAAAAGGCCTCCTTGGCAGTTTTTCTTTTCAAAACCCTAGGACCTCCTGTTGTAACATTCAACGATGTAACTCCATGAATGGTGGAGTAAACTTGACTTTGATAAGCTTTCATAAGCTTTTCTTCTTTCTTCGAATCCTTAAACTACTGATTTTCGCGAAGGGTACAAAAATGTATGGGCAATCAATGTTCACTTCCCTGTCTATCTTGCTCTCTGATATGTTTAGCTCTTATTGTTGCTTGTAAAGCAGTTAGCTCGTATTCATCGAACTCTAGCATTCAAAATTAAACTCTGCTGTCAAATTTCATATGGTCCACAAAGCACATGTGTGGGCGTCTAAGGAATAAGTTAAGGCATCTGGAGCCGCATGCCAGGTCACACACGCAAGTCAGCAACATAAAAGTCTTCCTGCTATAGAAATGATATTCTGTTGTGGTATTATGTATGCGATCTTTTATAAAACTCACTGTGGCGTCTCTGCAGGAAACACGACAAACGGGGTCATCTTGGATCCTGATATGGTCCATATAGCGAAGGCGCAGCCCAGAAGAGAAAGTAGGGCAAACGCTCCTAGTGCCAGCGTCTTCCGGCTGCGCAGTTGTCAAACGCAAAACGTTTCAGGTCTACGAAACTACTGCGAAAAAAGCTCATCCCACAAACACACTGTGTAAAAAGTTCTGACTAGTCTGAATAGTGCTCTGTCGATAAAACCTTATGTCATTAAGCGTCGTTGTTCTTTGGCTCACTGATTCAAGGTCAAAAAATGGACAAGAAGTAATATCAGGAGTAAAGCCAAACTTTACAAATGCAGTCCGAGCAAACTTTAAAAATGAAAAGGCTAAGCAGCAATTATTAGAGAAAGAACTGATTGACACTCATCACTGCTGCCATGATTGGCCAGCGAAGCCACTGAACAGCATGGCGAATGGTATCGCAGAACGAATGACACACGCTCTGTATTACAATGATGGCAATAACTTTATTTAAGAACATTGATTACTGATTTGTCACACTATTCATGAAAGCATCAAGACGGAACACTGGCATGTTCCATCTTGACGCTTTCATCAATATGCTTGGATTAGGTTTGCTGCAATGCATGTAAACTTCACTGTGGTTCACTTACTGTGCTATCGGCCCACATTGGTGCGTTTGCAAATTCGGTGGCAATAGAAACATGCGGGTCGATCCTTGAGATAGCACACTTTACTAGTCAGAAACTGAACAAGAGGCGCGCCGAACCACACACTTGGAAAAGGAGGCTGTGCTGAAGTACCGTTCAAGTACCGTTCGTACTGTCACAGCGCGATTCTTTAGCCAACAGTCACCATTGCCGTTTTTTTTTTTCGATTTCAGATGACTGCGTACTTTACCAGAAAAATACTAACCTTACTGAGTATCTTAAACTGCATCGCGATCTAAATAGACTGTTCGAATGGTGCGAAAAATGGCTCATGACACTTAGAACAGCTAAATGTAAGAGCATGCGAGTTTAGCGCCATGCTACTACCCATTGTCCGCGTATGGCTCCCTCTGTAAAATTCCATTAGCGTCTGTTGACAATTGTAAATATCTTGGCGTTTACATATTTTCTAATCGTTCATAAAACATGCATGTAGAAGATGTGACTAATAGCGGAAACCGCATGCTAGAAACTTTTCCTCTGCCCCATCGTCCCTGCAGTTAACCCTCTACATAACCTTGGTACGATCTAAATTAGAGTACGCATGCGCCATATGAGATCCGACTCATGTAATTCACAGTCGCGCAGCATGTTTCATCTTGTCGAATTATTCACGTCATTCCAGTCTCACGTCCATGAAGAGCACCCTAAACTTCTCTGACCTTTCGTTGTGCCGAAAATCATCTCGCCTTAATCTTTTTCACGAAATCTATTATTATAACAGCTATTTGAAGGACGCCTCGTTTCATCCACCTCTTTTCATAATGCCAAGGACGGATGATCTCTATAATGTGGGCCTGCCATTTTGTCACACCAGATTGTGCAATGACTCGATTATTCTTAGGACAAGCGCCGCCTGGAACCACCTTCCCGCCTCCATCGCCAGCATAACGGATGAACAAGCTTTCAAAACCGCCTTACAAGATGCCCTGAAAAATTTTTTACTGCACGTGTAACTATTGCTTTCCCCACTCCATTCTGTAGTGCCTTCGGGCCCTGAATAGTATATTTATTAAATAAATAAATAAATAAATAAATAAATAAATAAATAAATAAATAAATAAATAAATAAGTTTGCGTGCCCTTTCGACCTTGTCTGCCTATTCTATACTCAGGTTCCCGTACTCGATCATAGATGGTGCTCTTTGTGCTTTGCTGACAGACGACGAAGACACGAAACATTCGACCGACGCACCACTAACAGCGTTGCTGTAAAACAAAGCATCCTCAAGTCTAATTGATATCTACGTTACGGGAAGCATGCTTGGTTTGGTAAATAATGGTTTCTCATGAATGAAAATTATTCTGTAGCAAAAGGGGGATGTTTCTGCGACGCGTTTCGAATTTCTGCAAAATGCAAGACAGTGTTTATTCTTGTGATATCCTGTGACATATTCTGGCATGATCAACGTGGTTCATTGAAAAATGGCACATATTCAGTGATACAAACGCTGGCCCATACCCGCAGGAAAAGCCCACTTTACCTAGTGACCCATGTTGTAGTCACTGTTCCTAGAGGAGCGACACACACCCATTTACCTACTAGTCAAATAGTGAGAAGCGCACAGCCAGGGTAACACGCTCAGGGTAATAGCACACGCTTCTCGATGGCACAACCACAGACACTACCCTTGGTGTGGGCCCAGGCTTTTAAACTGCACTATCGTCGGTATCGGCCAACAAAAATGGGCAGATAGTCGCCGCAGAAAACTAAGTTGAAGTATACAAAAATACCTCGCATAAACATTTCAACGACAACAAAAGCAAAATAGTCCTGTTCTGAAGGCTGCACTCTGCCGAAATTCTGTTTAACTGCAAGGGAAAGTTGGGCAAACTGAAGAGCCCGCTGTCTCCAAAATTTTAGCTAAAGATAGGCAACGCTAAAAGTGCTTAGACCTTCGATTATGGAAAACAGTTTCTGATTCAAGAGTGTGTGTTCTATAAAATGGGCGCACTATAACAACTAGAATGCGTTATGAACGTATTTTTATTCAACTCGCCATCCAGGCAGTATGACGTAAAAACTGATGACGTAAAAATCAAGAGAATAAAATATGGTTCTTACCCACTGAATGAATCATTTCTTTATTAAATGTTCGTCGAAAAACGCACCAGCAATCCTTAAAGAAAACGAAATATTCTTATTCAATAGAACGCCTATATCCTACGAACTTCCGTGAAAATATGTTCTTAAAAATCCCGTATGTATATATTTTACTGGAAAGTATTTTAACTTCATGTAGCTGTTTTATACACTAATTCTATGATAAGGAACCCCATTTCGCTTAGTTAGCCTTTGCTTCACAAACTTACCTTTTGAAAAATAGCAGCGTGAGAAGCGAGATGACGAAAAGCTGGAAGTCTGCTGAAAGGTACCACGTATGGCCGAGCACGGTCTGTAAATTCAATTAGAAACATTTATTTATATGAAGACAATTAGGTAAAGCATTTTGGAACCTAAAAACAAAGGCTTATAAAGGGTGAAGAGACATGGTCCAATAGCCAAGACAAGTTCAGATTTTGTCAAACGTTCAAAATTAATAGTAAGCGTCATAAGAAGCTGGCCTCAAGAAGGGCACCACCGCACACATTTGAAACGTTTGTGCGGTTGGTTCTATAATAAATGTAGCGCAATTATCCTGGCGACAAAAGTTTTTCAGCACGGAAAGAAACGCAAACGAATTCGTGAAGTTTTGATAAATATTGTTCGATGGCCAGCAATACGAGGAAGCGGAGACATGACTCCTGACATACTGACGAGGGACTGAACTGTGTGGCGGAGCCAAACAGGCGCAGTTCGTGGGCGTATTGTGGTGTGAGTCTTGACGGGTTTGATGCCTTGACAAGTTTATAAAAGTGTCTATGCAACACTTTTCTGTCGTAATTTAGCGTTGTATACGTGGCTCCTAAGGATGACAAGGTGTCACGCGTAGGATCTACGGTGTCACCGGGTCATATCACCTCTATGCCCGAGAGCTATTCTAACATTTAAATCACTATATGTACAACACACAGACACGCACGGACACATATAAATATCAAAGTAATTGGTAGAACATTGCTGCGGTACTGAGTTCGCCTCCCAATGGTGGCAAAATGTATTTTCTTTCACTTCTTTTCCTCTTTCATTACTATCAGATATTTCCATTTTGAGACACTTAATTTCGCTTATGCTTTCCTTGGCTTCAATTCCTCTTGGCTTGTTAATTTGCGTGCCAGTTTGTATGTAACATAAATTGCGCTGAATACTGGATTCATCCATTTATAACATAAAAGGGGTGTTCTCTCAGCGCCCAAGCATTCAGAGAAAGAAACTAAACAATACAAATGAATTCTAAAGCATGGAAATACAGCTCATATCCACCAACAAAACCCTTACAGCAATAAAGAGTGTTATTCAACGTGCTTCCAAGGGGTAATCGATATCCCATATTTACAGTGAATAGGTGCAAGATTAACCAGGAATATGTTATGAATTTCCAGTTTTCCAATGAAAGCCTCACTCTTTCTGGTCGCGAAAAAGAAATTGGTGAAACAGTAATAGCAATCTCTAAAGAAAGGTTTTATGATAGATATGCCTAGATGTAAAGAGATACTTCAACGCACAGCAAGCGAACAAGAATTCGTGATTGGTAGTAGCCTCATGTGATCAGGTTAAGGAGGAGTACACACTTACGTTGGTCAATTATTACAAGAGATCTATATCATGGAAAAGAAATCTTGAGACGAATAAGTGGGAGCGTACATGGCAGGTAGAGTCTTATCTCTTATAAAGAGCATCGTTAGGGTCTCATTGAAACATGAAGCATATAATCAGGGTGTTCTGGCAAAGCTAACCAAATGACGGCCAAAACAAAGGCATTTGAGAAGCAGCTGAGCCCTGCGCATCGCTTGAACAAGCCAGAAAGTATTCAGGCTAGTTGAGCAATTGCGCTTAACTGCGATTGGCGCGCCTGTCAGCAACAGTATATAGGCAACAGTGACAGAGCCCGGAGGGAGGCTAGAATTAAGCAATCACGCCTGATATTTTTAAGTGCTGTCGCTGCTTATCGCTGTCATGGAAGTTGATGTGAAGACGTGCCCGACCCTGGGGGGAACGGGGGTTAGGAGGTCGATGTTTGAGTGACCTGACCTCCGCTGAAGTTTCAGCGCTGCGCCAGTGTACTGGGCGTCACAGACTAATGAAGCCCTTCGTCCCGTATCTTACTCTGCGCCTTTAGAACAGTCATTGGGACGCAAATAAATTATTATTATTATTATTATTATTATTATTATTATTATTATTATTATTATTATTATTATTATTATTATTATTATTATTATTATTATTATTATTATTATTATTATTATTATTCGTCGTGAGATGTTACATTTGACCGATGTCGCGTACTCAAGGGCGCATGGAGCTCTTACCTGCGGGGTCAGCTCGAAGAAATTTCTGATCTGAAGAAGGAAGCGCCACCAGTTCTCCGCTACGTCGTCGTAAAGCTTTAAAAAGAATGACTTGGTGTCTGGTCCAGTGGCAAAAAGCGGTACCACGTAGAAACACATGATGGTGAAGAAGAGTGGAACGCATGTCCTGCAACGACGGAAGAATGCAAGGAAGGCGGGGCTATTTTAATTAGAAAAGGCTCGTTTTTTTTTCTCTGCAATATATCCTAATGCAGGGTCTTATTCTTAAATGCTGTGCATCTAACCTCAAAAATTAGGTTCGGAATCCAGTCAGACAACGCTCATTTCATATCACATATACGCACAAATAACGCGTACAGTCATACACACACTCATACACAAGGAAGTTATTCATAGGCTTTCTTTGAGACCTGTGGCCCTTAGTAACACCATGGGAATGCTTTCGTGTTGCGTAGCGCACAGGTGGCACTTTGACGCGGGTCGAGAAGGCGCCGCAGCTCCAAGCTCGAGCCGCGCGGCAAGTGCAGTGCTGCCTTCAGAATTTGTCGCTCTGAGCAGTAGCCGCGGCAGTTACACAGGACGTGTCTTAGATCTTCCTGGCAACTGCACATAGTGCACATAAGAGAGTCTGTCGAAATTAAAACTTAAAATAGTTCGCGTACACTGTTTCAAGTCTGACGCGCCAAATACATGCTTCAGCTTGCGTGCTTAAGCGTTGCAACGTGGGCTTGTTGGTGACTCATATGAAAAGCTTTTGGTGTAGCGCGAAAGGACACACGGACACGAGAAGGCACAAAGGGACACCACACAGCGCTTTCGCTGTGTGGTGTCCCTTTGCATATAAAATGAAAAGCTTTTGGAAAGCTTTTGAAAAGCTTTTCATATGCGTGCTCAAGCCTCGCGGCATATAAAGGTTGCAAGATCGGTCTAATATGTGCAGGGGTCTATAGTGCTTGCTTGAGTCACAATATCCGCCTCGTGCGCTGGTATGGTGGCACCACCGCTCGACTCAGGCGGTTGCACCCTCTCCCAACCCCCCATAGCATCCCATGCATTTTGAATGAAATTTGCGATTCCGTTGGGCAAAAATAAACTAGCGCCATCTCTCGACAATACGCCACACCGACGATGCAACGCCTCTTCTTGCTTCCACCGATATGCCATGCTCCAAGGTGACCCCTCTCTCCACTTTCTTTTATTTCTTTCGGTGGCCGTGAGAGCGTGCGCTGTGTGTATTGTGCAGTCGACAGCGCACCCGACAAGACCGGCTGGGCTCGTCACTTTCGTCGCGTCTTCCTTGGGCGTTGCAACGTTAATATTGCGTATGGCGGTGGCCACACGTCGGACGATGAGCCCTGATTTCGTTCAGCTGCCATCTCATCAACGGCAATGTTTCAGACGCCTCAGTTGTGTACTTTTGTCTGTTGGTTGCTGGACAAGATGGACTCCTGCAAGACCGCGTTTTTCCAAGTCAGCTGTGTGTGTAGTTCTCGGCGTCGCAGCAGTTTGATGACACGAGGCGGTCAACTGGTGCTACATCGTAGGAACCGCTGAAGTAACTGCTAGCTTGACGACATTGTGCCAGAATATTCTAGCGTACTGTACGCGCACGATTGCGCTGCACTTAAAATACGCGTCAACCTGATACGACTGTGTGCAACTATGTTTTTGTTATCGTTGTTGCGTCGGTTAATATTGAATTGCAATTGGAATACCGTTTTTGCAAAGGTAAGTGAAGCTGTAAGTAGTTGCCCTTCTTATGCTCGCTACTCCACGAACATTACTTCTAGAATCGCATTTTACGTTGAGTTGCACATACCAAAGGAGAATCTAGCATACGAGATATATCACACGCGTGCGCATTTCCTATATAACTGAGTAATGCCACGCGTGCGCATTTACTATATTAGTCTGAGTAATGCCATACTCAATTTAAAGCGCATGTGTTAGAGGATTGTGGCTTGAATGGTGAAAGTGATTAGATATTCCGAAACATGTGATTGCAATGCAGTTAGAACTTTCTCATATGTTAACACGGTCTGTGAACAAAAAAAAAAAAACGCTGTGTGAATGTTTGTTGGTCATTTGCTAAAGTACTTTCACGCATTATTATGCAGCTGTGTGACGGCTGTTAAAACGTTCAGGAAGTTAGATTTCGGTTTTATTGGCCTAGTTGAGTGATACGAGTGTTGGGCGAAGATAAAAACGCGTGTCTTTTGTGCGTTTCTTAAGCAGGCATACAGCCGTAATATTCATTGTTGTTGTACTGTTTGGGCTGTTCAATAAAACAGGAATGCTGTTTTGTATTGCAACAGATTTTTTTTTTTCATCTGTGTTAACAGATCACGCAAACAACTTGGACACATGCACGTAAGAAACATACGCAGTGCATCGCGCGCGCATAAAAAAATGGGCCTGTCATTTTAAAACAAATAATACAGAACAATCGACGTAACAAACGGCATGGTTGTCTAGTGGAGCAGCGTCGGCAGTACAAATATCAAACCAGAATAAAAAATTATTAGAAAAAGGGCGAGTAACGGGCGCTTTGCCCACGGCTTCTATGAGCCGCGCGTATCCACCTTTCGCCACCGTTCGCCGTTGGTGGCGCCATCAGTACAGCTCAAAGCAGCAACGCACGAGGCGGATAAAGATCGCTGGAGACGCCAAGCGAACGCGGACACCAGTGTCGCCGCATCGTTTCTTGAGATTGATATCGCAGTTATCTCTGCTGTAGCGTCATGTGCTGCTGTGGCAGCGGAGTCAGCATTAACATTGCCTGTTAGGCAGTTATACCGCAGTGAGCTGGTAACTACTTAATTTCAACGTTGTGGTAACGTCATACGCATTACTGCTAAGTCGCTTCATATCCAGATCTAGTGACGCTTGTGCTAGCAGGGGCTTGAGCGATCGCAGTGTTTTTGTGTGTCGGAGGTCACCCATGAATCGTATCTGTGACGTACAATATATAGGAAATTTCTCGTCGGATAGCCAGCTCGGTAGCTGTCGCTGAAGTGGCGTGAGAGTGACAGAGATGGTATAACATTCGTTAGTCGTTCACGTATAGTCTCAAAAATGTCAGCTTTCTCTCGACCGTTTGCTGCACAGCAAATTAACCAGCCTGTGAAATTAATTTTCATCCCTTATTCCTCAATAAATGATTCATTGACATCATACATACCGTTTCCGTTACCTTTAATATTCGGAAACGGCTATGAGATACTTACCTAACAACCCTTCGAATCAGTCCAATGATGAAAACAAGGGGCCCATTCGATTTCTGTTTCACGAGAGTGAGGCAAAGGAAGAACCCGCTGAAACAAGAGTTCAGTGCGTATATCAGTAAGAACACAAACAGTTACACTCAGCATACCACTCGTAGATCTTTAGTGTTAATGACTAAATTACTCATTCTGTCCGTTAAAAAATTAATCTTCCACAAGTTGGCCAGTCACAATGCGCTTGATAGAAATATTTCGTTAAGTCACGTGTAAGCAATTACCGTGTTTCTTTACGTATATCCGAGAAATCGGCATTGTGCGTTTTAAATAAAAATAACCTACCGGAAGAAGGAGTTATGCACTTAGTGAGTGCCTAAATTTGTCATATATAGCTCGATATGATTCAGCTGTATTGTACGCTATATTTATTTCTTTTTTTTTTCTTTTCTCTTGCTTTCGGTTAGGCACCCTGTCACACAAATATCGAAGCCCTTCTTACTTATGACCAGTTTTCATGCAACCTTGATTAGTCATGATTCGCTGCTTTCCATTTCTTGCACTATACCAACATTCCTTCTCGAAACTTCGGGGGCTCATGCTTCAATTCGGTCTGTCGTAGCAACGTGCAGAGTCCTCATGCATATGCCTGCAGACCTTACATTTTAGTTATTAATCAAGTGCCTCCTTCAAGGCCAGAATCACACGTTGCTCTTGCTAGAAAAAAAAGGTAGAAAAAGAATGAGCTCACCTAAGGAAAAAGAACGTATCAACACTGCCAAATCCAGCCGCTATCATCATGTTGGGCCAGTGGCTCACGCCAGACAGCAAGTTTTGCAAGCGAGCTGAAAAAAAAAAGAAAAAGAAAAAACTTTTTCAGTTTTTCGGTACCAAAAGTGAACTGAGCCGCGCAACAGCTACACATGCCTGCAAGTTCATGCCGCAGTCAAACTGGCTACAATATCTACTTTCAAGCGAAATAAAATTAAACTATTGTTAAAACGTTGTGGCGTACCAATGACTTTTTACTCATTTGCAACATTACCAATACAGTCCTCACTCCTACGATCATGCGTGAACGCAGTATTCAATCATGATCTTGGTTTGAGCTAGTTGATGGATAGTCATATCCGAAACAAAAAAAAAACATTCTCTTATAAATTTCTTAGAAGGTCAACGTTCAGGCGATAAACGATAACAAAGAAATCCTTGCATTTGCCAGCACATTAGGTTGCGCCACCTAAGAATGGGCACTCAGTGGCGTTAATTGACCCATTGAAGAATATTTCGAATTTGTTTTGCCGGTTAAATATGTCTCAGCTGGCAAAGATAAGAATTTATAAGGCGATGTGCTTCGCATGCCTGTAAACTGTGGTTACCCACAGGCGTTAACCTGCAGAAACGAAATGTTTGATTATATCGAAGTATGCATATACGCTACTGTTAGTCATGCGCAATGGTGTAGAAACCTGTTGATACTGCCAATGCAGGGTTATGACAGAGTTCAAAAGTGTTGCTTGTTGGACAAGTTGGTTTTTTGCAGAGTACTGTCGAACCTGACTATATTGAACTCGGGTAAATCGAAGTATCCTATATGTCAAAATAATTTCGAACACGGAAAGGATTTAACATCAACGCATAGGGAAATCTACGGTTACATCAAACAACAATAGCCGCAACCCTTGATATATCGAACATCGGCCAGCGCGAAACGCTCCTAGGAGATGACTTTCTCTGACAAATATTTGGCTTTTCTTCTCGGAAGGGAACTTTCCCGCATTCACTTGGGAAAGCGAGTGGTGCGGTTAGGAGGGTGCCGCACGGAGCGAAGAAACTACGGCTTTCTATCACATGATTTCCCCCATGATTACTTGTCGTTGCGCTGCAAGCCCGTCGTGCGGGGTCGCCTTTCGCTTGTCCGCTCGCTTTGTTAACGCGACGGATGAGGTAAAACTGAACAACCTGCGGTTCTCCGCAAAGCTGTCGATAATCAATAAAGTCGAACGTGGGTAAAGGAAGCCTTACGTCGCCGCCAGCATCCCAAGAAGCACGCTCAATACGATATCGAAAAACAAGACCGACTTTAGGGCCAAGGCAGACTAAAGGCTTCGGGCGCCCGACGTGTATACGTACAGCTGCGTATGAACATTTTGAGGAGCTAGTTACATCGATACCTCATTTTCTCATGTATAACCCGCCTCTGCACATAACCCCGCATCTCCATAACAACAAACCACGGAAAAATACAAAATAAAAAACATGTGAAGGCGTCTTGCGTCTTTTTTTTTTATGTTATCATGAGCAGTGCCGTGAAGCCAACTTACATGCGCACCAAAATCTCCATCGAAAATACAGTAATTTCAATAAAACGTATGTATCGTATTATCCAATGCATCAAACTAATTGCCCTTTTTTTTTCTTTTTTTTTTTGAGGGGTTGACTGTATCAATAGGATTCTCTTTGACCAAGCATTGACAACACTAATAGAGGGAGATACTAAGGAAAGAGGTCGAGGACTGGTTTTCTTAAGGCTAGTATTTTTCTCTTTTGTTGGCACTTCCGAACACTGGATCAAGACATCTTCTGCCCTCTCCTTGCCCTCTACCCCCCTCCTCCCCCGTGGGCGAAATACGTGGGCACAATTTAAAGTGGTCATGAAGCACCCCTTGGGCTTGTTGAAAAAACACATCCTGCGGAAAGCTCACACTGCTATCAACTAGCCAAATATTGCAGTTGTGCACGCCGCGTAAAGGCTACAAGCGGAACGCGAAGTTGCTGTTTTCTCAGGCGCCCTGTTTTCAAACAGAGGTCGGTTCTCACTCTCGTCGTTGGGCGGGGCGTCTGGCCGTTGACGTCGCGATCTGCCTGTTCACGTCGCAAAAGACATAGCATCTTCATTGGCCGATAGCCGACATAAATCGAGAGCGGCGTTTGGATCAGATGCGCTTCTTGCCACGGGGTGCCGCCACTTGCCGGCGCCGCACTCCTCAGTACATGGTAGCCGCAATCGCGCACGCGAATCACAGCGGGAGAGCGATCGCGTTTCACGATGCGCGCTGACGTAACTTCTTTCCCCATGTGCCATCCCTCCCTGAGTAGCTTACAGTGCGCTCGTCGGCACGAGAAAAGAGAGAAAGCGCTGAGAGCGTGCTCCAAACCCCCGTAACTCCGCTCATACTTGACGGATTCGAGAAATTTTTGCGACAATCGATTCGGGAGGCAGTATACTCCGATACTGATGTCATAAGATCATTACTTGGAAAAGTGGTTCACGACCCCTTTACTGCGCCCACGTGTTGTCTCGTATGGCGTTTTTCACAAATTTACTTAGCCTTAAGTGTGGCCACGAATGTCACATGGTTTTCAACGCGACATTGGCTTTTCTTGTATTGGCCGCGAGATCGAGCGGAGTCGCCGCCTGGCGGCTTCTGGCTGAAGCACGCCGAGTGTGGATTGCTCCCTGCGTCGTCTGCTAGCCACGCCGTGTTTGCATGTGCGCGTACGTCCTGCACGCTCTCAAAGGGCGGTTTGTTCTGTTATGTTAGCGCGATTTTAACTGCTCGTACGTATACCCAACATAGTGTACAGAAGCAAATTGGCTTGCTCGGCGCATGCGCATTGTAATAAGATCAGTGAGTGCGAATTTCGAGAGGGCTGTGTATTGGTGTCGTACCCTTCGTTCGCCGGAATCATTTCAGTGTTGATGCCGCTTTCTGGCTCAAGCACATCGTAAAGTGCGCTTGGCATAGTCCCAAACATGAGGAGCATTCAATTGTGTGTGAATGCAGCGTTTAAGCGACTCGGTGGTAAACAAAAACGAGGCTCATGCACTTTCGCGTTGTTGTTAGGTGTATAATTGCGGCACTGTAGTTCATGATGACCTTTAGTTGCGCTTAAGACGTCCTTTTATTTTACGGTCGTGGTCCCGCTACAGCGAAATATTTCTATCGAGTGAAGTCTGAGACTTCGGTACTCAAACTGTCCCCCCGAAAAAACAACAGACAATGGAAGGACACGGCAGTGATAAAACGGTGTTGCCGCGCGCAATTTTAACTTAGGGCGAAATTTATGCAGAACCACCCGTGTGCTTAGCCCGACGGCGTGCCTTACATTTATGTCGTATAATTTCATGCAAAACCTCATCCTTTTTTTTTTCACATTATCTTGAGCGTTTGTGTGGAGTTGTTATAAATTGACGGAAGGCAGCGGACATTATTACTTTGAAAAAAAAAAGACACTTATTCCATAAAAGAACCGGACCTTTGTTGCATCACTGTCGTGCACGTAATCAATCGATAAAAGCTATGTGCTCAATTTTTACCTGCGTATGCGTATTCGCGTGAACAGTGCTATTGAACTCGTTGCACAGGAATATGGGCTGGTGTACAAATGAACAAGAAGTAAACAATTAAGTAGTTCAGTCATGCTACAGCAGTGCGTAGTACACATAACACAAGCTCAGCACGTACAGAGAAAACAAAAAACGTCATATAGTGCGTAAGCGTAGACTCTCATCCAGGGCGAGCATCCCTTTCATCGGCAGATTGCGCTTCTCTCACTAGTAATAGGAACGTGAGATGATCTTCGTGCATCGATTCAACAATGAGGAGTGTATATATTACCAGTAAGCAGCAACAACGCATTTTATTCGCCGACAATCGACTGAAACTGCTCACAACCAAGCGCCGCTGTGTGCATTTGTATACGCGCCTTCGACCGCCTCTCCACACTAACGCGGCGACGCTGCTGCCACCTATAGGTCGATCTCGCGGCCAATAGCAATATGGCCTTGCATTTTTATGCGTGCATGCAAGCGCGACAGCTCTTATTATCCTCGTGTTGTTTTAGTTCTAGCGTTATTTCTTGAAGTCTGCCTTGATATTGACGCAGCTTCCACGTGTTTCAGGTTACGTAGCAGCAGTAGCAGCAACAACGAGAACGAAAAGTCAACACATACACACGCCACTGAGAAAGACAATTTTCTATAACTTGCTCACACCACGTGTCCGACATGGTCTGGTAGGAGTGGCCCATGACGATGTAGGCGAGGCTGAAGAATCGCAGGCCGTGCAGGAACTGCAGCTGGTAGTGGTCGGCATCAGCCCTGTCGGCAACCTTGAGCAGCGCTCGCGTGTTAGCCGCTGCCGAGAACGCGGTAACAACAGCGATGAGCGCACCTGTAATTCATAAATGCCGCGAAATAACTATTAGCGCAATAGCGAAATAACCGCTGGCAGCCAAGTGTCCACATTCAGTTGCCCCTGTCCTATCACGTGTGATTAGGTGAAGCTATCTCGACGCCGCTTGAAAACGGGAAATGTTGAGTTAAACGGAACTTTTTACAGTCTTAAATGCCATTAATTCTAAATCGTTATCGCATTTTGTGACTTTGCAGCCAGCTTCACCAACAACCTAAGATGGTCTTCTGGGGTGCAGATTGCTTTTGTATTGCTTTCACCTTTTTTTAGTAGGGTCTGCTTTCAAATTGTCGCTGTCTTTGCAAGACCTACAACAGCGAATTATTTGGCGGCACAAATGCTAATTCATGATCTACGAACAAGTACATGAAAGGTGTGTTTACGCGTGTGGTTGCGATCCTATTTAAGCTTCAGTTTTTTTCGTCTTTAACGGTTTTATTCGGCTAGTTGCAATAATGTGTTGCGCATTGCGCTCTCATTTGCCAACAGAATGACTTAGTGAACTACTGTCAACGCACACTTATGACACGGGAAGAGAGTGTAAATAGTGTACACTGGAGCTTTGACAGACCTTGTCTATATCAGGCTAATCCTGTCTTTATCGTCATCACCAAGACCACTACGTAGTCAAGCAGTCGCGAATTTATTCAGTCAAGCAGGATGCAGAGGCATAAACGACAGCCATGAGAAATTGACCGAAAGTGGGCCACTGAAAACCGCCGGTATAGTCTGTTCTCCACATAATAAAGGCATTTAAAACCATGTTAGCGCCCATGTACGCAATTACACACTTGACAGACACTGCTCAAGCCGTAAATCTCCCGAGTGTCGCACCCTAAGACTGCTGCGTCGTGGCCACGGGCATCTTGAAGGCAACACCACATTGCGCACTTTCGCAGGGGAAATGTTTGTTCTTGTAACGGGAACCCCCTTCAGGTTCTAAAGAAGTGCCGCCACGGCAGCCCCTTTAAACTTTGGGAGCACTGCCAATAACGACGCAGGTCGTTGCTTTAATGCCGTTATTAGCATTCTAAATCGTCAGGTATACCGAACACGCTGAATGTGATCAGTCCCTAGCCAAAGGGCGGCATTATTCTAATTAGAGGGCTGTATAGCTGCGAGAAATTGCGCGGAAGCAAAAGCAATAGGAAATGAACATTAATGTATAACGCGATTCTCATGTCGCTGCGTCCAAATGTGTGTTAAGTTAGCGACAACCTTTACATTATCAATGAAAGATATAAATTTTATCTCCAAGTACAGTTCTCCTTCTTAATCCTTTCTACATTGTAATCAAAGCAGAATAATTTCCTGTATGTTATGTTCTCGTTTGCCATATCCAAACAACGCAGAAGTTCAAGGCAAAATGGAGGCTTGAAGTGATGAGAAATCGCTGAACAAACAATGTCGCTCAAGCCAACGCTTCAAAAAGACGAATTGACTTAGTCATAGTAGCAACTGCCTTCATTAGTAGCTCATAGGAAGGCAATTTCTGCCTTCCTGAAAGCAAGCCTCTTTGTCGAAACGTTGAATCCAGCGGCACTACCTCATCAACAATTTATCAGCACGCTTGTCGTATTTCGTATTGTTCGTTACCTTCTAGCCACATTTTTTCTATGTAGTATATCTAGATGCTGCTGCTATTACAAGGATACTAACTGAAAATAGATCGCTCTAGTCACCTACATAAACAGGCATCCTGCTGCAACTAATATCTAACGTAATCAATGACGTTCTGTCAACGAAACAAGTGAAATTGCAGGCTTCTATTCTGAAATTCGGTATTCCGCTACTTTCAGGATGTCCTAAATACATACCTGTGCTTGAGATGAGCGCAACATACAACGACAAACTCAGCGAGAAGTCAAACAAGACTGTCGTAGTTGTCCATTGCGCTGATCCTAACCGTGTATCTTAAGCAACTTGCCCATTTCACAGTTATTCTGTATATATCTGTGTAATATTAATAGAAAGAGGAATACAAAGCGCGGTAAAAATCAGATTTAGCAAATATACAACATAATATCTGAACTCACTGTGCTTTCCAGCAAGCTTCCGCGTAGACTGCATGAAGAGGTCGATTGTTGTGCTGCCAACAACGATGATGACTAGAAATCCTAAAAGTATCCTGCATCCCAAAGAAAAGACAGAATTTAGACTTTTGCGCTAGCTACAATGAATATATATGTATACTCCTTCGAGCTTGTAGGAATCAGTCGAGCTCGTGGTCGAACAATCAAGGCATAGTCATTTATCGCGTGCTTAAGAACCAACGATTACTTTATGGCATTGGTTGAAACACTCTTGCTAATCCAAATAATTATAGGCTCTCTTCACAAAATAATATTTTACTTCCTAAGTCACAAAGCAACTGCGGAAAACTAACTATTGGTTTTGCAATTGTGAAACTGTGCAGTAATCTAACAGTTCATGTAAAATATTCATCTACACAGCCATCATACCAACGATCATTAAACGCTTATATTATTTCTTTGTAAACTACCTTTCCAACGTATTTTTTTCTCGTTCGTGTTATGTAATGAAATATTGTGCTGCCATATGTTTCTTTACCATTGTAAGCAATATGTAACTTTTGTATATTTTTCTGTTTCTCAACCGACGCATATTCATTTCTGTCGTGTAAATAATAACAAGAGGCCCCACTACAGTTCTTAACTATGAGGCATATTTCTGTATAATTTTTTCTCTTATGTAATACTTTAAGGAAACAATAAACTTGAACTTGAACATGAGGTGCAAACGAACAAATTTCCGGTGGAATGTAGAGTTTATCGCGATCAGCAGAAAGGCTCATTTTCAATCGAGTATAGCTACTACATGTTCTGCACATCTTGCATCCAGCGATACCGAGTAGATACGAGCCCGAAAATATACTAACGCTTCTGAATAAGGATACGAAATTTCTATAACGACAGGGCCATAGGCATTTCCTTTCTTAAGAGCACCGAATTTTACTCCCGGACTCCCGTCCTAGACAACAAGCGAGGTTACATCAGGAATTTCCGTCTGTGAACACTAAGACAAGTTTTCCGAAATAAAAATACTGCCAAAAATAAAGGTTTCTTACGGCTTCGCTTAATTTAGGAGTTGTGCTTTCGCATTCCTAAAAGAAATAAAGCATTTGCGAATATCCCATTATTCGAAACTTCAGTTATCTGAACGGTCATTGATATATTGAAGCAATATGACGTGACCGTGAGGTGGGGTGAGACTCTGCAAGTGAGTTTCGAAATTGGGCTGTACAGCAGTGGTAATAAAAGGTAAGACTATATAATTTGCAAGGAATTTTAAAGATAAACGCAGGTTCCATTGGAGCTCAAAATTAGTTTTAAATTGTATTTAGTGTCTTTTATTTTTGGTTTATTAATTTTTCTAAATATGCGTTTTTTCCCTTAAGATCTACTATATGTAGAACATTGTAATTTTGTACAAGAGTAGCTACTAACTCTTTACAGAAGTAGAACGAAAATTGCGAGCGTACAACAAAAACTGGATTTCTTATGCTTTTTTTTACGTTTGCCAATGTTTTACCATTGCTACTTATGAAGGGTTGTTTTTATAATAAAAATATACGAATGCACCTAGGCTACCGATTTTAGTTTCAGTTATGTAAATACCAATAATTAACATGAGAATTTTTGTTTTCATATGCCCGATAGTTCCCGAGAAAAGGATACACAAACTCCGAAAATGTTGCTTCGAGAAAAAACGCATAGATTACGTAGGGATACACCCACATTTCCTGTCCTCGCATTGAAGAAAAACGACCAAAAAAATTTTTTTTGAAACCACAAGCACCCAAGTGTGATATATTTTCTGAAAGATAAAGAAATTCTCTATCAGATGATTGCAAAATCTCAAAATCGAATTTTTCGACCAAACAAATTCTCACCCCACCTTGAAGCAGAATAATCATTTGAGCTCGTCGGTATGCCATACTTCAGCAGAAATAAGCGGCACAGAGCAGACGCCGAAGTAGAAACGCTTGCAATAGGGCGGTCGTCACTCCAGCGCCTGTAGGATGCGTGTCTGTGTTCGTGTCTGTTTTGCGCTATTTATTATGCCTGGAAAATCAGCGTGTTCGTGAGAAAACTCGCTTGTATAGTCCGTGGTCGAACAAGCCGGACAGTTGCAGACACGATTATGAGATGTAGAAAACGTGAAGTAGGTACTGCATTCAGCGCGTGGCAGTTAAGTTAGCATATATAGGTCACACGCCGCATTCTACGTAACTGTTTACATCGTCACGTGAAGGTCACTGTGAAACCACGCTGTGATAGGAAAGAAACTGTTCCGCGATCCATGTTAGCTAGGCGTGGCTGCGAAGAAAACATTGTTGCCCTTCGTTCTAGTATTGTAGAAATAAACGACTGAGACAATTTTCTTATATTTTCAGTGACCTTTTGCAAGAATTAATGTTATAGGACAATAACGAACGCTGAGAAAACAAGCTCGCTGTGCTAAAAAAGAGGCTGAATGTCTCATCGGAAGCAAAAAATGAGCGAGTTGGCATGTATGCGTGGCTTAGTCGGCAGCGTGAAAAACTGGGACGAAAGGAGGGCATGACAATACATAAAACAAAGCGTTGCACTAAAGGCTAAAGGTTTGCGCCAAAGGTTAATAACTGTATACAAGTGGGATGTCATACATATTCGATCAGCAGTAGAAAATAAGAAAAATCTCAGTACAATGCACGTAAGCCAAAACTCTGCTGCGTGCATGTTAAGTCATGTCTTCTCGTGCATTTCTTTCGTCCTAGCGGTTCCCACTGCTCAATTCGCCATGCAAGCCTTAATCACGCCGTCCATATTGCTACGCAGCCGTAATCATGCCGTTTTTAGCAACCCCATGTCCACATACTGGTTTGTTTAATGCTTTGGCCTTCTCATAGCAAAGCAAAGCCTGTCATATGCTATGTCGATTAAATTTGCTTATTTTTTTACACTAATACAAGTCCAATACACCGAGGCTGATCCGCAAGCATCCAAGGCAGGCATCTGGACCTCGGTGCAATAAAAAGAACGAGAACCATTTTCACAAAAAGAAATAAAATAATTTTTTTCGGTATCTCTGCGTTATCTCTTTCTGCGCCTTTTCGATAATGCGTGAGAAACTCTAAGAATATATTCCACAACAGTGCTCGCCCCTGTATCTTTTCTACAAATCCACGGTGGAAATTATACGGGAGCATGCAGCTCAATTAAATATGTTAGAGGAATATGTATAGAAAAAAAAGTAAGGGACAAAAAACAGGAACGTTGACCAGGAAATAAGAAAAAAAAAGTGTCACACCTTCGTTGTCCGATAATCGGTAATTGCTTATGATTACCGATGATTACGGAGGGCTCCGGGAATTTCGACCATCTGTGGTTCTTAAACGGGCACCGAAATCGAAGTTCACGGGCCTCTATTATGTCGCCCCCATCGAAACGCGACCGCCGCGGCCAAGATCGAACCCGTCTCTTTCGTGTCAGCAGCAAGCAAAAATATCTCTTCTTCAGATACTTTTAGAGGACGCAGTGTTCGGTGGCATCAGACCTTCATTGTTTACTTAGAATGGCTTCAACGTGGTCAGACATTCGTGACATTTCGTCTACTGCAACCTAATTTGCATGCATGTGTGTCTGTGTGAACACACACACGTACATGCATGCCTGAATGCCCAAACTAAGCCGTATAACGCAGCCGCAATTAGAAGGGACCGCATAAGTTGCTTCTTGGGTTCAGACAGCACACTCAGCAATTATTCTGCCGCAAACACAGAGAGACTGGCTGATAAGTCTATGTGCTAACGTTCTTCTTAATTACACCAATATTTTCAACGTTACAAAATCCAACACTGTGCGACGTAAGCAGTGGGCTCTCCAGGGGTGAGGGATGCCGATTCTGCTTAGAAAGGCTGGATAGGAGCTAATTTCTAGCTTACGGCAGGTAAGGTGGATCAACAACACATTTATAACACACAGTATCACAAATAGCTGCTCCTAAATTGAGGCTGTGTTGAAGCCTCGGGTAATGTCCAGCTTTTTTCACAGATATCGCACCGCGTACACGTTTGGCAGCGTTTGTAGACAACGTGAATTCATCCTTTCCACACTGAGGGCCGCATCCTACTTACACAATGGACTTTTGTGTTGCATTCCATGGCTCAGGCTCTATTGTGGTGCAAGTGGATACCTCGATGTCCACAATTGAAGGCTTCACTGTAGAAATTATGTAAAATAGAACTGTTAGAAAAACATTGGCGGCGAAGTTTTCTAAGAGGTACTGTCATAGCGTGCGAAGAATATGATGGAGTAAGTCAGCGGTATAGTAGCACATCGGCATTACTTTTTACATTATTATAACAGACACGTAACATTAGCCATCATTAGCCGACAGTTCACCACCGCTAGCTAACATTAGTCAGTGGTGGTATTATGCAGGTAAAGGCGGTAGTGTCACGGCACGTGCGTCATGTAAATTACGTTATGTCATACATATACTGGTATCCTAATTAAATACCTCCTCCGCTGTCCCCCAACGACGTTATCATGTCATTTATATCATCCATGTCATCATAAATATATGTCCTACGCATGAAAGGCATTCATTTGATGACACGTCCTTCATTTTTGTCATACACGTGTCATGCGCATTTTGATATATACCCAATTAATAAAACTGTTAATAGAACCGCTATACGACGGCATCAAGACGTTGGAGGCTAGACGAACAGAAAGACAGCATTGTGCTACATTTTACGAAATGTTAGATGAAAATTTCATGTTACAATACCTGGAGAGAACTATTTACAACATAGTAGCGCGATGATCAAAGAAGTACATGTTATTCTTACTATCGGCACTACAGCACAATTGCGGTTCTTTCCTGCAGCTTAAAAAGAAATGAACACGCGTTGGGAACTGTTCACCTTCCCTTGTTCTGCCCGACACAAGGGCCTCCACCAAGTGGAAAAGTGCTGCCCCAACATCTGTACCACGTCCACCTCTGTGTTACAATCATGATCCGAAGCAGTCTCTTGTACGGAACATGCAGAAAATTCTAAATAAAATATGAAGTCTCGCTGCTAAGCAGAACATTTTAAAAACTTTTACGCGCATTCTGAAGCTGCAATTAACGCAACATAGTCAATCATATTGTATCACTGACATAGGTTCGATATGTGCGAAGCAGGGTTATAGCCCCCCCCCCCCCCGCTTTTTCTTTTTGCGGCAATAGAGTACCACGAACAGGTTTTCACTAGACATGGTTGCGATTGTTTCTCGCAAATATTTGAAATATATTAAAGTATTTTTTAGACAATACTCTTGTGTGGAGATCTCTCACTTCTGTTATTATACGCACTAGGTGCACCAAAGGCAAAAAAAAGCATTAAAAATTACTGCCGAACACGAAATGGGACGCCTTTTGATAACTCAGAGAGCGATGCGTATACCGGGAATTTAAATATCCTTAAAAAATCGGGGCAATGTGATACACGCACACAGTGTGTGTGTGTGTGTGCGTGCGTGTGTGTGTGTGTGTGTGTGTGTGTGTGTGTGTGTGTGTGTGTGTGTGTGTGTGTGTGTGTGTGTGTGTGTGTGTGTGTGTGTGTGTGTGTGTGTGTGTGTGTGTGTGTGTGTGTAGGTGTGTGCGTGCGTGCGTGCGTGCGTGCGCGCTGCCCGGTCAACTGTGCACCTTATCCACTCCTCTATTGCAAGCTTGCCGTATCAAGAATAAAATATACTTCTAGAAAACTGTACACATTTTTTATATTATTTTTACGATATACTTCAAGAGCGAAAAAATCGCGCACCTTCTCCGATACAACCGCCCTCTGACAGAGCAAAACATTCTAGGGCTCTGGCCCACTCTAACTTCAACGTGAGCCGCTTTGAGGGCGCTGGTGCGGTTACATACGTAAACCGGGCTGAACGACACGTTGTCACAGTTCACTGATTGTCTTTGTGTGTTGCTTTCGGATGGCGCTATTGTTATGACTTTGGAGTATCGTGACTCTTTTCTTCACTTTAATTCTTTCCAACCGCATTTCCCCTTCCCAAATACAGGGTAGAAAACCGGAGATTTCCTCTGGTTAACCTCCCTGTCTTTCCTTTAACTTTTATCTTTCTCTCTCCGTCTTATTCAACTTCCAATGTGTCCTCTTGATTCAAACAATGTTGACACGTTATAGAGGTGCTTGTTCCCTTCGATAGTGTATGTTGATGTCTACTAGTGTACCCTGCCTAAGCGGCGCGGGTCACTTCCTGTACTTTGATCGTGGCTTCGAGTAAAGGCTGTTAAATAGCCAGCTGCGTGAATGCAAGAAAAGCTTCGCGCAGTAGCTTTGGTGTAAATATATGTCGCTATGAAGATTAAAGTTAGTTTACAATCACTTACTATAGGTCATATACCTAATGTTCAATATAAAACGGGGTAACATACCGGTCTTCATATAAGGTCCTCGCATGTTTATGTCAAATTGTTCGATGTCAGGCGTACATATTTTTACAAGTTTTCGCGAAACATTGGCGTAACATTGTAGGAAAGGGGGACATGATGAAAAACGTTAAACCAAAAGTGTGTTGGACGTACCTGCGTCTACAATAGCTTGTAGATCACGTTGACTGCAGTCGTCCAAAACGCAGATGCCCAGGCGAACGATAGGGAGCTCTTCAAGAAAGAAGTAATTTTTGAACTGGTACATCTGAAAAAAAAAAAAGAAGAGAGATGTAAGTATTGACGGAAAAGCCACGCTAAACACCATGTGTGGTCAGCGAGACGGCATGCACAAGAAAAAATATATGCGAAACAAGATTTTAAAATAAAGCCTCCGCTTATTCTCACGTCACATGTTCAAGGACCGCTTAGTTTCCTAATTGGTTCCTAAGTTTCCTCAGCGCATAAGACAGACGGACCGTTGGCTCTTTGAGCGCTTCAAGGAGGATATGGCGCTAACTGCATGGTTTTCTCACATTTCCATATATCCTCAAACACCGTTGTAGTCCTAATATTCAGCAAATAGAAGTGTGACATCTCTAAACCTATACCATGTCATCCTCATGAAGACAAATTACCCTTCCTCGAAAGGGTACTATGCCAACGTTGAACCATGGGGGACGACACATGGAATATGTTGCTTATGATTATAGCTACGACTGGATAAGATCATAAGATTAGTTTTCCGTTGCATGTTTTCTCCGCCGTTTCACTTGAATAAATCTATCGAGTACGTGCGCTTGCGTCCTCCAGTTTCTTCTTGTGTCTGTGGTTATATGTATTCAAGTAAAGACACTTTGCCGGCATTTACTATCAAGCCGGATTGAAGCGCGTACGGAGAGAAGCGAGGTAACACAACTATTGAGGATAATTACTTTAATGTTCGCCGTGTGGCCATAGCGCTTAATTGTACGTAGTCCTGAACTTACCGCCTCTCTGAATGCCACACACGCGCACGCATGCACACACACACACACACACACACACACACACACACACACACACACACACACACACACACACACACACACACACACACACACACACACACACACACACACACACACACACACACACACACACACACACACACACACACACACCTGTAATAGCGGGAAGTGAAATGTGTCTACCGGTTTCCTTTCTAGTGTTCACGTTTCACTCAGACGTGAGAGCACGCCACATTGAAGCAAACCATTAGAGGCACTCACACTCGGATGCATGACTTGTAAGACGGGTTCCATCTTCTTCTGCCATGCTGTGGCATTCTTTATGTAGAACATCAAATTACAGTACTGGCCTCGCGAAGTCACGCGGCCAGAACCGTCGAGCACAGCGGTCTCTAAGCACTCGTCGAAGGCACCCATATCGGCACGAGACCCTTGGAACATGCCTGTAGGATACTTCCCGGATGCGTCGAACACTGCGTGCACAAAATGAATGCAAATGTGAGGCAAAGAACATTACAAATCATTGCACAAAAGGCTATTATACGGAATTGAAGATGGTGGAGATAATTGCGACATTTTAGCGCAAGACACACTTACGGCCAAATAACGCCAGCACGTTGTATGAGTTTAGCATGGCATGTAAAATGTGGATGTTACATGGCTGTAAAAAGTAACAGAATCCAGTCGCCGTATAAATGCGTAAAAATAGATACAATAAAATTTGACAATGACAAATGAGGTGTGCAATGGATACAAGAAGCTTGAGTTGTGTAGTGATAAAAAGAGCTCATAAAAAGAGCTCTTAGTTCCGGAAGTTTGCCAGTACTGGATGTTTTCTTTTTCTTTCAAAAAATACAGATTTTTTATAAAAATCACGTGAGAGTCAGGCTCCTGTCGTGTTCGCACACAAGCTCTATGACGAGGCTGAAATACTTTGCCGCACCTAAAACAACACTGACACGACTAATTAACAGAAATTAGTTAATTACCTTTTAATTATTGGCTTGATTGCAGATATTTATACTAGAAAGATGTAGTGCGTGGCAATTTATGGCATAGCTTTTTTTTTGAAATCACAAGAGTTGCATGCAATTTGAGATCTTCATCATTGAATTTTGTTGACGATATCGAAACTGACCACACCCGTCACGCAGGGAACGCGGTCTCTCTATTACGTCAGACCGCAACTGTGCTTTACTACCGTTAGTAGTGTGTAGGCTTGAGCAGTAAAGCTGCTTGTTTCTGGGTGCAAGTGACTAGATGCTGAGAAGATGAGCCATCGCCTGCATAAGACGCGCCGGCGTGTGACTTAGAATGCATAATAATAATTTTGGGGGTTTCACATTCCAAACCCACAAAATTACCATGAGGGACGCCGTAGAGGTGGGCTCCGGAAATTTAGACCACCTGAAGTTCTTTAACGTGCACCTAAATCTAAATACACGGGTCTCACGCATTTTCGCCTCCATCGAAAATGCGGCCCCCACGGCCGGGATTCGTACCCGTGAACAGGCCCGTAGCCAGGGGAGGGAGAGGCTAGCCCCCCTCCCCCCGAAATTTTGGTGAAGTACGTGTTTTTACCAAAAATAAATAATAAAAATGAGTGTTTTTCTCACATAGTCAAGGTTTTCAGCAAGTGCCTCTCCGAATCAATTCCTGTCTACGGGCCTGCCCGTGAACTTTCGGGTCAGCAGTCGAACACCATAACCACTAGTCCACCGTGGCGGGCAAATGCATCAGTGTGGAATTCTGCCCAGGAGTATTAAATGCGAAGCATTTCTTAGCGAACCTCTGGCACTTTGAGCGTTTCTATCTACGTATCTATCTATCTATCTATCTATCTAGCCGCCTACGTCTGGGTGCTCTCATGAACGCCTCCTTAAATTGGTGTAGACCAAAATTTGCATGGGAGGGTAAGAGGATTTGACGAATATGACTGCCGGGTCATGACATGACTAACGTTAAAATCCTGTCGCGTACGTCGTCAAACCCTTTCCACTAGACACGTGTGGCACATACCCGTTTACCATGGGCCGCGGTGTACGGGTATGCGCCACAGGTGATTGACAGTTTATATCTACCCAGGAACGGCGAGAACAGACATTGGTTACTTAAATGCTAAAGCGTTAAGGAAAACCAACGTCGGCAGCATTGACTCAACGAATAGAAAGAATGAAAATTAGGATCCCAGCAGGAATCGAACCCAAGAATTCTGCGTGGCTATCAGGTATTCTACCACTGAGCCACGCCAGGTCTATAAACTGGTTTGAAAAAAACAGCCTACGCAGGCGTAATTCGGTACAACGTCAATTGTGGTTGTGGTGCTGGCTATCTAATTTTACAAGAAAGCAATAAACGCTACATGATACTCCTACGATATGTACTCCTATGATACAGGCGTCGTATCAGATTAACGTCTGTAGTTCCAGTGTCGGCTCCGCTTTTATAGCAGTCTAATAAACATTACGTTTGTATTCCTACGATTCAGCAAGCTATATTGAAGCATTGCTCGACCCCGGAGGAATACATTAACGAGAGTTACATATGATGTCCACATCACCACACCGTAAAGTGCACTTCGTCCACCAGAACGGCGCAGTGTCCTCTTCATTTCTTACGAGGCTGGGCGATGGCCTCATGCTGACCGAGGATGATGCCAGATTGATTGACATCCGCTTTGTAGATTAGGCTACGTAGGCCACACACACCCAGGTAGTCTACGAACACGACAAACACCATCCACTGATGTTGGTCTACGTAGCACTATCCAGGCCTACCAGCCTCGACGGCCTGAACCTCACCAATGCGATGGGTGGCTTCAGGTTCCGACATGTCGCCGGCTCTGTCGACAGACAATTTGTCGACGAAATGACCGAGGGATCCACGAATTCCAACAGCTCTACTATACCACATACTTCACTACACATGGACCCCTCGTCACCACGATCACGACCGGATACTATAACAAGTCATGACCAGCTGCTGGTGCTCACTAATTACGGTGATGATGCCCTTGTTCAAGAACTGTCAAGAACTTCTTGCACACATGTACACGGGTTCCTGAAACGTGCGTGCGTTCTTGAGACAGGTATAAGCACTACGTATCAGCTTACCGCTACTGGCGTTGGTAACGTTGCATACGTAACCGTAAACAACTGGTTATATAACACATATGCGGCTCTGCAACATATATATGTGTGCGTATAAAATTTATACAAATCTTTAGCGTCATTTTGTAACGTGTCGCTCAGTAAAAAAAGGTTACGCCACCGTCCCCTACCCGCCGCATGCTTCGCATAACATCGACTCCCATGGTACGTGGGATCTGCCGAATTTTTTCGCTCATTGTTCTTCGAAGGGCATTCAAATGTGGGCCTTCAGAGCATGCTTTGTAGGGCCGACAAACGAGGTGTCGCATTTGACGAACTGCCACTACCACGGCGGTGGCAGCCTTACGAGAGCCGTGAGACGGCATTCGAAGAAAGGGACATAGCTTTCTTCGCCTATAGTTCTCTCACGCACAGGGAAACGTGTTCTGCCAACATATTGCCCGCTAAGAAATTGCAGTTTGAAGCGATGAACAAAGAAAGCGAGAAATCCAAGGAAGAGCGTGCTCATCCTGCAACCACTTCGCGGACAATTATATATGTTACAAATTATGCAATAAATGCTAAGCTGCAAATCGCAAGCACCTGTGAGTGAAAATGTTAATCAATAAACAGCCCCTATACAAGGCTGTGGACGGTCTCGAGCGACATAGTAACGAAGTCCACTTAGGACGCAAAATGAATGAACAAGCAGGCTATCTCAAGCGACTGTTACATCACGTCGTGTACTCCGTACCAATTGATTGTGACTACAAGACTTCACAAAACTACATCCTCTTTTATTACTTCCACACTAAGCCAGCGAAAGGGCTAGCGTGGCAGTATAAGACAGAACTCAGCCCGTCACCGTTGCTTGTGCTTTGCCAAGCTCTTATTTAGTGACGCCAACGAGAAGTTGTTTTTATGTTGAATTACGTGATTGATTTTTGTGTTTTGTAAGAAGAACACAAGCGGAAAATGGTCTACACAAAAGCATAAGTGACACTTTGTTAGCGCAAACGTCTCGCATATTTCGGTAAGGTGGTTCAGCTCACCTCGAACTCCACCGAGTTGCGGTACTGGAGTGTGGATAGTGCGCGTTGTGGACAGGCTAGCAGGAAGAGATAGGATATATGACGCACAACACGTTGAAGTGACCTTAGTCGGTGAAACAAAACAAAAAATTAAGACCATTCCGCCTTGCGAAAGTGGATGACCAGCGAAGCTGCAAACATCGTGGTAAAAAACAAAAACAAAAGAAACTTGTGGTAAAGACTTCATTGCACCATTCATTATCCCTTAGTAACGATGGTCACAATAGCTTTGCAGGTATACCTATGATATACACTGATTGGCATACTCGCAATTTGCAGACATGTTCTTTGATAATGTCAAATATATGCACGTACGCTCCTGGGGGGTTGGTTGGGCCGGACCGGTGTGACATCGCAAGCGAAGTGTCTCCATCAAGAAACGCGTAAAGCCCTCCCCCTTCGGTTCCGACACATCTACATCGCAATCACCGACAACAACCGCAGCAGTGGTGTCATCCCAACTAACCCACTCAAATTGAGTAGCCATGAACCTTTCGACATCGCAGTGGGGTGTACTCGGCGATGTAAACACGGTAGATACCACGTTCCCGTCCTCAGTATGTATAGCAGAGACATCACCAGACGCAGTAACATTATCCTGCGAGTTCAGGGCTGCTATACAGGATGGCCCGAGCTTCCCGAGCACACGAGTTTGCTCCGAGCTCGCATTACGGCGGTCATGACAGGAAGATAGTGCGGAACACGCGATAGCAGCGTTGATAAAAACGGTTACAAGAATGAGCATGGGGCGTCACAAACTCATGTGCGGCATTTGCGGCGGTTTTCAAAGCAACACCGCGTGCGAACGCGTCAGCCCCGCCACTCAGTCAACATTTCAACAGTGCAACGACGTCAGCGTGATTGTCGCACTATCTTTTTGCCAACTAATCATCGCGCATCCCACGGGCGTGTTCGTGGGCGTTTGTCCTCCTTCGGAAAATTCTTTCGTTCCACCTGCAGCATGAAAATTTCCACTCTCGAAGGCAACAAGGGCGCACACGCAGCACTCTGCTGCAGCTCGTTTCGCTTCTCTGGAATATTACAGATAAATACATTGACAGGTTACTGCTATACTTACATTACGCGTCTCAAGATTTTTCTGTAGTAGCAAATCGGTAGAAACAATGTTTCCACAAAGAAGTAAATAGTAACATTTCTCGCCGCAAATCCCACCAGGGGCGCTTGCTTCATAGGTGTGAGTGGTACGTCATGAGAGCGGTGAAATTGAATGCGAGACAATCGTAGCCACGTGATGATAGAACATTTAGTTCTTCGTGCGTGTGTGCATAGTCTGTGCGATTAGGCTCATAGATTAATCATGCCGCTCGCTCGCGTTGCGGCGTGATCGAGCACTGCTGCTCGGCAAGAGCAAACGCGGTGGGCGGACCCGTTCTTCGCCGCGGGCGCCTGTCAATCAAATTGATTGACGCAGGAACTCGGGCACAAACTTGTTCATTCTGAAAAGGCCCCAGTTCAACTCGTGACTGTCATAGTGCCGATGTGCCTGTCAAGTGTTTCATGCGGTGGACGCTACTAAGCAGTTTCGTTGCATATAAAACAATTTGGTCAGCTTGCACTACTTGTGCAAGGCTGGAGCCATCGGAGGAGCTTGTGGTCACCTAGCTTCTTCCACCTTATTAAAGACGATAGTCTTTCTTGGGGAACTTAAACGCAGAAATTTCGGTCTGTCTGTCTGTCTGTCTGTCTGTCTGTCTGTCTGTCTTTCTGTTTGTCTGTCTGTCACCCGATTCAGCCACCCGGCCAAAGTTGAACCACTGCCCAAGGCCCCGCCATCTTGAACTGGTGGGTAGGTTCATATCTGTGTACACTTTCGATCAAAAAGCAGCCATTACGCATATCTGAGGCGCAACATCACTAGGTAAGTATTAGGTTGTGTGTTCCTTTATAGAAAATACAAAGACACGTAATTCTAAAGATCCTAGATTTTTAAGCTGCGCTGGAAATGCGGCTGCGCTGAAAATGCGACGCTATGCAGCACCGACGAACGCCCTCTGCCACGGAGGAAGGAAACCCTCTGCACAAGCTCATGTTTCCCGACATATTGCCAGATGGCGCCCATATCTCACGCAGCGCTCTTCTATCGTCTTTCGACGGCATTTGCAGCGTAGCACGCACATACGCGGCCAATTTTTACGTGGTTCGTCTACTCAGTATGCTTGGTCTGATTCGGAGTAATGACCGTGTCAGTTCGGTGTCAATATTGGTGCTATTGATTAGCTAGGCCTAATTAACATGGCAGTGAATAGTTGTCTTAATTGGTAATGCTATAATTAACACGACGTTAGTTACTCAGATAGAATTACTAAGGTTATAATTAGCACGAATGTACTTAACATAATGATAATTAGCGCGATCATAATTACCGCCACGGCCAGTCTGGAAAGACGCGCGCGCGTTCCGTCTTTCGGCCTTCGCAATGCGTCTATTTCTACCTCCCGCCGCACAACCATGTTTGCCGCTGCTACCCTGCCGTTGCGTTCGCGACTGCGCGTGCGCTCGCGTTTTTTTCTTTTTTTGCCTTCATGTTCCCTGCAAGCAGCAAGGGAAAACTCCTATAACTACGGCAGGGTCGCTGCGCCCCTCGCAGTTAGCAATGGCACTAACCGAGGAGAAACGCTACCATTGTGTTTAACTCGATTGCGAAGGCCGTAAGACGGAGCGCGCACGCGTATCTTTCCAGTCCGGCCGTCTTACCGCGTACTTAGTGAGGAAGTTCCTAATTAGCTTGGTTTGAATTAGCGTGCTCCTAATTAGCGTCATCTTAATTAGCGTGGCACTAATTAGCTTGGTCTTAACTAATATGATATTGAATATTCATGTCTTGATTGTTAATGTTTCAATACCACGACATTAATTACTCAGGTTTAATTCGCAAGGTCCTGAATAGCACAGATGTAATTAGCCTTATTCTAATTAATACAACCTCGGTGAGTAAGGTCTTGATTATTTTGGTTCTGGTTACGCGCTCCTAATTGGTGTCGTGTTAATTAGCATGATCATAATTAGTTTGTTGTTAGCTTTACACGACTTCATTAACATGGTCTTAGTAAGACGTGGCTTAATTAGCAGGGCCTTGGCATGATTTGGCTTAATCAGCTTCGTCATAGCATGTCCTGACTTAGCTAGGTATACCGCCCAGCCAATTAGCTAATCAGCCGGGCGCACCTGCTCGGAGAGCGAGCAGACGGTTAACAAGAGGACGAAGAGGGCGCGCGCAGGCGGAGCAACGCGCTGGAATGTACAGGCCGACCATGTTGATTATACACGTGGCCTCGATGATTAGCTCCAGCCGCGGTGTTGTAAGGCGCTCGGTCGGAACTGATCTCAGAGGCAACTGTGCTGATTATTCTAAAGGATACTTAGTGCAGACATCAAACGTTTAAAAATGGATTCAAACGGCCCGCGCACACCATAAAAAAATATAGTTAGCGGAATTTTCTGCCACTTTTCTTGCATAGGTGCTCTCCTGCACTCAGTGGAACGACAAACAAGTGAAAGAAGGTGCCTCTAGTTTGAAGACACCACCCAACCTTCTCGACCGCCCTTGACGTGACGCCGCGTTCCATCGTAACCAATGGAACGGAGTGCGCGCTGAGGGATGGATTTCACCTTCTCGTACTGTTAGCTCGTTCAAAAGGGGGTGTCGCCAGAGCTCGGAAAGATCCCGAGTTTCGCCGAACTCGGGCCATCTTGCATAGCACCCCAGGGCATGTATACGGCCGCGCAGACGCGTTTTTATATTGCATATACCGCAACGCCACCCGCGCGCGTGTTCACAAGCCTGCCACACATAATTCCGGTGTAACCGTGGACTTGAAGCACTCGCGTAGGTAGCCAGGAGCGGGGGAGGGGTGTTCAAACTTTCACCCCTCCCCCAAAAAAATTTGTTTCAGTTTACATGTGTGTATATACACGCACGCATACAAACGCACACACGAACATACATAAAGGATGGATGAATGCCCCCCCCCCCCCCCTCTTCCCGAAAAATTACTGGCTACGCCACTGGCTTGATACAACACATTCGACCATGTTTCCGAGAGGCGGAACATCGGTCATACACATATTTGATTGTGCGACTATAATTTGGGACCCTTTTACTTAAAGCTGATAATGACATATAAGAGAAAAACACAGAAAAGGTTGTCCGCCTTGTATATAACGGCTTTTGTCGTTCTTCAGTAGGAGCTCTCTTGGCCAAAACCAATTTGCCTACCTTGTACAAGAGGAATCGCTACTCTCGCCTTAAATATTTCCAGGAATTAAGTAATAAGCGCCGCGACACTGATAAATCGAAAGTAATCCCTTTTTCACCAGGACATGCCAGCCGTCAAAAAAAATATTAAACAGAATGTAATGAAAAATATAAATAAATAAATAAATAAATAAATAAATAAATAAATAAATAAATAAAGATGTCAGTGTGTCACATGTGCATACATATGAACTACCTGTCTTCTGCTGATCATTCCATGCGAAAACTGAATTGAGCCTGCCTGCCCTCCATTGTATTCAGCTTACTCTTAACGAAATATATAATATCATATTTAACAACGAAATATTTACTAAGCAAATTTTGTAAATTTATCTTTGGCCATATAGTATGCACGTCCCATCTCAACTGAACAAAGACGGATACAAAGATTTACAAATTGACGTCGATTGTTCTCGTACTTGTGTCTCTGTTGGTCCTGTTTGTGTTAACCGTGTAACTGAGCACGAACTAGTTGATTTTTTTTTTACCTAACTACAATTTATTGCATCTTACGTAGCAGCACGCTCTCTAACGCACAATTAATGAACCTTTGGGACTAACGAAGTTGCCTACGAGACCTTCGCCGACATTCTTTGCCAGGAGAAAACATTAGCATCAGTTTGACTCCTGAAGATTACAGATGCGATGTCTTCGCCGCCATCTCATCTGCGTTTCAGATGAGGGTCTCATCGAAAGCGCCCTTCTATGGGATTCATTTAAACGAAGTCAATTTCAAAGACCCAGGCGTCCACAAGAAGCTGCCCACCACATTCCGGTCCAGCCGTTTTCTTAATAACAAGAAGTATTAATGCATTCTTGAGGTCGAACGCGGAGGTACGTTCAGAACATACGAGACCCAGTTTGGAGCCGGTTTTGAAGGGCAATGTCACTGGGATGAAGTCGTTGCTGTCAGGTACGGCATGGGCATCTGCACCAAACCAGTACCGCCCGCAGGAAGCTTGGTAACCTTGGTTGTATTGTGGAGGCACATCTCGATTTCGCCTTGATGGACCACCTCCACATGTGTGCGAAAGCGTTCTTCGTGACAAGTACATCACAATGTTAACTTTCTCTTTTTTTTTTTTTGAAAAGAAAGCAGAAATGATCTCTCGTAAACCATCTCGTTAAACTGTACTTCCTAAATAACGGAACTATTTAAGACTGGACGACAAGTTAACTTGTGGTTTGCTGACTACAGCTGAAAAACTTAACACCAAAGGCGCCATTTCAGAAAAACTTGGTACGGGCACGCACTTTACTAATAAGTTTCGCGAATAAATGCTGTCTTTTATAAATCAGCGTAGGAGTCGGGCACTTTACGCTTAATATGAAGCAAGGGTGTGCTTTGCTTCTAAGCTGTTACTACAGTACATTCATTCTCATGTGTCTTGCTCACCCCGGGGTATTTAGAAGGTATAAAGAGTGCAATAAAAAACACAAAACCTTGGCAATATTACTTCATCGCATGTCTCGCAGTCATAGTGTAATTCTGTGACTGTTAACATTACTATTGTAAAAGGCATGCACGAGGGTTCAATTCTGGCTGGAACCCTGATTTTTATAAAATTTTTATTAAGGTCACGTGGGCTTTTGTGCGGCACGCGACATTTTTCGTCTGATGAGGCACTTAGGGCTTTAGCCTTAATAAATAGCATATGTACAGTCCAGGTCTTCTTCTTTCTCATCAACCTGCCGAGTTAAAAGTACATGTGCAACAAGAGAGGATGCTAACGAAAGTTTGCGTGTTGGACATAAAATAACCTAACCAACGCTCGCAACGACACTTTTAAAACCTAAAATTATTTCGCTCGGCAAAAACACTGAGCGCAGTACACTATTTCGAAATCTCAAGTGAGCGAACTGCGTAGCTCGTAGCATGGAAACAAGAAACTCTCCCGTTACCCTTGAAAAAATTTCGAGCAGTGTATTCAGAAAGAAAGCAAAATCTGGTCGCCATAGAAATAAAGCTGGATTATGTTGCGCGCAAATAAAAGCAAATGCCGCCCTGAAAGACGAACGCGTATACGACATTATACGGGAGTGCGAAAATACAAAAAGCTGTGCCTCTGGGGTTTGCCTCGTCCTTGTCCTTGCTTCAAAAAAATCTTCTGCGCAGACAAGTTTCGCCACGGCCACCGACGATGGCAGCCGTTTCCCGCGCTCTGATAACGCTCGCTTTCCTTCCAAGGTTCGATGTACGCGAGGCGCATAGAAATCGAAGGTCTATTCAATGCGGCATGGCGGAAATACAGCGAGATTGACCCCACGAGCTATAGTTCCATGGCACGCACGGCGAATGTCTTGCTTGTCACTCAAGCGACTCGATCTGCAAGTCGCAAGCAAGGCCGTGTTTGCAGCTAGGGGCAAGTGCATACACAATAGACGTCAGCTGGATCCGACAATACTGCTTCAAAATAACGCCACCACGACGATTTGAACGACTGAAGCGAGAAGCATGCAGGGTGACTTCTGTGGAGGCAGGATAACAATAATATTAGTTTCTCAGGTTTTAAGTGCCAGAACCGCGGTATGATAATGAGGCACTCGGTAGCGGGGGACTCCGGATTAAAGTTGACCACCTTGGTTTTCTTTTTTATCCTGCACTTAAAAAAATCGGCAGATCCCACGCGTTGTGGGAATGGGTTTCATGCGAAGCAGTCCTCGGGCACTTCTATGCTGTATTTTATGGCTTTGAGCCAAGTGTTACGAGGTGGATCGACGTGTTTTTGTAAGTGTAGTAGCTGTGTGCACATTGTGGGCTTACCAGGCACGTCAATAACAGTGGCGTTTAAAGGGTAACTTATGGTGTGACGTAACGTCAGCCCTTACGTTAGAGTACATACGTCAATATTATCGGAACTAGGTGCACTTTATGGTGCAGTCATGTGAATATCATACATAACTTTAGTTAATGTATTCCTCCGAGGCCGAGCAATGCTTCAATATAGCTTGCTGAATCATAGAAATACAAATGTCGTGTTTATTAGGCTGCTATAAAATCGGAGCCAACACTGGAATCACAAACGTTAATCTGATATGACGCCTGTATCGTAGGAGTACATATGTAGCGTTTATTGCTTTCTTGTAAAATTAGATAGCCAGCACCACAACCACAATTGACGTTGTACCGAATTACGCCTGCGTAGGCTGTTTTTTTCAAACCAGTTTATAGACCTGGCGTGGCTCAGTGGTAGAATACCTGATAGCCACGCAGAATTCTTGGGTTCGATTCCTGCTGGGATCCTAATTTTCATTCTTTCTATTCGTTGAGTCAATGCTGCCGACGTTGGTTTTCCTTAACGCTTTAGCATTTAAGTAACCAATGTCTGTTCTCGCCGTTCCTGGGTAGATATAAACTGTCAATCACCTGTGGCGCATACCCGTACACCGCGGCCCATGGTAAACGGGTATGTGCCACACGTGTCTGGAGGAAAGGGTTGACGTACGCGACAGGATTTTTACGTTATTCATGTTATGACCCGGCTGTCATATTCGTCAAGTACTCTTACCCTCCCATGCCGATTTTAGTCACACCAAGTTAAAGAGGCGATCAGGAGAGCACCCAGACGTTGGCGGCTAGATAGATAGATAGATAGATAGATAGATAGATACGTAGATAGAAACGTTCAAAGTGCCAAAGGTTCGCTAATAAATGCTTCGCGTTTAATATAAGTGCACGGGGGTCGTTCTCTGCATTTCGCCCCTATCGAAATCTGGCCGCCGTGGCCGGGAATGAAACCCACGCCCTCGAGATAAGCAGAGCCGCACCTTACGGGCTAAGTTACCGCGGCAGGTCTGACACTCTGGTGAACCGCCAAGTTAGGAAGTAGAGCCCAAAGGGTCTGATAATAGGGTCTTTGCATCCGGAGATAAGCAAAACCATAAATGAGTCATACGTTAGGCTACATGACCCGGCTATTGCATATGCACACGAGAGCCGAAGCCGCGGGCTCATCTCGAGTTGCATCGGCTGAAGTTGCCCTATCGTTACCCTAAACAGAGCCTATTATCGCCGCGCTAGTACACTCTAATAGGCTAATGATGGCACTGCAATCCAATTAGCATAAATGAGGCAAGAAAAAAATATTTTTAAACAAGCACAGTGAAGTTTGCAACTTTCACACACGCACTTCGCATTTGACGTTTGTCTCACAGAAACCACACACAATTGTTCGTTGACAATCAATTCATTTTTCCACAAATGACTAAAACTATTTTGATCATGTGTGAGCGATAAGAATCGATGAATTTCCTTGACGAGCAAATTACTAAGCGTTTTTGTCATTTTGTCACGTAACACATACTGGCACGCTGAAAATCATTTATTAATTTTTTTTTTTTTTTGCCACTGTGAAGTGGCCTTACAGGCTTTGTCATGTGCTCTAGGACCTAGCAATTTTGATCTACCTAGTATGAAGAATGAAATACCTTTTTGTTCAGTAACAATGAAAATGTATCATTGTACCGTGACCTAATATTATTCGTACTTTCATCGAAAAGCGACGAAATGTGCACACCTGCCCCCCCCCCCCCTCCCCCCTATGAGAAACCGGCGATTTTGGAACAAGTGAAATCTGTCATTTATGAGGAGCACCCTTATAGACATTGCAGCGCGTAAATAAGTGTTACTGGATCAGTACAACTCCACAGGCACAACTACGTGCTAGCCCGCAGCCTCATTTGTTACAGTTTAGGCACGCGGAACGACAAAAAGAAATACGTAGCAGTTAAGAGAATATATAATATGCCTTCACTTACATAACGCTGTCGGAAGTGAGCTCATATCCGTACATTCAATTATGGGGTTTTAGCGTTTTTATATATAACCACTATTATGTATAAAGAGAGAGAGTGCACGGCACGTAGACCATCAGCGCCCATATGAAAAAATCCGTTCCGCAAGCAGCATCCTGAATTGGCCATCTCCACACCTTTCGTCAAATCATAACAAGTGCCGTAAGCGGTCGCCGGCCATTGAGAAAATGTGCTCACATTAGAAACTTCAAAGATTTTCTTCGCGAAAAGGGGTTAAAAATAGTAACATTGAAAGCTTAATATGATACCCATATTTATCAAGCAGCTGCACAAGTCTGATTCCATTTTTCTGCGAACAGGATTTACCAGAGGTCCCGCTTAGAGGTTGTAGCAGTTTTTACCTCCGAAAGGTTTCAGCTGCTCCTGTGACCAAGCAAGAGAAGACTATGCGTGATGAATGCAGAACCGAGCGTTGCAGAACATTTCTAGCGTCAGACAAAAGAAGACGTGAAGAACATATATACGTAGCAGTTTCTTCTTTTTTCATCTTGTTACGACGGTGTAAAGCGCAGCAGGGAGAGCAAGAGCTTCTGAAACCAAGAAGTTCTTGCTCTTACACGCATGCGCTGAAGGCCGCCTTCGGGTGACTTACGTTTCAGAGCCCAGGGTTCCAAGTTCCGAAAACCGCGCACCAGCTTGAGCAATCCCAGCGAGCAATCAACAGACACGTCGGCCGTCTGCAATTTGCGGATGAAAGTGGGCGGGGCCTTGGCAATGGCCTCGCCGATCATCTTCCGCATCCCGATGTAGTAGGCGTCGAACTCGTCGGGAGTCGTCGCTCCGCCGTCTACACCCGTTCGCTCGCTTTCTCCGTTCGCGCAACTACCGAACTCTGGCGCGCGCACAATAGCCAAGAAGACAACAACGGAAACAAGAAGCCTCTCGCGGTGGCCAATATATCCTCTCGCCATTTCGTTTCGAGTATCTGCGAGCAGCTTGCACTTGTTACCCCACTCGGTAGCGGCGAGAGACACCGGTCAAAGAGCGCGCGTCACCGCGCAGCATTCGGTTTTTAAGCGGTCCTCGAAGCAAAACCGCGTTGTGGGAAGGAGGGAGGGGAGGAGGGGGGGTTGCGTGCGGCAAGCGATGGATGGCTGCGTGTTTGACGATGTGAGGAGGTGGAGGAGCTGATGGCGAAGGGGTGGCGTAAGGGCATCACGCCGGCAGCTGCCCTTGGTTAAGAGCTACCTACAGGCACACACACACAAATAAAAGGGAATTCGTCGATTAACTATGCCCGAGGCTCCCCCACCGATGCCAATCGTCCGTTCATCTCGAAGGGGACGCCAGTTGTGTGTGGCTGTGCGTATCCGCTCTGCTCATTAATTTCTCCCCAGTGTCTCTGCACTACAAGGCGCGGGAAACTCGCGCACTTCACCTTCGTTCTGGAGTAAGGCTGGCGTAAAGGACGCCACTCACTCTCGCCCCATTCGTTTTGGTTCTGCTCTCGGTGAACCGTGCACACCGGGTGCGCCCTCCGCGTCATTCGGTATGGGGTAGCCACCTTCCCGCCGTAGGGGCTTCGGACGCTGAAGGTAAACAGACGTTGCGCGACTTTCGCTTCACCGCCAAGCTCGTGGGCCATCAGCGAGGAATTTATTGAGCACTAGCCGCAAGGATATGCAGACACAGGCCTTATATATATATATATATATAGCGTATCATTTCTGAAATGACGGCGGCCACGACGGCGCGTTGTCGCGCGTGTCGTTCCCGCGTAATTCGCACTACACCTGAGCCGGAGAAAGTGGCTCGCCGAGTCTGTGTGACCTTTGGCAGCGCGTCGTAAGGCCGGCAAAGCGGTGGGGGCAGTTAACAGGCTGGTAACGTTTCGTTTTTTTTACTGTCAGCCCAAGGCGCCGTTGCCTCGGGTCCTCCTTTTTTTTTTATTGTCTTCGACCAGTCAGTCCACTGGCCATTATACTCTCACATTTCTGTGACTATAGCGATTACCATGTGAAAACACATTTATCTGACTCACTTGTTAACATTTCGTAGAGAACTACGCCAAGCGTAGAGAAAGAAGGCTTAGACCACTAATGAAGTCCTGCCGAGTTTCTCCCGGGCAAGGCTACTATCGGGACTCTTTTGTTTGTCCTTGTGAATGTAGGTAATGGCTGTCGCGTCGACTAATTTGAAAGAACGCGTCATTTGTGCTACCGAACCCGTTAGCGAATTCGCTGAATGTCGAAAGAAAAGGAACAAGGTCTATGCGAGTCATAAAAATTGATGCGTGCAGGAGAAAGAATTGGCACAACAAAGTGGAACGGAGGAATTGGAAAAGCAAAATACGCGAATGCTTCGTTTCAGCTGGGGGCTTGCGGTACCGACGCATCTTTTCTTGGTTGTTTTTTCTTTAACTTTTTTTTTTTCTTTTGACTCCTCATCGAATAAAAATTACCCCAGTTCCAACGAGTGCAAGAATCTGCAATAACAGTGGAGCTGCGGTTCTCCTTTGTTTCCATTGTGATTTTCTGTGATGCTTTGTGATATTGTGGGGCTTGATTACGTTATTTGTGGAGTAGAGATGCGCGGGAAAGGACGTGGGGTAGCTCCTTCCACACCCGCCCCTGCTACAGCGACTTTAGGCCCTATTCACGCTTGAGCCGCCCCTTCTCCGTTTCACAGCGCGGCTACCGCTTCTTCCGCGATCTAAAGTTACTCTATATGGCTCCTGAAGGAGCCATACACAGTAACTCTACCGGGACCGAGGCTGTTACGCCATCTATGGGTGTATCTGGGAACCGGAACGTGACATGCGACGCGGCCACTCATCTGTCGTCAGGCCAAGCCTGAGAACAGCTCCTGTGTTAAAACATGAGGACGCGTTAGCTTCGCTTTCAAGAGTACAACGCGATAGCGGGCTCAGGCCCCGTTCGCATCTTCTCATTCGCGTGCCAGGCGTCACTTTTGAGTGGATACCTTTTGAGTGGAAGAGCGTCTCTGCGCGTAACGTTGGCCGTTGTAAACTCTCCTATAGAATCCATGCCTATTGCAAGTGCACTTGCGAAGTGCCCACTGCTAAAGTGAAGTAAAATTACCCGTGCTCCTTAATTCATCATACTGCGAATCAGCGAAGCACCCACTACGCGTCCGCAAAGCAATAGGCACAGCTGCACACTTTGTTGATGCCGTTGCTGATAGTGGTAATAAAATATGACTGAGCGCTATGTAATGGGTGGGCCTTTAATCCGCCCACTCCTTGCGCAAATAAGATGGTATGAGCGTTTTTTTTTTCCCCCGAAGCAGCTTCAAGCACTAGAACCAAACGTTTTTATTAATAATTTATTCGCATTTTTCTCGATTTTTTGCTCGCGGACCACGGCAAGTTTTCGCTCACAACCAATACCGCCGACGTCAACGACGCCGGAATTTCTGCAACACGGCTCTTTAACGCTATCGCGTTAAAACATGGAACAAATTGACAAAAAGGCATTGTCTAGTTAACCTCCCTGCCTTTCCTACATTCCTTCGCTCTCTCTCTCTTGACAAAAACTGAAAACCGGTCTCATTGCAGTCATAGGTAACTATATAAATATAGTGGCTCTATGACGCAATAAAAAGATCAGTAAATGTAGCCAGAATAATAATAATTGTTGGGGTTTTACGTCCCAAAACCGCGATATCATTATTAGGGACACCGTAGTGAAAGGCTCCGAAAATTTCGACCTCATGGGGTTCTTTAACGTGCACCTAAAGCTACCCAGCATGCTGGACAAGAATGCTATATATATATATATATATATATATATATATATATATATATATATATATATAGGTCTGCAAACTCACTCAAGAGTCTATCCACTCAGACTCACTCAGACTCATATCGAGACGTGAGTCTGAGACTGAGTGAGTTCGGGTGAGTAAAGTTTTTGTGAGTCTGAGTCCGAGTGAGTTCGGTTGGGAAAAGTTTTGCTGAGTCTGAGTCTGAGTGAGCCCCAAGGGCAAAATATCTTGCATGAGTGAGCTTGAGTGAGTTCCACATTTTTTACCGACCTATGGTCCTATCTACTTCACTTCAGCATTACTATCAGCCTTATGTCGGCTCATGTTTATACTCACGTATAATCCCACATACGTTCAACACGCTACCATTCATACGTCAGCTCAATATTTATTTATCAGAGGCGTGAGTTGAGGAGGTAGAGGGGGAGGGGGTGCCTTGACCTCCCCCCGCGAACTTTTTCACGGGAAGTTACTGATAAAAATATCTCGTGGGAGTCATCTCTTTCAATAAAAAGGTCCTTACTGAACTGCAAGCTCAGATAACTCGTATTTGAAGGTACGAGCACAAAAGGTGCCAAGTAGCGCACCGATTATGCGAGATATTGGTGATAAAAAGCATTGACAATACGGTAGAAAAAGGCTAATTATAGGCTAACAGACTCATGAGTCGACTCACTCAGACTCACTCAGACTCAGATCGAGCCGCGAGTCTGAGTCTGAGTGAGATCGAGTGAATTATATTTTGGTAAGTCTGTGTCCGAGTGAGCCCTAAGGGTAAGATATGTTTCGTGAGTGAGTCTGAGTGAGCTCCACATTTTTTGCCGACCTATGTATATATATATATATATATATATATATATATATATAGAGAGAGAGAGAGAGAGAGAGAGAGCCACGATAAATATAAACGGATTCACTCATCATAAGTGACGGTGAGACAGGTATTCGCAACTACGTCAAAGGCTGGATCCCGTAGGAGCGGCACGTGCACTGAATACCAAGGCTAAATACTTTGAGGATGACGCCATATCAACCAAGACCCTGAAATTATTCCCCGCGCACATGGGTGAACTCAACAGACCGAAGCCTGAAATCACGGACAACCATAATGAGCTGTCCCACCGTGTCGCGAGATGTCTAACCCACCGTGACAATCTTCAGGCTGTTCATATGTATGGGGTGTTGCGGGGTGACCCCGTAACGGTGTAGAAGAGTTAAATGGTTAATGCAACACAGGACGACAAAGACCTTATGGTGACATATCAGGACATCCTTAGCCACTTTAGAAAGCAGAGCGAAGCCTCATCATCATCATCATCATCATCATCATCATCATCAGCCTGTCTACGACCACTGCAGGGCAAAGGCCTCTCCCATGTTCCGCCAATCAACCCAGTCCTGTGCTTTATGCTGCCACGTTATACCTACAAACTTCTTAATCTCATCTACCCACCTAATTTTCGGTCTCCCCCTCACGCGTTTGCCATATATTGGAATCCAGTCAGTTACACTTAATGACCACCGGTTATCCTGCCGACGTGCTACGTGCCCGGCCCATATCCATTTCTTCATCTTGATTTCAGCTATGATATCCTTAACACCCGTTTGTTCCCTGACCCACTCTGTTCTCTTCCTGTCTCTTAAGGTTACACCTATCATTTTCCTTTCTATCGCTCGCTGCGTCGTCCTCAATTTAAGTTGAACCCTCTGTGTAAGTCTCCAGGTTTCTGCTCTGTAGGTAAGTACCCATAAGATGCAGCTGTTATATACCTTCCTCTTGAGGGATAGTGGTAGACTACCATTCATGATTTGATAATGCTTGCCGAATGAGCTCCATCCCATCCTTATTCTTCTAGTTATTTCACTCTCATGGTTCGGCTCCGCGGTTACTACCTGTCCTAAGTAGACGTACTCCTTTATAACTTCCACTGTCTCGCCACCTATCGCAAAGCGCTGTTCTCTGCCAAGATTGTTCCACATTACTTTAGTTTTATGCTGTTAATTTTCTGACCTACTCTTCTACTTCCAGTATCCAGTTCAGTAATCATGAGCTGTAATTTGTCTCCCGCGTTACTCATCAATGCTATGTCATCAGCGAATCTCAGGTTACTGAGATACTCTCCATTAACTCTTATTCCCAATTCTTCCCAACCTAGGGCCCTGAAAACCTCCTGTAAACACGCGGTGAATAGCATTGGAGAGATCGTGTCTCCCTACCGTACGCCCTTCTTTATTGGGATTCTGTTGCTTTCTTTATGGAGGACTATAGTGGCTGTGGATCCGCTGTAGATTTCTTCCATTATCTTTATATAGGCTTCGTCGATGCCCTGATTCCGCAGTGCCTGCATGACTGCTGATGTCTCCACCGAATCAAATGCCTTCTCGTAATCTATGAAGGCTATGTATGGGGGTTGGTTGTATTCCGCGCATTTCTCTATCACCTGACTGATAGTATGAATACGGTCTATTGTTGAGAAGCCTGTACGAAATCCTGCCTGGTACTTTGGTCGTATTAATTCTGTTAGCAATTACTTTTGTAAATAGCTTGTAGACAACGGACGAAGCCTATCTCCACACAGACCAGCAACTTGACAGATCTCAAGCCAGGGACCTAAGACGCTTGCAAACACACACTTTTCAGAATCCTGTACACCTACACCTATTACACCCACTTTTGCACCCATCGCCTGCATGTCCGTGGTTTGGGTACGCCGAGGCTGTCATGGCCGATATTCTATGGGCCTATACACGTAATCTGCAGTTTTACAAAGAGGACAGCATTAAACCACATCTCACTGAAGAACCCTGGCGAGCTGCCTTGACCAGCTCGGAACCCACAAACCAACTCTGGGCAGTCCAGCGAGCCAGGACTATCGCCGAGAGGCTACCCCCCCCCCCCCTCGGCTGAGGACCCCCTGGTGGTTTAGTCCAGGCCAAAAACCTTCGCTGGATCCTTCAATAAAGTTTTTCCCTACACCGTACCAAAACGCAGGCGACTCCGTAGAGATACCAGCAGTCTTTGAAGCACTGTGCCAGCAAGGACTACTTAGAACGTGACTTTCCTGCCGTTCAGCCCTCCGCGGTCGTGGAGTGTTTATGGTGCTCGACTGCTGACCCGAAGGTCGCGGAATTGAATCCCGGCCGTTTAGATGGAGGCCCGTGTACTTACATTTAGGTCCACATCAAAGAATTCCAGGTGGTCACAATTTCCGGAGCCCTTCACTACAGTGTCCTTCATAATCATATCGTGGTTTCGGGACGTAAAACATAACTAGTTGTAATTTTCCGGCGTTTAAAGAAAGCCCGCGAAACATAAAATGAAACCACGTGATTGTGCTCATGCTCTACCGTACTGCAGTGCACTCAGCCATGTTTCGAGCGAATACAACCGTGCACGCGGACCGTCAACCTATCGCTTATCTGCGGCGCAGTCATAAATATTGAAGCGCTGTGAAGCCGATGCCTAGAGCCGCGGCCGCCCATTTCGCCACGGTCCACGTGGTCCAAGCGCACGGCGCTTTCGCTCCAAGCACGGCTGATAGCACTGCAATACGGTAGCAGTCACGTGGTTTTATTTAATATTTCACGGGCAGTCTTTGGACTCCCGCAAAAATCACCACGCAGCATGTAGTACATTACGGTGCCACAAAAAAAAAAGTTGGATCGGTCGTCCTGGAATTCCGTCTAAAACGTAACGAAATGCACTTGGCTCTGAAGTGAATATTAAAATTTTCACAACTGATCTTATTTAATTACCGATTTAACGCAATATAAAGGATACCCTAACAAGAGCCACATGACGACAACACATATGTCGTTGTTTTTTATTCAGTTATGGTTAAACACATTTTTTTTAATTATTCTTAGGTCTTGTTACGTGAAATAGAGAGAGACAGGATGGGTGGGTGGATTGAATAAACTTTATTGGTGGCCTGCAAGATGCGCATGAACGCGTTTCGGGCTCCCACGTTGGGACTGAAAGGCCTAGCTTGACAGCCACATGGCGGGCTTGCTGGGCGGCCCATTTCTGGTCGGCTAGGCTCGAGCTGCGCAGGGCAGCGTCCCACCTTGCCGAGGTAGCATCGGGTTTGGCATCGTTATACATAGTGGTGCACTCGCAGAGCATGTATCTAAGCGTAGCCGTGGTGGGCTTGCAGTTATTGCATATATCGTCAAGATGAATTTCTGGGTATATTACGGGTAGTATGTGCAGGCTTAGGTAAGTCTTCGTTTTCGACATCCTTAGAGTAAGCGTTTCAGGCCTGCTGAGCTTAGGGCAAGGCGGCGAGAAGACCCGACGCGATAGGTAGAAGTGCTTGGCGGTTTCAATATAGGTGGATGGGACGTCCCTCTTTTCGACGTCCATCGTCGATCGGCCAATATCTGCGCGGTCAGTCATTGCAAGTGCAGTACTTGACGTTGACGGGGCAGCCAGGGATATGCCCGTTTACAGGATGTCATTAAAGAATAATCAGCATCATGTGCCACCGTACCCAGCGCGACACAACGTGAAAGGGCGCCAGAGCTCTACGTAAAGCTTTGGACAGCGCTTGATTAATCTAAGTTTAAAGGTTTTGACTTATATTGCACATTGATGAGTCTTTTATGTTGCTTTAAGTTAAACACATGCTCAAGTTCAAAGGTAGTGACTATTTGTAATTCGTTACAATGTACAGTGCCCAACCAATCAAAACAAACAGCATGAGCATAATTGTCAAGTGTCTACTGCCTCACATCTGGTTCGAACACTGTCGGTGCGCAGTTGTGCGGTCGACCGGTGCGGAAACTGATTTCGGGGAGCAAATTGAAAATATCAAATACCCTGATCTCGGCGCTTTCTTCCCTAACGAATGGTCGCAAGGCTTGCAATAAGCCAAAAAAAAAAAATGAAAGCAACATATATAAGTTGGGGCGCAGGGCACCTTGAAGAAGAAGCCATTAGATTTATTGCCTTCAAACCACAACGTCAACGGCCAAACGCACGCATAGGAAACGGGGAAGAGCGCGGAGTGATTAAAGTCGCATTACGTCAAACCGCACAGCATCCAGCGAGCGGAAAAGACGCTGCACAAGCAGTAAACACGCGAGGGCAAGCGATGTAGGTGCTGATAGGGACATATTCTACGGACGCTGTTGCGCTGCTTATGAAAATAGATTTTCCAGAACTCTGACGTCATTCCACAGCCCTGATGACCTCCGGAGCAGCGAAGTTACCGAAACCTGATGCACTCGGAGCTGTCGTCCTTTGCGTCAGCGCTACTGGAAAGAAAGGTCCGACGCTACGTGTATTACCAGATTACCTTCAACAGCCCGATCAACTCATGGAGCCAGCAGCACGCCGCGCATATCCGCCCTGCAGTCCCCCTAATGACATAAATGCCGCGACTGGGAAGCAGTGTGCCACTGAATCACGAATTAGGCATATATAAAATGAGACTTACGCAGGTGTAAGGCTCGTATGCGAAGATCAGTGCTCATCCGTGCATCAATAAATGCCTGAACTACACGTAGTACAGCCCACTGGTGGGTGAACTTGCAGCCTCATCGCTGTTTCGGACTTTTCTGATGATGATTTAGATTAACGAGTTTCCCAACATTGATAACAACGCTAAATTTATAACATATGTATACGACACCAGTATGGCCTTCGTCTTCATTTTTACTTTTTTTGCTGGAAAATGAGGTGCACATTTTGTAACAAAGCCTAATCACACACCAATTACTATAAATTATTCCATTATTTTAACTCAGTTAGAATTAACATCGTTAAAACTTCTGATCACGCGATACTTAAGCTAAGTGACGTAAATGCAGAGCTAGAACCATTAATCAAGGCACTGGTAATCTACTTTGGAGAAGCCTACGTGGGATCACCTCGTCAACCTTGCCAGTATACTCTCTAAAACGATTGGTATTATACGAAGAGTTTCTTACGATTGTCCGACATCTGAAAACATGGTTCTTTACAGCGCACAATTTTCGTACTCATAAATTATGGAAGGCTCGCTCTGGAAATAACAGCCGATGAAATTATTATTACGTTCGTGGTGTTTCAAAAGCGCGTCGTTTCTGCACTATGCTAAACATCACACACCAGTGACCTTTTTATAAAACACAGTATTATTCAGATTAGTTCAACGTACGCTTATAGAACTTGTGCAGGAAATATGAACTTTAGCTAATTAATAATAATAATAATAATAATAATAATAATAATAATAATAATAATAATAATAATAATAATAATAATAATAATAATAATAATAATAATAATAATAATACCATGCTAGAAACACTAGACGCAATAAAAGCTATAGCAATGCAAAAATTCATACACGGAAACAAGAACATTGGCAAGTAAATAGAAGTGGCACTAATCATGGAAAAAAAAGGTACAGTTCTTGCTACTTACATTTCTAAACGCAATTAATAGTGAGAAGAGTCTTATATGTAGAAACTTTTGTTACATAATTTGCAAAATTCACATCGGGGAAATACATTATTAACAAACTTTGACGCTTATGCTCATATTCGTGCTTTCTTTTTCATTGCATAAAATGTGTTGTCTGTGCATACTACATGCATGTATGGTACGTAAATGTACGTTTGTTTCGGTGTTTGCTATGTTAAGTATCTTATATTCTTTTTATCATGTTGCTGTTAACCAAATCTTCGTTAAGGGAAAAACAGCACTGAAAGCATTGAGTATGAGACACATTATTACGCTCCCACTTACGCGCGCGTTTTTAATAACCGAACTTCGGTGTGTTCGCGCCGTCTAACCAAAGTTTGCGTTAAAGCACGTGGGATACATCTGAGAACGCCGTCTGATAAAGCCGTCCCTTCGTGTACAGAGGAGGCTCTCACCATCCGGCGCTGGGCGCATCCCTTCGAAGGACGGCGATACCTTCGGTGAACGCTGTCGCACAAAGACTGCTGCAGATGACGCTCACGTAGTGTTCTTAACTCATCTACCTTTTCAGCGAACACATTTACTTGCGACGTAACATACCTCGGTAACGCCACGCTCGGCGAGCGTGAAATCGGTGCCATCGGAATTCAGATAAAAAGCGGCGGAGCAAAACACGAGAACATTTGAGGCAGGTGTATCGCAGGCCGACTAACTTTTAGAGTGCGCATTTCTGCAATTGCGTGTGCGACCCTATTTACTAAGGGATACTTAAAAAGAAATATTTTAATAATACTAAAGTGAAATGCAATTATCATTTCTTTGCGCGCCACGTTTATTTAGGACTGAATGGGAACGGCATTAAATGCTCTTTCCATAAAATAAAACTTGTCACGTTCATTATTTCCAAAGTGATTGTTTCGTAATAGTGTTTGTCCCCTCCTCACATAATCACGCTTCCATCGCAATACCGATCACCCCCTTGTTGACGTCGTACGCAGTTTGTTGTGGACCCCTTTCGTCGATAGCCTCGCGACCATGAGAACTGACCTTGGATGTGTTCTATCGCTGACTGTAAGAACTACGTCAGTGAAGTGAGCGTACAGTATACGAGACTATTCCTAGCTTCATTCGCCTCATCTACACAAATAATGCCATGTTTACAACCATGCGCATGCCTTTCCCAAGGCCAGCATAAAGCACCTCAATTGCCGGCGCTAGATAAACGAGTGCCCGGAATGATCGGCAACCGATTGTCGGGAATTACTGCCGCCTGCATCAACAATACAACGTTACCGCCACCGCTGGCTGGAAGTAACGTTATAACATTGCACCTCCATATATACGTAAAGGTCGGCGTTGCGTCTTTCCCCACGAAGGGGTCAAGGTACTCGAGCAACTTCACTTCGTAGTCGAACAAGTAATGACAGGAGGACACCCCGAGTTTTGTTTATCGCCGTGAGAAACGAACATCAGGTTAGCGATCACTCAGCCACTTACGAATTGCCCACGCATACGCGAATACATTCTTGCACTGAAAGAGCTCCGAAAACCATTCCCCAGTTATTCGATCAGAGTTGGCGACAATAATGACGCGGCCGCAACCAAATCCTCTGGCCGGAAACAGTCATAAACAAGTATCTATTGCGTACGCACAAACGCCTACTCCCGAACGAAGCGGTGACACATACAGTTGGCTGATACAGGAACTCGCTCGTAGTTTCATACAAACCTACCCATGTAAAGACTAGAATGTGCATATTGTCATGTGGCTAAAAACGGGGAAGAATCACGCAGTCAAAGTGGCAAAGATCGAGTTATTTGTTAGACGAACTAGTGCCAAGCAAAAAGAAAAAAAATCATAGTTTCGCCGCAAGGCGAAGCAATGAATGCAATAGCAACAAATTAGAATGTAATACGAAGTAGGGCGGGCAGCTAACTCTTTTGGATCCGATCTCGCGTAACTCAACAAAACGCTGGTTTAAGGGAATGCAGGCGCTTCAGGACCCGAAGCGGTTCTCGTGCTGTGAGTCCTCTAAACGCGAAGTAAGCGCTGAGAGCCCAGCAAACTTACGAGCCGTCTTCTGATGACTGTCGAGATAGAGTGCGCACCAGCTCTCGTTACCGCGCCCTTATGAGCATAGTCCGCAGTTACTTCTCGAGCGACGCAACCCCCCTCCCCTCCCCAGCGGCGCCCCTTCACGCTCCTTCTAAGGGCGTTTCCTCTCTGCTTGACGAGCCATCGACGCCAGGCCCCGCACGCGATGTTATCGCATGTGCGCTTTGTGCGAAGGAGACGGCCGGCTCTTTTGATCTCTGCTTCAGCCGCCCTCGTGCACTTTTGCTAGTGCGTAGAACATACGATGCGCAGGGCAATGCTATCGATTTGGACGTTATGCGCCGGATGACGACGACGGCGACGGCAAAAATCCGTCGGGGTTGTCCATATAATTGCTATCGCAATATGAATTCGGCAGGTGTTACACTTTTGTAACACAAGAAGGCGAGCGCCTGGCTGTACTCATGTATGTTTTGCGTTAAATCGTGTCTTTGAACGCCTCATGCAAGCGCTTTTGTCTCTGTATGTCTTTTTCAAAGGTTTGCAGACTTTATCAAGAAAGAGAGAGAGAGAGAGAAATGCTTTAATGAAATGCTGGTGATGTTAGCCTAGATATTCGCCAGACATCTTACCCCAGGTGCTGGGTGATACACCGATAAACACTTAACAGCACATAGAGCCACACACACACACATAGATTACACTATTTACAAAGTTTCTTTAAGGCTCGTGGCTCTCAAGGACGTCATATTTGAAGAAAAACAGCTCACAGAAAAACGAAGACAAAGAAAGATGAAACACACACAGCGCTGAATACGCACCAACTCGCCCAACTTGCTATCTTGTCAAGAACGTCAACAGCGCTTTCGTGGCGCGTCACGCACAGGTGGTGATTTGACATGGGCCAAAAATATGCCGCAGTTCTAAGCTCGAGTCCCGCTGAAAGTGTAATGCCGCCTTCAGAGACTTTCTCTATGAAGGGTATCGCCTGCAGTCACACAAAACATGTTGCAGGTCTCCTGGGGCGTTACACTGAATGCATATTGGCGAGTCAGACAGTTTAATCTTGCTGTTAGAGTAGTTCGTTAGAGCAGACGTTGAATCTTATATGGTGTAGGCATGTTTGATTTTGTCTGTTAATGTCTCACGGCATGTAGAAGTCACACAATGACCCAATTTTGTATAGAGGTCCGTATTGGTGTCTTGCATCTGTCCAGAGGGATCGACGCAAGCGCCAAGCGTGTAGTGATACAAGTGTTGGCTCGTCTTTTCTCGAGCAAGGTATCTCGACCATTCTCTCGAGGCGTCGTGTCCCGCTTTGGCAGCATGATCAGCTTGGACGTGGCCTTGTATTCCGCAATGGGTTGGTATTCATTGCAGCGCAATGCTGTGATGCAGTTCGCAGGTTTTACAGCGAAAGCTGTTATGAGATCATTTCACCGGCCGTTTTCGGCGCCGTAGTTGTCAGCCACCGCCGCCGGTGTCCGTAACCAGTATCGCTCGAAATAAGAAAAAAAAAACGAAATAAGAAAATAATTCCAGGATGGAACGAGGTTCGAACCTGGGCCCTCTGCGTGGGAGCCCAGTATTCAACCTCTGAGGCATGTCGGTGCTTGTAACTGCTTTGCAAAAAGGTCCTATACAGGCTTGATGTCGGGAAGGAACCACATTAGCATATGCAATATAGCGTGGTAGAACAGTAACATAAGCACCAAGCATCGCACAACGCGAATTCTGTGACCAGGCGTCACACAATGCGAATTGCGCAACGAGTAGGTTGTTGAATGCTTCCAACCCTTTACAAAGGGATCTGCCATAATTCTTCGTCGTCATCAGGCACAGCATCAACAAAGTGCGCATAATGCCTTACATGCGTTTAGCAGGTACCACGGCTCTCCGTATAATGACGAAAAATGGCACAGTGCCTGCTGCCCTACTTCTCAAAAATTACAATGATTTACAGCGTAATGGGTTCCTCGCAAGTACACTTGTATTGGTTGCCAAGGAAGCCCATAAACGCATGATCCATTTCCTCGGGGTCTCAGTAAAATTACAATGATTTATAGCGTAGTGGGTTCCTCGCAAGTGCACTTGTATTGGTTGCCAAGGAAACGCATAAGCGCATGATCCATTTCCTCGGGGTCTCAGTAAAGTTCTTGCCCCCCCCCTCGTCTCTCCCCCACGTCAACGTATGTTATACAGCATGACGGGAGAGGGAAATAGCGACCGGGCGTAACCCAGTGCAAATTACATAACTGGTGGGCCGTTTAAAGCTTCCAACCCATTACAAAGGGCTGAGCCATAAATCTTCATCGTCATCAGTCGTCGCGTCAACAAAGTGCACATAATGCCTTACAGACGTGTAGCTGGTGCCTCGTTTCTCTGTAGAATGACGAATAATGGCTTAGTAGGTGCTTCCCAACTTCACAAAAATTGTGATTTATGTCGCAGTGGGTATCTTTCTAGTGTACTTGTATTGTAGCCCCAAGAGAGCTTACAACGGGCTCTAGAAACGCCGCTCTTCCAGCTTTCGCTGTGACTGTGCTGCGATTTCAGCGCAGGCCTGGCGTTTTTGTTGCACAGGTGTTTGATGTCCATTACGAGTTGTTCCTGCGTGCTTGGGAACTTCAGAGACTGCAGCACCGCTCTTGAGTCGGTAAAGATGGCCCAAGACTCAGCTGTATGGTCTACGATGTAATTTAAAGCAGCCCGCAGTGCAGTCGGTTCGGTGCCTGTAGATGAATTCCGGTGATTGAGAGTGGCAGAGATGGTAACATTCGCACACGCAATCCACACGCCAATGGCAGATGATGTAGGCGGACAGAGCCGTCAGTGTAAATATGACGATGAGCCTTGTAGCTGCTTTCTACGTGCTCTAGAGTAAAATATGCTAGTGCTGGTCCGGGTTTATGTCTCTTGTTCTTGATCCCAGGCACGAAAGTGACAGTTGACCATAAGTAGTTTTCCATGACGATTCCGTCGGCATTGATGCGCTTTCATTATGTAGCGGGAGCGGAAGCGGATGACCCGGCACTCTGGCGGCATAGCGGAAGTGGACTCGAAGAAACTCCGACTGCATGAGCACTGGAGCCGATAGGCGTGTGCTTTCTGCAAGGGTTCCAATACTTGATGTGTTTTTGGGTAGGCCAAGGCACACCCTCAGGGTTTTGCTTCAGCTCGATTGAGTGGGGAAATGCCCTGTAGTGCGCAGGAAAGCTGTATCGTAGAAGTCCTTCGCAGAGAGCCGTATACATGCGTAGCATGTAATTTACGGAACAGCCCCCAGCTTTGCTTGATAACAAGCGGAAGATGCTCGCATAGTACCCAATACGTGTCTGTAATATAACACGCGCACCTACCTAGCTACACACTTTGTTGATGCTGTGGCTGATCATGGTACATGATGGCTTAGCCCTTGGTAATGGGAGGGGGGAGGGGGAGGCTTTACGCCACTCGTTACGCAATTCATATGGTGCGATACCTAGTGCGATTCTGCGCTTTGACGGCGTAATATTTTATCACGTATAACGTCACTTTTTATCCAACATGACGGGTAGGGTCATTTTCCGAAGAAGTTTGACTGCCACGCAGAATACCTGGGTTCGATTCCGCCTCCAGTCCTGATTTTTTTAAATGCGAAGCATTTCTTAGGGGACCAAAGACACTTTTTGGCCGCTTCTATCTATCTATCTATCTATCTATCTATCTATCTATCTATCTATCTATCTATCTATCTATCTATCTATCTATCTATCTATCTATCTATCTATCTATCTATCTATCTATCTATCTATCTATCTATCTATCTATCTATCTATCTATCCAGCCGCCTACATCTAGGTGCTCTAGTGGCCGCCTTCTTGACTTTGTGTATACCAAAATCGGCATAGAAGGGTATGAATGGATGGATAACATGACACCCAGGTCACAAGATATGAATAACGTGAAAAGCCTTTTGCGCACGCCATGAAACCCTTTCCCCCAGTTACGTGTGGCACATACCCGCGTTTATACACGTTTATACCCACGTTTATACAGATGGGTCTGTCACAGATGGATCATCTGCTATAGGCGTGTGGATACCGTTGGCAAATGTCACCATCACAGCCGCTCTCAGCCACCGTACATCCGCCGCTGCCACTGAGCTGGCTGCATTGCGGAGGGCGCTTGCATATATTAAAGATCAGAGACCCGACTCTTGGGTGATATTCTCCGACTCACGAGCCGCACTGCAGTCCCCGAAATCACCACGTACGCAAGACCAACTAGTCCTAGACATCAGGCGCCTAGGCAATAATGCTCATGAACTACACCACGATGTAGTACTGCAGTGGCTGCCCGCTCACTGCGACATCGAAGGGAATGTTCGGGCTGACTCCGCTGCCAGAGCTGCGCATGACACAGCATCTGAGGAAATTGAAATTCCTTTTTCAAGAAAAGACGCAGCGATCCTGGTGTCTGCGTTCGCGCATAATCTGCAGAGAACAATATGGAGCGATGCCAACAACCAGTACGGACCGCTGCAAAGAATAGACCCGACTTGTAGCTTTCATATGCCACAGGGAGTAACCAGACAAGATGAAACTTGCATTCATCGGCTGAGACTCGACGTTGCTTACACGAAATACTTCAAGCACAAGATCAGGAAGTCGGACTCACCCACGTGCACCGCATGTAACACTCGGGAAGACCTAAACCACGTACTCTGCGACTGTTCCCATTACGACGCAGAACGACAGATTCTGAAGGAGGCACTTCATTTGCAACGCGGCTCGAGCTTGAAGCTGCGGCACCTTCTCGGCCCGTGGCAAGACAGCAGTTGTGCGATGCGCAGCACAAAATCGCTGTTGGCGTTTTTGAGAAACACTCAGCTTAACCAAAGCCTGTGAAGGACTCTTCTTATGTATATATTTGTGTTTGTGACTGTATGTACTATTTGCGTGTATATGGTGTATATGTGATCATTGTATATACCATAATCACCCGACACCTGGAGTAGCAAGCCAGGCGACAAACCAGGCTAACCTCTCCGGGCATTTCATTAAAGAATCTTATCTCTCTCTCTCTCTCCGCATACCGCGGGCCGTAGTATGCGGGTATGCGCCACAGGTGATTCACAGCCTATGTGAACTCGGGAACGGCAAAAACAGAGTGGAAGTTTGAACGTGTGAGCGTTCTCGAGCCCATACCGCAGAAAAGCCGGTGTCGGAGACAATGTAGGTGAGTGAAAAATCCCGACGGATGCAAAGAATAAAATTCAGTTTTCATGCTGGAATCGAACCCAGGCATTCCGCGTGACAGTCAGCTATTCTACGACAGTGCCACGCCAGGTCTTAGAAATGCTTAATAAGAAAAAGACCCTATTTATACGTCATATCGGGGAAACATGAACTGTGGTTGCACTGTGTCGCCTGTCCGCTTATATAAAAATGTAATAAATATTAGATGTGCACTCCCATGACCTGACAAGCTATATTCAAGCGTTGCACGACCCCCAGAAGAATATACGTTGACGAACGCTACGTATCCGCACCGTAGCGTGCGTTTCGTTACGAGAAAACTGACGTCAGTGCTCTAACGTGAGTAGTGATGTTACGTCGGGCCACAAGCTACCCTTAAACCCCTTTATAGTCGACATGCCAAGTAAGCCCATGATAGGCTCATTACTCCAATACACGAACACGACACGTCGATCGACCTTGTAGCGCTTAGGTAAAAGCCAAAAAATGTAGCATCGGCAGCTATTCGTTCACTGCTTCACATGAAATCGATTCCGATAATGCGTGGGATTTGCTGGCGTTTTTGCTTTGCATCCATCAGTTTTCGAAGTTTTCGCAAGGCCGTCGCCAAGGTCACCGCCAACACAGACATCAGTGCAATCTCGGAGGCCACGCAAAAGGCAGGACTTCGCACGCGTTCAACTGGATGACACAGCGTGTCCAGAGAGGAGCATAGGAGAGCATGCCGGCTGTAGTGCCACGCTCACACATGACACCTGTTTTGGCTGTGGGTCAATCACTTCTCTGCAATGACGTAAAAACGGCGTCTCGCGATAAAAAATAAAAAAGACATTACATATAAAATGTACATTCAGTGAATCTGCACAAATGCTCTCGTTAGGAAATATCGCGCCTAAGGAATCACATATGCACCACCACTTGAAGTTCAATCCGATTAACCATGATGAGTATCATTAAAGGACGGCTTTGTCTAATTTCTTTTGTGCCCAACTCGTGCAACGGTCTCAGGAACAAAGTGTTTTATGAACGGATTCGCACGACAGTTTGCGGTTATCTACAACCGAAAGAAAACGACACTCCATACGAGACAAGTAGTCATCAAACAAAGCTCAACTTAGTCACCTGCCTACATTAGCTTTCGCAGAAAAGCACGCTTAGCTTTCTATCTTTTTTCGGTTACGAAATAAATCAATTTGTTTTCTCAAATCTGAGTCGCGTTTTAGTGTTTATCGTTTTACCAGTGCATGAGAGAGAGTTATTAATCCATGCTGGAGATATAGTAACATCCTAGGCAATGACGTACACATTAAGGCTGCTTACGCATACCCGGACCATAGAGTTTCCTACAGATACACTAGAGGGAACTCTGCTGCTAGTGTCTATGGGATCTGCAACGCATGGCGCTTCAGCCAGCATGGGAATGATGGGTAGTACACGGATTTGTCTAAACTTCGTTCTTTCGGCTCCGCTTGGCTCCGCGTCGCCTGCATCTGCTTTCTCGCAAGACGAAGTTCAGCAAAACTCACCAGTTCCCCTTCAACACTCTAACATTTTTAGGCTCACCAATTCAAATATGGTCCCAAAGTTCACAATGGTCAATTTTTTTTTATGCGAAACGAACGCCAAAGCACAGCAATAAACAAAGCCATAAGTGCGTTCGAAGCCGTAAGCACGAAGATTAGGCAAATCCGTGTACTACCTATCATTCCCATGGTGGCTGAACGATCGTAGCGCCAGAGTCCCCTCTAGTTAATTTTAGGAAACTCTATGACCCGGACGGCGTGCCACTTTTATTCATTGTGAGGAGTAGGCGACTGAGAGGGATGCCGTGTTTAGTGAACGTTAGCAGGCGAGCATTGTTATCAGGGGCCGAATTCACAAAGCTTTCTCTTGCCTGCGCAATTTCTTAGCCAAGAATTCTCGTATCTCGAGGGAATACGATAGCAATGGTACGAATTTAACTTGCTCGCCACTTTTGAGGGCAAGGAGGCAACGCCAAAGCCGATGAAACGACAAGGAAAGAAAGAAGTGGGCGCAGGTGATAGCAAGGCAGCACGCGAAGCGTCTGGCATTGAGGGTATACGATGATAGCGAATGTATTTTCGAAGTATCTCAGCTGCCAGTTCCGGGCGTCTGCTACAGCGCTTACGCGTTGCAGCAGACGTCCTGGGGTCTTGCGCGAAGCCATGTGCTCGTGTTTCATCGATGACCACAGCTAACAAAAATCTAGTTGCTCGATGGCGTTAATAATCCGTGCGCTATCTCGTCAAGTGCAGGCGAACAACGCTCCAGATGGACCGCATCTATGAAACCGCGCGTAAATTGAAACATTGAAGGTTTGAAGATGTGACCGAAGCGTTTCCCCCTGTTTACCACAACCAGTTACATTTTCATGAAGTTGCGCTGCCACTCAAATTAGGCATGTTCGAGCACGGTATGGTGGTTGCCATTAGGGTGTTTTGTAGCTAGACGTAAAATGTTGCATTTCTTACAAAGATCTCAGTACAAGAGATGGGAGCGGCTTTTGAGCCTACGGAGAACTGTACAGAAATATAAAGCAGCAGTAAGAAAGGCATGATGCGCGTAATGCCGCAAGTTCAATTAACCGCAGCATTTTGACAGGGCCGGAATGCCAGAGCAATCGTATAAGCTTATATATGTGAACGCGTAAAACGATGAAGATTCGTCGGGAGGTTTCTACGAGCTAATGCTTTTCAGTAGACACGGCGCAGTCCTTTCGTCCTTGCGGAGTTTGCGTGAGCAAACATAAAAGAAGTGGCGTTCAGTTATCTCGGCCCGAAGTGACATCACTACACGTACGCCTTGATTCACAGGGCGTGCGTGCTACGTGTTTGCACAATTAACAAAAATAAAAAAAAGAGACGGCGGTCGCGTTACTTACTAACGTCTATGGGAGCGAAAGCCATACAAAAGCGAGCGAAAGTGTGATTGTGCTTATATATAAGAATCCAAGCAAAATAATTTAGCAGTGATTTGTTTAGTGAAAGTTTTATTTAAATGACGATAATCGAAACAAATAGAATATTCATTTAGTGAAAGTGACATTAGTGACAGTCAATTAGCTATAGTTGATAGTGATGTCGCACTCGATACAAAGTGCACGGTAATATAACCACACTTAATGGCTTTAACCTTCGAGTCACTTTAGGCAAATGCACTAGGATCCCGAGCTTTTTTTCTCTTTTTGATCGACTTTCACCGGACGTTTTGCATTAGGTGTCTTTCGAGGGAAAGATAATATATATACGATGAAGTAAGTGTTACAGTGGCCAGCTCTCTTGCGAAACACTGCAGCGGTGGTCGAGTCGTTACAGCGTCCGGCTGCAATGCGGGAAGTACTGGGGTCGATTCGCACTGTCGCCAAGCACTCACGTATTTTTTTTTTATGGTAAAACAGATAGCAAGGCCTGAGGTTTTGTGTTGCGGGCATTCTTTTTTTTTTTGACAATGTGGCCTTTCCGCTCTCTTCTTTCACTCCCCGTCAGACCCAAAAACGCTGCGCCGTGCTCCCTCACGGATCACAGAAATAAGAGTACTTTTTTTTTCTCTAACCACTACTATCGCAAGAGCGCCCAGTCCCGAAACCCAATTACCATACCTGGGCATTACTTTTCACGACTCTGGCTATTCGGGCGCCGGTCAGACATCACGGTGTTTTCAAGAACATCAAGAGACACGCGGCAGCCAAACTGCTTGCGGCCAAGATGACTGCCTTTGTCGGGACATGTTTCCGTGCTGGTTGGGTGGGATTCATTCCACGCAGCACCGCAAAACGACAGGGACAGAGAGAAAAGACACACACACAGTGATGTGTTTTCTCTGTCTCTGTCGTGTTGCGCAGCTCCGTGTAATGCCTCTGTCAATGGTTCTAAAGAACTCCAGCAGGCTATCGAGTTCTGAGGAGAGGGCAAAACAGTAGGCCTGCGAAAAGATTACGGCAAATTCATTTGCGTCATTAAGGGCTGCTCTTCCCTTTGTAAGTACTTGAAAATTGTAAACCCGAGTTTATTCTTTATCAACAGCAGTTAAAGTATAAATGACAGGTGGACAGACAAAAATCCGCGTATTCAGCTTGACTAGTTTTCTGCCCTAAATAGTAATTGGCAACACGTATGACAATACGTAGAAATAGCACGCACATATGTAAACGTATCTACAGCCACGGCCGAAAGCTTGGTTATGCTGGTTGAAGTCTACTAGTCTATTCTACATATTCGACAAACGCAATCTGTAGAAGCAATGTTACACGGAGGAGCTGTCCTATAAACTTATTTATGCTGGTTGGTTGCATAGTTTTCAACTTCTTGCTCAGAACTGTACGTTGTAAAATGAAACATCTTGGTTGAATGCACACATTTTATGTAAGGTTACATTCATTTTTGCACAGTAGGAAACATACTTGAGAAATGAAAATGAGATAGAAAAAGGAGAACTAGAAAGCAAATAGCGAAATTCTTATAAAAGTTACAGTAAACAAAATAACGTAACTTTTTTAAGATACATACATACATACATACATACATACATACATACATACATACATACATACATACATACATACATACATACATACATACATACATACATACATACATACATACATACATACATACATACATACATACATACATACATACATACATACATACATACATACGTTGAGGTGTAGTTAATACTTAATAGGATGAACTGCTATAAAACAACAATGCTGATACACTCAGTCTTGAGCACATGAGGTTTCAAGGCAGTAACATACGAGAGAAATCTCTCACCACTCTTATGTGCCAACTCGGAATTTCTCGAACCCTCTTGGAACAATTTGATGCATAGTTCCTGCTGCTGCCCACACACAAGCAATTTTTATACATTTGGTGGGCGGCAGCCAACGACGATATATAAGAAAAGAGCCCGTGACAATGTGATGCCAAGGAAAAGCGCAATGCATCACATTTTGGTACATGTCTGCAATATGACACATAATTTATTTACATATTCGGGCACATTGACAACACTATAACAAGCCATGTTAGGTGACGTGGGCTGAAAAATTGGCACAGGTCGGACAAATTCTGGACAATACATAAATAAAACAATTCGCTGTTACTAAGCTCCTCGGTACAAAAATGCTGTTGACATGTCAAGACCCTATTGCTTTCCTGAAAACACTCCTCGAAAAGGTTCAAAAGTGTGCACATTGAGAGACTGCTGTATAGCAGTCTCTCATTCCGCTCGAAAAAAAATTTCACTGCACTTCTGGACAAGGCATGTGATGTGAAGCTTCAGTGCCTTGCATGTATATCTTGCTGCTGGCCTCAGCTGCAATGTTTATCAGCAGAAATTTGCAGAATAACATTTTATAATGTACCACGATGAAGTAATTATGTTTCAGGCACATAAAACATGGACAACAAAAAATAATTTAAAAACATTTACCTGGCACAGTTTACAGAATCTTAAATACATTTTCATGGAGCAATCACAGCTTATCTGAAGATAGTGGTAATGGTTATCAGCCTAGAATTTTTTTTGAAGTCGCCAGTTTCAAGATTAGAGTATACCAACAGCCTTCTTCAGGCTAAACCATTGTACAGACGCATCAAAAGGCATACGTAAATGCATGCTATAATCACCCTACAAAAAGCAATAAATACTTTCAGCAGTAAAATGAGCAAAGCTGCATAGATGATAAAGTATTTGCAGAGTATACAATTACATAATGGAGAAACCTATGGCAACAAACACTATATGAAAAAAAAATTAAAACTTACACAGTACATGCAGAGAGGTTGACTGTTGATGAGGACAGACAGGCGACGGGATAACATTACACACGTGCTAAAGCCTGTTGGACGTACTAGGAATAGTGACGCTCCTCTTGCATCTAAATAATCCGTGGAGAAGGACTTTCCAGAGCTTATATAAACATAAAATCATTTGTGCTATACTAATACGCGTATCCTGAACGACTATATCGACCAAGTGCAAAATTACCCGCTTCAATGGTTTCATTCTTGCACTAGCAAACATGAAAACACGGTTTTGGTTGCCGGCCATGGCTGCTGTTTCTAATGGCAGTGAAATGCAGAGACACACATGCATTTGATTTACGTGCATGTTAAAAATTCAAGGTAGCCGAAATTAATTTGCACACTACCACTACAGTGTGCTTTACATTAATGTCAAGGTTTTGTGTATTAAACGCAGAATTTAATTAATTTTGAATCCTCAAGTGCAAGGAATTGCTGAATGATGCACTGTTCAACAATTAAACTGCAGCTGTGCAGATTCTCACCATACAATTCTACCTGTTCCAGATATCACAATGCATTCTGGCTGTTGACGTGCACATTGAACCGCAGGACACAGTCACTGGTAGTCGCTGTCTACTTGTTGGCCTTGTGCGTTTTGTCCGAGATACACTGTACAATTAGATGACAGTGAGGCACCTGATCCCGTGATACTGCTGGAACATAGAAAAATGCAGATGATTGTTACAACCGTGCTATGTGTAAAACTGGACAACTGATATGTGCTAGAAACTCCAGCTCTCGTATTTTCAGAAGCTGATTACAAGTATTAAGAAATATTAAAAACAAAAAAGGTCTGAACATAGAGCCACCAACAATGAAGTCTTTGAAAAAATATTTTATGATATAAATATATAACTACGATGTTCATTTTGAAGGCAACAAACTTCTGCCTAATAGTGAGACATAAGCCAATAAAATATCTTCTATTTCGACTTTACACTAGGTGCAAGAAGCCGACCACAAATGAGTTCACTGTGCTACACTCTAAAAAAAATTAAGTATTTGGGGAGTATTGCCACCCCACAACTACAATCGTCATCCATCTCACGTACTTTCCTCGCCTTACCACAACGGTTTCTTACCACCTCGTACTTTCCTCGCGTTACTACCGCGCGTCATTAGAGTGACAGCATTCTTGATAGGAAAGTGCGAAGAGCCAGGTTTTCAAAAAAGAAAACCCGAGCAAGCAAGATTACGTTATTGTTGTGTGGCATAAATACTAAAAAATACTCTATTTTTTCTTAGAGTGTACTCATGTATTGCTATGTTACAAGACAACAGCTATTGTTCATCACTTTAACGTTATCTAACATAGCCACCTCATCATACAGTGTGGAGGAACCATTTTGAAGACTAGAAAACACAAAGCACTTGCGGATTATATGTGTTTTTGTTTCTCAAAGCCGTTTTTCCTACCAAAAGTAAACTTTGAAAAAAAAAATGCACTTAATTAGGAGAAATGATTGTGAGCAACAAACACACTCATAATCCACAAATGCATGTCAATAGGCTCTTATGGTTTCCACAAATACTCACCATCATCACTATTGCTGTCAATGCCATGCCGGGCAGATATGCTGTGTCCTGCTCAGAACACCAAAGGTGCACTGTATGACTTGTCTTGCATGGGTGGGGGCTGCACTGCACTGCTGCTTAGCTGGGCCAGCCACGGAAAAGAGGGTGAGCACCCATGGCTCTCAGGCATAGGGAGAGTCACCTTCAGGGATCAACAAGCGTGTATTCAGGTCAAATGCGATTTGTAGAAATAACCGTGAGACTATGCAATTGTGCTGAGAACATGTACGACGGAAATGCAACATATGCAACAACATCGAAAAAAGATGAGCTACGACCGGTAAAATGCGCATTTACTGCTCCTGTGTTACTTGAGCTGTTTCTTCCTGCATGTTGCGAACAGCCAGGCGATTTTCACCCGCTTGCTATTTCCATACAGAGCACTTGATACAGTGAGTGAGTCACAAGCACAAGATCTCAATAAGCAATAAAAGTATTTGTGCTATTTCAAAAGCACAACTTTCCAGTCTCACATGTATGAAGTAAACTTCATAAGCTGCAGACTTTACACTTGCGACATTGTCAATTCCATCATAGTTTGCTTCTCCTTAAGTGTCCAATTAGCATTGGTGTGTGAAAATAACACAAGCATCCACTGTTACTAACAATGTTTGAGTTGTGAAGGTGTGTACATTAACCGGTCTTTACTGTACCATCCGTACTTTAAAAAAACTAACCTAGCAACCAGCCATTAGGCAGTTTTCTGCCCTTGAAGCTCCCAGGCCGAGCACAGTCCATCCAGATGAGGCTGCCATGCGTGCTTCCAGGCCCCTTTGAGGTCGGCTGGATGATGACACCCCATACTGTTGCAAAAGACTTGTACATTTAGGGAGCACAAGTCCTTCCTATTTCTGTACAGGTGCTCCAAGCCATAAGGTGGCTTGATTTGCCAGTGCTTGCAATTGATGGATTCCAGGACCCTACGAAAGTCTGCGATCTGTGAAGAGGCCAAACAGAATATATTCAAAAAACCACCATTGAAAGCGCTCTTAATACATATTTGGCAGTAACACAAAAACTATCACTTAGTCAAAGCTATCAAATATGCCATATTCAATTTGCAACAAACTGAAGCCCCATGTAGGCTTTACATACCGTAAGATATATATGTCCTGGTAAAGTATAGTGCTGCCACAGCAGTAATCTTCTATACAAGTAATTTTGCAATATAAAGGGAATTCCTGAAGAAGTGCTACACGGCTCCTGGAAAATAAATTCGCATCAAATATTTTTCTCTCAACTATCAAGCGTGGTAAACAGACAGGCTCCTCTTAATAACCAGATAATAACCTGCTTAACCCAAATCATAAACACTGCTGGTGTACTTGCTCATATTCGAATATATGTGTATTGGCCATATGTACGTATATACAAAGCGGTAGTAGTACATCTTTCGTACTGGAACTTAACATGGGGTGACATTACATCTGCTGGGATGAAAAACTTACAAACGTACGTTATAGCGCTACACGAATAACAACGAAATTAGTTGCGCAAGTTCAACTCACCGATGGCACAACGGTATTAGCAGCCGTCACCGTCATCGGGAATCGAATGTGCTCTGCAGCCACAGGCAAAACACGTCTGTGGAATGGAAGCTGCGGTTGACGTAGAAATGCAAGGCTAGCAAGACGTGTACGTCCACTGGTGAAGCGTGAGCAATCGCCGTGGGCCGCTGTAGTCAAGTCTCCAGTGCCGTGCAAAACGATAGGGCAGATGCACTCGAAAACCTGTAGTTAGCAGGTGCTGGTCTACGACTTCATCCAAGGCAAGGCACCAGTGAGAAGTGTGTTCTGTCCGGAGCGAAGCGTGACGTCCACGTGCTTTCGCTGCCAGGTACAAGTCCAAGTTTTCACCGGAGAACAGTCAAGGCGTACTGCCAAAGCAGCCACATTTACAGCAGAATGTTTCGGCGCGCGACTTCGGTTCGACACGTTATGACGTTCGGATTACGGTTATCACAAGGAGAAGCAACGAGTTAAAAAAAACACCAAGCCCAGCGCCAAATCCTTAAAGCCCTCATAAAGCACCATCGCAACTTCGTAGGGCGAAACACGGTTATCAACGCTTTTAATATTCTGTCACACGGGCACAGCCTCTTCACAAGTCTTGGAAATGTCAACACAGCACCACTGTTCACAACGCACATCGTTTCACTCCCGAACACTGCATTTGCCTGGACTGCTCACAAGAAAATAGAAGCGCACGGGCTAACCCGTGCCGAAGCAAGAACCAAATACAGAGCGTAGTTCATGCGTTACCGTGCGAGCACGGAATTACTCAAGTAACGTGCCGAAATGTTGTCATTTCGAAATGCCGCACTGCACCTTACTGAGACACTGGAAAGCGAAGCAAACGAACTGTTACCAACACTCAAACACGCACTGCAGGCTCCTCGAGTGCTAGTTCCCGTCGGTACACAGGCGCCGATCCCCGCTTCATAAACACACCGAGGCACAGGCTTCGCTACGCTTCACCGCACACCAAGAGACACTGCCGTCGGTCTTCACACGGCTTGCGCGCACCGAAAAAGCAGCGGTATTCACAGCACATCCAGTCGAACGCTGAAGGAACCCAAGCGTTAGCGAAAATCGGCACCGACACATACCGACACATACAGTTTACGGCGCCATGTTGTTTTCGCGAACTGCGCAGCAGGGGCAAGCGCTAAGAGAGCTCACAAAAAGCTCTTGCGCGATTTTCACGGCGAGATAAAAATTTCTCTTATGTGCGAGGGGGAAGATATGACGAACACGACAGGAGCGCGCGATGAAAGAAGTGTTTTGTCAACGTCATAAAATGACCTGATGTAGAGAGTACTGGTTCCCAACCAATCATAAGCTGCGCCTCTCGCCCAAGCCGTCGTCTGCTAGCGTTTGTCGTCTGCTACGTAGGAGCCTGCAGCGGGGGTTTCGCCTTGTCTACGCGATGATTTCCAGGTCACGCTGACGCTTCTGAGAACAAAATAGATATATGAGTGGTTGAAGCCACCTTTAATTGATATTCTCACGCCAAGTTAAATGGCAGTTAATAATCAAAGGGACATGAATTCGGCAAAGGTTTGTTTATACTCGAGAATCGTGAGCATTCGCACTTATTTTCGATGTCATTTGAAATTACTGGCGCCATTTCTTTCATACTACTCGCCATATAAACGCGTTCCGTTTCGGTTTCCGAACAATGAAGGTCGAAAAGCTCGATTTGTTTGTGATTTCATGCATAATCACGCACATCTATAATATGCTGTGATTTGCATTGTACGAGCCCGCTATGGATAGGCCCAAAGTGCATAGCGAGAGCTGCATTTCGGAGATCGTGCCTATTGGTCAGTTAAAGCCAAACCAACTAGACAACTTATGGAATCACATAATAGGCTTTAATAACGGCTAACTGAAATGCTCCGCTCAATTTTATTTCCAATAACGTGCAGCTGATGTGCTCCTCTGAACCTCTTTGGTGGTAATTTCGACCAATGCTGCGTACATCATCATAAGTTGGACGTCTCATTGGAGGAAGTAGGACGCAACACAACAACATAACAAAAAAATGTTGACCAAATACCGCGCCGCTTTCGACTTCATCGACCTTTCATGTAGAACTTTGGTTTTAATCCAATCACAAGCCTTTGCATGCATACTTTTTCGCCATTGACACCCAATAGGCTTCTTTAATTACTGCGACTCTCAGGTTATTGGACGACTGCGAGTGCCAATACTGTCCATAGCGTACAAGCGAAAGAACACACGAAACTCAAAGCGCCAAAATAAATTAAAACGTACCAGCAATCGTCAAGTAGCCTTACATGGCCGTGAATTAGCTTAAAATCAGCCACGGCACAGTTGCACCCGCCGCAGTTGCATGTTCTAAACAGCCATATTGTTCGTAAGAGTGGTCCGGACCACTCTTGGGATTTCCTCGTAGCCACGCTGTTTCTGCGCAATTTTTTTGCTTCGTGAATCCACTTACGAGCCTTTTTGAGTGACGTCACCAAATATAGCAACTGCATCACCATCGCTGGCATGTTCCTTGACAGTCGCAGCGCGCTTTACCCCAGCGGCCGATGTGATAACGACGGCTCTTACGACGTTTTTTTCGCTTCGTGAATCGACTTACGCGAAAAAATTTCTCTTACGCGACAATTTGCTCGTAAGTGAGCTTTGTGAATTCGGCCCCAGGGCCGCATGCAAAGTGCAACGTAATGGCTTTCGGCATTTGCGTGAACAAGAAAGCACTGAAGAAAAGTAACACAACGACAACGCGAAAGCGAAAGCCCTCGTCTACGGTTTCCTTCAGGAAAAATAGCGTTGCAACAATGTCCCACTGACGCCCGACAGGGATCGCGTACAAAGAAAAAGCAGAAGAAACATTAAGCGCAATCCAACGGTCTGTGGGAATCGTCATTACGCGAAGCATTTCGCTGGTATCAGGCTACTCAGCATTTTTTTCTTCATTATGCAAAGTGTTACCAGGTAGATCAATGTGTTTCCGTAAAAGCGGAATTGTGTATATTATCCTAGCGTGTCTGTAACGACAGTAGCAAGATGACTGATCAGAAGCATAAGCAAACATCATTCTTCCCAAAACATGTCCGCAAAAAACCGCAAAGGCAGCAGACGCAAGCCGAAGCAAATCGACGCTACGCATATCCTGGTTGCGATTCTTGTTCTGGGAGATTCCGTTTAAATTTTACACCGGAGCTGTTATGCGCGATGTTTGTCCGTGTGCCGTAGAAAAAAAAAACTATCATCTTGTTCAGCTTGCCTTTGCCACGTCGAGCCAACTTAAGCTTAGATTATCATCATCATCATCATCATCAGCCTTTCTACGCCCACTGCAGGGCAAAGGCCTGTCCCATGTTCCGCCAATCAACCCGGTCCTGTGCTTTCTGCTGCCACGTTTTACCTGCAAACTTCTTAATCTCATCTACCCACCTAATTTTCTGTCTCCCCCTCACGCGTTTACCATCTCTTGGAATCCAGTCAGTTACCCTTAATGACCACCGGTTATCCTGCCGACGTGCTACGTGCCCGGCCCATATCCATTTCTTCTTCTTAATTTCAACTATGATATCCTTAACCCCCGTTTGTTCCCTGACCCACTCTGCTAGCTTCCTGTCTCTTAAGGTTACACCTATCATTTTCCTTTTCATCGCTCGCTGCGTCGTCCTCAGTTTAAGTTGAACCCTCTTTGTAAGTCTCCAGGCTTCTGCTCCGTAGGTAAGTACCGGTAAGATGCAGCTGTTATATACCTTCCTCTTGAGAGATAGTGGTAGACTACCATTCATGATTTGGTAATGCTTGCCGAATGAGCCCCATCCCATCCTTATTCTTCTAGTCATTTCACTTTCATGGTTCGGCTCCGCGGTTACTACCTGTCCTAAGTAGACGTACTCCTTTACAACTTCCAGTGTCTCGCCACCTATCGCAAAGCGCTGTTCTCTGCCAAGATTGTTCCACATTACTTTAGTTTTATGCGTATTAATTTTCAGACCTACTCTTGTACTTTCCGTATCCAGTTCAGTAATCATGAGCTGTAGTTCGACTCCCGCGTCACTCATCAATGCAATGTCATCAGCGAATCGCAGGTTACTGAGATACTCTCCATTAACTCTTATCCCTAATTCTTGCCAATCTAGGGCCCTGAAAACCACCTGTAAACACGCGGTGAATAGCATTGGAGAGATCGTGTCTCTCCAATGAGATGAGCATAGCGAAGTCTAATTAAGCCTTGTTGAGCATGGTAACACTTGCTTAGCCAAGCACATTTAAGCTAGGTAAGTCAATACCTAATTACCCCTAGTTAAGCTGAGTTCACTTCTTAGTGTGGCTAGTAAAGTCGAGTTCGGCAAATCTTACCGATTCAAGCCTAGTTAATACCAATTGGTGTTAATTAAGAATAAGCCTACTTAGTGCTAATTCGATCATTAAGCCCAGGTTGGCTTGGAAATGCGAGTTACTGGATATTAAGGCCAGATTTGCTAGTTAGCTTTAATCAAGCTCATTATGGTGATTAGTCTAATTAAGCTAACTAAGCTACCGGAACTGTGCTGATTTAGTGCTGCTACGTGATGGCTAATCGATACCCAATCGCTATCGTTCGATAAGCTAGTGGCCAAAACTTGGTTTACGAGAGAGATCACGTGAACACTTCGTGCAGTCGTGTGTGGATGCACGTCTCAATTGACCTAGTAACACTCAGCAAAATTGAGAAAAGCCTTGCCGAGTGAGGACCAGCTAGGTTCCCTCCAGCTCTGCTGTGACCCAGCCTTGCGACTTAGTGGAAGCTGCGCTAATTTTTGCATACCTTACTAGAATTGATGAACTAGCCTCACAACAAATTTTATTAAGCATGGCTTGTACTCCGACCGTTCGACAACATGTCAATCCTTCGGTTCTACGTAGATATACGACTGACATATTAGCCTTCACGTCTTGAGCCCGCTATGTAATGAGGTTCGTGTGCTCGCATATGCCGATTACGTCACTATTTCTATGTCGATTAATGGAGTGTGGCGGTTTCTCTCGCCATCACACAGCGTTCTGTGACCTATCCTTATCCAGCAATAATTTAGACGAAAGTTGAGCTTTTCTTTTTTTTCTTGCAGACCACGTAAGAATTCTAGATGCTGCTCAGGAGAAGCCGCGAGATTTAATGGAGATGCAGTATATAGGAATACGTATTACCAGGTAACTTGGGTATGTTGTATTCGGGATGCACTGCTTGTGAATTTCTGTTGTGCTGTTTGCATATGCGTTCATTCACACATATTTAAGAAATAAAAGGTACGATCGTAGCATTTTATTTGCGGATGTGGGGTGCTGTACTCGAAGGCACGGCACATTCTAGTGTCCGGCGGGAGTTTCTGTTACACGGGATCCATAATGTGGCGAATCAATGACGTAGTACCCATTTATACCTCCATGCATCTACCTAGAATTCGCCAAAGAATTATTTGCATTATCGAAAAAAAAACGATCTGGTAACATTTCTGTGTCGTGGCATAGTTACAACGAGTTCGCGACAGAAATCAATTATTAATATTTGAATTTTTATTGAAGGATATAGGCGGTTCGAAAACGAGGCCTTTGCCGTGTTGCGACACGGAGGTTGCGACAATCTTCGCAACCAGTCACGAGAGGGTGACGTTGAGGCAGCTGTACAGAGCACTTTCTCGTCATTGTTTATCGCAATCGGCCCCTTCACTCGCCTTCTCTTCCGACGCACGGACGGCGGCGTTTCCGCATTGCCGATTGCCGGGCGCCGCGTCGCCCTTGGCAGTCGACTGCGGCGCCGAGGCCGGACCAGCAGTTATTTCCCGCGCCGATTGTGGGTCAATGGAAAGTTTGGGGCCGCCGTGCACACTGCTCCCCTCCTCGCTGCCTAAGCGAAGTGCCCATCGAGCTACTCGCGTGAGGCCACTCCAGTGTTCGGAGGAACGCCGACGCTCACCGGAGCTTCTGCCGTTCTTCAAGGTATACGCGTACGTATCCTACGTGCCACGGACTCGGAGATACCGTCATTACCTTCTCCTTTTGACGGGCGCCCTCAATCACCTCCCGCAGTGTTGGGCCAACACTGTGTTTGCTTGTCATGTCGTCCACTTCACCTTGTATCGGTTGTGCAGTTTGTTCTTGTTTTGCGTGCGCGTCTTCTTTACCTTTTTTCGTTCTTTTATATTTTTTTCGGGTTCGACACGGCAAGCGCGCCGTATTTCAAGCCTGCACTGAATTGCAGCCCAGTAGCTGGCCTTCAGAATCAACAAACAAATGCAGACGGGACGGGGTGCGGCCGAAAAGAACACGACCGCAACCGCATTCGTAAACATCGCTGCGGGAATAAGACAGCAAGGGGAAATGACACAGCAACTGTTTACTTCATTCTCTAAAATATTTCTAAATGTTTCTTCCACGTGGCAATTAACTGTGCTCCCTCCAGTTATACTCTTCCGCGCTTAATTTACAAATTATTACCGTCGTTTTCACCATAAAACAATGAAAAATTTGACAAGAAAATTTGCACCAACTCATTTCCCGAAATTTGGCTCTAACCGAAAGCACACAGTTAAGGGAAACGTACGCAACGGCAATCCGCGGACAGCTTCGTGCCTTTCGATGCGCTCCGATTCAAGGAGCTCGGTGAGATCAAGGTCACGCGTCCAAGGTCACCTGCGTTAGAGACTTCTCGGGCTTGCGGAACTGCATGCGCACAATTTCGTCTGGTTCCGATATTTGAAACAAATTTCTAATAGTAAGTGTAAGAAGCCGAAGATTAGTAGATATAAAAGTGGTATGAGGCTTTTTCATACAGCAAACTATTTCTCTCCTTCTCGTGTTTCTGTTTGGTTTACGGCAGGTTACCGTTCAAATCAATCCGTGCTACCTGCCACGGTGCTCTTGAGGTCATGGTGCTTGGCGGATGACTCGAAGGTCGCGGGATCGAACCCCAGCTGTAGTTTCTCAGCACTGACCACGTGGGCCGAAACGTAGAGGGGAACGAATGGAAATGAATAGAACTCTTCTGAGAGATGCAAAAAAAAAGCTGCAATGTAGATAAGACGCCATCTTCGAATCGAATGTGGTACCGTAGCTTATATTTTAAAACAATTGCAGTTCTGCAGCTCACGTTGAGCATATATATTATGGTCCCACGAATGAATGTAAGAATAAACTTTATTTAAGGTTAGTCCGGCAGTTTCCTTCGGGCGGGGCGGAGGGAAGGGGGGATTAACCCCTGTCCCTTCCCACCCTCCGTCAAGGATGATGGCGGTGCCTCAGGTGACACGAAAAAAACAAAATATACGCAGCCAGCAACTAATTAGAAATGACTAAATTGGTACGCATACATGTAGCAAGCTCGTATAAGAAAGCCTTAGTTACCGGGCCAAGATAGAGGCCTTTGTCATGCAGCATACTATTTTTATGCCGTTATGTCTTGCGGGAAGTTATTTTGTACTGTTCTGCCTTGCAGAAAAGCTGCGCAAGTGGCCAGCGAAGCTTAATGCCTGCAATTAACCACTCGTAGTCTGTGTGCTGGTCTGTCTTTGGGCACTTTCTTCATTCTGGACTCCTTCATAGGCAAGATAAGTAAATGATTGTTCGCAAGCGCGTTACTTCTCTGGGAATCAGCTGTATTTCTGTCCTTACTATTGTCAAAGTGCACAAAGAGAAATACCAGGATAACAAGGACACAAAATGACGCATTGTTGGATGGTCACTGCGTTCGGACGAGTGCTATACCCAAAAGACTGAAGAAATGAAAACGAGGCGCTACCGAGCAAAACACGCAGCATAAATGGCGCCCTTAGCGGTCTTTAACCGTCTTTCACACGCAAGACGCGATGCAAACAGACAATTTATCCCTCCTTAGAAACGGGCAGTGAATGCACCTAAATACGCAACTTTAACTACATAAGGCGCCATGTATGCCCTTTAAACGATCGTTGTGCACGGGTTTATTTATGATCCTATAGGGAAGGTAGCCATGAGGTAAGATGACTGCAATGCGAAAAGAAAAAAAAAATAACTCTTGGGATTCCCGTCCTTATCTATGCCACACTGAAAAAGCGGTGATGTAACTAAATGTTCTTGGCGTAGGCATTTACGACCGCCTTATGGCAGTGCAGTAAGCCTTGCTCACGCGAGCGCTACGCATGACTTCGCATGCGCTTTTCTTTGTCAGTTTTTAGTACCTCGGTAAAGGTGGCGTTGCACAACAGCTTTACGTGGAATTCGGGAGGTCGGTACAGAGGCCAAAGAAGGAACATTGCCTGAATGTATGGTATCTAACCCTTTTCAAGGACATTTCGGTAGCCAGCGTGTTATTCCCGTGTCATTTTTTGTTTATTTAAAGGGAAAGGAGTCAGAGAAAACTTCCGTTCTTCGAACTAATATTTGCAAGTCGCCGAGATCAGCTAGTGGGAGCAAACAATACCATTTTTCAAGGCCTTTTTATCAGTCTTCAAACCACCTAACAAGAATGTATTTTGATCCAGTCCAACTTCGCCCTCCTCTAACCTGTTATGGACCCTCTACGGACCCTCTCTAAGCAACCTCTAACTATGTTTAAAGAACCTTTAAGCGCCCTTTTCAACAGTATAGGGCTCTTCGCTCACTTAGCGAGTCTTCTGCAGTGTTAACGTCAACCAACGAAAGAAAGCCCGAAATTCTGCCCGCCCTATTCAAGGCCTTATTCTGGCGTAAGTGCAGAGGTGCTGTTAAGCCGGAATGGCGTGAGAGGGCGTTGCACTCAGAAGGCTAAAAAAATAGACGCGCGTGATCATTTGTTCCTTCATTCTGCTGGCTACTATGCTTGGTGTGAGTGGCCTGTTGAGGTAAATGGAGAAAATAGTTCACCTTAAGAAAGTTAAAGCAGCACAGACGTTCAGGCGAATATGGAAGCTGAAAGTGACGAAAAAATCATAGAACAGCGAATGTCACTGAGGTCAAACGTTAATAATAATAATAATAATAATAATAATAATAATAATAATAATAATAATAATAATAATAATAATAATAATAATAATAATAATAATAATAATAATATCTGCGGTTTAACGTCCCAAAACCACGATATGATTATGAGGGACGCCGTAGTGGAGGGCTCCGGAAATGTCGACCACCTGGGGTTCTTTAACGTGCACCTAAATCTAAGTTCACGGGCCTCAAACATTCGACAAGTGGAATTGTCTTCGTAAGAGCAGTAACTGCATTCATTAGCACAGAGTATGTGTACGCCTTATTCATTTTCCTCCAGCTTCTAAAGTGGAGAAGGAGAAGAGAAGGCATGTGCACATAGGTGGGAAACAGGGAATGGCTCCAGCTACGTTCTCTATTCAAGGGGTTTCTTTGTCACCCCAAGAAAGCTACTTTCTCGAAATCCTTCAGTTATTTAGTTAGCTGCTAAGGCTAGTAAGCCAAAATTTTTTGCAGCATTTCGCGCCTCGATGATTCCCGTATAAGAAATTTCGGCCAGTATTTGCTTTGTTTTGATGTTCAGGAGGAACAATACTGGACATTAGAAAAAAAAAAAACATTCGAAGTAATAATACTGGACAAAGCTATATAAGAACTACTTCACTTGTCAGCCTAACATTTAAGTAGAGAGTGAGCGGATAAAGAAAAGACGCCATGAACAGGAGAGGAAGAAATTATGTCTAATTTCCTCTACTCTCTTGCGCCAGTTTTTCTTGTTCGCGCAGATTTCTACATGGTTGACTAAGAAGAAGTTCTCGCACTGAGATCTCTCCAACAGACTGGCACTGCCATGCAACGAGCTTCCAACAGAACGAGAAAGCGAGCACTGACGTCAACCTCTATCCACTAAGCGAGCTTATCGGCACGATATTTCTTTCTATGAAGAGGCCAGCTAGGTCTCGCGTTGCTTCTCGGCGCACAGGGTCTGCAGCTGGGACAAAAGATGGGCGCTTCGATTAAAGCTAAAGTTGCCGTTTTCCCACGCACGGTACACGCAAGCGGCGGTGCACATTCACAGTGTTCACAAGGACGAAAATAAAACCTAAATAAAGGATACGGCTTTGAGGGTACAAGAGACGGCCTCGAAGCCGCGAACACACCACGGTGGAGTAGTTTTCCGCAACCTTGTTGCGCGCTGCTTGCAACCTTCGACGCGTTCTTGTTGGCCGTCCGTTGTTTACCCTTCAAACATTGAGTAAATAACGTGCACGTCTCAATCATCTTGTCACGTCATTCATCTTTTTCACGGACCCACGCAACAGACAAGAACCAGTTCTTTCGCGCGGGCGCCACGCACTGAACCCACGAAAGGCTCGCTAATAAATATGAGACTAGGCTAAATAGAAGGCGGACACGTTGCAATTAATACGCACCAGCTATGGCGATGAAAAGGTTACACGCCTCTCCTTATCAGAGCTTTCTAATCGGTGACAACAAGGAGACACTCATTACATGTCGCTACGATGTTGTGCGCTCGTAGACACCCCTCCGGCAAGGAATTCTTTACGTGCGAAACACGGCCTCTCCGTTACTGCTGTCTTATACCGCATAGCCTCGCGACGGCAACGAAGCTAGCACGTTGTCACAACACGTGGTACGAGTTGAAGCAAGTTCAGGCGCTACGAAACATTGCCACCCAGGTGTGTTGAGTGGTTGAGTGACCAGGAGCTGTTCCCTACCGAAAATCCCAGCATTGTTCATCACAATTTTCATGATTAAATATTAGAACTATAGTGGGAACCATGATAAACATGGTGTGCATCGTACACGCAGGAAATGTTTCTGTTTTGCTGCTACTGTTTTCATTTGCAATAAAATTGATGTCATTCGCATTTCAAGGCTTAAATTGCTTTTCATGAGAAAGTACATGTGCCTTTCAAACCTGCGGATCTTTAGGGGCGAAGCACCTTAGGGTCTCGGCTTGTCGGCGTGTCATGTCGCAGTCACGGTCCATTATAAGCGGGTATGCGCCACAAAAATTGGGTAGATCAGAATACTCGCCACCGGTCCATACTATGCATATTATGAGTTAAATGTTCGTCGTTACTGCCTAAAACATTATGTTTGGCTTAGCAGCGGTGTCAGAATCCACGGCAAAATTGACCAAGGCGCTCAAGTTTCTTATCTAAAACCAGAGGTACAAACGTGGATCTCTACGGTAAAGTCATCTATTTGAAACACCACTTCTTGAAACATATCTGCAAAGTGATGGTGCTTTACTCGCCACCGGTCCACTAAAAATGAAGAAGGCAACAGTTAGCCCAACAAATAGCCGACGACGTTATTGGAGCTGAAACACCCTTCCCTACATGCCGTAGGGAACTGAAACCGGGCAATCAGGGAAAAGAAGAAGAAGAAGAAGAAGCGCCTTAGGGTAAGCTGCATTCCGACGCAGTTTTCCGACGACGTTAGTGGAGCTGAAACAACCTTTCCAACATGCCCGGTTTCAGGCTTGGAACCCCTAGTGATTCATCAAAGAAATATCTCTCAAAACAATGTGGCGAAATAACTAATAACTAAGTCAGGCCCATCGTCTTCTTCTTCTTCTTATATCTCTCATTGCCCATTAGCAGCTATTTTGGTGTGGAAAACACCGGCGCACACTACATGCTTCGCCCCACCCCAAGTTTCACGTTAGTGGAGCTGAAACACCTTTGCCTACATGCTTCGCCCCTCCCCGTTTTTTTTTTTTTAATAGTTGACTTTGATTTCAGGCGGCGGGGGCTGAAACCATGCGACAGTAACTCTAAATTTTTTTTTTTGCTTGTAGTAATATTTGTGTGTCATATCCTGTGTTCTGTTATCTGTATACGAGGGTTACTGTGGAGACACTGAGGTAAAGAGCACCTTGGCTACTCCATCACTCTAAGTTGGGCTGCATTTTTCCTAGTCCGCATCGATGTTCCAGTTATGGACATATACCAACTCATCCGAATTTCCGCCTTTCCGAGTAACCAGGGTGTCGTCAGCCAAACAGCTCCCATATGCATTATACCGGAATACCGTCGTGTTCTAAATGTCAGTGGAACATTCCAATCAGACCTCCTGCAGCATGGTGGAGGCCTTTAATACGCACTATCCCCCCCCCCCCCCCCTCACCCCTTCCAAGTTTGAGCCCATAATCTTCTACCAACCTTTTCAGCCTCACTTTCAGTTTGTTCGATGTCGTTAGCCGCCACGGAACCATGTGTATTCATAGTAGTTACAATGGTGGTAAAAAATTTCCAGGCCGTGCTGACAAAGAATTAAATGGGAAAACGGCCTGGGAACTTTCGCCACCCTTGTACATTCTGCAGTCGCTTTGTGCATTGCCTCTATGAGGCAGGCGCGAAATGTCGACCTCATAAGCCGAACAATTTAAACGCCCCGGAGAAGCGATTCCCTTCTTCACAAACGATTTCGGCATTGCTTCCCTGTTCATTACTACTCACCACAATTTATTGAATGTAAGGACTAATCACTCAGCACTAGGTCGTGAGCTTAGTTTCCGAGTGTGGAGGCCGCATTACCATGAGAACAAAAAATAAAAATAAAAAACAAGCGCCGGTGTTGACAATTTTTCATGTTTGGCAAAGAAATCACTGTGATCAAAATTAGATCTAAGATAAACTTTAGCTAGCACGTTTCACACACTGTTCGTACACTCATTTTAATGGAAAAGGGGAGGAGCGAAAGGAGGTAAACGCGGGCAGATTACTTAGTGCATCTACCGGCTGGAAATCCCGTTTTGAGGCAATGGGTACATGGAATAAAATGCGATAGGAATGAAAGGTCACTGCATTGCCAACAGGACATCAGCGTCGTAGGTATAAGACATAGTCCCGTTTTTGTTCTTCTCTTTTTTGTGTGTAACACTGTCTTTTAAAGTATTTCCCTCTTGATAACAAAACCACAAACAGGTGCTTAATGGCGGCCCGTCACGGTAGTTAAAGGTCACTCGTCGAATTCACGGCGGATTGCGACAAAGGTGGAATGCAATAAACAAAGCAAGAAAAAGAAAAAACTCCAAGCATAATATTCTTCGAGAGTTGCCTAAGTGATGCGTAAGCGTAGAGTTTTATTCTAGGTCACTCTATGTTTGCGGCCTTCCCTGGAACGTTGTTGCCGGGTGGCATCGCCACGGCGTCTTTCATCTTCCCAGCTTTTGTTAGCGTCTGGAACGGACCAAAAGGAAGGCGCATTCCGCGACCACCGCAACAAGATTTTGGCATTATATTTTCGCAAAGTCGCAATTCCACTGATGCGCACCATCCTCCTTGCAAGTTTTACATCTTGTCTTAGAAAAGGACTATATTCCACCACGAACTATTTCCACGAATCCTTGATAGGAAGTGTTCTACCTTTACATACGTTTTGCTCCGCTGGTACAATTCATTCATATGGTTCAAATGTATTCACATAATGCAAACGTGGGTCTTTAGCCCAGAGGCTAAGGCATTCAGCTTCTGAGTGTATGGCCCCAAGTTCGAAACACAGCCTCGCAAAAAAAAAAAAGAAGTTTTATACATTTGCTTATTCATAGCAATTCGTCTTGTGTAAGAGGAAGGGATGGACGGACGCAATGTTTTCGCCTTGAGTCTACATACGAATGCTTACGCATGGAAAACCTTCCTGTGACGTGTTTTCGGTTCAAACTGAATAGCTGCACATGGTCAAGCCCGGAGCCCACCACAACGACGTATCTCATAGATCTGTTGTTTCGAAGCATCAAAGCGCATCAATCAATCACCCGAGAGCAAGTAAATGATTCAAAATGCAAAAGAAAAAAAAGAAGGCACCTCCAGGCCCAAGGCCTGTATCAATGTTTTCACTAAGCTTAATTATGGTAAAGTATGTATCTCTGCGCAGTTTCTTCTTTTCTTAGGAGCATGTTCATAGTAACCGTGGCCGCCGCGGGATGCCGTCACGATCGCATTGAAAGTAAGCCGCGCGTTCGAAGAAAAAAGAAAACAAAAGGCTCAAGGTCATGACGCACGCTGACGAAGGGACGCATCCATTTGCCGCCTTGTCATCTCGCTGCCTGCATAGCTTTCAGCGCACTCGCTAGTGCGAAAGGAGAGAGAAAGCGCTTGAAGCTTGCGACAAGTACCTGCAACTCCGCTCGTACTTGACGGATTCTAAAATTTTCTGCAACAGTCGATTGATGATGCAATAAGCTATTTTAATGAAGCCATTCGACGATTACTTCGAAAAGTGTTGCAGGGCCCCTTCGATGATCGATTACTGGAAAACGCAGCCTCAAAATGGGAAGAGAAGAGACACTGAACATAAGCGCGAAGGGTGTATGTTGACGAGTGTATGCACGAGTGTAAAATGCCGCGGAAATGAGTGGACGCAAGTATCAGCGTCAGTGCGTGTTAGTTAACGTAAATGTAGTGACTATGAACATCGGCGAGGGTTTGTTCAGTAAGTAAGCGCGAGTAGTAATGCGAGCAAGTGCTGACGAGCGTGACTGCGTATAAGTGAGTGCCGAGCAAGCCAAAATCCTAAGTGAAATGCTAAGTATGAATGACTATCCCGTTAATTCCGCCATATTTTAATTTGGGGAATCTGGATTAATTTTGACCACACGGAATTAATTAATGTATATTTAAATCTAATAGACGGCCGCCATGGCCAGGATTGAACCCACGACCTCGAGCTCAGCAGGGCCACCTCAAGTAACCGGGCTACCACCGTAGATTGTTGCAAGGATAGAAATTGTGGTCAGCACGGTTACGCGTGGTCTATGTTTGACGTATTTATATTGCGATTACTGTTAAAAGTATAGTAGTTTTTATTTGGGTCCCAAATGGTGCTGAATAACTTGTATAAGAAGAACGCAGAAGCAAGAACTTGCATGTTTTTCCAAACTGATTTTCTTATGCATGCACGAAGACAACAAAATGTAGGATAAATGATAATTGTTTCGGATATAAAGAACACTTTTAGTTTGTAGAGGATAAGGCCAATTACAACAAGTATGTTTGTTGCGTTTTCTTAGGCAAAAATAAGCTACAAAACATATTCATTCACGTAAAACACGCGGTATATCAGGAATTTACCTTGCTTTGCGAGTATGCGTAGATAACACCGGAGCCATGTTCTTGACGTTAAGGCAAGTTTACTTAAAGTGTTGCTGATACTACAGATTTTACGTATGTTACTTTTCCGCAATAGCATTGTTGAATTCTTGCACCTGAAGTTGCCATTTCGATAGCTTTGGGTCGCGTTAAAATCTAAATCTCTGATGGTTGTGGTGGTGAGGGGTGGCGTGGAAATGTTCAGTTTCAACTAATTTCGGCACCGCGCATCCTGCGACTTATTTCTCATGACTATTTTGTACTCTGTGCCAATGTTTGCTATAATTGTTAATAATGTATTTGCGATTGTGATTGACTCGTACCAAACATAAATGGATGATAGTCAAGGTAGGACTGTGGAACAGTCATTTCTGTCAAATTTCCACTTCGTATACAGATTTTAGCGGGTGATCTTATTGTAAACTTGGTGCTAAAACTGAACTGTTTATACATTGCACTGTCTTGTTTTGTATTGAAAGCCTAGAGCCCACGAGCATTTCTGAATTGTCGTCAGCAGCAGCAGTGATGAAATCGTTTACGGGAATAGCCGTTATGAGCCCTCACCACTGGCGTAGCCTGGGAGAGGGGGTGTTCAAATTACCAAATTTTTCCATTTTGCAAGTGTATATAGCATACACGCACACATACAAACACACTCACGCACCACCATACATGCCGGGTGGTTGAACCTCCTCCGAAATAATTTACCGACGAATACGATACTGCCTAATGCGAATTCTGAGCACAGCTGTTTAGTTGTTTTGATATTGCGATAAGTTCAGGCGCGACTGCCTCGCTGCGGGAGACCGCGGAAGGCAGCGTGTGGGCGCGTCCCACCACAGCCGCCGCAGACAGGCCTCCGTTCATGCAGCGGTTTATTTCCATATATGGTATTTCCATATTTCCATTAGTGGTGACATCATCGGCGACCGCATGACGGAGTGCACTACTGTGGCGCCACAGCTGGCCGCTGTGGAACCTGCTGTCTCTCTTCGCTATCGCCGTTTTTCATCCTCCGCTGCGCTCCACGTTCGCACGTTCGCACTTTCGTCCTCTTTCGCTCTGCCGATTACGACGACGCCTTCACCGCTCAACGCAGGAACGGGCGCCTAAGAGCTGCGCTCTGAAACCTGTTTATTAAGCGCGAACTTGTGCCTGGAAAACAAGATGCAAAATTTCAGAGTCCGCTATAGCGTTCCACACACACAGTGTCCCTTCGACCAACGCACGTCTTCTTCTCCCAAGCCTCGCAGGTCAACCCACAACAGGCGCGAGCAGGCACGAGGCATTGCAGACGCTAACACAGCGGCTGGCTGCATTTCGCGTTCGCTCTCTTTCGTCCTCGTTCACTCTATCGGTTACGCCGATGACGGCGACGCCGCTCAACGCGGGAACGGGCGTCTAGGAGCTGCGCTCTAAAGAAATTTCTGGCTACGCCCCTGACCCTTACTTTCCTATAATGTGGGATGGAGTGCACAAATTTGTCATAAAAGCAAAAACGTTAGAAAAGAACTTCAAGAAAGAATTCGAACTGCTGCCCCTGGTTTCATGCCCCTTCATCAAGAGTCCACGTTTATATTACCGTATTTGCTCGAATCTAGGCCGGCCCCGATTCTAAGCCGACCCCCGAAATTCACAAGGCCAAAAAAAAAAAAAAAACTTAATCATTGTACTCAAATCTAAGCCAACCCCTCACTTTCGCACATGTTTTTTCGAAAAAGATCATCGGCTTAGATTCGAATAAATACGGTAGCACTTGACTTCTGCGGCGCACCACAGCCTTTTGACGATTACGCCACATTTTTAATACTGGAGCAAGTGCTTCGTATGACAGACAGCGCCGCTGTGACAATACAAAAGAGTATTCGCTCTCTCACTCGCAACGATCGCACGTCTTCTGAGCCGCACATGATGGTACCACAGAAAGTGCGAACTACCGAAGAAGTAGCAGAGCACCAAGAAAAGAAAAAAAAATGGATAAAGAAACTGCAGGTGGCCAGAGTTGCTTATAATTTAGCTACGTGGAATCGCAGAAGTACGTGGCGAAAAATGGGGCGTTTTTTCTCTAAAAGAGTCAAATCTAGAAACCGAAACTGGGCTAAATTTCACGGGAGCAAAAAGCGCACCTAAGTATTCCTCACTTTTAAAACATTTGTATTCAAAATGGGGCCATTGGTCATTCTAACATGAGCTCAATAAGGCAGTTTCGAATAAAAAAAATGTGCCAAATCCTGCATCTGTTTGAATCAAACTGAACCAGATCCATTAAACCAGCGCTGCGTCAACAATTGTGACCAAAACAACCAACATGGCCGCATCCAATATGTTTCATTTGTGTCCTAATTGCTTTCCTATCGTGCTATCGTTCCATAATTAGTTTTTCTTAGGTGAGATTGGTACTTACTGAAGGACATGATGTTGTAGGGTAAGACTCGAATATAAAAAGTAAGAGGAAGAGGCCGACTTTCCTACTTCTTTCTGCCTTTTAGTGTTTCTTTTCGAGTTTTGCGCTACAGTATCATGCGCTTCTTTCGCTCCTAGATGGTATATTTGAAATAAAAGACAACTGAAATCAAAATATTGGGCACCGATCTATTCCTTGAAGAAGAAGAAGCGATCCGAAACGGCGCGATGATAAAACGAGCTAAGATGAAGAAGAGCTGAAGCATTTTTTTGAAGGCCTTCAACAGATGACAAGAACGAGAAAACGCTGTCGACAGTCCGGAATGGTGCGCCTTTTGCCTGGAAGGAGCACTCGCTCGACAAGTCTGGTCATCGCCATTACGCCCAAGCAACAAAGGACGGCACCGAAGGAAACGCAAGGATGGTGTAAATTTTGTCGCAAAATATTGCTACATCGTTTATTCGCTGTGGTTTAGACTTTTTTTTACGAGCTAATCCAAGCCCGAATGTAATGTTCTAACCTATAAGAGCCAAATCCAAGTTTTACATAGATTTGAGGTATTTTGGTGACATGAGTACACACTGGCAAAAAATTGTTGGTGCAGGCCCGACCATATTGTGAATAGCAAAAAACTGCGTTTTTCTAAGTTTCAATTAAAGTGGACACGGCTCTTTTAGAAAAAAAAAAAAACGCCACAAATCTTTTTGGTCAACCTTCGAGACGACAGCGCCTTCTAGAAAGAAGTCTTGCTCGAGCACACGAGTCTCTTGTTCTTGGCGACGAGCATCGAATTGGCGAGTGCAGCGGTTCTGTATAATAGGGACCGGACTATTTTTCGACAATTCAGTGGTGAACTCGGCACTGCTAGAGATATGCAGCAGGACAAACGTGCGAAGTTTGACCCATAATAATATAGGGAGGAAAATAAGAGTTCAGGTTTACGCCGAGCCGTACGGCGCTGCTGTTACATAATTTCAAAAGTGCGCTGATCAGAGAAGGAGACATCTGAACAGATATTTAGCTCTACAAACTTTTAAGGCCCTGAACGCAACTTACCTGTGCTCATTGTAAGCCATCCCGGCTTTATCAAACGGTTGAGGCACGGCACGCATTCGTGTGTATGTTGCCGTCATGTAGCGTTAAGAAAGCTTTGCTTACGCTGATTTTGCTCAATGAATGAGATCGATGGTAATTCTTTTTATACATTGAAGAAATTCTTTAGCCGCGTTCCTCACTTTGGTGTGTTCCGGCGCCGTCCACCGTGCAGGCCTTGGCAGCGCGTCATAAGGTGCTTTCTGTGTGTATGCCGCGTGTGCTCCCGCTAGTGATAATCTAAAGCTTGGTGACATGATGCAAGTCTCTATTAAAGACGATAGTCTTTCTTGGGGAACTTAAACGCAGAAATTTTGGTCTGTCTTTCTGTCTGTCTGTCTGTCTGTTTGTCGGCACGTCCCTCGATTCAGCCACTCGGCCAAAGTTGAACCACTTGCCCAAGGGCCAGCCGTCTTGAACTGGTACGGCTGTTCATACTTGTGAACGTTGTCGATCAAAAAGTAAATATCATGCATATCTGAGGTGCAACATCACTAGGTAAGTATTAGGTGGCGTGTTCCTTTAATAGAAAATGCATACATACGTAATTTTAAGGACCCTAGTTTCTTAAGCTGCGCTGAAAATGCATAAGAATGGAAGCTTGAGCGAGTTGGTATGCGTTCATCTTTGTTGAAACAGCGCTCACTAGACGACGACGAAGTAAAAGAAGGCACAGGACAGGCGCTGCCTGTCCTGTGCCTTCTTTTACTTCTTCGTCGTCTAGTGAGCGCTGTTTCAACAAAGCTGAAAATGCGACTGCGCTGAAATTTGCCTTCCTCCGTGCCCTTCGCACTAGCTCATTGTTGTGTTTCGGTTTCGGTTCTGTATTGCACTGTACGAATGCCATGGGTTGGTGTTGAAAAACTTTAGTTTTGAGAAGGCCAAGAAGGTGAAAAAAAAAACATTTAAAAAATGAAAAAGCAGCGTTGTGGGCGGCCTTCAGGCTGCCGGTTGTGGGCGCCGCTCTGGCGTTCCTGTTTTACCCAGGCGACGTGTAAATAAAAGAGTGTGTGGAGAGTACTCGTTGAGTGTGGACGTTTCTCTGCTTCAGCGCTTCGCGCCAAACCGCGTTTTCGGGCTGGCTGGCGTCCCCGCCGGTCGCGTTGGTCACCGCCGGTCTTCGCCTGCTGCTGCGCCGGGACTACCAGCACGCAACACAGCACTCATGTTTCCCGACGTATTGCCAGATGGCGTCCATATCTCACACAGCGCCTCTTCTATCGTCTTTTATACGACATTTGCAGCGAAGCACGCAGATACGCGGCCAATTTTTTCATTTAAGATCACCTAATGGTACTGCCCTCCGTGCATCATGGGTGATGGTGCCCTTTGATTCACTGAAGCTTGCAATATTAACGCGCTAGCGTTAAAGTGCTCGTTTCGCAGAAATTCCGGTGTCGGCGTCGGCGCGGTGTCGGCATCGGTGTCGGCGTCGTTGGTTGTCAGCGAAAAATTATCACCTTGTCCGTGGCCCAAAAATCGAGAAAGATTCATACAAAATAAAATAATACACATCTTCGGTTCAAGTCAGAGTTGAATCCAGGCCTTCTGTGTGGCAAGCAGGTGTTCTACCACAGAGCCAAGCCATTGTTTGAAACTGCTTAGGAAAAAAAACACAATATGAATGTCATGTAGTAGGAGAAGTCTTCTTAACTCGTTAATATTGCGTGGCAGAAGCGTAAAATCGCGCCAGGCGTCAAAACATGTTAATTGTGCAACAAATAGGTGTTTTAAAGGCCCACCCATTATAGAGCGCGCAGACATATTTAATCGTCATCAGCTGCAAAAGCATCAACAAAGTGAACGGCGAAGAAGGTTGGCGTGTTGCCTTACGGATGCGTAGTGGGCCTTTCGCTGATTCACAAAAAGAAGAATTATTGCGTAGCAACTATGCGAAAATTATGGCGTAGTAATTATGGCACTTAACAACTGTACTTGCAGTAGGCATTCTAGGATACTTTGAAACGGCCAATGTTACGCACACAGTCGTTCGTTTCGTTGAGGCATGCACCGATAACCGAAGCAATTGAGATGATGCGCACGGGGCCCAATTACGCTATCGCGTTCTAGTCTTGAAGGCGTTATATAGCTCAAGCGTCCTCCAAGTTTTTGTGAAAGATCTTGCGTGGTGCAGTCGCGCCTGAGATTTCCTTTCGTGAGTCGGTATAGCGTCGCGTCAATCAAGCATTGTTTACGAGAACGCTGGTGGCGGTGAAAGGCGTTGAAAGCTTTGTTGCGTTTTTTTTAAAGGAGAACCGGGTTTAGAGGCAAACTTTAAACAATGTCGGAATCTAAAGTTCCTTTTTTTTTCGTAGCTTCTCATTTCTATTCTCTTTCATTCCCCCTTTCGCCTTTTCCCCAGCGCAGTGTAGCCAGCCGGTTTAAGAACTGGCTAACCTGTCTTTCCGCCTGTTTCTTCCTTCCGGTGGCTCGCTATGCGCTGAACACTTTGTTGCTCCGTGCATGCTTCGAAAGTCTCTGAATGCTCGAGTATTGAACAAGGACGTCATACTAAATGATCACGAAGGAAGCAATACCTTCAGACCCCCAAGTGATTCGGCGAGTTCGAGATCGGAGCGCCACACTATATACTAACGCTTGAGCACTCGCGTTAAATACTCGTGGCCATCATCAGAGACTTTTCATTTATATCTGTGTACAGGGAATCGTTGATAAAAAACGCTGTACATAGTGAGCTTCTATTTAGAAAGGTCGGTCAATGTCGGGAAAGCTAGAATCTGCCGAATGTTGGCCCGGACCAAGTAAAACCTCCTTGATAGAGAAGTTGAAAGAACACCCACATTTGCTCAGTTCTATATACTGTATACTTAGCCACAAAAGTGATGGTCTATCGCAACCTGAATGAGCCACCAGGATATTCTGAGCTGTGATGCTCGTTGCCCCCGCACAACTCGGCGCAAATGACCTGCTGCTCACCACCCAAGGAAAATACGAAAGATGATTGTCCTCTACGTCCTTGTCAGCGACACAACTGCTTTCTCTAATGCCAGCTATTAACGCTAATCCATCTTCGCTGTGGTCGTGCGCGCTCAAGCATAGCGGCGCAACAGCTCTTTTGTACAGTGTTTCACGAACGTGCTTACGTAGCGCTGCAAACCAGTGATTTCGTGCTACGCTCGTTGTATTACACAAGCGGTCGCGTATAACCAGTAAATGAGCTTTTCCATTCCTTTTTTTTTTTTTTTTTTGAGCGCGTGCGTCCAGTGGCTGGCGTTCCACTGAATCAGGCCAGCAACGCACCGCCGGCTCGTTCAAGAGCCGCTAAGCCGAGTGGTCGTCTCGATGCATGCAATTCGTAACGCGTCATTCCATTTCGCTTATGATTCTTCTAGTTTTTCACGTCTAATGCTTGTTCCTGGCTTTAACGATGGCATCAATTGTGTCAGATCCAACGCAGAAGGACGAAAAAAATGGAAAAACATATAAAATTGTTGAAAAAGTTATATCAATTTCGCGGCGCTATATCAATTTCCACGGCTTTACTAGTGGTCCGCAGAGTGCTTAAAGAACAGCCTCTCGAGGAAGTATTTATTTAGGAGCAGCGTATGAGTGACGAAGCAAGCTACGTAAAGGTCACTCCTTCCTGTTGTCGAACAAAAGTAGAAAGCTGTATATATATATATATATATATATAATATTATATATATATATATATATATATATTATATATATATATATATATATATATATATATATATATATATATATATATATATATATATATATATATATATATACTTACAGAGCAATCCACAAAAGGTATCTAGTAGAAAATTTAAAAGTTCACTTTCGGTGGCTTTACAAGTGCAGAATTAGCTGGAAGCTGCCCACTCTTAATGTTCAGGTAGAATCTTCAATTTCTACTTTGTAGTAATCGTCTTCGATGCCTGGCACCACAAACTTTTCTTCTTCTTTTTTTGCATGTGAGAGTTTACCTGACGCGGCAAAAGCCTCTTTTACTATGCTTACGTCTTTCAAGAGCAAGATGACAGGGAGCAGTGCGTCATCACTACTGCCCGATAGGTACTTACGTCCATGGGACCGCTGGGCCTGCGTATAAGTTATTGCGTCGTGTTAAATGGGCTAGGGAGCACACGTAACTGTTGGGGATTGGAATACATTGCCAGGAGAGCACGAATAATGTACTGAAGCACTTAAGCCGACGGCGCAATAAATGTGACTTCTGTGGCTGCTGTACTGGTCCTTATTTAGGGCTCCGTGTTTTCCGAGTTCATTTTTCTTGAAATTCGGGAGGTGTTTATCGGAGTTTATTTTTTGAGAGGAAATTCGGCGTTTATCGGAGTTTATTTCACGTAAATCTCCATTTCTCCAAAATTCGGTGTTTAATTTTTGCATTAAAAGCTGTTGCAATGTGTTCTAATTATTTTATTTCCAATGACAATGCGTTGCATTGTTGCTGATAATCCTGTTTCTCCTTTCTTTCATTTTTCCTTACTTCCTGGGCATTTATCCTGTCTATAAGGCTGTTGATGTGCACTGCTGTAAACTCGCCAAAGTGTACTTTTGGCGGGGGGGGGGGGGGGGGGGGCGGGGGCGGCAGGAGCTAGTCAAGCTGCTCCTCAGCTTTTTTTCCCAGTCTCGCTCCCTCATCTTCTTGATGAAAAATAAGGCACTTATTATTATTATTATTATTATTATTATTATTATTATTATTATTATTATTATTATTATTATTATTATTATTAGTATTATTATTATTATTATTATTATTATCATCATCAATACTCTCAAATCTTAGATGAAATGATATCTGAACACGAAAACATGCGAACACACTAAGTGTATTTTAGATGTCTGGAAGGTTTGAACTCACAGATACTTGAATACAAAACACTATACGTTTGTTCGTATTAACACCTTAAAGCTTAAGAACGACAGGAAGGGGAAGATGGAAGCTTGCGATGAAGAAATCCGCTAGCAGGGGAAGGGTCCTCCAGCCGACGTTTCGACAGGTGGACTTGTCTTCTTCAAGGCTTAAACCTAAAAGCTTGTTGTAATAGACGCAAGTATATTTTACGAGGTTGCTGCCGCTGATGGAGGTGCGCTCCTTTCAAACGATAATTCTCAGCTTTGAAAATGCTCTTTGAACGTTGAAAATGCCCTGTTATAATCGACGTTTATCGGATAAATCCGAATTGTCAAAAAATTTTACCGGCGACTGTTCATCGGATTTTGCGGATTTATCCGAAAACACGGAGTCCTATACTTATCATATGCAAATCACAAGCTTTTGCCTGCCATATCACGAACAAAAATAAACAAAAGATAATGGTGATGTGGTGTAAAAATCGGGTACCCTAGACAACTATTTCTTAGTACGCTATCGAGAATTATACCGCAGTACTAACACTAGGCAACGTATGTGCCTTTCTCTACTTGACATATTTGCCACTGGCCACCGCTGTTCAGGATTCTGCCGCGTGATTCCTGTAGATTCGGCCGTTTGCTGAGGCCATTCCTTGTGTAGCGTAGATAGTACATTCCACTGTGACATTTCGACTTTTTGCACATTTGGGGGATGACCGCCGCCGTAGCTCAGTGGTAGAACATTGGACACGTTATTCGAAGGTCGCAGGTTCGGTCCCTGCCGGCGGCAAGTTATCTTTTCGTCCACTGTACTTTCTTCTCGTTTATATCCCAATTGTTACAAATAACATCTCCTGTACTTTCCTTGGCTATATTGCCTGTTAGTTCTCATTAGTATATTTTGTCTAACAAATAAAAACGAGCCCTTAAAAGCCATCTTCTTGGACTATAACGTATTTAACGCATAAGATCACATCCAGAAACGCCGTTTTCCTTAGATAAGTGAGCTTTCAGCAGCATTGGCTCTAGCTGCCGTCGAAGGGAGCTAGTGCAAGTATATCCTACTTCTTGTTTCCTTGGAATCCAACAAAACAGATGGCGATGGCAAAGGTGCGTAGCTCTGATATTGTGCTCTCGAGGTCTGCAGCAGCTTTGTATGCATTCGAGCCACTGAATTCAAGAACAGTGTGTTGGCTTTGTAGCATACACGTAGCGGGGAAACGCCTTCTCTCGTTATGGTTCTGCAGTATCTTTAATAAGTTCACTTGCATCAGATGTCCAGAAAAAAATAATAAGGAATTTGGAGGGCATATCTTTTACAAGTACACTAACAGAATTTATTATGATCAAGTCAAACTATTTGTTTATGCCTTCAATGTTTTCGTCAAAACTGTAAACGATCATACAAAATAATAGGGTATGGTAAAATAAAACAATGCGTTAACTATACAACTTACTAACCCTGCTCCGGAAGCGAATATGGGAGTTCCGCAAACCTTTATACGCGCCTCACTATCAATTCACTGCCCCCTCGAACATGTATAGCTTTATCTTCCGACTACGTGACCGATTCGCCTTGCTATTCTGAATATTCGCCTTTACAGTCATTGGCCCTGATTATTTCGCAGGTACAAGCGATAATTTGCTTATAAATTTTAAATTTCCATGCCTTTCTTTACATTAATTGTTCAAACATTCGGTATCTTCTCCCCTCGTTGGCCAACAAAATCACTTGAATCACAAGCTCACGTGTCAGGCAGGGGTGGCGCTAGAGGGGGGCACGGGGTGTGCCCCCCACACACACACAGACAAGAACAGACATTGTCAAAACACAACGCGTAAGTTCTCCGTCTCCCTGACCTCCCCGCAAACACTCGCTTGTCGTGGGTGCACCCTCTGCCCCCTACCCCTTCCAGTGAAAAAATCCTGGCACCGCCCCTGGTGCCTGCAGTGTCACAGAAATCTAAAGAAGGGTAAGGGCTACGTTTCTTGTACCATACTGGGAGAGTATCTATATCCCACGTACCGGTGAAATGAAAGAAAACAGTTCTCTGTTCTATGAGAGGTACCATAAAATTAGGGCTTCTTTTACACGTACCTAGGTACTCAAGGATCTTTTTTTATCGCTTGGTCTGTAATCAAAACTTACACTGCCGGGAATCGAAGCCGCGACGTCGTGCTCAGCAGTAGTGTTTCTTTTTATTTTATATAATACCCCACGGACAGCTCCCACGGACAGCTCCCACGGACAGCCACCCACGGAGAGCTCCATGTGCACACAAATTGCAGTCAATATTTTTTTTTTCAGCGTACAACTTTGCTTTCCGATATACAGGCTTATTTAACGCATATCCTCCCGCCCATGCGATTTGTTAAGCCGTCCATGCGGACATGGCCGTTAAAATTTCCTCGAACGCTCGAACGTATCTGAAGAAAGAGCCGCTAGCGCTAACAGCGTCACACACCGAGCAGAATCAAAACCGCAAAAGATGAAAGGTTGACTCCCCGCCAACAGATGCCGCGCTTGCACAAAGCGGTGTAAAGTCCCTGAAACTTCGTAAAGTAGCGACATACGTGCATGAAAGCGCGCCTCCTCTCTTTTCTCCCTCCTCTGCCCTCTCCGAGGCTGACGCCGCGTCGGCATTGGCCAACTGCAGTCACGTGGGACCGCTCGGAGCGTTCGTTTGTTTACAGTCGCTCGCGACTGCCATCTTCGCTCTTGAAGCGCGGGTTCGCTGGTTCTCAGCGCATGTGTTTCATGGATACGCGCTTTCCATTCCACGTGCGTTGTGCTCCGAGATACCTTGCACACAAGACCGACGTCACGGTTGGTTGCCATGGGCTTTTGCTGCGCTTTCGGATGCCGAAACAAATCAAGTGAAGGCAAAAAGCTGTTTATGATACCGTCCGGGAAGCGCAACGAGTTGCGAAGGAAGGCTTGGTTACACCCAATCGGAAGATAGAACTTTCGGTCGACGTTTTCGACGCGACCATGCGATGTAAGTTGCTATCCTCTCACTATAAGTACTCGTCGAGGTTCGCGCAAATTGCTGCGTGCTATAACGCCGCAGACACGTCTCAGTTATTTGGGCAGTACGTCGCTTTTCCTCACACGTTTTATTGCTGCTTCTGCGGGGTCTGTACTAAGTGTTTTTTTTTTTCGAAAATGTGATTGCGAAACTTCAGAGATTCGGCGCACGTCTTTTGAAGAAACACAGTTACCGTGTGAAAGCTCACATTAGGTGTGGTACTCTGTTTTTGTTGCGTGCTCGTTTTTTTTCTGTTTTTTTTTTCCCGAAGCAAATAGCTTTCTCTGGCTCTTTGACGCCGACAGATCCGCCGGTGGACTTGCGATAAAAGGTAGGTAGGCAAAGCGTGCGTGTCCAACCGAGTCGCAGGGTGCATTCATCGTTTAGGAACCTCACGTACACGTGTTATTTAGCGTGAAGGTTTACGTGCGTTTCGTGTGGAGGTTTATATCCGCGAGTGGCTTTCCGCCGCGGTGGAGCAGAGGTTGCGGTGCTCGGCTACTGACCCGAAGGTCGCGGTCGACCTCGGCGGTCACACTTCGACAGAGGCGAATAGCTTGAAGCCAGTGTGCCGTGCGATTTCAGTTCGTTAAAGAACATCAGATGGTCAAAATTTCCAGAGCCCTCCACTACGGCGTCTCTCATAATCATATCTTGGTAGTGGGACGTAAAACCCCAAATGATATTAATATCCGCGAGTGGAGCTCTCGCGAAGGAAACGTTTACGGTGGCAGGCTAGTTTATTCGTTCGCTTGCTCGTTCATTGAGCAGCGAGTATAGCTCGTATGTCAAGTACGTCTACGAGGCACACTTGCGCACTATGGTTGGTGCGTCTAATCTCTTAACGAATCAACCAACGCTGTCTAAATGTATCGACTGGAAATGATGTACGCCTTCTGGCGCATTCTTCTTTCAATAAAGCTCCGAGCTGCTGCTTGCACTGACAGTCATTTTCTAAATAAATAATAGTCGCCACTCTTATTACAGCCAACACCCATTGTCCATGTGTTTCTTCCACTCTAAAAACTGTCCGCACCTTTTGTGAAGTCTTCTTGCCCCTCACCAATAACCGTCCTCTGGCTAGTTTGCGCTTCCTTTCTTGAAAACTCGGCGCTCGGCACTTTCCTATCAAGGATGCTTTTTATTAACACGCACATCATTCGTGACCTGAAAGTACGGCGCGCCCGGCGATAATGCAAGGAAAGGCACCCGAGATTGATAGTTATTGTTTCGGGACAGAAATACGCCCCATAGCACGCCCTTTTTGTGAGGTTGCTAAACAGTTAACAGAAAATAGCGAGCGCAGAGATTTGGTGAAAAAGAAAAAAAACAAGTGAGCCAGATGCTGGATATTGTTTTGTAGGAAAGAGACGCCTCAAATACGCCCTTTTGTATTGCAGTGTGCAGTGCTACATGATACAGGCACGTATAGCGGCGTTAACTATATTTACCCAACCGATACTTCGGACCGGCTACCTCTAGTGCGTACTCGCAGCCTCTGTGCGTCATTGGTATGCGCGGCGAATTCGCCTCGCGAGGACGACGTGTACAACGTATAGGTTTCAGAAGGCTTCATGTAGAGCGGGACATTAATGTTCAACATCACACATGTCCTTTACAAACGTGTCCTAACATCTCCTAAACGACATAAAATTAAAAAAAAAAGGATACAATGATCTAGACGGCTAGTGCGAATGCTTAAAGCGCGCCGCCTGGCAAGCGCGCGCTCCCTTTGCGAAGCGTCGTCTGCTACGCAAGAGCAAGGTAGGTGGCGCCATGCTCGAAAAGAGAGTGCGAAGGAGAGGAGAACGAGGAGGAACGCGAGCGGAGGAGGAAAGTGTCGCTACTTTACGAAGTTTCAGGGACTTTAAAGCGGTGGAAAGCGCTCGGAATTCAACGACCCACAGCAGTGGGACAACAGCAGGGCAGTGATTGTGTGGTATAACTGAGGAAACGGGCTGCACAATATGCCTGATTTCTGGTCGGTGCCATCGGAACAGGGGACCCTGATTGTGAACGCGTCTGCTGCAGAGAAGCAGCACTCGCACTTCACGTGGCACCAGCAGCGCTGTAGCACACATACTATTGAGCGGAAGAAACAGCTTTCGATAGCACGTGTTCCGATTTCAGGTCATCCATTCGACAACTGATCTAGAGGCATAGGTGTCCTGTTTCTGATCTGTCTGGGAACCACTCTGCTACAACATAGGAACGCATACGTTCCTTGCAATATCGCATCATCAGAGACATGACTTGGTTTGACGCATCGGCACGAACAAATGTTTCTAAAAGATTGCGTCTGTTCTCGTAAAATATGCCGAGCCATTTTCGGGACCTTCCTTACTTTATGTAATCGCAATATTTTATTAATTGGAACTGCCGTGGGGCTCCCTCGCCAGCGCTGATTCCCCCGGTAGCACTTGTGCGATAATAATTATTAGTTGGGGTTTAACGTCCCAAAACCCCGATATGATTATGAGAGACGCCATGGGGGAGGGCTCCGGAATTTTTGGTCACCTGGGGTTCTTTAACGTGCGCCTAGATCTAAGTACACTGGCCTCTAGCATTTTCGCCTCCATCGAAAACATGGCCGCCGCGGCGGGGATTCGATCCCGCGACCTGGGGATCAGCAGTCGAGCACCTCAACCACTAGACCACTGTGGCGGGGCACTTTTGCGATAATTTCTAAAATTGTCGCAGTGTCTTGTCGACCGCGCCTTAAAGGGGCTCTGCAGCACTTTTCCAGGTAAATATCGAATGGCTTCATTAAAGGAATTTATTGCCTTACAAATCGACCTCCGCAAAAATTTTTAGAATCCGTGAAGTACGAGTGGAGTTACAGAGATTTGACGCACGCTGTAACTGCTTTCTCTCGTCCCGACGAGCGCGCTCGAAGCTAAGCAGGGAGCAGTAGCACGGGGGAAAGAAGTTACGTCACGCACGCGTCATGGCCTTGAGCACTTTTTGTATTCCAACGCACGACTTGTTTTCAGTGTGATCGCGAGCAAGCGCGCGGGAACCTGGCGACCTCTCGCGGCGGCTTAGGTAACTATGCAGCTCGCGATGCTCAAATCAGCCAACGGCCGTGAATTTGAGTATATGGCGCGGTCATTTGGGTATATGGCATCATTTGTTGAAAGATGAGGGAAAGATTTCTAACTGACTTTGAAAATGAATTGTAAATTCCAGGCCGCGTGCTGCGCTATAATATATGGCTCGCGTGTTCTCAGAAGCCTCGACTACCGGTCGGCAATGTTTTCTGACGATGCTGAAAAAGTATTACAGGGCCACTTTAAATAGCATGCATGCATGCGCTCTTCGAACAATAGATATCTAGAAACCGGTAATGCACAGCGTCATTCTGCCTATTGAAACTTTAACGTACAATCATGGACAAATGAAATACGTACAAACCAGGATTGGCTAAAGCACGTTATTTCCTTCTAGTTACCGCGAGCGCGCTTAATTTGAGGATTATTTCAGCTTGCAAGCTTATTTTGAAGAATAACCATTTTTGGCAACACATGTTAGAAGTAGTGCTCTTAAGTTATCACTCGCTAAACCTATGCACTTTGCAACTTTTTGTTCGCCTTTCATTTGTCCATGAAAATGCGTCAACGCAAACACACACGTATTTCCTACACGTGTATGCGTATAGCTTACGTCTATGCTCCATCTTCAGAGGCAACAGACCAGAAATTATTGTCGTAGGAGCAATGTGAGAGTCACAAGAGTAGAATAGTGAACGGAAATGCAAATAAACGACACTCCTACACATGCGTTTTACGAAATGCGATGTATTTAATTACAGGATGTTCTATGCGTGTTAGTGCAGCGCTGTTAGGGCAGCGCTATGCGTGTTAGTGCAGCGCAAGTTTCTTGCGCCCTGCAGCGCTGCCCTCTCGTTTAGCCTCAACTACCAGCAGTTTAGCATTTGCAAGTGCGACTATGTCGATCGGTGGATTTAAATCCTCGTAAAAGTGCTTCGTTTCGCTTCTTGTTTTGCGTTGCCTTTCTTTTTCATGGCCGTTGACGGAAACGTTCAGACATGCCTTGTCAACGCGCGTCTCTGAGTATATTGCAAACTGTGTTCAAAGAGACGCGCCTTGACGAGACATGCCTTAACCTTTATGTCAACGGAATGCATTGCCGTGAAAGAGCTGTATGGAAAGCTTTGATGAAGAATATCGCCAAAAGAAAGCCGACATATTCTTACAGCCTTTATCGCAGGAACTTGTTAAGACTGGGACTAAAAGGAACACACCGGCAGCATGCGGAATAACGCGTAGCTTGTGAGGCTCGCTTGGCTACAGCATTTAAGCCAGCATTCGAAAGCATGCTGCAGAGCCAGAATAAGAAGGAAAATGGCGGTTAGCAGGGCAGGCTGAAGTGGCTGAAGTATGTTAGGGCTCTTGATTTCCTAAGACTTGCGAAGGGTTATTGTAAAGCATTTTCGTCGAATCAGCCAGTTGATCGACCATTAGTTGGTTCTTTTTTTTTTCTTTTTTTGCCTGCGCCTATCTGAATCTGACAGACATCTGCAACTGCCTCGTTTGTCAGTGCAACTATGTTACGTCTGACGTCATCACGTGTTGATGATTTTTTTCGCCATTCGTGTTGACGCCGCCGACGATTACTTTCCACTTATGATGAAGCCTTAAAAAATAAGGAAAGCATCCTTGAGTGATCCATTCCACTCTGAAGTCGTTTACCCCAACAGCAGATTTTTCCAGCTACTTGATTTGTTTTTTCGTCTTCTTTGTTTGCCCAGTCAAGAGGGCTCATACCTATTGTGTGGAATTGGTCAAGTTAATGATGGATTTCCTCTACACCTGAAGCGTGGACACGTTATATTATCGGGCCCAAAAGAAAGAAACCTGTCGGTAGAAAATATATGTAGTAGAAGACGGCTGGACTCGTAAGGCTAATGCATAGACACTTCAGTGAAAGCTGTCATGGTATACAAACCAGCAAATAGTTTTTTCTTTAGTTCCGTCAATTGAAATGGCATGCTGGCGCTGAGAGAGACGTGCGCAGCGCCGACCGAGGCGCTGCTGCCGGCCGAAAAACTTCAACAATACACTGCTTTCTCCTTTAGCACCTGCTTTTGCGTTTCGGTTAGCATTACGTAGCATGGGATCGGGTATTTTGTAGTAAATCAGAGCGCTCTGGCAAAGTTCAATCCAGATACTCAAATTTGCAACGATATGTATTGCTGTTAAAGATAATACGTGCCTCCACTGGGCAGTATATTTTACGTCAACCTGTTAGCTGCATGGAACAGGAATACATTTCATGACACGTGTCGAGGATGGTTGGTTGGTTTATGGGGTTGAACGTTCCAAAGCGAGTCAAGCTATGAGAGACGCCGTATAGTGGAGGGCTCCGGACAATTTTGACCACCTCAGTTTCGTTAACGTGCACGGACATTGCACAGTTCACGGGTCTCGAGCATATCGCCTCCATCAAAATGTGCTGCGCCCGGGACCGACGAGCATCGTAACCACTGGACACCGCGGCAGCTGCATGTTGATAACGTATTTTTCGAACCATAAAGAAAGCAAAATGGTATGCTGTGAGCGCTGGCTAGTTTGATTTTCGGAAGTTTTAGCATTCCACATAACAAGTGTAATTAAGAAGCTAATCATGCAAAGTTTTGTAATTACCGTAACCGCTGCTCCAAAGCATCTGCCTAATTCATTCGTGATTGATCATTGAAAGAATATAGGGTTCATGTGCTACCTTCTACATTGAAATTGAAGCGATTCAAATTGCTATACAGCCGCAGTAACTTCTGCCAAAAGTGCGTCTTGTGCCTTGACATGCACGATACTTCCTAAGATGTGTCCGAAATACTCCACCTGGAGAAGGTATCATGGTACAGATACAAGATACCCAAAGAGTATCTAAGATATACATCTATTTTCGATACTGCCCAGCGCTGCAGTTTGCTTGCAGTTTTGCAGGCTTTGCAGTTTTTATGTGTTATGTATACGTTTAGGTATGAAGGAGACTTATAAAAACGGTAAGAAACAAAGAAATCCAATAATAATTTAGGGGGTTTTACATGCCAAAACCATGATATCATTATGAGGCACATCGTAGTGGAGGGCTCCTGAAATTTCGACCACCTGGGGTTCTCTATCTAATGTGCACCCAAATGTCAGTACATGAGCCTGTAGCATTTCACTTCCATTGAAATGGGACCGCCGCGGCCGAGAGTGTACCCGTGACTTTCGAGTCGTCAGCCGAGCACCATAACCACTGCACCATAGCGGCGGCCCAAAGAAATGGGGGCAAGCGAAGCTTGGCGAGGGCGTGACTGACGTACTGCTTTTCTTTCTTTCTTTATAGGCAGCGGCCATCCCCGGGACGCTGTTTTCGGGCGGAATCGGCGTGGCGTCTTTCATGTTCTTGCCAGCATTTGTCAGCCTGCAGAACGGCCGAACGAAAGGACCATCACACGATCATGGAAACGCGGTTTAGGAATTAAATTTTCTCGCAGTCGGAATTTACCGGAGATGTGCAGTTCCTGATATCGACCTCACGCGTTCTCCAGCAGTTCGCTTTTAGTCCGCCAACACAAAATATTGTAATGAAGCGCCCACAGCAAGTGCAGTGTTTCCCGGTAGTGTTCGTTTTCTTTTTTTTTTTTGCATCGTCGGTAGAACACATTCATATGCTTCAATTCAATTCACATTGGGTAAGCATGCGCGCGTGGCCTAGTGTTCAAGGCACTCGCTTTCGGACCACGGGGACCCAGGTAGTACACACCCCAGCTCCGGAAAAAAAATGTATTTGGCTTTATTTATTATTTCTTTGGTGCGTACACTCTTAAAAAAAAAGGTAGTAGAAAAGGTAGTAACGGGACCCGTTACTACCTTTGTGACCCCATTACTACGTATTGCGGTCCTTTTACTACCTCAGAAGTACACACGAGGTCGTAAATGTCAGAGGTAGTAAACGGCACTACCTGCCTAGGTGGCGTGTTAGTAAAACGTTACTACTTGCGTACTTGCACGCATACGTCCGCTTCTGGCGTGGAAAGAAAGGGGGTGCAGCCGCATCTAGAGTAACATGTCGTCAGTGGGTGAAAGGGGATGTGAATTGGTTGAAGATAGGTCTATTGACACCACACAATGCTTTTTTACAAATATTTTTATTGCGCAACATTATTCTCAATGCGAGAGTGTAGCGTTTTTCGTTTTGGCGAGATAGAAAGGGCAAGAGTATTCTTACGCAAGAATTAACTGTGCTCTATCGGATGACACGCATAGTAAATAAATAGGCTACACTGAACAGTGACATCCCCTGTGCATGGTCTAAATACAAATTTGCAGGGAAAGCCACCCAGGAATGTTTGTGCACCAGAACCGAAAGCAACAAAATAATCATGCACCAAGTGTTGTACGACAAGGTTCTAAAACTCAATATAGATTGAAGGTTATCCACCGGATATAACGAAGCGCTCACTAATTGACTAACAAGAATAGTGTCGATCGCATGCGGTGAAGCGATACCCCGAACAGTTAAAAAAAAGCGTCAGTTTTCCATTTGCCCGGAGTTTGGGGGATTGGATTAGCTGAACAGTGAACATTGAGGAAAGCACACGAGATAAACCTGTCATATCGTTGTCAGAATTTGAAAGTGCACTTACAACAAAAATACGGCTGGGAACAGTGGCTGGCAACGTAAGCGCACCCCATGGCGCACCCGCATACCCCCCCCCCCTTACCCTCCCTTCCTCGTCGGTAAGTACCCACCCCTCCCTCGTCGGTAAAGGGGTATTCAGACGGGGGAGGAATGCTCGGGGGAGACGGGGGGGTTGCGGATCACGTGACCGCGACGTCACGGATTAGCGAGTGGGCGTGACCCCCCCGCGCCTCCTCGGAGGAGACGGGGACGTTTTCCCCGAAAGGACAAACAATCCCCCGGCGGTGGGGGATGTGGCGGAATTTCTGGCTCTTCTTTGGCCACATTGTTGCACTTGCTCCTGCAGAGAGCGGCAGTGGGTGTCCAGTCTGCAGTTGGGGTCATCTGTAGCTGGGGTCATCGTCGTCAGCAGCTGGTGAAACGGGCGGTACAAGCCACAGGAGTAGTCTGGTAACACTGGTCTCCCCCTCCGTTCGCCCCGTCCGTGTGAGTGGGGGGCATTTGTGGCGACTTCTCCTCGCGAGTTGACGTCACTAGGCTCCGCCTTTACCCCCCGAGCATTTCTCCCCCGTCTGAATACCCCTTAAATTCAGGCGAGCGGAGGTGAGGGAGGCGGGAGTTGCGCACCTGGCGCACCCATGACTGGGAGAGTATTTCGGCCGCGCGTTAAAAAAGTCACGTGGTACACAGAGCTGCTCCGCGCGCGGCGGTCGCGGTTGCCTAGACGACGAAGACGCGGCCGCGGCGGCACTCCGGACCGTCGTTGGGTTCTGTGGCAGTGCCATGTTTCCTTTGGTATTACAAAGTATTCAGCGGGCATTGCGATGAAGCAGTGACTGCATGAGCTGCACGTCACAGCGCACAAATGCAACATTCAAGGGTAAAATTTAGCACAGCTTCACTGACTTGGCGTCGCGAAGACTGATGAAACTGCGGAGCTGGTGCCTTTTCCTTGGCTTTGGGGTGCGTTTTTTACTAAGTACTATTTTAGCTGTAGATACAGCGATGATAATATGACGCCGCTAAACGGTCCGTGAGCTCCTGCTTTGGCCACTCGCAAGTCAGGATCGGATTCCCTTCGTTGCTGGGCGGCCGACGTCTCTCTTCCCGACGAGTTTTGTCGTGCAGTTGCGGCGACACGCCTCTCTCACTCGAAACTCGGGGTCGGCCCGTCATCGTTGGGCCCATATGCTCTAGCGAATTCCCATCATATTTCCCGCCGCGCCGCTTCTTCTCCCGAAGACAGAACCTTGTTCGTACTCGCCATACTCGTCGCCGAACGTCGTAATGCTCTGCGCCGACAGTGCACGCTTTTGTACTGCTTTGTTCACTCAGAATTTATACTTGCAGCAACAACGAAATGAAACAATGTTAGTGCTGTTAAATCAAGGTGTGCGGCCTAGAGGTAGGGGGCACTCTTGTAAGCTCAGTGCGAGCAGTCCGGCCGCATTAGAATTAACACCACAATTAAAGCACGATATGCAACACGTACGAACTGACGGATGTCAACAAGCATGCACGCTAGCAATAAACAAAGATAATGATGTGCGTCTATCCTGGCCTCTCCTAACTCCATCGCACAGTAGTCAGGGAACACCAAGCCCAGCTTTTTACTCTGCCGAAATAACATAACACTACCGCAGAAGGGGAGCGCATACTATCGATACGATGGCCGGAGCCACCGCGTCTGCGCGTCTCCGTCTCGCCGGTCTCGCTCGCCTGGCAACGGCCAGACCCCCGCCAGAGGGCCGCACCGGCCGCACTTTTTTAACGCGCGGCCGAAATACTCTCCCCCCATGACTCCCCTCCTGCAGCTGACGCTTCTGCTTGCTGTAACAACAGCAGCTGCTACGCAGAGAAAGTAGAAGAATGGGCACCTGGTCAGGTACACCCTTCCTCTCTTATTTTGAGAGAATGCATGTTATTCATGCTTCACTACGCACCGGCAAAGCCTCTAACTCTGAAAAAAATTGTGTTCGGCACCTGTAGTGCACAAAAGCATTGCCTCTGAGATCTGTACTTTGCAGCGTTGCTTTACAAAGACTCAGAGATGACCATTGATTCAGGTGTGAGCTTTGAAATTTGCTCTAATATGCCAAACACAATAGGTATAGCTGCAAAACTAAATATAAATAACGACCAAATAATTCAGTTGCACCTAAACTTGTGTGAAAAGCCACAAATACGTTTTATTTCTAAAAAAAATATGACCTGTAGCATAGCACGACATTACTGCCACCTACATTCTTTTTGGTTTAGTCTGTAAGCGAACAGTTGCAACAGGTCTCGTTGTACTGCAGCAACCCGCTTCCCGTGAACACATGTGCCTCGCGCTTGCATGTTTACCGTGTTGATGGATATTGTGTGCGTTTATTGTGTGCTTATCGTACTCGACATTCGTCGACTGGGCATTTTCCGTGTGTTGAGGCGTTCTCCTGCTTTAATCCAGTGGCGGATGATAGTCGTCGTTCGTTGCCGCTCAACACAGCCTCATGGGACGCGCAGCTTTGTGTCCGCGCTCAAAAGTGCTTTCTTGCTTTGTTCATCGATTACTCACGTTCATCGAGTGATTCAATATCGAGTGTACTTCCGAAGACAATCCGCGTCCTAGTGTTTGGACAAGCGGCGACCGCGGTTCCACAGGAGGGGAAGCGTGAGCCTTTTGACGAGCGACTATGAAGAGTGCACAGCCAATGCCAAACTTGGGTAAGTTGAAGGTCGCTGAACTACATAACTTTGTTACTTCATTGCATGATGACTCCTATACAGGAACCGGCGTGTTGGCATAGCGAGGATGATCAACCAGATACCCGATAGGCAGGTATGTTTTGTGCTTTGAGTGCACTTATATACACCACCATAAATTACATGTTTGAAGGATGCGCGTTGTGTTACGCGATCTTATGCTTCGATCATGCAAGCCTCGGGTCGTTGTGCTGTTATTCCTTGACTGTTTACTGTACGAGATCATCGCTTTAGAGTGTTTCTAGAATCCCTTGTCGCCGTTAGAAAGTGTTTGCTTTTTAAACACATGGGTTGTCCCATAATGTTTTCACGGTGTTGCTGCGAGAGTTCACCAAACTCGGTAATAACGCGCAAAAATATCACAAAACTGGGGACATCACAAGACTGGGGACGTGATAGAAAAACACACAGCCCTGACACGCGCACACGATGATGGATATGTTTTCGTGGTTGCGTCCCCGAGGTTTTCGCCAGAAATTCATGTAGTTGTTTTGTGGTTAGGATTTCAGCCTAGCTGCCTCATAATGTTTTAAAGGAGCTCACTTGAAGTAAATGTATTTGAGTGAATTACGTTACGTACTGGTACTAAGTGCACACTCCAGAAAATGCGTACTTAATTTGAAGAAACACATGTTTATATCAAATAGTGTTATTAGATGAATATGTCAATTCACTTAGGTTAATTAAGCTAACACATGCTACTCTTTGTTGCAATATTGTGTGTTTGATAAAATATGCGTGAGCTCTTGTCTGCCATTATATATTTTTTCTTAGCATCTACGTGAGCTCGTGTTCTGTCATATTTTTTCTTAGCATCTTGAAGCACACGAGGTTCTCTATCACAAATAACTTAGATTATGCTCATGTAATAAGAACGTTGCTTTATTGTGTGGTGCTTTAAGTTATTGTATTTTCACGCTTTTTTTTTTTACTCAACATGGTACCAATATTGCTCTCTTACTTAAATGCATAACCAAGGTTTAGTATGCAGTGATTTAGTGTTTATTTAGTTTTGTAAGGTCATAAATTAAAATAAAAAGATCTCAATTCTCATATATGTTTCCAGAAGTTCACAGAAAGTTGGCAAATATTCTCGGTTTTGTGAAGGGCTTACATAACTGAAAATGAAATCAAATTGACAGCTCAACTATACAAGACACACTACATGTGAATTTGCTGTGGAGAACCAAAAGTTTGCTTCCTGAATGGCTTACATTCATGATGTAATACAATGTGTATGGCTCGTTCCCACCTTACACCAAGCACATGGACCACGCACTCTTAATTTTTTTTATATTTCGATAAAAGTGTGTATATCGTTTTTGTCATGTGAATCACCCATATGGCTATGTGCATATTCTGGGAAGTGCTTACTGTGTACATGTGTGAATGTTGAGCACGCAGTGACACTCTTTCAATAGTCTGCAAGTGGCTAGTTCACTAATACAGCTGTTCTTATTGCACCCTGATCCCTTCATTGAAGGATCGATCTCTTTAATATATGAATATAGACTTGCCTGGAGACATGTTTGGTACTCACTATCTGTATGTGGTTGGGTTTGTTTTGCATGAAAATCAACATTTCTTTGTGGTATCTGTTATGCATGTATCAGCGATGAGAGAGAGCTGTTCATGGCACCGACACAGAGGACAGGTTGCAGTACAAGATAGGAGCATACTTCCTGCAAGCCCGGGCAAGCCATAATGAGTGGTAGGCATTTCTTTTCATCACTAGATTGGGACAGTCTGGACACGTAGCACCTATTGAGATACAGCATATACTGGCCTTTAGCTTAGGGGTGGGAAACCTATCTTCTGCACTTCAGTGCAATGCATATTATTTAGTTTGCATTCCTTGAACATGGAACGTGGAATAGTTTGTATTGTTTAGTTCGTAATTTTTGAACATGGGATGTCGTCAGAGCCAACGTTTTGAAACTTGCAGTTGTCTTCATGAAGGGAGCAACTGTTAATTCTTGATGTTGCTATCTTGATGAAGGCAAGTCTACTCGTTCAAGAGTTGGCTGCAGCGACATACCCTGTTTGAGGATTTCTTCGTCTCTTCAAGCCTCCTCCATCTTCCATCGAACATCTGTGTTGTTTGTGCTGCCATGAAACAAAAGACTCAGGCATGCGCAGGCACAGCTGCATCGAAGAAAAATACTTATTTCTTTGTTAAAGATAGTGAAGGCACACTAACGCAATCTCAGCCAAGATTATTAATAGTTGCCGACTCAATTTTAATGTAGTAGTTTCGTCGCTGTGCTTACGCACAATACAACTCATCAAAAAGTGAGACGCAACCACACATGCTCCAGTGTTCAGGTAACAAGTCATCACTGCCTTTCTTTATGTTTCAGTGTTCCCTGAGCCCTTCTTTGACACACTCCCCCATTTGCCCCACATAATGCTTATCCCATGATCTGATAAACGATGCCTTCTTTACAGAGCGCATAACGTGTCCTGTGATTCCTATTGCAGCCAAGTGAGTGTCTGGGTTGCAACTTTTCCATAATTTAGCACGCTTATTTGAGGCCGTGAACACTATGCTGAAGATTGCCCGAGCACCAACTGTTTTTAAATTGTTAGATATCCTGTGCAGGGTATGACATAGTGGCAAACATATTTTGGCCATCACGATTAGCCGTTTCTTTGGCCTGGCAACTGGAAGGTGTTTTTTTGAGTAGGGCTTCTGCAGGGCCAATACAGCAAGGGGAGCAGGATACAAACTGATGGGAAAAAAGCCATTGCTGCCTTTTAGTTTCTCCCACTCAATAATGGTAAAAAGGTGCATTGTCTGACTGCCTCGACAGTGGCGTAGCGAGGGGGTAGCAGACCGAGCCCAAGCCCCCATCCGTCCTCCTCCCCGAAATGAATTTCTGCCTATGCCTGTGTGGCTCGCTAACACGGTAAAAATTTCTGTTCCTGTTTCTTGTGGACAAGCTTTAATTTCCAAGGAACTCCCCTGACACAAGCAGGATATCCTGTTCACCTTGCTGTATCGGTTGCATATACTCTACCCAGAAAACCACCTTCCAGTTGCCAAGCCAAAAAAAAAAAGGCAAATCTTGATGGCCAAAAAATGTTTGCCACTATGTCATATCTGCATGAGATATTCAACAATATAAAAACAGTTGGTGCTCGGGACCATCAGCATAGTGTTCATGGCCTCAAATAAGCATGCCAAACTATGGAAAAGCAGCAACCCAGATACTCAGAGGAGAGGATTGGCTGCAATAAGAAACACAGGACACGTTACATGCCCTGCAAGGAAGGTACCGTTTATCAGATACCCCTATCATGAGGTAAGTATTATGGAGGGCAAATGGGGCAGCATCTCAAGGAAAGATTCAGGGAACATTGCAACAATGTAAAGAAAGGCAGGGATTGCCGGTTTGCCAAACAGTAAAGAAACTATACTGCATTGATCATTGAATCAGCAAGTATTCATATTCTCGAGATTGCGTTAGTGTGTCATTACACTATTTGTCAAAGAAAGAACTATTTTTCCTGGATGCAGCTGTGCCTGCGCATGTTGAAGTTTTTCTTTTTAAATTATAAATATGTGTGATGTGAGTCCAAAAAACACTTAAAAGTTAGTGCCTATCTGTGTCCCTTCTTGTCCTGTCCTCACTAGTCTCTGCGATAAACATAATGGTTTCAATATTATGCGTACCCATGTGTTCTTGCATTGATGACATCATCTGCAGGCATTTACAAACAGCAAAAGGCAATAAAACATATATATTCTGCCACTATATTATCAAGTGATACAAAACTGACTCGTGCAAAGCTCGAGGACACACTTTCGCAGTGCATTCCGATGCTCTATTTCTCTATGTGGTGGGCCTTAATATTCCCTCTTCTGACCTTACTGCTATGTATGAACAGATTTATGGTATTTTTATAGGTTGTGGCGCAACCTAGCTTTAAGCACTTATTTCCTTGTAACAAAGCCTTGTTGTCAAATAATCGATAAGCCTGAGAGTGATAATCTGTATCGGAGAGAGCCTTCATTAGAAGGCAGGGCATACCCGTATGTTTCATCACATTGTTTGGAACATGATCCCACCACATCTATAAAGGTACCATGAATCTGTACGTCACAACACACTCGAATGTGGATTCTTCTTTGTGGCAAAACAGCGCAGACAACGGGACGAAGAACATACAGGGCACAACGCTGGCAATCTACTGATTTCTTTATTGGGAAGACAGAGAATCTGTAGGCAGGCGAGCAAAAATCGAAAAATGGCACATACGCTATCAAGTGACTCGGCCGCCCGGCATTACTATCAATTCGGATAGGGTTTACAAGATGCGGCAAAAGCAGATTTCATTAAAACTTAAAGACAAGCAAAAAAATGGCAAAAAATAACAATGACATGGTGGTCAGTACCAAACCAATTAAAACCGCTAAAACCTGACTCATAAATCAACAAAAACAAAGAACCAGGGTCTAAAAAAAAGGTTTGTAAGCAAGTGACAGCAAGGCTTGAAAACTGCAGCTACAAACAATCAAACAGAAAACAAAAACATGTGACAACAAGCCAGGCCCGTAGCCATGCGGGAAGGGGGGGGGGGGGCTCGCCCTCCCCCCCCTCCTAAATTTTGAGGACACATGGTGTTTTATCGAAAATAAATCATGAGAATAGGCGTTTTTCTCAAATAGTCAAGGCTTTCAACAAGTGGGCCCCCCTCCGAAAAAATTCCTGGCTACGGGCCTGCAACAAGCGTAGTGATCACAATTGAGGCTCAAGGTAGCTAATTTCTTTGTCAAAGAGTGCTAGTGATGGCGCGCTAAAGCAAGCTGCTCCCCTTTTGTGTATTATGTGCGCCTCAAATTTTGTGTGCACATTGATCTCAATATTTCGTGAGAAGTTGCACATTGTCAAGCAAAGGGGAGCAGCCGCATGGTGTACAATGCCAGGTTACCTGCCTGTTGTCGCTTTTAAAGAATTCTCATGCTCACGCATTCTGTCATTTATGCACCGTCCAGTATGTCCTACATGTGATTTCCGCATGATAATGGAATGTCATAAACGACATTTTTCACACATTCAATGAAACGATTTCTGGTGCTTATTGTCACAGCAAGAGGAGATTGTTTCATCCCTGTTCACTGCCCTGCATAGGGAGGCCAGACGGTTTGGGGCAGAGAACAAAACTCTTACGCCTACTCTGCCGGCAGTCTTCTTCAACCTATGAGAGAAACTGTGAATGTAGGGAACGACAGCCAAGCGAGAGCGAGTGTGCTCGTTTGGCCTGTTATTTCTTGTCGTTCTAAGAGTGACCAGCAGCTTTTCAGCTGGGGAGCTCAAAAGAGCACTAGGGAACCCTGCGCTGCTCGAGCGTTCCACCTGAATCATAAAACTTGTTTCCGTCCACTGAGGGCATGATCGGACGAGGGCGTTTCTGATGGTGGAATAGCCTATTCCTTTTTTAACTAGCTTAGAGTACGCAGAAGGATACGGAAGCGAATTCTTCTGAGACCAAGGAAAATATCTCCAGCAGCTGTGGTCTTCATGGGCTACGAGCAGCAAATCCAAGAACCTCAGCTCACCTTGTACGGGTACTTCTTTAGTGGTTTGCAAATCTTGGAGGTTCTCAGCAGATGCGCGGTGAACAACGTCAACGGCCTCGGTTGGTACCACTGTTGAGGATCGCAGGATCACAAGGTAATCGTCGACGTACCTGAATACATTTGATACATTCGAAGACTGCCTCAAGGTCTCTATCGTACTGCATCACCAAGAGATCACTCAGCGCAGGCGCGACGCATGACCGTGTACACACAGCCTTTTTCTGGACGAAGAAGTTTCCTTCAATATTCACCACCATTGACGTTATTCATTGCGCATTTGACGAGAACCTCCAAGATTTGCCAACTACTAAAGAAGTATTGGTACAAAGTGAGCTAAGGTTCTTGGTTTTGCTGCTCGTAGTCCATGAAGACCACATCTGCTGGAGTTATTTTCCGCAGTCTCAGAAGAACTTGCTTCCGTATTCTTTCGCGGACTTTAAGCTAGCTAAGAGAAATAGCTTATTCCGCCATGAGAAGCGCCCTCGTCTAATCATGCCCTCATCGAACAGAAACAAGTTTTATGATTCAGGTGAAACGCTTGAGGAGCGCAGGGTTCCCCAGCACTCTTTTGAGCTCCCTAGCTGAAAAGCTGCTGGTCACTCTTAGAACGACGAGAAATAATACGCCAAATGAGCACACTCGGTCTCGCTTGGCTGTCATTCCCTACATTCACGGTTTCTCTCATAGGTTGAATAAGACTGCAGGCAGAGTAGGCGTACGAGTTTTGTTTTCCGCCCCAAACCATCTGGCCTCCTTATGCAGGCTGTTGGGGATGAAACAATCTCCTCTTGCTATGACAAGAAGCACAGAAATCGTTTCATTGAATGCGTGAAGAACGTCGTTTATGACATTCCATTATCATGCGGAAATCATATGTAGGACAAATTAGACGGTGCATGAATGACAGAATGCGTGAACATGCCAATTCTTTAAAAGCAGCAACAGGCAGTAACCTGGCATTGTATATCGTGGCTGCTCCCTTTTGCTTGACAATGTGCAAGTTCTGAAGTATCAGGATCAATGAGCACACGAAATTTGTGAGGCGCACATAATTCACAAAAGGGGAGCAGCTTGCATTAGTGCGCCATCACTAGCACTCTTTGACGAAGAAATTAGCTGCCATGAGCCTCAATTGTGATCACTAAGCTTATTGTCAATGCTTTTGTTTTCTTGTTTTGTTTTCTGTTTTATTGTTCATGGTTGCAGTTTTCTAGCCTTGCTGTCACTTGCTTGCAAACCTTTCTTTGTTAGTCCCCAGTTCATGGTTTTTGTTGATTTATGGATGTCCGATTTTAGCGGTTTTAATCAGTTTCGTATGACCGCCATGTCATCGTTCTTTTTTGCCATTTCTTGCTCGTGTTTACGTTTTAATGAAATCTGCTTTTGTCACACCTTGTAAACCCTTATGAAATTGATAGTAATGCCAGCCGGCTGAATCACTCGATAGCGTTTGTGCCATTTTTTGATTTTTGTTTGCCGGCCTATATATTCCCTGCCTTTCCAATAAAGAAATCAGTTGATAGTTAGCGCTGTGTCCTATATGTTCTTTGTCCTGTTGTCTGCGCTGCTTTGCCACAATGTTCATGAGCCGACTAGCCCACCTATATCCTCTTGTAGATTCTTCTGTTGTTTGTAAAAGATAGGTGATCAGTTTCATGACTATACAATATTTGCTAGCTGATATTGTAAGTGCGTACTCTTAAGCATGGAACCACGAACAAGTATTTCCATTTTCATGAAACTTTTGTGACCTGTTCAAGGTACCTGGTGAATATACCTTTGGCTTGCTTCCTCTAATGCTCCGTTTCTAAATTTTTGTAGAAATGATTCGTAACCTGTTGCAACATGCATATTGATAAAATGTATTGTGGGTTGTTACAGAAACCACCATTTTATCATTCTTCTGACTAGAATTTAGTATTTGTGTTGCTGTATCACCAAGATGCAGCTCCACATTCCACGTGCCTATTGCTCAACTGCACCTTGCACAAGCTGAGCATGAGCTACAAATTGCTCTGTGATAGTTTTCTTTAAAACAATCGAGTGGAATAGGCCTACTGATGCACCCAGGAGTCGTGCATGGAGTACCATTTGAGTAGCGAAAGGACGCTATTATGCAAAGCTACATCAAAGAAGCTGACCGAGCTAATCGGTCTGTATATGATAGCTGGCCTATCTATGACACCACAGCCTGCAGAAGTGCTGTATAGCGGTTTGTTTTCTGATGTTTTTGATCAAAGCAGCATGAAGCCAAGGCTATGGGGATGGACATTGAATACACATGGATTATTCAAATAAAATGGTAAAAATGATATCACTATTTCGAAACAAAGTCATCAGTCATAAATTGCAGCATCTGTTGATGTGTTGTCTAAGCTGTTCGCTTCAGTGCCAAACTACATTTTCACATTCTCTCTTGCAGGTTTCAAATACAGCAACTGTACCACCACAACAGTGCAGCACAGGAGATCCTATCGTCAGTGCCGCGTCGAGAAATTAAATAAAAAAGCGGTTACTCCTGGAAACTTCTCGTATTGTCATATTTGTTTGTTTGTGATTATAAAACTGCACTTTCATGGGAATTGAATGAACTAGCCCCATTTATTGTCCCATTAAAACTGAATAAATTGACAATGTAGAGCTTGTTTCCAAATGCCTGCATCATAGGCCTACAAGATTGCTTATTGGCTTCAAAATACTCTTACATGTAAAGAACGCTGTTGATATAGTCATTGCTGGAAATGGTCTGCTAATATTTTTGTTACGAACCTCTAAAGCGTACACACTTTCGTATTGTTAACCACAAAAAGATTTATTAACTGTGTACAGCAAACATGCTGTTGCAGGCATAAGGCTGCAATACGCTGAAACTCATGCATCAAAATTGTACACACTAACAGCAGCCAATTTCTTGTAGACCCTCATTAGGTGTGGATTAGAAAGCGCATTAGACTGGCACAAGACAGTCTAATGATTCTGATGTCTAAAAACATTAGTCTCTTTATTGAAATACATTAAATATTTTTATAAGGGATATACTTCTGTGAGATCAGCTGATGCATGCTCTTTGTATTAAGTAAGATGCATTTTTCTAGTTCATGAAGTTGACTGACGTTGCCACGGTGTAGCAAGTTTTCATCAGTAGTTGCTGCAAATAGCTAACATTCACGGTGGAAGCTTGCTAACTTTCAAATACTATTTTCCTGCATTCAGTAACTAAGTAGTAACCGTCATGGTAGTAATGTTACTAGCTTAGCTTACTACCTTCCAATAAGTAGTAAAAGGAACTAGTAACCGTCATGGTAGTAATGTGTTGAAAACCAGGAAGCGGAGCCGAAGTACAGAACGTCTTGTTTATTCGACGCTGGGTAAAAAACTAAAAACTAAAAACGGAATGCGGGCGCGCGCTCGGGCCCACGTTCGCTTGTCACTTCTTCGTCTTTGCTCCTCTCCCGAAAGAATATTTAACAGCTCCCGGCCGAACAATTCGCGCGGCTTTGCTTCTTTCGAGTCGATTGTCTACCAGATGTCGAAGCTTTCCCGGCACGTTCCAGGCGGTGCAACATCTGTACCGGTCTCCGCACCGTGCCCGCAGTAGCGCGCACGGTGTATCAACGAACTTTGCCGTCGCTGTCCGTAAATGCTTCTGCGACTCTTCCATCTCCCGCAGTTATCTTGTCGAGTCCTTTAGTTTCATGTCTCCAATCCTCGTCGATTCTTCGCTTCTATTTTTGTTGACGTGAATGGAGCGAAGTTCTTGGAAGTGCTCTCGTCGCCACCGGCTACCGAGATCGCTTAGTACTCGTTCACTGTCTTTCCATCTTCGCTGATGCATTTCACGTGACGAGTCTGTCTCTCCGGATGCTTCGCTCGTTGCTTTGCTTGCTCGCTGCTTCGGATGCCTTGCTCGGGAAGAGGCGTCGAATACCACAGGAACTTTCGTCGTATTTTCGTGGCGTCTCAATACATCTTGGTTTGTCCCGTTGTACGTGATATGTTCGTTCGTACTGTCCGCTGTGTCGTTTTGAGCGATGTCGTTGCTGTAGTAGCTGCTCATCGCAGTGGCGTATTCCTTCTTAAATTTTGGTTCTCGGCGTAGCCTTCCCCGTATAGACTCCAGTCTCTTGAAAGCTGCACCCCTGTTGTCTTTAATCTCGGAACAGTCGCTGTACCCAGGCAGTTCAATTTGACAGCGTTCACTGTTTCTAAGAGGCGATTCAACGGAGTTCTTGACGACGTATTTTTCATCTTTCGAAAGTCTGTTTTCGTTGGCCAGTCTCAGATGTTCCACTTCCCAGAAAGACCTCAGTTGCTGGGAAACGCTGGCTTCCATTGGGCAGATGTTGAAGGTCCTTACGGTTTCTGGCTTGTTGACCGTAGACAAACTCCTTGTATCTCCATGTAGTGTCCATCCCATGATTGTCTCGATGGCGGTCAAGGAGTCGTCTAGTCGCTGAATATTTCCGCTGACAACGTGCCAGTAATAGTCTGCTCCTATAAGCACGCATATTCCAGGCTCAGGCGAGACGTGAAATACAGTGGCGTCAGCCAAACATAAGTCTTTGTCTTTCACCTTTTGTTGCACATTTGTATCGGTCAATATTGACAAATTGTTGCATATTTCTGGAACTTCTATAGCCTCTATTTCAATCGAGTTTGCGTCGTACTGGCTATGCAGCGTAACGCGTACTCTCCGATAATATTTCCGAGGTGCAGAAATGTTTCCGAATCCAGAGATGGTGAGCTGCTCTTCGGCTACCACGGTGGCTTTCAGCTTCCTAGACAACTCTTCCGTGATGAAGCTGCGTTGACTGCCACCATCAATTAACATTCTTACAAGGCATTTGTCTCGAGTGCCCACAGCCCAAACTTGCGCAGTCTGCAGAAGTACTGTGCTCTTTAGCGAGTCTGTAGAAGAGCTGGATACAGTGGTCTGCGTTTCGTTATTCTTCTGTATCCATTTTGGGTCGCACATCGTTGTGATGTGTCGTCCCTTGCATTTCGCGCAGCTTAACCTCTTCCAGCTTCTGCATTCTTTCTCTCTGTGAAATGGTTTAGCGCATCGGAAGCAACATCCCATCTTGCGCAGTTTCTCTTTTTTCTCATCTAATGTTATCTCAGATGGGCAGTCATCCACCGAGTGATCTTTGCCACCACATAGCACACAACTCTCTGGATCAAGTTTTACAGCTAACATAGACGCAGAACCTCGGTTATGGTCGTTGGATTTTGGTTTTCCGGTTAAGACTCGTTCTCTGTGGTCATCCGTCAGCAGCAAAGCCTGTTCCCGGCTTCTCACTTCGAGGCTTAAGAAGTCTAGAAGAATAGACAATTCATCTAGTTGGTCACTAGTACCGCTTGAGTTTGTCGAAGACAAGGTGCGCTGAGTATAACGGAGCACCATTTCTTGTGGAAGGTTCTGAATTATTGCTGTTTTCAGTAACACTCCGTACTCTTTTTCTTCGACTCCAAGGTTACGAAGGGATCTCACGCGGGTTTGTACCTCTTCATACAGCCTTTGAAGCCCTTCAAAATCTTCGCATGAGCGGACTTTACGAAGGTTAAGAAGCCGGCGCATGTGGTCGTTAACAATCAGCGACTTATGGCCGAATCTTTCTTTGAGAAGATCTATAGCTGTGCTATAACTTTCGTTAGTTGTGGCCAGGCCGCTGATGACACCTTCCGCTTTACCCGACAGGTAGCTCCGGAGGTATTTCAATTTGTCCACGTCTGCGAGATGGCGGTTCTGATCAATAGTTGACTCAAATTGATCCCAAAACTCAGGCCATCTAATTGGGTCTCCATTAAACTTCGGTAGATCGAGCTTAGGTAGTTTAATCTGTGCACGTGCTTGATGAGAATCATCGTGAGATGCGTGCGTAGCTACAGCTTGAGGAGAGGACAAAATGCGTTCAGCATGGGACTTTGCGAGGACGATTGAATCTTGATATTGCCCGACGCTGTTAATCTCATCCTCAAGGTTATCGTCAGTCACATGCTCTTCTATTTGGTTGTCAAGTTCCGTGAGCATCGTTTCCTTTATCTTCAATAGGTTAAGATGATCAGTTAGCTCACCAGTTGGCGTTGGTTCCGTCCGCATAAGAGCCGTCATGTCGTTGATGATCCTGGTGACCGAAGCTCGAACGGTAGCACGTTTCCGTCGTAGCCTTTCCATGTCGTCACGTCGGGAATCGAAGGCTCGTGATGACGTGGATCGTTCTTGGTTTCTCTCCCAGCGTCGTCGCGTTGATCGCGTCGATCGGCCGTCCTCTTCAGGTAGCTCGCTTCATCGTCAGGGGTCTTCAACTGTTCTTCTATCCTGGTCACGGCACCATACTGTTGAAAACCAGGAAGCGGAGCCGAAGTACAGAACGTCTTGTTTATTCGACGCTGGGTAAAAAACTAAAAACTAAAAACGGAATGCGGGCGCGCGCTCGGGCCCACGTTCGCTTGTCACTTCTTCGTCTTTGCTCCTCTTCCGAAAGAATATTTAACATAATGTTACTAGCTTAGCTTACTACCTTCCAATAAGTAGTAAAAGGAACTAGTAACCGTCATGGTAGTAAATTTACTAACTTTCTGTTACTACCTTCTGGTATGTAGTAACTGCAGGTAGTAAATGACATGGTAGTAACTTTACTACCTTGCCGTTTACTACCTGCAGTTACTACTTAGGTAGTGAATGTTGTGACAACAATTTACTACCTCAAAGTTAGTAAGTAGCACTACCTTTTTTTTAAGAGTGTACCAGCTGTGGGTGACGAGGATTTTTTAGAAACACCACCAGCTACACAGAAGGTGACTTTTAAGGTCTCGTTTTTCTATGTTAGTCATAATTTTGGTGAGAACTAACAGACAATAATAGGGGGTGTTATTTCTAGTAATTAAGATATAAATGTGAAGAAAGTAAAGTGGACGAAAAGATAACTTGCCGCAGGCAGGGACCGAACCTGCGACCTTCGAATGACGCGTGTTGAAAACGAAATTCCGAGAAGAGGCAGAAGAGGGCAGAATGTTTGTATACGGTCCCGAGTCCGGAGAAAAAGGTCCATTTTACGGCCTCTCGGGCGAGCTCGGAACGCGCCCCCCTGGCTGTAACCTGACACCGCCGGGCAGCTGCGGGTGAAGAGAACGAGGGCACCGGACAGCGCTGTGACCACCGGGAGAGAAGGGAAGACGAAGACGACGCGGTGACGGGCCAGTCGCAAATCGCCCTCCGTGCCGAGAAGAAGCATTCAACTCATTGTGTATTCGCGCCGCGTTTTTTCGTGCTCTAATTAAACAGTTATTTTTGTTCCCAAACGGACGCATCAGTCTTTCATTTCTTAACGAATGTGAACGACAAACTTTCTGGTGCCGAAACCCGGGACTCATCCTGCCGTGGACATTACAGTGTACTCCAACGATTCCACGCCGGAACGTCCATGTGATCGCCTGATGCCGTCCTTCCGGTGAGCTTACCAACGAACTGTTTATTCTGTGAACATGGAACGCGGGCGCAAAAAACGCATGGCCCTCCGGGCACAGGCCACACGTCTCATCAACGAATGTGAGCAGGGCAGGCAAGTTAGCCTCACACCGAACGAAGCGGGAGTGCTGCATGCCCGGCTGACATCTATACGGACAGAGCTCGACGCTGTCAACAACGAGATTGAGGGCTTGGTTTCCGAAGACGACCTGGAGGAAGAGTTCACGCAAGTGATAGAATATAACGACCGTATCGTGCAATGCTTGGCACGGCTGGAGCAGCGAAGGAACGGCGGCTCAAATGAAATCTCTCCAGCTCTAGCTGCCCAGAGCCAACCAGCTCAGCAGATTAACGGTGACTCAACCGAAACAACGACGTCACAAAAAATGAACGCGAAATTGCCAAGGCTTGAGCTGGTCAAGTTCAGTGGGCGACGGCATGAGTGGCAGCCTTTCTGGGAGTTGTTCGAACAGGTGGTGCACAACAACGATCAACTTTCCACACTGGATAAGTTCCACTACCTGAGGGCATCTCTCACAGGTGATGCAGCTGCGGTGCTTACCGGCCTACCCCCAAAGTCCCGGTGCTACAACGACGCGAAGCAGCTTCTGAGAAAACGCTTCGGAAACGAAGAGCTTCTAATCCAGGAGCACATGAAGAAGCTCATCGACGTTACACGTGTGCGCGCTTCGGACGATGTGCGCGGACTTCGGCGTCTCTACGACACTGTGTCAGCGCGTATCAGGGGACTCGAGACTCTCGGCCGGAAGCTCGACAGCTTCAGCTCCATGCTGCTGCCCATCGTGCAACGAGCGATGCCGAAAGAGATCCTGTTGGACTTCAGCCGTAAGTGCGTAGTGGAGACAGGCGGCCCAACTGACGATCAGCAGGCTACCTCAGACGGCTCATCGCTGACGACGGAGGAAGGAGACAGAGGTACTGTAAACACCTTCTCGAAGCTCTTGTCCTTTCTCCGAGTGGAAGTTGAAAGCCGTGAAAACCTGGCTGCCCTACAAAGCATGGACGTAAAGCAATCGCCGAAATACAGTCCCAAAGAAGGCCCCTCATTGCAAGCAAGAAAAGAAAAGCATGCTCCATCTGCTGCAATGCTGCACCAAAATGCCACTCAGGAAAATTGCTTCTTTTGTGACGCTAGCAGCCACACAACACAGAACTGTGGCGAAAAGAGAACGATAGCAGAAAAGAAGACACTTTTACAATCTAATGGGAGGTGCTTCAGGTGCACGAAGAGAGGCCATCCGGCTCGAGAATGCCGATCTAACATACGATGCGCGAAGTGCGAAAAAAGGCACGCCAGCACGATGTGTGACCCAACGTATGCAAAAACGAACGCACGACAACCGAACGACCCCGTCGCAAACGCGCACATTACTCTGGAGGCTACCGTCACAGGCAGCGGAACCGCCACAAAGAAGACAGTTTTGCTGCAAACTGCGAAAGCTTGGTGTTGCGGAGAGACCTCCAGAGCTCGGGTGCGAATATTGTTCGACGGCGGCAGCCAACGCTCGTACATCACATCGGCTACGTCAAAGAGATTAGGATGCAAACTCATCGGCAGCGAAAGGCTGACAGTTGGATTCTTCGGAGGTCATCAAAAAGAAAGGCTGTTCAACAGAGTGTCTGTCAAAATAAAAACGAGAGATCAACGGGAATTCGAGATAGATGTTCTGGAGACAGACATTATTTGTGACCGAATTCTCCCTTCACCACCGAAAATGTGGACCGACCGCCTTGCTGCACTCGGCTACGAAGTTGCCGACTTCAACAACGACGGTGACCCTAACTCTATCGAGCTGCTCATCGGGTCGGGTCACTTTTGGTAGCTCACAACTGGCCGCACCACTAGGCTTGAAGGAAAACTGAGGGCTGTTGAAACGGTGGTCGGTTGGACTATTCAGGGGCCTGTGGAGGGGAGCAACGAATCGTCCCAGTGCACACAAACAGTGGCGCTTCGAACGTCTGTCATAGAAAGAAATGCGGCTGACGTACTTACCAAATTCTGGACACTGGAATCTATTGGAGTAAATGACATCGAGAAAACGGAAGAACCAAATCCTACCCTGGAATTTTTCGAAGAAACCATCAAGCGAGTGGATGGTCGTTACGAGGTGGCCCTTCCTTGGAAGCCCGTAACATCGCTGCACCACAATAAGGAGATCCCCATGAAGCGTCTACATCACTTGACAAGGCGCCTTCAAAACTATCCAGACTTGTGTCAAGATTACGACTCAGTGATCAGACACTACGATCAACTGGGGATAGCGGAACTCGTCGATGACAGCATCAGTGAAGCCGACACTCTCTATTATATGCCACACCAGGCGATGATACGCGACTCCCACAAGCTTCGAGTGGTTTTCGATGCCTCTTCACACGGGAACTCAGCAAAGTCACTCAACGACAACTTGGAGAGTGGACCGAACTTGACAGCAGATTTAGTCGGTTTACTCCTGAACTTTCGCCGACACCGAGCGGCGCTGGTTGCTGACATCGAACAAGCGTTTTTGCAGGTTGGTGTGAGACCTGCGGACCGAGCTGCATTGCGGTTTTTGTGGTTTCAGGCAACAACTAAACATGGCGACCCACTCCCGCCGATTGCAACTAGGCGCATGACTCGGGTTCCTTTCGGAACGACGGCTAGCCCATTTCTGCTCTCCGCAACGCTCCAACACCACTTGAGGAAATGCCAAGAGCAATACCCTCGAACCGCAAGTCGGCTCAAGAACAGTCTTTACGTGGACGACTTGCTAACGGGAGCTGAAAGCGAAGAAGCAGCATTGAGGCTGTACAACGAGGCAACCGAAATATTTGAAGCCGCCCAAATGAAACTGCACAAATGGTCATCTAACAGCGAAACGCTACGCCAGCAATTCCAGAGAGACTCCCGTGGCTCCATACATCTCGGCTATTTGTCGGGAGTGCTGAAGGTTTTGGGACTGACGTGGGATCCATGTGCTGACCGCTTAACGTTCTCTCCGTGCACGGATCGCATTCAGGATGTCGAAAACCCCACAAAAAGGTCTATGCTGCAAACAACGGCGCGGGTATATGACCCACTGGGGTGGCTGTCTCCCTTTATCGTACGCGCCAAAGTCCTCTTTCAACAGCTGTGGCGCAGAAATATCGACTGGGACGACACTCTACCTGACGACATCGCGGCAGCCTGGAGAGAGTGGCTAGACGGAATCCTTCATCTGCACGATGTTCAAGTACCCCGGTATTACGGGTCACAAACGAACGGAGGGATGACGACCTGCCTTCACATTTTTGCCGATACAAGTCCAGTGGCATACGGGGCGGTCGCCTACCTCACTCTGAAGGGGGACAACGGGACAAGTTCGACCATTCTGATGAGCAAATGAAGGGTTGCGCCAGTCAAGGAAATTACCCTGGCGAGATTGGAACTAATGGCATGCCTGCTTGCGGCTCGATTATGTCGCTATATTTTGGATACCCTTGAAGAGCAGCCCATCTGCCTGTGGACGGATTCAACAATCGCGCTCCATTGGATCCTGGGAAATGCCGACCGCTGGCAGCAGTTCGTGCGCAACCGCGTCAGTGAAATTCAGCATCTCACGGACGGGTTCGCATGGAGACATTGCCCCGGAAAAGAAAACCCTGCGGATCTACTGACACGCGGAATACCAGCTGCGAATCTGGCGACAAACGAGCTCTGGTGGAACGGAGCGCCATGGATTTGCCAGGGAGATATGGACTGGCCTCGATTGATTCCAGAGGCGACATTTAACGAAGTGGAGCTAGAGCTACGAAAGGGAACCAGTGCATTGCCGGCTACGACATCGCCACCTGCTGGTTCGGCCATAATCGACCTGAAACAATACGGTATACTCTCAAAGCTGATCAGAGTGACAGCGTGGATTTTTCGGTTCATCGCAAGAACGAAACGCCAAAGCCGAGAATCGGGATCCCTCACATCGGACGAGCTCAATAAAGCGGAACAATATTGGATACTTCGTGAACAGAGAGAGGGGTTTCCAAGAAAAGTTGCGTGTGTCGCCAACGGAACGCGAATTCACCTGACTCACCCTTGAGAAATGTTTCACTGATGATTGACAGTGATGGAATTTTAAGAGTTGACGGAAGGCTGCAGCGTAGCCAACTCGACTACAACGAGAAGCATCCCGCTGTATTACCTAAGAAGAGCACCCTGGCCGAGCTTCTCGTCTTGCAGTGTCACCGACAGGTGTTGCACGGAGGAATACGGGACACACTGACGCAACTGAGGGAGCGGTTTTGGGTGATCGGGGCGAGGCAGCTGGTAAAGAGAGCCTTAAAGGCGCGCGTAACGTGCCAACGTTTCCATTCAAGGCCAGCGAGCCAAGTGACCGCCCCTCTTCCAAGCGATCGCATCACCCAGGCTTCTCCTTTCGAAGTGACCGGTGTCGACTTTGCTGGCCCTCTTCTCGTCAAGGGGGCAATGACGACGAAGTCGTACATTGCTCTCTTCACATGTGGTGTCACCCGGGCAATACACCTCGAGTTGGTGAGTGACATGTCGGCTGCTTCATTTTTGCTTGCCTTCCGCTGCTTCATATCTCGACGAGGACTACCGCGCACCATTTATAGTGACAACGCACTCACGTTCAAGAAGACAAGTAGGGATCTGGCCACACTCTGGACAGGTATCAGAAACGAAGAGGTTAAGAACTTCGTCGCCAACTCTCGCATACAATGGAAGTTCATTGTGGAGCGCGCGCCGTGGTGGGGCGGATTTTATGAGCGCTTGGTTGGACTCACTAAACAGGCTCTGATGAAAACGCTGGGAACGAGCAGTCTCGGATTTGAAGAGCTCAGCACAACGCTAAGTGAAGTGGAGGCCATGTTAAATTCGCGCCCCCTCACACACGTCTATACCGAACCCAACGAGCCAGAACCGCTTTGTCCAGCCCTATTTTTGACGGGAAGACGGCTGACGTCGCTGCTTAATCTACAACGCCAGGAGATCGCAACCCTTTCCTCTTCCCACCTTCAAGAGATTTTGTCCAATCGAAGTAAACTGCTGAACCAGTTCTGGAAAAGATGGACAAATGAATACTTGAAAGAGCTACGGAGCTATCAGCTAAAAGGAAAAACGTCAAGGGAGCTGAAAGCTGGCGACTTGGTACTGCTGAGTGAAGCGATGCTGCCAAGGCAGATGTGGAAATGGGAGCCGTTGAATCATCATTTCCTGGCCGCGACGGCAAGATTAGGTCGTGCCATGTACGAATGCCCGGAGGAACAGTGCTTTGACGACCCGTTCAACTACTGCACCCGGTTGAGCTGTATAGCTAAAGGCAAATGACGGCGTCATTTCGGGAGGGGGGGGGGGGATGTGTTGAAAACGAAATTCCGAGAAGAGGCAGAAGAGGGCAGAATGTTTGTATACGGTCCCCAGCCCGGAGAAAAAGGTCCATTTTACGGCCTCTCGGGCGAGCTCGGAACGCGCCCCCCTGGCTGTAACCTGACACCGCCGGGCAGCTGCGGGTGAAGAGAACGAGGGCACCGCACAGCGCTGTGACCACCGGGAGAGAAGGGAAGACGAAGACGACGCGGTGACGGGCCAGTCGCAAATCGCCCTCCGTGCCGAGAAGAAGCATTCAACTCATTGTGTATTCGCGCCGCGTTTTTTCGTGCTCTAATTAAACAGTTATTTTTGTTCCCAAACGGACGCATCAGTCTTTCATTTCTTAACGAACGTGAACGACAACGCGTCCGATGCTCTACCACTGAGCTACGGCGGCGGCCATCCTCTCGTCCACTTTATGGGGTATATATGTACATTAAAACCTAGGAGTGTTAGTCAGCGCCGATCGCAGCCATGGCGGCGAGTGTGGAACACTCTTTGTCTGCCTGTTGGCGTCACGTAGCACGTGATCTTTTTACGAGCCGGCAGCTGGCCAATAATCCCTCGCATACTACCTGAAGGCAGCAAGTCTGCCAGAACGAGACTCTCGCTATGAATGAAGGAAATAAGGTGACATTTAAGGGCTCGTTTTTTTTTTGTTAGACACAGCAGACTTGGTGCCTTCAGGTAGTATGCGAGGGATTTTGACCAGCTGCCGGCTCTTAAAAAGATCGCGTGCTACGTGACGCCAACAGGCAGACAAATAGTGTTCCACATTCGCCGCCGTGGCTGCGATCGGCGCCGACTAACACTTCTAGGTCTTAATGTACATATGTGCCCCATAAAGTGGACGAGAGGATGACCGCCGCCGTAGCTCAGTGGTAGAGCATCGGACGCGTTATTCGAAGGTCGCAGGTTCGGTCCCTGCCGGCGGCAAGTTATCTTTTCATCCACTTTACTTTATTCACATTGATATCTTAATTACTAGAAATAACACCCCCTATACTTTCCTTGGCAGTATTGTCTGTTAGTTCTCACTAATACACCAGCTACACAGGTCACTCAATACAAGCTTCGCTTGAAAATGTGCGTCAGAAAGAAAAAGAGGAGCATAATGACTGAAACTGGTGACTGACGGACACAACGTCCTTTGGGCGATGCGTCCCACCCCAAACAATGAACACTTCTTCCCGCAATTTCGAAACTTAATTTTGTTCAAGAAGGCGACACTGAGAACTGCACGGCTGGCATTCGCTGCATCCATCATGTGCAGTTGTAAATTTTCGATGCTTAGACCATCGCATAGTCGCGCCGAAACGCGGATATATATTGAATAGTATCGTATACTAATCACAAGCCTATAGCGTCTGCTTGCCCCGCCCCTCCCACCCACCAACTAACCCCTTAACAAACAAACAAAAAAAACATGTCGATACATTCACAACAAATATGACGTCAACATTTTTTAAGTCGGATAAGATTTAATTTCCGTTCTAATATTGCGTCCCCCGCAAATACGTATCCTCACCTAACGTATGCTCCTGATGAAGCTACAATTTGTAGCGCAAACAACGCGCACACAAAAGATCTTTCGTGGCTGTTATTTGCGCTACAGATTGTCGCTGATGAACAGGCCCAAATAGTGGCAACGCGAATGAAGCACTTCCTTTACTGTTTATTTAACGTATGAGCCGCTGAATAATGGCAGCTTATCTGTTTCACCTTTTGCTGTGAACTACGAGAACACGCTCTTATCACATGCTCAGCATCAGTGTTCGCATTGCAAGCGATGCACTATTAAATCACAAAACCCGTGGTTACCACATGCGCGCGCCAACATGCCATATGTGCGGTCGAGCTCACAAATGCTTGCTGTAAACGCGGGTGTGCCACAAATCTCGTAATAAAAAAACAGTCCCACTTGTAGAAAGCACACAACAGCATGCGCAGCAATTGCATTGAAGCAACCGTATGATGGCGTTTCGTACAGTTTATTAGTGCCGCAAGCCAGGCGATAAACCAGGCTAACATCTCTGGGAATTCCATTAAAGATTATTACCCTTCCCGCTCTCTTGACATTCTCCACACACAAGGGTAAAATGAGGTACAACGAGACGAAAAGCCACTCCGACATATCGAATAACAGAGCCTAGAAGGCTCCCATGTAGAAAAAAAAAACTTGCCCCGTGACAGCGGGCGCTTCGACAAATGTGACTAAGCAAATTAACGTCTACGTATGATTGGTATGTTGGTGCCAAGGACGTCCACTGCCACGATCTAGACTCGGCGCCTGCGAAACAATTTTACATCTGGGCGTTAAATGGAACAAGCCTGTCATCGCAGGTACTCCGTCTGGGTACGAGCGACAAAAATTGTCCCCGGTCGGTCACGTCCAATTTGACTTTTAATACAAGTCCCGCCGTTTCACAGTTCTCTCGCCTGCCTACGAAACAAGCTACACTCGAGTCGAACAGCAAAAATATAGTCTAACTCCGCGCGTCGCATACAGCCACATCTTCGATGTCTAAAGTTTCCGAAGAGGTAAAACAAGACCGTCAAGTACGTCACCGCCAATATTACCACGCATATAAGAACGCACAGCCATGAGCAGTCACGTCGCAGCTGCTTTCAGAAGAGAGAGCACCGCTGAGACCATCCGCCCCGAATTCTTGAGAGCCACAGCCTCCTCGACGACTGTGCGCCCACATCGGGTATACGTTCGCCTTGAAGCTCGGTGGGCCAATCTCGCTGAAACAGGCGAATTCCACCGATGTGATGGGTCGCTTCCTGTTCAGTGCGCGGCGCGGCAGAGCTGTCAGTGAGCACCTCCTCACAGTACGGGGGCGGTGGCGTATCTGGCGGTAGTGGTGGCGTATCACGCGGTAGCGTTGTCGTATATGACGGTAGCGATGTCGTTCCAAGCGATGCCACATCGCTTATTTCATCCGAGGATGTCCCTTCATCGACCTTGTTGTCCTGGTCACCGGGATGTTGACCGTCTCCGCAACTCGGCGGTTCAGCACCGTCTTCTTCCAATGCTCTCGTCGCCACCGCAACGCGCTGCTCCGCCATTGAAGGACGAAAAGGGCACTTCGACAGCTCAGCTGAAATTGGCTTGACGGGAACCGACTCAGCAACACGGCTTCGCGGGAAGCCACGTAATACCGAACGCCAAAGTGAGGCCTGAACTGAAAAGCGGTGGAAGCAGGTCACTGCACAGTGCGAAATACTGCGCCACAAAATTGTCGATGCAACGGGAATTACATAAGCCAGCGGTATGTTATATATACCGACCGAGGCGGGCTACATTTATGCGTTTATCTGATAGCAGATAATAAAGGAAATTGCGTCCTGGCGATGACCCACATGCGCAGCAGACGTTTTTGATAGCTCGGCCAACGAGCACTCTTTGCATTTTGATATCGGTTGTTAGAGTTCAAAGATAATCAAGGCTTTTAAGACAGTATACAGCATACATCCCGCTCCACATAATCATGATTTTCGTCACAGTCGCTGGATGTTTGGGTGGGTGATGCATTGAAGTATCGTCATCATCATCAACAACAACCTCAGCCTATTCTTTATTCAAAGCATGGCGAAGGCGTCTCCCACTGTTCTCCAATTTAAGGTATCTCGTGCTAGCTGATTCCATTTACCCCTGAAAACTAAATAATTCCGCCACTCCATCTAATTCTATGCTGCCCTCGGTTGCGTTTCCCATCACTTAATATCCATTTCATTGCTCTAACTGACCAGCGGCTGTCTTTCCTTATTATAGGTCATAGGTTGATTTTTAGTGCTATGGGTGCACGGTGGTACACGGCACTGTAGGACTGCTTAGCATGTACGTCGTACTGCTTTAATTATTATGTCCAGTACTGCTGGTGCCCTCATTAAGCTTGTTTACGTGTAGTCATGTGTCGGAACCCTTGCTTCGATCCGAGCTCCTGCTTGCTACATGCGCACCACGATGTCAGTAGAACATGAATGGAGACATCAGCGATCGTTTCGGGCCGTATCTAATGCTGAGGAAAAGTATCAGCTACTATTCAATGTTGATTTTTAACTCAGCTTTATGTTTCGAGGCTGCTCAGCCTAGAGAGGTGACTTGCAGACGAAAATTGCGGCGGTTATTATATGGCGGCACAGCGTCAGCATATGTTTAGAAATTTCGAACATTTGCCCTACAGCATTTTTCGGAGCTTCACAGCTATACACCATCCTAACTGAATGTGTGGACTTTTCGAAAATTTGTATCTTAAAATATCCGCCGAGTTTCTAGAAGTTTCAAGTAACTACGATGAGAGAGTACTGTCTACGAAGAACGTGTAAGATAACGGAGCTTGGTCGCAATTGCGACACGGAGTTACACCAATGTATTTGTTATGTACGAGCAGTAAAGTCAAACTCCAGAAGGTTATAGTTCAATATTATCCCCGCAGTTGGCAAATTGAAATGAATGGTGGCAAAGTCAAAATGTGAAGCGATTTATAAGAGTTAGCGTTGGAATTGTAATGGCAGAGCGCGCGTCATTTTGGTTTTGTATGTACGCGCAAAATTTTGAGAACTGGAAGAGAAGCTAAGGAAGTGATTATGTGCGTGCACATTTTGTCTGCTCGTGCAGGTTTGTGTAGGCGCTTCGCATTGCGGGCTCTTTTGGAAGTATAAGTGTTTAGTTTTAGTGCCAGGTACCCCTAGCCGTTTGGTCTCTGCGTTCTTGTGTTCTTTTGTGCTCTCTCCGATTTCTTGTGTTCGCCAGCCGCCCCCAAGGAGAGCACGAAGGAACGCAAGAGCTTGGGTACGCAAGCCGCTTGAAGGCCGGCCTTGCATACGTAATAACGCCACGTTTCGCATTGTGCGCGTACGCAGAAGTCCTACGCACTCTGGTGTATTGCCGTGAAGCACGACATATTACTGAAGGGGCAATGTCCAGAATTTCTCGGTGCGCGGGAACACACATAGGTACACACATAGACACATGTACGCATGAACATGCACACGCATATGCCGTGCAAGCTCACATACGCACATGTACGCAGATGTATGGTGCTCATCATCGTGCCCTCTCTATTGTTTATGAGGCTTGGAGGCGGAAATCGGTGTTCTCTACTAAATCTCAGGTGCGCGTCGTGAAGCACACTTAACTGCACGCTTCATGGATAAGCCAGAGAAGTATGGCTGTTTTTGCGCAAAGAAATAAAGAGGTAAGTGTTCAAGGGGAGAGCAAACTTTTGACTGTTTATTCATCATTTTGTGCATTGAAATATATAGGCACAGACATGCGCAGCAAGCTAAGCAAACTTCTAGCGCATACCACCAAATCACAACTTCTTACCTAGGAATTTTCTTTCTGCCTGGGAGAGAGACAATGAAGTGCCATTGATACAAAAAGAACATCATGCTTTTATATGGAATGCCTACAACAATTCTCGAGCCGAGGTGTGCCTGCTTTTACCCAGGACACGAATCTTATTCATGCATGGCTCACACTTATGTGAACTGCAATGGGTCGGCAAATGTGCCCCATCTTTACTATTTAGAGAAAGGTTGTGTTCCCGCGCACGCTCATTCACGCACCTTCCCGTATGGCCGAAATACGTCTTGCCGCAGGATAGCGGAAATTCATACACTCTTAGCAACGACCGCTTAAAACAACGCATATAAGGCGGAAGTAGGTCAAATTTTCGACGCTTATAAATGGCTCTCTAAGCGGCCTACTTATACGGCTCTTTCATGCGGCCCTTCTTTATACGGCCTCTGGCTAAGCGGCTCTTTCTTATGCGGCCTAAGTTTATGCGGCTATTCCATATGCGAGGCCATCTCGTTGCCAGAAGGCCGTTTAAAAGTGACCGCTTAAAGTAACGCATACCGTCGATTTATTTAAGCGGTATTTCAGGTCAAATCTGTCCGGCTTATATACGGCTCAATATGCGGTCGAAATATATGCGGTACTTTTCGCAAATTTTTAGAAAAAAAAAAAGAAATTCTTCTATATTGTAGTTGATCGTGCAGTGTTCCTCTTTTTTTTTTCTTTTGTTCCTTTCAGCCTTCCAACTCATGAATATGCATTTACACATCACAATAACACTGCACAGAGAGTCACAAACCATAGCAACACACACACACACTCCACCACGGGGATTTGAACCCAGGCCAACCGCGTGACAAGCAGACACTGTAACCACTACGCCACCGCACCACACGATCTGGGTGGACTTCCGCGGCTTTATATATGCACTTCACGTTATCTTAGACGATTTTGCGATCGGCTACAACGCTATAACAGAGGTGAACAATGAACGATGCGTTTCCGAGTGCATTTCCATTTGCCGGCATCATACAGCAGCAAAACGTGCCCTGTTGTGCAACCAGCCGCCAAACAAAAGTTTTCTGCGATGTTTGACGCAGTACAGGCGGTGGAAGTCAGCTGATCTCATCTCTACTTGGGGAAGTACAGTCTCCCACGTCCTTCGCGAGCATCACGTTGATGTCCGTGCGTTTATGCGGACAGTATTATGTAGAGGTTCATCTCAGAGAATCGGATTAAAACACATAATCGCTTATTCGCGCAACAGATGGGTTTGGTGTAGTGCAGCGTGTACGAGGCGACGGACCAGCTTTCAGAACGGGCGCGCTCATTTCTCTCCCGAGTATAGCATAGACGATGAAGAAACGTTGTTGTTGAGTCGAAAGAACAACGAGCCTTCGCAGAAAAAGAATGCAGTCTCCCGAGCTCGAGGCTGACGGCGCCGACGAGCGATGCCGTGGAATTGTCATGCTGGGGAGGACGGCGGGTCTGAGGTTGTTCGTTCTCGTGGTTCGTTCGTTGTTGACAGTTGGAAGTGATGCTCCCTTTGGCTTCCACAAACGATGAAACGTAGTGCATGACTGGCGCGGAAAGAGCACGCATGAAATCGCTTGCATCACCCGTTAGAACATATGTTTCCTGCCAAGCGTCGCATCAAAAGAAGCTAGCGATGCTTGAAATCGAATGAAGTCACAATATTATCCAGCTTTCAAGGATAAAACCATGCCATTTCTTCAAAAGTCAGAAGTGGCCTGAAGGATTCAGAAGGATCATGTGAACATTTATACTGAATAATGCAAAGATTAACTTGAAGCATTCTAATATTTAATAGGCGCTGTTAAAGCTAAATAACAACTCCAAATTAAATATGCACTTGTTTTGCACCTTGAAGGTTCATGAACGTTAAGCTCTATAACATGCCTCAGTTGACCGCATATCAGCGCCTAAGAGCGATCTGGTGGAGGCCCTGTGTTGGGGAACATGGCAGGTTGAAGGTTGTTTTCGTATTCCACCCATTGTCGACGAGTGAAAGTGATTCTTTCCTTGGCTACGAAATGTGATCGGAGCGACAAGGGCCAGTATTACTTCACTCCACGTCATCCAGTCAAGTATGCTTTGAGCTTAACGACGCTTTAACGTATAAACTAGCAAAAAGCTAGAAGTGACTGAACTCGGGCAGTAATCTTGACTTCTAGGAATAAATGTTCACCTGTCTTAAAAATGTGCAGTCAGTAGCATCCTGCTTGATTCGGATCATGGGACACGACATGCAAACGTATAATACTAAATAGTAGATATAGAGGAACAATTGTTATACTCAGTAGGAGTCATAATTGCAAATAACAGCTGCAGATAAAAAGCACGCTTTCACACTAATAGCACACCCATAAATGTTGAGCTTTACGTGTCCCAGTCAACCTCCCTCATGTTCGATACCAGGGGCGTAGCCAGAAATTTTTTTCAGGGCGGGGGGGGGGGGGGTGGGGAGTCATCCATGCTTTATGCATGTTTGTGCATGCGTTTGCATGTCTGTGTGTATATATATGCAAGCAAAATTGAAAATTTTCGGGGGGGGGGTGAGTTGAACGCCCCCACCCCCCACCCCCTTGGCTACCCCTATTGAAAAAATCCATATGTACGGAGTCCGCAGATACGGACTTATTGGAATATGGAATGCCATATCACCGTATCATACGGAAATCCGTAAGATACGGATATCCGTATGATACGGTGATATGGCATTCCATATTCCAATAAGTCCGTATCTGCGGACTCCTTACATATGGATTTTTTCAATAGGGCTACGCCACTGTTCCATACCATGTAGCTTTACGTGCACCTTTATTTAAATATAAGCTGTCGTGCAACATCCTTAGCTTTGGCTGGTACAGCAGCTAATACAAACTGTGCTTGAGAATTCAAGATTTATTGCCAGTACCAACACTAGCTATACACAATAACATTCTGTAGTAGTTCAAACGCAAGTGTTGCAGCTTTTTTTTCAGAATTAGCAGCTCATATAGCGCTCACATAAGCATGCAGACATACACGTCTAAATGTGCAGCTATTATTCTTTTTTACGAAGAACTGCGCGAAATAAACTGGCACAAGGAGACGCACGGACAAGCGTCTTCCTTGTGCCAGTTTATTTCGCGCAGTTCTTTGTAGTCATGAATTACCAACTTGCCCAGCGATCAATTCTTCGATATTATCCTTTACATGCAGCCCCCTTCCATGGCAGTTACCGCGGCACACCATCTGTCAGACATCGTGCCACGTGAAGCGTATTTGTATATAGTACTAGACTTGTCCTTCACTAAATGTTGAGACCTGAAATGTATTTGTTCTTTATCTGGCATCATTTCAAAACATGACCGTTCCCTTGCAGTGTTGAGACATATCTTTGTAGTAAGTTAGGCATTGTGTCCAAATCCATCACTGTGCCAGCCTGGCACTTAATTATGTATGCATGGGTCCCTTATTTCCATTCTGTGCTCCAAGCTCTTTCCTTCACCCATTACTGTAGGACTGTGGCATTTAGGTGTTTCATCTGGCAACGCTAATTGTTGTTACATTTTGTGCCATTTCTTCGAGTACCCGTGCCAGTATTTAGTGCATTAAGTGAATGAAAGAACATGTTATGTTGCTGCGCAGCTGCACACTCAGCAGAACAATGAGATGCAGAGCTATAAGAGAAAATATAGAGAACATTGTCACGGTACAACGCAAACACAAGACAGTGAAAAGTTCTACAAGAGTAGGACAGCTTGTTGACACAAAAAATGGCAGGCACAAACATGTCTAATAAGACAGAAACTTGGGCTAGTTGGTTGTCCTTCATGATGAACCAGCAGCACAAGCACACACGGACAGAGGAAAGGTACACGAAACACAGCACTCTGTTGTGTGCCTTCTTTTCTATGTCCGTGTGTGGTTGCACTGCCGATTCACCATGAATGACAAACATGATGTTTTCGGCAGAATCCCGAAGACCCACTAGATGTTGACGTTCACTGATGTCCCCATTGTCTTTCTCGCCTGCAGAGCACACGCGTCAATACATATAAAATAGGATGCATCGTAAGGGTTCTTCACCTATATGCTCTATTGTTGGAGTAATAGGGCATTGTGTCAACTAAATAATCAATGTAATAATAAAATCACCCTAAAATATATGCCATATTCCTTATTGCTCAATTCTCAACCTCCACGTATTCCACTTCAGCACCTGTGAACATAATGGCCCCCTAAAGGATCTCGGCAGTAGTTTCTCTGAAGTAGTTTTCAAAGCTGTTATTGGATTAGGTTAAGCTAACTGAATCTCATGAACTTGTCCTTTCAAAACAAATAAGGGGGCAGTCCACTTGTTATTTTCTAGCAATTCAATTTGGCCTTGAACATGTGCACTTTCCTTGCAGTTGTGTCCCAAAAGCAGTCAGTGGCCTATCGGTTATCAGTAAAAATTTTCTTTATGAACAGCCTTACAAGTTCAGTAATGCAGCATTGTAATGGATGTATCAATCTGACATATAGTTTATGCATTCAAAACTCTTCACGTGAAATTCCTAACCAGTTTCTCCATCAGTAATGGCCACAATTGCTATGCGACTCTCGGTACCATCATCTGCATGCATGGATTGATGCATTCTGCAATGCTTTAATCATGCATCTTATCACTGGCCCTGTGATCTCACAAGTCACCTGTGTCCTTCTCTAGACAGTAATAGCTATAAATATTTTGCATAACTTAACTAGTCTTTTTTCCAAACAGCATGACTTACCTCTATTTGCACAGTCAGTAATCCTGAACACACAGTGCACACTTTTGTAAAGTGACATATTTTATTTTCAATTACAAACAAAACTGAGCAACAATGTATGCACCAATAGAGCATTTGTAAACTAATAAGTGAATCTTACACTTTTACAGAAACAAGGTAAAAAAAACAACTGCGAAAGAGGTGATCAAATAATTGAACAGAACGATTGTTGTTTTTCTATGCTTTAGGGGTTTCAGGCCTTCTCATCTGACTAGAATTGATAATGACCTAACTTGAGTTTCAGCACGCCTATACGTAGAAAAAACTCTACTTTATTGCAGAGTGCAGGCCAATACATAGATAGAAAATTGCACCACATAAATGGCAGAAGCTACCTAAATTCCTTCAATTATAATAACTTTACTTAAAGGGGCCCTGCAACACCTTTCTTAGTTATATTGGAATAGTCTCATTATTGACGTATGACTCTTTACGAGTCGTATGCCGCAAAAATTTTTCGAATCCGTCAAGTCTAAGTGGTGTTACCAAATTATAGAGATCACGTTCCGCAGCCTTCTCCCTCAACTCAACGCCGCGAGCGCGCGGAAAGCTAGGCAGCGAGTTGAGGGAGGCAGCGCAGAGGAGCGAGGCTCCGCCCAAGAGCGCCGGCGGAGTTTTTTTCTTCATTTTTTTCTCTCTGACGTCTGGGCGCAACCACGTGGTCTGTGCCGCCACTTCCGGTCGGCTTGCGTCGTCCTCGTCGAGCGGAGTCGATCGCACTGTGTATCGCGCGTGCTTGAAAACTGCGCGTCGGTTTGGTAATGTTGGGTGTGCACCTCGAACGCCGTAGTGTTTTCATCGCTCTGCCAACCATGGAAGCAAACCTGCGCGCTCGTTTGGAACGAATGACAGCTGAGATCGGTTTCGGCCCATACTCCGATACACCGCCTCGTAAGACGGCACTGGCAGACGAACCCGAAGCGCCGCCATTACCGGACGCCAGCATTGTTATCGGAGACACGCTGCGCCCGTGCCTCGGTCGGTCGTGAGAACGTGCCGACGATGCAGTTCTCAGCTGACGAGGCAACACTCGAACGGCTGCCACTCTCAACGGCAACCGGCGATGGTCAAAAGCACAGAAATATTCACGTTTTCGGCACTGCGCATGGCGAAGAAAACGGAACCACGCAACTACGAGCAGACGAGCTGTCGGTGAGACCGGAAGTGCTAATATTAATGTTTGTTCGGTGTTTTTAACGCGATAACAGAATATAAACATACATATTATCTACTTATTGAACTCAAAATTAACAACGAAAGTAATAATGAGGGTGTTATCGTAATTATAACATCAGCCAATGGTGGAACTGCCGACAATCGCGTCATATTTTGCGGACTAATACATCATTTGTCGAGAGAAGAGGGAGCGATTTTCAGCTGATTTTGAGAATTTATTGTAAATTCCAGGCCGTGCGCATCGCTGTAATATTTGGCTCGCGTGTTCTCGGGAGCCTCGACTACCGATCGGCAGCGCTTTTTGAGCATGCTCGAAAAGTGTTGCAGGGCCCCTTTAAACACAATAAGATAACACAGAATTGACTAGAGTAACAAAGAAGTATTGAAAGTAAGTGGGCCTTGATCGATGTCATATATGTAGCCTTGGAAACAGACGAAGGGCTTGAGGTGTGCTTCTTGCCTGTTTCTGGCACTTAATTTGCAATATATGAGTACAATACACAGTGAAAAAAATTCTATTCTATATCATGAGCTGTGTAGTGCACGTAGGTACTATGATTTATCACAAATGTATGACTAAACTAGATACCCTCTATATTAGTAGGCCTGGAGTTTGAGGACGCAGCTTTTCTGTAGGTAGTGGCTAATAAAATTTTAAAGGATAGGTATCAGCTGTGCATGAACGACAAGTGATATGCTAATATAATGCCCTAATAAATAGGACTTTTCATAGTGCATGCATCAGAAATAATATGATGACTGTGTATGTTATACTTCGAGGAAAACTACCAAATGAACAATGAATATGTATACAGGGTGTCCCAGCTATCTTTAGCCAAGTGTTAAAAAATAGAATATTAGAGGCAGGCGAGTGAAATGACTTGCAAATTGCTGACAGCCACCTTGCGCACTACAGACAATTTTTTGTGTTGTAATTAACTAATTTGTTAATTAGGACGATTTAACTAAATTGCTAAATATGAACATTAGGCAAGAAATGCTGCTTGCAAAGTTCGAGAGCGCCTTCAGAAACCCCAATTGCATTATTTCCGATAAAGAAAGTCTCACGTATACCATTTTTTCCAAGCTTCAAAGAAAGCCCGCGAAATACAAAAAGAACCACGTGACTAGCACGCTCGCGCGCCGTGAGGATGCTGCCCTCAGCCGTGGTTTGAGCGAACGAAATCAGCTGCGGCCGCGACTCGGCGTCTCCGTTGCAGCGGTAGGCCGATAAGTTAAAGGTGGTTTCTTGGCCCGCGCTCGCTACAACTTGCACCGTCACGCGCGCAGCTGGCTGGCAACGGGCCAAGAAACCACCGCCCACTTATAGGCCTACCGCTGCAACGGAGCCGGCGAGTCCCGGCCGCAGGTGATTTCGTTCCTTCAAACCTCGGCTGAGGGCAGCATTCTCGCGGCGCGCGAGCGCACTAGTCACGTGGTTCTTTTTGTATTTCGCGGGCTTTCTTTGAAGCTTGGAAAAAATGGTATACGTGAGACTTTCTTTATCGGAAATAATGCAGTTGGGGTTTCTGAAGGCGCTCTCGAACTGCAAGCAGCATTTCTTGCCTAATGTCCATATTTAGCAATTTAGTTAAATCGTCCTAATTAACAAATTAGTTAATTACAAGACAAAAAATTGTCTGTAGCGCGCAAGGTGGCTGTCAGCGATTTGCAACTGATTTCACTCGCCTGCCTCTAATATTGTATTTTTTAACCCTTGGCTAAAGATAGCTGGGACACCCGGTATATGAACACACACACACACACATACACACACACACATACAGTTATTATTGCACATGATGTCTGTCACAGATTCCAATGCTAGTGTACCTGCTACTCAGGTATTCTCAAAAGAAAGAGCATTGAAAAGTGCATGGACATAAAACGAACTTAAATGTCTCTAAAGTTTGTGAAAATTCAGCTAGTCAGCAGCCTTATCTACCCAGCCTAAGAATGTAACAAAAAACACACAAACAAAATAAAACTGCACAAAAAAGAACATAAGTTAGGCGTTGTCGTTGAGCTTGTCGAGAATCTTCAGCAGATTACTCCTTGCCCAGCAACGTGGAAAACTCTCTTCCTTGTGGAGTAAACTTTGAATTAGTCCCAATGTTTGGGCGAAAGCAGACGGGTAGGTAACATCCTTTATGTTATGTACGGTCAAACACCAGAAAAGTGCCTTCTCAAGCCTGCAATCATCTTTCAGGGTAACACGCTCGTCCTCAGCACAAAAAATAAGCTTTGTTGCCGAGCTCCAAACAATCATGGGCCCTGGCAACCCATGGACATCTGCAAGATACTGGAAAAAAGTAATAAAAACTAATATATGTTTTATGTTCTGCACAGCACATCTTTATACAAAAAGCTAACAATTCAAATGTAGTGGATGGATGAATGCCAGCACTAAAATATTACAAGCTTTATATGCAAAACCGCGCATAAATTGAGATTTTTATGGGCGTGGTTTATGCCACAAAAAATAAAGCAGTTTCAGCAACCCCGATAGACAGCTATACGTGCCACTGCTTGAAATTTTGCTAATGCATTCAAGGCAGCCACAGATACAATGTCAGATCTCACAAGTGTATAAGCAAGCGTTTCTTTGTGTCTCGCACGCAATGTTCATATCATATATCTGTTCCATGAAAATGGGTAAAAACAGCAGCCAAATGAGTGTACTGAGACCGCAAGTTATGGAAAGCAGAGCCTTGGCTTGCTTCAATAGTAGGCTGAAGCCACCTCTCAGTGATGACATATCATAGGTGGTGACAGATGGCATGTTTCTTGGGCATGTCCTTTTGCACTAAACTTGAGTGCTGTAGTGTCACGCTCACAGGGAAAACCTGGAAATACCTGGTAACTGTTTCTGTTAGGAAATGGAAGAACCACAGGACAATCAAAAAGGCCCGAATGGATTGCCTACATTGACTTACATGATTGCTTATGTGTGTACGCCTTTGTGCATACAGATGTACTTGAACTATCTTAAACTATTTTAAACAAAGGAATTGATTGGACCCTATTCAATGGCAGAAAAGGAACTCTGCTACAAAAAAGGTGGACGTAGCGACAGAGTCCACATTGAAAAAACTAAAGGCCATGTCCACACTAGGATACACAGCAGTTCCCAGTCATCATGTAAGGTGGCTACACATAGGCTAATTATCAATATTCTTTGCAGCCCCAAGGAAGCAAACTTCAATCTACATGGATGTTCTAATACTGAAATTTGACATATAATCTTTCGTTGAGTGAATGATACAAATTACATTAAAAGTCAATGTCAGGGTACTTTAGCAGACTCAAAGGGCCCACTTTGTGTACACAGATGCATGCAGTGAATGGTGCTGTTGTATATAGACTAATATCACAACTTTGCAGGTCATTTCGGCTGTCAATGCACACGTCTGAGAGTGGTGCAACCACCTGCTTATTGAATATTGTCTTTCTTTCATTGAAATTAAAGCTCTTTTGCAGAAAAACATTCCTTGTATTCAAAAGTATTTTGTGTTTGCATACAGCATAATTGGGCGTAAAATTACCCTGAATATCTCCTTTAAACGTGGTCTTGACAAACATATGTATTTGTTGTCTGGTGAGACTAGAATAGCTTTTTTTTTTCATATGCTGCGCCGAAAATTGCTGCATAATTGTGACAAAATTATCGTGCGAAAGAAAATTCTTCAATGGAATGAGTTAGCTATAGACTTAATTGTAATTTATCAGAAACAAATATCTAAGTTTTATCTGTTGCAGTACTTAAACGCAGATAAATAGTTACGTTGTTTACGAACGTTTTACGATAGTCATGCAAGTACAATACTGATTCCGTTTTTGAGCAATATATGAGAGATAGATCCGCTTCAGGTGCACAATTGCAGATGCTGCTTGATATCGTTCGTCATTCGCGAACCACATAATAGTGAGCAACAGTGTTTCGCTTTCTGACAATTTGCGACCTTCATGCATTTCGAAGAAAAGGTCCGAGCAAGAGGCTCTTCCAATGCGCGTTTCACAGATCTATAGAGACTCGTTAGGAGCGGTGCTTTGTTTATAACAGCACAACACAAGATTGGGAGCATCGAAATAAACTCACGCAGTCGTGCATGGTTCACGGGGCAGTGCCCGCAGTAGGAGCACCAGGTAACTTGATGTGGCACGCCTGGTTCCCCTGGCTGGCGGCTGTACGCGAGCAATCTGATGCACTCACACTCACATCGCACTGACACACTTTGCACTCACACGTGCCATCATAACTGCACGGTCCTCTCTGAATGCCTTTGACGTCGGTCGAGGTGTACATCCCACGCAGCACGGCCTGATCGGCACTGCCGAAACGTTGAAGCACGCCAAGACGATCGCGGGACCGAATTCTCAACGAAACCAGAGACCACGCAAGGAGCGGGCGCAAAAGAGACGGACACCGCTCGACGCGCATGGGAGAGAGAACTGTAGGGGGGATAAGTCAGCAGCGTGAGCAGGGAGAGAACGCGATCAAAGGTGAAAACTTCCTTCGCACGTTGAGTTTGTAGACGTCGCGGGCGTTGTTTGCGTGACAGTTTTGCGTATTCACGAGTAAACAGAAACAAAGGCACGTCTACAATACGAACTTGTATACTTTAAACAAAAACGGTGCGAGGCGAACGAGGCAGCATGAGGCGACTGACGTAACTCGGCACGGCCGCTGCGTTTCCAACGCACGTGCTTCGCACGAAATCAGATATGATTGGCAAGGTCAGGGAGGCGCTGGATGTATTGGCTGTATGCTGTATCTCGAGTTCACCGGCCGCATCCGGCGCCAACACAGGAAACACTACACGACGTCAACGAGCCCTCTGTTTGAAAAGAGGGCTCCTGAGAAAACAGCAACTTCGCGTTCCGCTTGTAGCCTTTACGCGGCGCGCACGACTGCAATATTTGGCTGAGCAGTTCATAGCCGTGTCAGATTTCCGCAGGATGCGTTTTTTCAACAAGCCCAAGGGGTGCTTCATGACCCCTTTAAGTACAAAACAAACAACCTTACACAGTCATGCTTTGTCATCTAAGAACATTTCCAACAAAGCTAAGTCTTCGCGAGCGACAAACATCGCAACAGCCCATATTCACTCACGACTCCGAGCGTAGGGCTAGCTGGGCGGACGCCGCTCGCAATCAAGCGCGGGCTCATCGTCAAGGGCTTATTCTTGTCAATACGGTAAAAACGTGTACTCTTTCATGACGTGTTTACATGCGCAATTGGGGGGGGGGGGTTATTCTTAAAAGGAAGAAGGAAATGAAAATGAAAATTGGGTGTAGAGTGCACGATAACTGTCTCTCAAGTGAGGACACCTCAACCGATACACTCACGGGGGACTGGGGATTGAAGGGACAGTGAGAGTGAAAAGAGATGGTAAAAGAAGAAAAAGAAAGGTATGAGTTAAAAACAAAAAAAGGAAAAAAAACAAAACAAAAAAGTGGGGGGGGGGGGCAGGAGAACGGGCGTCCGAGTCACCGTGGTAGGCGGCTAGAAAATTCGTTCGACTAGGCCGGCATCCTCGAGAAAAGCGAGTAGGGCCGCAAGGGCTGATCGGCGACGGTGCACGTGGCCGGTGGGATGGAGCAAGTCCTATAGGGTCGCACACGGCAGTCCGACGAGTCGGTACTTCATGACGAGCCGCTTCCGCGCAGTGTTGAGAGAAGGGCAGTCAAGCAATAGGTGGCACAGGGTTTCGATCGCGCCGCAATCGGTGCAGTTCGGTGCAGCGGCGCCGCGAAGACGATGCCTGCGTTCCGCGGGCCACACTGAACCGGTCCTCAGGGCAAGAAGAAGCGCGCGCTCGCGGCGAGTGAAACCAGTGGCTGGGATGGCAGGAGGGGGGTGTCCGGCGGCGACCCGTGCGTCCGGATGCTCGCGCACCAGCTCTCGGCGAAGGTTGTTGCGTGCTGAGTCGAACGAGCTGGCGTAATCTGTCAGCGAAGTCTCGGCGGAGTGTGCTCGTTTTGCGAGCTCGTCTGCAGCCTCTTTGCCCGCGATGCCGACGTGTGAAGGGAGCCACTGAAGGACCACGTCACAGCCTCGTTCCTGGAGGGCCAGCAGGCTGAGAGCGGCGCGCTGAGCAAGAAGGGGGCCTCGTTCCTCCCTCGCGAGCTGGCGCAGGGCAGGTTTCGAGTCGCAGAAGATTGCTGCGCTAGAGACGGCCGGCGAATTGCGCAGGAGGTCTGCAGCCAGCAGGAGCCCGACTAGCTCAGCTGTTGTTGAGGATGCACAGTATCGCAAGCGGCACTGTCGTTCCGAGCTGAGCTGAGGCGCTATGCAGGCGGCCGCGGCTGAGCGATCCTGCAGGACGGACCCATCGGTGAACACTTGCGTCCTCCTGAGCAATGGCACTGAGGGGGGTGTGGCGTTTGGATCGAATGCCCGGCAGGTGCAAGTTCACTCGAAGGGGCACTCGACGGTGAGGAGGTGGCCAGCGCGAAAGGCGTTCGGGATCGCCAGCCACAACACCGTCGTACACGTCGATAAGTTGGCCGACACGTGAGTTTGGCACAGCACGTAACCGCGAGAGGAGTGGACCTGCATCAGGCGCTCGGTGGAGACGCTGCAAGTGGCACAATGCGCGCAGGTCCGCCGTGAGCGACGCAGGCCACGCACGAGCCTCCGCGGGGGTCTCGGCCACACGAGAGCCACGAGGCATTCCGTGACACATGCGGATGACTCGGCGGTGGTCCTGGTCGATCAGTCGCCACTGTGGCGCCTGGAGTTTGCAGATCGGCAGTGCGTAGTGGATGGGAGACAGAGCCATCGCCTCGTAGATGGTGCAGGCGAAGGCAGCGGGGCAGCCGTTGCCGCCTGCGAGTAGCTGGCGATTCCACGCGACGCGTCGTCTGGCGTACACGTCGCACCGCCGGGAACCATCGGAGGCGATTGTCTATCGTCAGGCCGAGGTAGCGGACGGTGCTACTCCAAACTATTGGTGCACCATCCAGCTGAAGGCACGGAAGACGTCGTCGGGCTTCAGCACGGGGGTGGACGACTAGGGCCTCGGTTTTCGGCGCCGAGATCGTGAGGCCGATGTTTCTCACGAAGGCGGCCACACATTGGAGGGCCTCCTGCATGCAAGCGCGCACCACCGAGCACTTTCGGGTCGGTCCACGCACATACAATGCGACGTCATCAGCGTACACCACTGCGCGAACAGGGAACACAGCCGTTTCTGGTAGGCACTTGACGAGCGGCGCGAGTACCAGATTAAACAAAAACGGGCTGAGGACGCTGCCCTGTGGGACGCCACAGCTGACAGATCGCGGCGCACTTGTCGCCCCGCCCACGCGCACAGTAAACGTTCGGTCAGTGAGGAACGCCTGAACGTAGTTCAAGAGTTTGCCCTCATCAACACCTAGCGCGCGCACGGCACTGAGGATAGACGAGTGAGGGAGCGAGTCGAACGCTGACTTTATGTCAAGGAGGAGTAGGATGGCCATTTCTCCATCGTGAAGGGCTTGCTCGAGGGTGCTCACGACTGCAGCAATGCAGTCGATGGTCGCGCGATGTGGCCGGAATCCACACTGCTCTGGTGGGAAAGCGTTGCGCACCTCCGCGATCCACTGTAGCCGGCAAAGAACCATCTCCTCCATAGTTTTGCCCGCCACAGAAGTGAGGGAGATGGGCCTGTATGACGTCACCGAACGCGGCGGTTTGCCTTGTTTGAGGACAGGGATCACAATCGCGGAACGCCATTCTTCCGGGAGGACAGCACTGGAGAAAACTCTGTTGAATGCATCCAACAAGAGTGGGCGCTGGGAGGCATCCAGGTTACTCAACAGCTGATGAGTGATTTTGTCCACTCCAGGGGCGCTGCGCTTGCGCTTTCTGAGGACCCGTTCCAGTTCGTAGAGGGAGAAGTCCTCCTTGCATAGAGAGCGAATGTCAGCTGAGGTGATGGGATCCACGGGAGGGAGCGGGGGTGCGGCGTTTGTAGTGACTCCGCCAGCGCTCCCCGCTCTAGGAGGGGAAGGAGGCGCGAAAGAGGCGGCAAGCAGTTCAGCAAGCTCCCTTTCAGTGATGCCCTGCGCGGCGACGGTCTCGATGTGAATAGCAAAGGTGGGAGAGAAGCGAGCCGGCTCGCCGAGACGGCCGTTCGCCCGATGCCGCTGTTTACCTGCGAAATGATCTTCCATCGCGGCTCGATATCTCGCTAGTGGTTCCGAAACGGGCGTCGCCTTGCAGAAATAGCACATTTCAGGCATCATTTTATTCAATCATGAATTATTTCATATCAGAAACAAAGTTTATCCAATCTTTTTCATGAACGCCAACGGCGATATCCGCAAACGCCAGGGCGATCGGGGCCATCGCAGCGGTGAGGAATGAACCAGCGGCATGGGTGCCACCAGTGGCGTGACGTCACACGTCTCCCGCGCTGCCATTGGCTGCGGCCGCCAGACCGGTACGGCAGCCGCGCGGCTACATTCAGGATGCCCGCGCGCTACGTGCGAATCGTCTCCGCATGCTGTTGGAACCTGTAGGACGTCTGTCGGATGCGGCTGTTGGCGCGAACAGCCCTACGGCGAATCGCATCCAAATTCGCACCATGTGTCCAGGGCCCGTATTCTCGAACGATCGCAAAAGGCGATAGTATCGCGTTTGATGACGTAGAATTTGATGCGTTCAATAAGTAAAAAAAAAACACTTGCCTGTGACGTCATTGTTGCAACTGGCCGTTGGTAATACGAATGTCTCACAACACAGGACTGAGCGCACCGTACGAGCGCAGAGCAACCCGAGTGCGGCGTTTCGAGCGTCTGCTGCTGCTTCTACGCAGTGGCCAGGCTTGGCCGGCTTGGCTGTGGCTACTTGAAATATAAGACGTGTTGAAAGTGCTTTCAACGGCTTTTTGTTCGATATTTAATGCACAGTATAACATTAAAGAATGCAACTTTGCGTGAAACGTATTTTCGTTGAGAGTTTAACACGGCGTACTCGGAGAGTTCAGCTGTAGCGTGCCGCCGCAGCGACATCGTCTCAAGATCTCAACATGTTGCCGGCTCGCGATAAGCCACGCGAGCAACGCACGGTTCATGTTCCTGGACGTTCAAAACCACGAAAAAACACGCGCTGGCAAAGAACGAGTGCTGATAACACCCCAAGGTAATGCTCGATGAACGCTTCGGCGTAAAAAATGCTGCGTATATCCACCGACGATTGAATACTACTAGCTACCGCCTACGTCACTGAAATGCTATACTTCACCACGAACCGACGGTTAACGGTGCCTTCGTTTATTGCAAATATGTCGAGAGCACCGTCGAGCACCATGACGCAAAATTGACGTCGGCGGAATTACCAGACGCGCCCTAACTTTTCCGGTTTGCTCAATAGCCAATCAGCGCGCACCAAAGGCGATACTTTTGCGATTTTCGCCTTTTGAGAATACGGGCCCAGCGCTTACAACGGGCTCTATAAAAGCCGCTCTTCCAGCTTTTGCTTTGACTGTGCTGCGTGGTCCGCGCAGGCCTGCCAATTTTTTAAAGCGAAAGCTTCGAATGGCTCATATGGGGAACCTAAGCTCAAGTTTACGGCGCGACGACAGCACCGCACTGCGGCTCTGGAGAGAAGCTCTGGCGAAACTGGGGGCAGGCGCAGCCGATTCAGCCTGTTTGTCGGCAGCGGGAACGCGCGCGCGTGCGCGTTGCTCAGTCGGTGCGGGGAACTGGGGCGCCGTGCCGACAGCTTGGCACGCTGAACCAAGAGGCTGGCGTGCGAAGCTGCATTCCGCGTTGGCAGAGGCGACCCCGCGGAAGCGAGGTTCGAAGTACTGCTGTACCGTGGCCTGCCTCAACAGTGCAGACAGCACCAAGGCACGCGAATCACGTGTGAAACTGTATCGGTTCCCGGGCATGTCGCACGAGAAATAAAGGCGACAAGCGTGGATCACCGCAGTAAGGAGACTCAAGTATGTCCTAGCTGACATCGCTGTCTCGCCTTCTGTTTTGGCTGTCTCAGTTGATCGCTTTCGTTTGTTTCGACTACCTGAATCAGTACGTAACGCGGCTCATGCACGCAGCGACTACAATAATGATTGCTCGCTGTCTTCTCGCATTCTGAATGTCCAGTTAAGGTTGTAGCTGAAACAACTTTGTGTTTTGATTCCCCGTGTTCGTGAGACCTACCCGTCGCTGTCGAACGTTCACACTCGCGTTATACCTCGGTTAACTTTGCGTGGTTGGTTGAATTCAACTGAACTCAGCACATTGTCAAAAGTTCGGTGCTTGCAATTTACGCGTCGGGAAGGCTGCTTTATCACGCCGGAACGGACGTCTGTGCATTGTTGGGTAACTGGTGTCTCAGCTTGCGACTGCTTCTGCGCAGAGCTGATAGACGGAGCGATCAAGGCGACGGTGAGTGAAGGCAAATTTATATACATATATACAGAGGCGTTACATATTCGGCGCTGGGGCCGACAGCTTATCGGGCTCGCACAGCGGTTCGACGACGACCCGGGATTTCTTCGTTCGCTGTCTCGTTGTCTCTCTCTCTCCGCGCAGCTTGGTTCTTTTATAGCCTCGTTGCATCAGCTGGTGTTGACGCGGTTGCGTCAGACCATCGCCGGAGTTACCGGGGATTGCGTAAAGACTCCCGCCTCGTTGCATCAGCGGGTGTTGACGCTGGTTGCATCAGACGTTTTACCAGCTTGAATGCCTTGTCGAAGCAAGGAAGTTTTGGTTGGGAGCCCTGGCATAACAGCACCCCCGCCGCCAGACAATGCGCCGGAAAGACGAGCTGCTTCCACGTGGCTCGGATGCCGGGCGCGCTCGTTCGCCAGGTCCATCCAGGTTCACCTCCAGGGCCATGGGGACATTTGGCTCCACGCTTCGTTCCGTGAACAGATCCCAGTCGCCAGGCCGGATCCCGGCTCCAGTGGCTTGTCGCAAAGATGTGTCGACTTGCTTTGCTCGTCTCTTCTGACGATCTTTCGTATCAGCACTTGTTGATCGTTCTGCAACTTGTCAAGAACGGTCCGACAACAGACAACACACGACACAAGCAAGTGCCCTCGGTCACCCGACAGAACACCAGACCTAAATAGAATAAATATTCCTAACTACGTTTCTGTCGAAATTTGTTCCCTCTATATCAAGAGGCACATGTGAGACACCAAAACTCTTAAAGCAGAACTCAAAATATTACACGTGTAACAAACGCAATGAAACAGAATTCAAAATAATGTTGGCCCCTTGAGATCACTCAGGACGGAAGCGCTCAGCTGAGGCCGCAATGAGGACAAAATTTTGCCCCAATTTGCCAGCGAAAACCGAAAGGATAGCCGAAGACGGCACTGATTAGAACGCGCGACTCAGTGCGTCTGCGTTCGCGTTTAGCTTTCCTTTCTTGTAACGAACGTTCAAGTTGTGCTGTTGGAGTATCATGCTCCACCTAATAACCGGCCGCTTTTGGACGACATGTTATTCAACCAGGTTAGAGGACAGTGGTCCGTTTCGACCACAAACTTGGAACCGGAGACGTAACAGGCCAGCTTTTGAACGGCCCACACGAGGCAGGCACATTCCTTTTCAGAGGTACTATATCTTCCCTGCAGCTCAGTTTTCGGCTTAAATACAAAACTGGTCTTTCGTGACCAGTGTCATCTTCCTGGCACAATATAGCTCCCATTCCGCGATCACTCGCGTCGCACTGAATGATAAAGCCCTTGGAAAAGTCGGGTGCCATGAGAACGGGTTTTTCGCTTAAGGCTTGTTTAAGCTTGCAAAACGCATTCTCTTTCTCCGAGTCCCATGTCACTTTAACTGGCTCCGACTTTCGAAGTGCGTCAGTTAGAGGGCTGGCAATGGTAGAGTAGTTTTGCACATAATGCTGATAGTATCCCGCTAGCCCTAAGAAAGCCCTTATCTCAGACTTGGTGGTTGGTCGTGGATAGTTCACGACGGCGGCTACCTTGATCTCTGAAGGTCGACGCCGGCCACGCCCCACAACGTGTCCCAGGTAAGACACCTCGCCGCATCCTAGGTGACATTTAGCAGGTTTCGCTGTAAGACCCGCTTCTTTCAACTTGTTCAGCACGACTCGTAAATGTTCGACGTGTTCTTCCCAGTGTTCGAGAAGATGGCGACATCGTCGAGATACGGCAGTGCGAACTCGGACAGGCCATTAAGAACGCGGTCCATTAGACCCGAAAAGCAATAAGGCGCATTTTTCAGTCCAAAACTCAGCATAAGGGGACGATACGTTCCGAATGGAGAAACGAACGCGGCGTAGCGGCTAGCACGCTCGGTAAGAGGGACCTGCCAATAACCTCGCACGAGGTCTAGCGTGGAAATGTAGTTTGACTTTGACACTGTTTCCACCTCTAGATTTGGTATCGGATAGGTCTGGTCTCGAGTTATGGCGTTAAGGCGCCGATAATCGATGCATGGCCTAGGATCCTTTCTCGGCACTTGAACCAATATTAGAGGAGATGTATAGTCACTCTCACCCGGTACTATGACTCCCAACTCAAGCATTCTATCGATCTCATCTTTCATGATCTTCTGCACAGGGGAACATCGATATGGCTTACTACGGATTGGTTCCTCACATTAGCTCGATGTCGTGCTTAATAACCGTCGTTTTTCCGGGACGGCTGGAAAACACGTCTTTAAACTCAGAAACAATCCTCTCAAGTCCTCCTTCTGGACTTGACTTAACCTTGGCTCCAGGTTCAACTGTTCCAACATCACCTCTGAACCCCTTTCGCTTACATCGCTAGAAGTCAGAATTTCTGCTCCTTCCTCCTCTGAAGCATTCAAAGCAGATTTACGACCGCCTGACGTTGAACGTACGGTTTCATCAAGTTGCTGTGATAAATTTTGTTAGACCGCTTTCCTAATTTCACTTCGTAGTTGGTATCGGAAAGCTTCGATATTACTTAGCGGGCCCTCCCAATGAACCTCAGCTTGTTCTTCTTGGAAGGCCGCAGCAACATTACCTGACTTCCCACTTCGAAGGTACGTTTTTTTGCTGATTTGTCGTAGTATTCTTTCGACAATACTTGCGCTGCCTTCATGTGGCTCTCCACAAGATCTTTTGTTTTTCCGAGCCTCTGAAGGAGGTCGAGAACATAAGCAACTACATTCGGGTCCTCATCATATCCCTCCCAGGATTCGCGTAGCATTCGCAAAGGTGTTCTTAAGCTCCGGCCATATACAAGCTCTGCGGGACTAAAGCCAGTGCTCTCATGAGGAGCAGACCTCAAAGCAAACATAGCGGGAGGAATACATGCTTCCCAGTCGCATTTGTGCTCATAACAAAGAGCTCTCAGTATACGTTTCAGAACTGAATGCATACGCTCTACCGGATTAGATTGTGGGTGATGGATCGAACTGTGCACCACCTTGATTCCACATTTATCCAAAAAGGTAGAGGTAAGGCAACTGGTGAAGACGCTGCCATTGTCGCATTGAATTTCAGAAGGAAATCCGACACGCGCGAATATCGAGAGCAGAGCGTCCACGACGTGAGGAGAATTGAGCTCCCTAAGAGGTACCGCTTCTGGAAATTTCGTTGCCACACAGAGGGCAGTCAGGATGTATCGACAACCTTGCCTTGACTGCGGCAATGGCCCAACAATGTCGATAACTAGGCGCCGAAAAGGTTCTGTTATAACTGGCACAAGCTTCATGGGCGCCTTCCACTTGTCCGTGGATTTCCCCACCCTCTGACAAGTGTCGCAAGAGCGCACAAAGTCTTCGGTATCTTTCCAGCATTTCGGCCAGTAAAACTCAAGGGAAATCCTAGCCTTGGTCTTCTTCAAGCCGAGATGCCCTGCCCACGCGTTTTCGTGCGCAAGTTCCAATAGCTGGCGACGATACTTTTGCGGTATCAAGAGTTGCTCATACCTGCGACCTTGTACATCTGTGTAGCTACGATACAATAGCCCAGATTTCTCATAAAAAGAAACATTCTTTTTCTTTACTCCCAATTTTACGCTTTCCATTAGCGCTTTTATCGAGATGTCTTCACGCTGCTCTCGAATGAGCGTCGCTCGATCAACCCTCGACAGCTCACACCAACTTTCAGCTACAGGCTTGAGCGTATTGCCCGCCTCGCCCAACGGCGCCACTTCGGTTTCTCCGCCGACGGAGACGACGCTACCCGCTTCAGCTGCAGGCGGCTCGAGTAACCCACCCGAGAGTTTTCTGTCCGAGGCTCGCTCGACTCGCTGCCAAGGTCACGCAGCTCGGCCGCTTTTGCCGGTGGTGGCGTACTACATGGAACGAGATCAAGTTCCTGTGAAAGCTTCCGCGCTTGCGATCGCGTGAGGGCCATGTACGCAACGCTGGGAAAGAACGATTTACCCTGTCTTTGAGAAGCTGCTCCGAGTTGTTCGAAAAAAGATAAGGAAAACAATCTGGGAGAGCAGCAGACACAGCCGCTTCGGTGTGAAGCTTACCGAAAGAGCCTTCAATGATCACCGTAGCGATCGGTAAGCAAGTGCTCTGCTCCTCGGCGACCTGCCTGATCCATGCGCATTCTCCTGTCAAGTCGTTCGGAGACACTAATGAAGGATGGACAACGTCCATAGTTGCCGCTGAGTCTCGAAGTGCTCGACACGTTTTCCCATTGACGCTAATCTCCTGAATATACGGTTCTAACAACCGCATGTTCTTTTCTGATTCACGGATCGTTGCGAAAGCAACCTTTTGTTTACAATTTACCGCGATGTGCCCTTCTTTTTGCAATTGTAACAGATTAGCGGCTTCCGTGACTCAAACGCCCGTGTAGTATCAGTGCGCTCTTTGGGAAGCTCACTCGACTTCTGCGCTTCCGTTTGCCCTTCCCTCACAGTCTCCTTCGTAAAAGACGGGTCTTTTCTGAAATTACGGTGCGGAGCAGGTTTCGGTCATCAGGTTTTTTTGAAAAGCCCTTTTCTCTCAGCTTTTTCAACACGCACGGCCCTACTGTGCAAGTTTCTACGAGTGTAGTACTCTTCAGCTAACTCTGCTGCCTTGTTTAGCTGTACTTCTCCAAGCTTATCCTGCAGCCAAAGCTTGACATCATCTCGATACAGCGGTAGAATTGCTCCAATGCTATGCACTCTACCACTTTATCGCGATCGTCATAGACATCTTCGCCCTTGAGCCATTCAATTAAATCGGCTTTAAGACGAAACGCGAAGTCAACGTGTGACTCATTCCCCCTTTTTGCATACCGGAACCTTTGCCGGAAAGCCTCGGGTGACAATTTATATCTTCTCAAGGGCCTCCTTAACCTCGTCATAGCTCTCAAAGCCTCCCTCGACAAACGAGTTATCACGTCGGATACTTCCCGGGAAGCAGAGCTAACAGGTTCTGTGCCCAAAGAGACCGCTCGATGCCATTTCTATCGCAGACGTGTTCGAACTTTACTAGAACTCGCCATGTTCCTCGCCCACTACGAACGGTGGCAGTTGGTCCCGAATTCAATGTCCACTAGCCTGAACCGTGCGCAGAAGCTACGCTAGGGCTTGCGAAACGCTGACGAAGTGCCAATCCATTCTTTTCATCCGAGGCGCTCTTCGCGTTCCTCACGCTCGCGGCGTTCTCGCCGTTCCGCCTCTTCACGCTCACGAAGTTCTAGTCTTTCGGCCTTCCTCGCGGCGTCTTGATATCCGCCCAGGCCTATCGACTTCCTCAGCCGTTACTCCTCCCTCTGCATGATTCAAGGATCGCTTGCTTTCGTTTCGCACGGCCCAGAGTAAGGCCGAGTTCTTCACAAATTTCGGAGAGTTCCTCACTTAAGGTTCTCCATCGTTACACTAGCCTCTTGCTATTGTGCCCTCGTTAGAATCTAATTGCGTACCCCTAAAGGCTACTAGAAAGACACGCAAGCAATTCTCAACATGCCGTGTTTACACCTTCCGCATTAACTTTGGTTTCAAAGCGCTCCGACTGGCTCGAAAACAATCAAAGCTCACTCCAATGCTTCACACAAAACCTTCTCTAAACTACGAACCTGTGATAGAGAAGTCTGGTGAACTGAAGGGAAAACATCAGGGCACTCGCCTCATCGAGGTAGCTGACGCCGGCCGTCACGCCGCTGCCATCACTGTTGGGTAAACAGGTGTCTCAGCTTGCGACTGCTTTCGAGCAGAGCTGATAGCGGAGCGATCAAGGCGACGGTGAGGAAGGCAAATTTATAATAATACAGAGGCGTTACATTCGGCGCTGGGGCCACTGGGGCGACAGCTTATCGGGCTCGCACAGCGGTCGACGACTACCCGGGATTTCTTCGTTCGCTGTCTCGTTGTCTCTTTCTTCTCGCGCAGCTTGGTCTTTTATAGCCCTGGGCGATCGCTTGCATCAGCCAGGAGCGCGAAGCCTCCAATCAGGAACCGCCGTTGGCGCTGGCTCGAACCGGATCCGCGGATGAGAGGGCTTGCCGCACGTTGCGGGGAGAGAGATTTCCTTCGGTTGCGTCAGAACGCAGCGCCGGAGTTGCCGGGGATTGCGTAAGGCTCCCGCCTCGTTGCATCAGCTGGTGTTGATGCTGGTTGCGTCAGACGCATCGCCGGAGTTACCGGGGATGCGTAAGACTCCCGCTCGTTTGCATCAGAGGGTGTTGACGCTGGTTGCGTCAGACGTTTTACCAGCTTGAATGCCTTGTCGAAGCAAGGAAGTTTTGGTTGGGGAGCCCTGGCATAACAGCATTTTGAGCAAACTTTGATATCGTTCTGCTGGTTTGCGTTCTTTGTCGCTTTATTAGGGTGATATATATTTATGCCGCTAAATAACTGGCACTTAATACATGCTTTGCAATTGCCACCTTGCAGTCACCTTCTGACTTTGTGCGATTTTCTAGCCGCCTTCGCGCAGCAGGTCTTATACGCCTGTAAAATCGATATCCTCATAAAAAGAGAGTGCAAGCATGATGCGACATCCGAAAAAACGGGGGTGAGCAGTCCATCTTGCTTCACAGTGGCTAGGGGGGGGGGGGGGAATCGAAGATCTTTTTCAGGGGCGTAGACAGAAATTTTTTCGTGGGGGGTTCAACCATACTTTATGTATGTTCGTGCGTGCGTTTGTATGTGTGCATGCCTATATACGCAAGCAAAACTGAAACATATTTCTGGGGGGGGGGGGGGGGGTTGAACCCCTCAACCCCCCCTTGGCTACGCCCTGTCTCTCTTCCTTCCGCGTTCGTTCTGGCGGTGTATGTCACAAAAGTGGGCGGTCCGCAGCCCTCTTCCGCCGAGAGGAGAGGACAGCCAATCGTGAAGCGGTGAGCGGCGAGCTTTCCGGAAGTAGACGCGCATCGTTTGTCCTCGGCAAGGGGACCGTATATTTCCAAACGAAGTGTTTCTCGCCTTCTAATAAATACAGTTGTTATACGAAAAGATATTGTTTTCTTTTCAAGCTCAAACAGTTTCTGAAACAGCAATAGGTTTGAGCCCTGATATTTATTGGTGTTAGTTTTTCTAACGTGCTCGCTATGGAAGTCACGCACGCAAAAAAAAAAGAGAAAAGTAGCGGTTGGCGCAGTTTTTCAAGATGTCGTCCCACCGGAATGTCTGGCTTGGCTCCCGGATGTCGAATCGTCAAAAGGAGCTTCTGCGGGCTTTTATAAAGAGCACCCACAGATACCTACGCCGTCGTGCACACTGGGGCCGTCGTGCCCACTGGGGCCGTCGTTCACGAGTGAGGACCGGGACGACACGTGGCAGTAGCTGGTAGCGCTTTTGAACTAAGAAGCCCCTGCGCGTAGACCACAGCCCAGTGGCAGGCCCGTTCATTTTGTTCGCACTGTTCGTTTCGAGAACAGAAAGCGACGCTGCGCTCGCTCATGTCTTCAAACGCATCTCGCACCTCCAACCGCAAGAGAAGCACACGTCGCAAGCGCCATTTTCTCAAAATCAGCTGTTGCGGCAGCCGTAACCGCCGCATCATGCCGTGCGAAGCCGTTTGTTCGCTCGAGAGAACGCGTGCGAACGGTCTCGCGCTCCGTTCGTTTGTAGCAGACGACATGCTCGTTATGACGCGGTATGACGTCACCAAAAAATAAAATTCAAACAAAAAGAACATGGCTACGCCCCTCGGAGACGTGGTTTTTTCCGGCTTCGGCCTATCGCGTACGCCGCCAGAATGGGTACAGAACGAACGGCGCAGAACAGAGATCTCCGTTCACCCCACGATATGACGTCACCAAAAAAGAAAAGATCACGCAAAAAAAAGAAATGGCAACACCCCCGGCCTTGAGTGGCATCTCCCGCTTCAGCCAATCAGCGCGCTTGTTCTCCCGGAGAACGAACAAGCGGAACGAACAGATCTCCGACACCCCCTAGCTGCTCACATCTTAATCGGCGGGTGATGCTCCAGCGGCACGTGAGGACTTGACTCTAACTTCTCAGGAAAAAGTACCATGACAGTATTTCTTTTTTTCGCACGCCGCAAACGTTTGTACACGAAAGTACACGGCTGCTACTGCAAGCGCCATATCAAAATAACAATCATATGATCATAGTCCACAACGCAGGACATCGATAGCGTGCACGGCTTCATTCGAAATGCATATGGAAATATGCGTCTTTAATGACAGAATGAGACTTACTTCGAGGTATAGGTCCTACGCGGGGTAATCGCGACTTGGGAAATGCATTTCGCTTTGAGTCGGGCGTCGTTGCCGTCGATCGTCTGCTCTTCACCGTAACGTGATTGACGAGCCTTTCCTCTTTATCAAGTTTGTTTTCGGAAGTGCCTCTCCAGCTTGAAGATCTTTTGAAGCCGCACTGCAGGCGGTACATTGTGAGGCGCCGCAAGTGCACCGCGAGAGCTCTGCATGTTTACGAATGGGGGTTGCGTATCGCTGAAAGCCGGGAGGCTGGCGAGCCGATTTAGCCGAAGATCGGAATTTAGCTTAGGATCAGATCAAGGAGGCAAACGTTTACAAAACAGTAACAACGTTTATAGCAGGTTAGCAGTACAGAGCCTGCCAGCACGATCAAGTCGGCTGAGGCTACTTCCTAAGAACGGACCGGCACGGCCTTAAATCAGGTATCAGTCCATTGTGACGTGTCCTCTCCAGGCAGGTGCTGACCGAAGCGCAGGTGTTGACCTTTCTTTGATCGGGGAAGTCCTGGCACAACACCACGCAGGTGTTGACCCTTTCCTTGATCGTGGATGCCCTGGCCAACAACGTGCACGAAAGTGAGCGGCAGCGCGTTGGAGAGAAGGGAAAACGCGCATCGTTTGCCCCAGTTTCTATCTTTATGCCAGAGATGGCGCTGCCCGTGAAGAGCAGCAGCGCCACTAAGCGATCCTTGGGGAGCCTATAGCGAGAAAGGTGGCGTTTTCCGCCGCAAAATGCGCCTCTGTTCTCATCGGCTACGAGGCCACGTTACGTGCACGCTTCCAAGAAAAAGAGCGGGGAAGGGAACATTTGCTGGCGCAGCACACGGTGTTCTCTGAGGGTAAAGGGCATAGGCATATATACAGAGGAGGGGGGGGGCGGAGAGACGCATTAAGATGTGCCCCCTCCCATGACAGTGAGGATGGAAGGGCTACGCAGGAAGGGCTACCATTTTCCCATTTCGCCCGACCGCTGTCTCCACTGATTAAAAAGTTAACTAACTTAACCTTTCAATTACTGCCGTAATTGATCCTTGTACTCATCTCAAGATGCTTGCTGCCATAGAAAAGGTAATTATGAAAGTAGCGTGAAAATATCTCTTCTTCCTTATTTTTGAGGATTTTCGGACATATTTCTTGAAACACCTGTACATATAGAAAACCAATAAAGAAAATAGTTCAGCCAAAAATTTTTCCGGAGCACGTGATCAGCGATTCGAGCCTGCGACCCCTCACTCCACGGCGCTATGCTTTGAGCCACTCGGCCACACACGCATACATCCGCCAGCATATTAACGACGAACTATTTATGTACGCCATTTATCGTTGGGAGTACGCAGGTATCTGAGGTGCTTCAGCGTGTGGTGCTTCAGAGGCTTGTTCACCATCACCCGCGAGATGGCGCAAAGGGCCAAAGGGTGGGCTTTAAAGGACGTCGCCGCACGCTTCTTCGCCGGCGTCGGTTTGTGCGCCTTCGGCTCTGTACTTTGATCTACAGGGCGCGATCGCCTGTTCTCGCGCGCTTTTCTTGAAGAGGGTTCAAGAGATGCTTCATAGCATTCTACGTGTTGTGCTTTCATCGCAAAGTTTTCGCGGAAGCCATAACCCGCACGAAGGTGATTTTGCTCGTTACAGCGGCCGTGTTTGCTAAAGGAGCGAGCTGCTAGCCTTTCTTCGTATGACATTTCAATTTGTTTCTATCGCATTCATTGCTTCGTCCTTGCGGCGAAACTCTGGCTTTTTTTCTGTTCTGCCTGAAGTCAAATTATATAATCAGCGTCGCAACTACGGGGGAACCAGCAACATTATGATTCCAATCAAATGCTCGTTCTGTTTACTTAAAATCATTTTGTATTTCATGGAAAACGATAGAGGATACGCCCGCGCTATCTCCTCGGCTGCTGCGCGACGATGAGCGAGCAGAAGTGTTCAGTGTCTAAGTCGTACGTAGCTCGCAGACCAAAACCTGAAAACTGGGCAGCTTCGCCTGCGTCTCAGATTAATTCGCTCCTCCTTGCTGCTATCACACGGCGGCTTGCAAAAGGGACATAAAAAAGAAAGCTCCTCAGTAAAGAAAAGTTCGCAGGGCGATATCGTATGCGCGCACAAGCGGCTTGAGAGTGCTATAATGCCAATGAAATATTTATTATACACAAATAAGTCCATTCTCTCTCACTGCTACGACTAGCCGCTACCAAAGCGATCGGCGGGCAGCCATTTTCTATCGCTTTCAGAACGAGGACTGTCAGGTATGCCCAAAAATTAGGCATTTTTCCACAAATCAACGCACTGCTTAGTGCGTATGCGTCATTTCGATGCTGTTAGCTTTGCGGACGTGAGACGTCGCGTGACGCACAGGCGATTTTAGCGCAGGCAAAAAATTTCTGCCATGACCTGCAAAGGGAAGCCGTGGAAGCTTATTTTATTGCGAAGAATACTGACACTGAGTAAGCACGCCATGTTTGCCTTTGCATGCAAAAGATATGCATTTTTTCAGACGATTTTGGCACCCAGAGTTCCTTTTGTTAGCTTCTAATCAGCGCTTCATTCTACAAACGCGGACTCCTTGTCTATGTATCTGCGCATGCGAAAGGCGCGAATACGGATAACCTAAAGATATTTTAGGGGTGTGTCTGAGATAGAGCTAACGTGGCGGCATTTTAAACATCTCAAATCGTTCATCACAGGGACAAAGAAAGGGCCACACGCACACGTGCGGTAATTTTTTTATCCCCGTTTTCTGCGCTAAAGTCTACTAAGATGCTGAACCAACTCGTCCAACAAGCCACTCTTCTGATGATTAGTACACCTTCCTCGCGGTTGCCATTTTGGAGACGTGTCAAAACTACGATATAATAATGAGCACCCCGTAGGGGGATTCCGAGTGAATCCTGTCAACCAGAGGCACCTTCATATGAGCCCAGATCTAAGTGCATGGCCGTTTATGCGTGTTGCCCCTCATCAGTACGCGACCGACATGGCCGAGAATAGAGCCCATGCACACTCTCGTGCATCGCAGCGTAACATGCATAGCCGCGAAGCCAACACGTCTTGTCAATGAACACCGTCACTCAAACGGTAAAAAGTGATCCGCCTGCTGTTAGAAGAGCTGAAATGTCGTTCAAAATAATGAAAACACGAAATTCTAAGTGACATTCACTTCCGGTAACTAGACAAAATGGCTGGCATGCCTCTTACGTCACGCAAGTGAAGCCGCTGCAGACTATGGACCATTCTGGCCTCTTGTGTTGAGCCACAATGGAGCGTGATGAGCTGCCATTCTGGCTGCTGTCGATGTCGGATATTGTAAAACTGTATGTGGTGACGCTTGCTGCGATAACTACAGCTCCGGCCGAACCACTGGGTGTGGCTTGGCTATCGGTGACTGTATGAACAGCTACCAGTGCAAAACAGACCATGGTATCACACATACTAAAACACTTCGCGCAGTTTATTTGCGTTCTGTGCGACGTTCACAGATTCGTGTAAAGCGACCTTGACGATATAAAATTCACGTTAAAAAATCAGGAAAACATGCGTGGCGGGTAAAACCTTAGTTTTCAAAACATGTCAATGCGACGGAAGGGCATAGACGGAATGCAATAAAGCGCTGCAAAGTGGAAAACGCTTCTGGAGACACGCGTGTGAAAGCTATCGACACTTCCGTACCTGCTAAAACAGAACTAAGCTCATCGTCTCCTGTAAGGCGCCTTTACTCCTCAATAGAGCGCAGACATGTGCAAAGCAACTCGAAGCCAACGGTCGCCGTGCGAGCTACCGCAATACTACACACACACACATGGATCATTATTAGTACTCATGCAACCGTTATTATGCAGCAATGTAGCGCGCAGCAACTTATGCACTCGGTACCGTACTTCGTTCCTTCCTGTTCGCGCTTTACTTCGGCACGATAGCACTACATCGTATATGGCGATGTAGGGCTATAGCCCGTCTCTATTGGGCATTAGAAAGTACACCGCCTCATGCAATTCTGGCTTGTGTGCATACGCTATGATACGCACATGGCCCAACCTAATATTTCGAATACTTTCAGGTGCGCGCCTCACTGCGCAAGCCCTTCCGCGGCGATTAAAAGCCGGGAACATTGTGCACCAGAGTCGCATACAGAGTAATACCAACACACACGCCAAGAACAAACATCATCACGTATACACACCACCGCCTGCACCCTTTGAAGTGCCACGAGCACAATTTGTCCAAGTCAGTGCGCTCACGGACATCCTGTTCGTCGCTATTCTCCACCTGTCCGTCTTGACGCTCGGGGGACAGGTCCCGCTCCAACTGGTGGAAGTCACCAACGTTTCTCGCACAAGGCGTCAGGTCGTTATCAGTGACGAGAACCTGGAGGTTGGCGGTGCGCATTGCCTCCCGGTATGAGGGTGGCGGTGATTGGGGTACTGGTATGGCGCGAGTGGTAAACATGGGTATCTCTTGGTCGCGGCTCCGCTGATCGCTGCTGCCGCTCCAGCGCCTACCACGTCCGTGCAGGTGTGTCGTGGCCATAGAGGCTGCCCCGGCGAACCCTGTCGACCAGGCCATAGAATCCATTAGCAGGCGAAACTTTCAAACAGCGGAGCTTGGACGCACGTCGGCTGGTCGACCCGACGCCTTCGAAAAAAATACGCGCGTATGTCAGTGCCGTAGACACAGTGGAAGTCACCTGACTGTACATCGTGATTTGCTCTGTTATGAAGACTTGGGTGTAATGCGAACTATCATAGACAACAATGGCGCTATATGTGACGTCCAGTTCGCGCGATTTTTATGTCGTCATGCGTACTAAAGAGCAGAAAAGCCGGATGCGCGTGAAAATGATCACGTATGATACACATGCAATCTGTGCTGCCTACTACGCGTGAGCAAATCATGCCTGCTAGCAATTTCTCTGCTGAGAGCAGACATAAAGAGCAGAAAAAAGTAAACACTCACAGTAGGTTCATTCTAAATGAAGTGGTTTACTATATGCGAAAATAACTAACGAATTACTAAAAAAGCATATATTAGTTTTATGTAACTTTGTTCTTCCAAACTCGCTATTCCAAGCATTTCCTTATGTACCCGCATCAGAAAAGCCGTTTTTGACACGACCTTTCCTCAAATGGGGCAGCTCATACTTTTGAAAAGTCTACCAGTGTGGCAATGCCCCGAGTCGAGTCTCATAAATACAGTTCCACTCACTCAGCGTCTCATAACGCTATCTCGTGGATTTGCGTAGCGTCAGCGGTTCGATGTACTTGGTCTCCGCGTCGAGAACTCAAATTACGCAACTAGGTTTCCATAATGTCTCAAGCGCCGCTGGTGCAAGGACGGCAAACTTGTAGGCAGTGGTCGGAAGCTATTGAATGATAAGGGAAAAGTGAGATCACACCGGGATGGCGAATACGGTGCCGACAATATAGGCCGCGCAACTTGCCGTTAAGACGGTGAAACAAATCGAGTTCCCTTAAGTTTACCTGTTGAAACGCTCCTGGCATCAGGTTGTCGGGTTCGACGACTGCGGATATGCTAATGCAGCACGCGCGATGTACAAATGCTAAATTCTGCATCTGCTACAATAATTTGTCTCAGGAATAAAATGACTCCTTAGGTGTCATTGATCACAGAAAACGTCACAGTTTCACCTCAAAAGCAAAGCAATGAATGCGATAGCAAGAAATTGGTCACTAAAATAAAACTTCATTTGGGTCTAGTTGGTACATATTCCTGAGGCTAAACTTACAGCGCAGACGCACTTTTTCGTCCTTCCTACTTCTTTGTCCCTGCACCAATCTGAATATGATTTCATGCCTTCACGTATCTAATACATTATCATGCTTGTTGAGCTATTGTTGTGTGCGGTAAGGTCGCCTTGGGCTTGTGTATGCAGTGGGGTATGAAAGAATAAAGCAGTTGTTGTGAGCGCTTGTGTCGTGCGGTTCTTTTTTTCGTGGGTGTCTTGGGCGTCTGCGCTGTAATTTTAGCCTCAGGATTCCGGTCACAGGGTAAGATATTCTGGTTCAGCCGTCCCTTTCCTTCCCTCCTGTGGCATTAGCCTACAAGAGCCAAAGCGTTCCCACTAGCAGGCACCACCACGGGACGCTGTTCTTTTTCCCTGGCTGACTGGCCACGAGTGGCGCCGCGCTACAACCCCAGAATGGAAAACTAGCGTGGGTCGCCAGTGGTACGAAGGAAACGCAGCGCTGCATGATGCATCGATGCATCGATGATGCATCGATGCATGATGGCCCGCGGCTCGCATAATTTGAATTTCACCACGTGTGGCGTCCCGTGCGTTTGTATTCTGTCGTTAGTATCCTGGAGAACGAATGACGCATGGTGTGATTTTCTAAGGCAGCGCGCTGCGGAGGGAGGGTTCGTAGGTTCGCCTATCGCGCGGTAAAGCAGCGCAGTCAGATCACGCTCATAGCTGCCCGAAGAAAGCTGGTTACCAGCATGACCACATTAAAGCAATTTGCGCGGTTTCGCACGTTCGTTAGGACGTGTACGCGCAGTATCTCGTACTCGGCAATCACCGTAACATCGCACCGTGGAGCGAAGCGTGTGCAGCTCGCGCACTAAAAACAGCAGTGAGCGGCACTGTACATACGTAGCAAATACACTTGAGTACTCCATGGCTTATGGGTGCTAAAGTATGGTGTGATTATCCTTTGTTATCTCGCCACACTTTACGGGCGCTGTCAAGCTCGCCCAAAGTGGGCTTCATCTGTGCATTCTACACGTGTATTGCAAAAAAAAAAAAGTGAACACCGAGCCGTGGGCGTGCGCTGTATTACACTGTCTCCGTCGTCAAGCCCACTTTACGTAGAAAGCTTGCATTACCTCCACCGTGGATTCCGATCTGATATTCCACGATCTCTTGGATTGATTGCCATTGTTTTGGCCCCTGATGCACGAAATTTACGACCGACTCACCCAACGACGCTATACATTAAAACACTTTATAGCTTCCCGTTCGACTGTAGTAGGGTATAAGCTTCCACAACGAAGTTTGTCGGCAACTTCGTTTCGACTGAATTTCATTATTCCGATATGCGCTTCCGTTTCAGAAAGTGCTGCAGTACAGGGTATACTCAAACACTCGATCATGTTGTGTTGTTTGATCTTTACCACAGCCATCAAATTTTAACACTTAATTTCTCCGTGTCTATTGCTTATCTGCATCCATGATAATGGGACGAGTGAATACTAATAAAAAAACACAAAAAAACGAAAAGAGTGTCTACGCTCTCTTTGGCTGACGACGAAAGAAATCCAATAAAGGCAACACAACTGGTTCTATGGGGAACTTTCCTCGTGGTTGCACCATTGAAGACGTGTGAAAACCACAATAGGATAATCGGCACAGTGCAGTGGGAGACTACGGCTTCATTTTTACTGCCCGATGCTCTTTACTGCAAACCTAAATATAAGTGCACAGGCGTTTATGCATTTTGCCCCCATCAAGAACGGAGCCGCTGTAGCCTTGGAATCAAACTCGCGCATAGCAGTACAATGCCACAGCCGACAAGGCAGTACGGCGGGCCGTCGCACGTCGTCACTAAACCCCGTATTCTCAAACAAACTTTGACTCGAAGTTCGACCTTCACTTGATCGAGTTCGTAACAGCGCCGCTACTCGACTGAAAATAACGTCGCGCTTCTCAAGAATTATTAAATTATCGCTGCATGGCCTCCGAGATTGCGAGCCAGCGGGTTCGCCGGCATGTAATCTCGGAGGCCATAATCGCTGATATGTAGTTACTTATTCTGCCTAGACACGGCACTCCCATCGACTTTCTCAAATCGAGGTGGAGCGTTGAGTGAAGGAACGTTCCAGAATACGGCGGTAAGTCTGTAAAGGTTGAGGTGTCACTTCTACCTGGAGTACCAAGCTTTCGACAGAAATGGTGAAAGCTCAAATTGAAGTCACCTTCAAGTTCCAGAAGCTGTTGAGGCCCGTGTACTTAGATTTAGGTTCACGTTAAAGGACACCAGATTGTCAAAATTACCGGAGCACTCCACCACGCGTCGTCTCTCATAATCATGTCGTGGTTTCGGGACGTTAAACCCCAACAATTATTATTATTAATTCCAGAAGCTACGGTATACTATGGCTTGCGTGCCAGCTACGTCGCGAAGATAAAACGGCTGCAATTATGGACAACTGTAGCGAGTGCTTGAGGCGTTGGGCTGAACTGGAGCGTAACGAGCGGTAATTCCAGTAGCCGTCGATGTCGGTTCGGGTATCTCGAAAATGGCGATGGTGAGGCTTGCTGCTAGCCACTGCATGTGGCTGACTTAGTGGTTAGTTTAGGAACAGCTGGTAGGTTAAAAAAAAAAACAAAAAACAAGCACTTCGAAAAGGGAATAATGCAATACCATGGAAAACAGGCGCGACAAAAATGCTTGGTACAGTTTATTCTTCTGTGCGGCGCTGACAGACCCGTATAAAATCAGCTTGAGAATAATGAATTCCTGTTAACGAATCAATAAACTATATGGTACATAAAACGTGGGCTGTTAAGAAAAAAATGGCATACAGGCAGCCAAAAACGCTGAAAATGTAAATAGTACAGGCTGCATTCTGGAGATTGGATCTGAAGAGGCGGTCTTATAATTAAAAAAAATGCTTTTATGTCGCATTCTGGCCGAATTGTGTTAACTGAAGTGCAACGCGTTAGATGATGCGAAAAAGCTGCTTTTTATTTTTTTATACGCGGCATGTTGACCACCTGAATAGTTACGAATTGCACGTTATCACCAATTATTTACCAAGATAAATAAGGACACGAAGGTAATGGTCTCATAACGTACCGTTGCGCCTAACTAAAGCGCAAACGTGTGCAAAGCACTCGAAGCCATCACCTTCTGTGTGAGAAACCCAGGGCTGTGTTGTACGTTTGTGGAGACTTATTGGCAATTTGTAGCAACCGTTACGCAGTGACAGTTCAGAGAAACTTGCGTATTAGGTGTCATACTTCGCTCCTTCCTGTTCTTGGTTTCATTCCAGATCGATAGCATCTCGTCATATACGGCAGAACGACCCCCTGTCGTACACTATAATGTACAGCACGCTATGATATTCTCTGCTAGTATGCACGTTAATACGGACACATACATGGCTTGCAGAAAGTCTTGAATGTTAAGGATTGCGTCTTGTCAAGGCAAGTCAGACGCACTACGGGCACCATCTGGGATAAACTTTCAACACGAAGGGATACACAATCGCAGTAGCGGCAAAACCAAAGAGAAACAGCCACAAGTAGAGGCGCCTGCGCTTTAACTTCCTGAAACACCTGTTCCGACTCTCCGATGTGTTGGTCGGACGTGACGTCGGCTCCTCTGTGTCCTCAGTTTGTCTGCCTTGAAGCTCGGGGATCTGGTTCAGATGTGACCGGCGCATGTGACGGAGCTGTCTCGCAGCACGTTCCACATCGTCGTCGCTGAAAGATGGCTCGGTGTTGACGTCGACCTGTGACTCCTGGTATGGCGGCGGTGCAGAACGTGGCCGTGGAATGGTGTTCATTGGTGCGAACTGTGGCAGCGGAGAAGGTCGCCGCCGAAAGAAGTTCATTGTTGCCACGGGGTTACCCCTGACGCCTCCGGTATCTCGGTCAAGGCTCTGTTGATCGGTGCCGGCACTCGAGCGTCTCGCACTGCGTCCGAGCAGGAAGCTTGTCGATAACCTACGAACTGCCTGGCTGAGCTCAGCCCGGAAGTCGTTTTTAAAAGAGTAGAAGGTCCTCATTACGCCGCTAGGCCAACATTATACTTTCGAATAAAATAACGCAAGCAGATGCCAACGAAGTTGACGCGGCGGAAAATGAGGCACCTGAAAGTACTGTGTAATGATTGCTGTTATCAAGCCTCGAAATAATGCGAATCATAACCGACGGAAACGGTGATTTATTATATCTTCCTGGGCGAATGCTTTCTATTCCGTTATCCGAAAAGGACAAATGCAGATTTGCGTTAAGGTATTCACGTAAGATATCTACGACATCTGCGATTCCTAACGCGCATGAGCAGATGATGCGTACTAGAATGGACTTAAACGACACGCTGTGACAGTCCACTATGTTGATTTTGCACAGTGCTACTGTCATATATTTCATTCTTTCACACCCCCTTTCCCTTTCCAAAGTACAGGGTAGTAGACTGGGCACTTCGTGTGGTTAACCTCCCTGTAGTTAGTCCTTCCCTCTCTCACTCCATTTTCGCAATTGCTTTATTTGCAAAGCAAAAGTATTTGTGTCGGGTCATGCGTTGCCCTCGTGCCCTGTGACAATTTCCATCTTCTGCTGACGATTAATTCTCTCTGTATGACGAAATAACTTTTCTGAAAGGTTCCAGATATGTTTATGATATTTTAATTACTTTAAAGAAGAACTGTGTATTTTGTTTTAAACGTTCTACAGAACACATATTACTCGCCTTCCGGAAACATGGGAAGGACAGGCTCTTTGCACATAAAGTGCCATACCATGGTTCAATACAGTTTAAGACACTTTAATATATTTTCATAAATGCCACGCTTGATGGTCTTATTCCCGCATGAATCCATAAAATTCGGCGCATTCAGAGCCGGTGTAGAGAGGAATAGCCACCATATGCCTGGAATCCGCGCTCGCGAAATCCAGGTGATGCAGGTCACTTTTCATAAACAATTGTCAAACCTGATTGCATCAGCATATCTGTGCTCGATCTTGGAAGCTTCCTCGAAGACTCTCCTGAAAAAGGTAAAGGACTCCGGACTAACAGCCACACCATAGCCCAAAAAACAGATTTAAGGCCGAACTATAGTCCCCTACGTACGTCAGGTGTACCACGACGTCAAAAAGTTCGATGTAGCAGCTGTTTACCCGTAACCCATGCGTTCTCATGGGGAAAAGTGGGCCGACTCGCGTCCTCATTTAACCACCGCATGCCCATAAATAGACAAAAAAAGAAAACTGGAGACGGCGTAACTGAATGCGTGAACGTGATCAAGCTCTGATAGCAGCTGCTTTCTGAGCAACGTAGTGATCCGGAAAATAGATGGAAGACACCTTGTGAACTGAAGAACTATTATTTTTCACGGTGAAAGAAGCAAGAACAAAGCCACACAGTCAATATTTTACGAATGCAAGCTGGCCTCTTGTATTGTAGTGCGCCAAGGTTGTTGTTGCCGTGCGAAGCTCCACCAGTCGGCGTCAGCTGAGAACTGTAAGCATGTGTCACAGTGACATTTGAATCGTATAGCAAGGCTACGAGGAAATATGCAGGGGCATAATCGTTTAACGGGCCGGATTACAAACAAGCGCAATTGTCATTTGCGAACGACGCGCTGTGAGCATATGGTACCATCTATACTGTCATGATATAAGGTATAGCTTATTCTCTGCCCCTTGAAACCCACAATCATGGACAATTAGCTCCGGCATCCGCGATCGAACTCTGCTGCCACATGTGGCAACCTATGGCAGATGAAAACTTTCTGCGAGTGCACTAAATAAATGCACGGCTAGAAAAAAAAAAAAAATGCTCCGCGTGCAAGAGTGGGATTTTCAAAGGACAGGGTACTTGTTTTCGCATTTCCGCAAGTTATGCTTCGCCAGGCGGTTTGAAAACGCGAGCGACGTGCGCTTTTAAAACGATCGAATTGCCACTCGGTCGCATGAAACGCTCGTTGCGTTTTCGACATGCTTGTCCATTTGTTCTCGCCGTACTACTGCCAACTGGTACGCGGGATGTCAAAACAAGTACGTTGCTGGGGGCCGTTTAAAGCGTCAAGAACGTTTCATAAGTTTTTGTAGACGCGCCTAATTGCTGGCTATGGCGAAGCTATATAGTAGTCATCGTGTCCTAAGCCTACTACACAGCAGCGCGGGAAACAACCTTAATACGCAACTCGCCAAGAGGCACAAAGGTAGGGGCCGTCGTCCGCTTCAGCAGGCGGCACCACGGTGCAGTGTTTGAGAGTGCCACTGTGACACTAAAAAAATTGCTCAAAACCACACCACTGTCTAGGAATGAACAAGAGATGCCCTCCGACACACGCTTGCGAACAGCCTTCCTTCCATTACTGGAATAGATTTGAGCGCAAAAAGGCGGGACACAAAAAGACAAGACGACTGAACAAATTTAGTCGTATTGTCTTCTTGTGCAATTGCACGAATTTTACACTTATCTTGTAAGAAATTGCCTTTGCATCTAACGAAACAGAATTAACACCAAAGATACTTCACTTTTACATTGTCCACCTTTTTTTCTTTTGTTGTTGCTTCCGACGTCTACAACACCATGGTGTAATCAGGTGCATTTGGTCTGGAATTGCATGCTCGCGCACTTGTCGGCATAATGAACGGAGAGTCGAGGGTAGGGTTCGTGCTGCTCATTGCTCTGTTGTGTCCCCTCTTGGTAATTTCCGTTCTCTGTGGTTCGATGAGCTGATGTCTTCCTGAAAATAGTGAAAACCCGAAATTCTAGCAGCCATCCAGTTCCGGGAGCTATGGAATATGGTTTGCGTGCCCCATAAGTCAAGAAAGTGAAGCCGCTGAAGACTATTGACCATTCCAGGCTTTGCAGTTAAGCCGAAGCGGAGCGTGATAAGCAAGCAGTTCCAGCAACCGTCGATATAGGGTCGGATATTTTAAAAGTGGTGATGGTGACGCTTGCTGCCATACCTAGAGCTCCAGCCTAGGTATGGTGGGTGTGGCTGGGCCAGTGAAGCAATGGCATGAGACATGATAAAAACTTTAGCACAGTTTATTTGCGTTTTGTGCGACGTTCAGAGACCCGTCTCAAACGACTGTGACGATATAAATTCACGTTAAAAAATCAGGAAAGCATGCGCGGTAGGCAAACCGCAGCTGTGAAAAACACGTTAATGCGACGCAAAGGCATAGACGGAGTGCAATGAAACTCCGGAAAAAAAAAGGATGGTGCTCTGGAGAGAACGTGAGTTAAAGGCATCACAGCTTTAGTACTTGTTAAAGTGAGAGAAAGGTCATAGTCTCGGACAGTGGCTCTGCGCCTCAATGAAGCGCGAACACGTGAAATGCAACTTAAAGCTAGGGGCCTCGCATGAGGTGCCCCATTTATAGAGAATTACTAGCATTCACACACGCATATGACGCAGCAATATAGCAACAAGAACTTGCATACTGGGTGCCATGATCGTTTTGGTTCACGTCTCATTTTGCCACGGAAAACTACATCGCTTATGGCGAGAACCGTCTGTCTCTTGTGCATTAGAAAGTACACCGCGTCATGCATTCCAGCATGTGTACACACTTTAGGAAGCACCACAGATGGCCCAGCCCAAAATCTTCCAATATTCAGTGCGCGCCAAGCTGGGAAAAAAGTGCACCAGCGTCCCATACAGAATGATGCCAATACACACACCGATGATACCATAAGCCGTACATGTACCATTGGCCCCACCGTTCGAAGGGCCACCGAGACCATTTGTCCAAGTCGATGTGCTCACAGGAATCCTGTTCGTCGCTATCCTCCACCTGCCTGTCTTGACGTTCGGGGGACAGGTCTGCTCCATGTGGCAGATGTCACCAACGTTTCTCGCAGCAGGCGCCGCGTTGTTGGCAGTGAAGGAAACCTGGAGGTTGGCGGAGCACTGACTCCCTGTATGAAGGTGGCGGTGAATCTGGCCCTGGCATGACTCCCATTGGCGACAAGGGTATAATATCTTGGTCGCGGCTCCGTTGATCGCTGCCGCCGCTCCGGCGTCTGATACCCCGTCCGCGCAGGTGTGTCGTGGACATAGAAACAGCCGGGCCGACCCTGCTGATCCAGCCAAATAATTCATTCGCAGACGAAGGTTTTTAAAGAGTAGAGCTTCGACGCACGTCGGACGGTCGACCTTTGCCTTCGCTAAAATGCACGCGTAAGACACGGTGGAAATCACCTGACTCTACTGAGCGATGTGCTTTCTTATCAAGATGTGGATGGAATGCGAACTACTCTGCATGACAATGGGGCTATATATGACGTCCCACGAGCACGCTTTTTATGCCGTTATCCGAAAAAAAAAAACAAAAACAAAAAACAGGAAAATGCTTCGCCTGAAAAATGATCACGCATGGTATCGGCGCCATATGTATTCCTCCTAGCACGAGTGAGCAGATCATGCCTGCTGGCAATTTCTGTGCGAAAGCAGATATAAAAAGACAAGTAGAGTAATCATATCTACTGGGGTTTTACGTGCCGAAACCACGATATGATCATGTCGTGGTTTTTGGACGTAAAATCCCAACACTTATACTTTCTATCCAAGTTTGTTTCCAAACATTTCATATACCTGCATAAAAAATCGTTGTTAACATGACCTGTCGGAAAATGGAAATAGTTCCTACTTTTAAAAATCGAGCAGTGTGACAGTGCCACGAATCGTACCAGGGAATTTGCCGGCACCGGAAACCCGAGTCTCATAACAACGACTGTACGTGCGCAGGCCTATTAGCTGTGAATAAATCTCTACGATATGCGCGAGGCACTTAAAATAAATGGACAACATATTTTACCAGCTTCAAGGGTGATTAAACAGTGCAGCTGGTGACATCAGCGCGCCTTTACTCCGCTTTAACCAACCCTCGGCGCGCCCTTTCCTCTCTCACCTGCACAACCTGTGCTCCAACTCTCGCTACCATTGGTCGACTCCTTTCATCGGCACAGCGAATCGCGTTCCTGCTGTCACCTCCTCTCCACACACCACTGCTCCGCTCCGTCCATTGCTTCGGCTTTGCTCTCCACCCTCTCTACCCAGCTTCGCCCTCTCCACGTCGCTACCTTTCACCACCAGGCTCAACACATCCTTGAAGCACGGCTAAAAGACGTAACAAATACACAGGACGAGCGAGGACACAACTCTCTACACTAGGCTTCCCTCTCACCCACTTAGCTTTGTCCATGCTCTCTCTCTCTCGTGAGGCTTCGCTCTCGCTGCTGGGAGTGCGGCCGACGGATCCCATGAAGCCCCTCTACTCCAAAGGTAGAGGGGCTTTAGATCCCAGCGATTTCAGCGCTACCTCGCGGTCACCTCCAGGCCGCGTCCCAGCTCATCACGTGGCCACAGAAAGAAGTAACGTGATGTTCAGCTGATATTTCGTCTGCTAGGCGCACGCGTGCAGTCATGTCGTTGTCGTCAGCATCGCCGTCAACAGTGTCGACAAATGATGAAGACAACATTCTGGCACTGGGAATTCATGACGTCGCGAAAATTTCCCCTCCAACCCTTCGCAACACAGCGAATCAGAAATGGACGCTGTTACAAACGGCGACGCGAATGTGCCTCGGGAGGCGCGCGTGGGTATGACTCAATTAGCTATATTAGAGATTTTCGACGTGCACGGCATTCCGGTATACGCAAAGGGGCTTACGGAATATCGGTTTACCGGTAAAGTTAGTTACCGGACGATGACATCGACATTTTTGTGACGCTTTGGAGGACCACAATGATATACAGGGTGTTTCTGTTTTAGACAATACAGACGTTTTATAAACGTCTATGACAGTCAGGCTCCTGTCGTTTTCGCACAAGAACTCTATGTCGAGGCGGAAATACTTTCCCGCAGCTAAAAGACGTTGACGCGACTAATTAGCAAAAACTCCTTAATTAACTTTTTAGTTATTGGCTTGAAGGCAGTTGTTTATATTAGAAATTCGTAGTGCACGATAATTCATGGCATACCCATTTTTCGGAAATCACAAAGTTGCACGTAGTTCGAGATATTCAGCATCGAATTTCAAGGGCGAAATCGAAACTGACGGCACGCGCAAAGCGCGGCAGAACACCGGAACGACACGTGACAGAGAAGTGACGAATTGTGAATGAAAAGCGCGCCGAAGCAGAATATGGGCAGAAAAATTGGCAAGCTAGCATTCTGAAATACACGAGTAGACAGCTTAATGTTTGCGTGCGATGGGTGGTGCTTATCTGCTTCTTTCTTAAACTATAAAGGGGCGAGAAAAAATATTTAGCCTGTCTGCAAGAAAAAGCACCGCAGTGGCTGCCCCTGAGTTTTAAGCTTGCCAGACAAAGAAAAGGTTGATATTGCGGTTTTCTCGTGCACAGTTCGAAAGAAACGGATAAGCACCAAGCACTACGCGCAAAAGTAAGGCGATGCGCAGGCACAGTGAGATGACTTGCGGCTTTTCACGAAGACATACGGCCGCGGCGCGTCTTCATCCAAATGTCGTCACTGCCTTGTGACGCGTATAGTTCCGGTCTGACGGAGAAAAATGGTCGCGCTTCTTGCGCGATCAGTTTCGATTTCGCCCTTGAAATTCGATGACGAATATCTCGAACTACGTGCAACATTTGCGATTTCCAAAAAGTAGGTATGCCATAAATTGGCACGCACTACAACTTTGTAATATAAACACCTGCCCTGAAGTCCCTAATTAAAAAGTTAATTCATGAGTTTTTGTTAATTAGTCGCAACAGTGTCAATTTAACTGCAGCAAAGTATTTCCGCCCAGACGTGGAGTTCGTGTGCGAAAACTACAGGAGTCTTACTGTCATAGGATTTTTATTAAAAATCTTATGACAGTAAGAATCACTGGTAATTTTTATAAAAAAAAAAGATACCAGTGTAGTATACATTACCAAAAAAAAAGTAACTAACTACGTTACTCGTTACGCTAACAAAAAAGTAACGCGTTACCGCCCTACGTTACCCCCCAAAAAAAAGGTAACGCCTTACCGTTACCGACGAAAAGTAACGCACGTTACTTCTGTCGTAACTCCATGCAGGATCAGAAATTTGAACCAGTGCGCCCTGGCTGCAGCAACCAGAATAACAGTTTAATAAACCTCATATATATATTTCGCATAAAACCTTTAACCAAAACAACGATTTTAGGTGAATTACTGTTATAACTAGAAAGCTATGCGCAAGTGTGCCGGACTTTAGCAATATTATGGTGGCCTAATGTTTACTGTAGAGTTGCATGTGATGGCTTTCCTCGTGGGACAGCATGTTTCACTTTTTAGTGATTACGTCTGCAGCTACGGCAATAGGCACTCGATGGACGGATTAGTTCTATTGCTATTTTATCAACGCCTGGCAAGCGATAGCAATGCGCCGCTGCGACATAAGGATAGCTCTGGTAATGTGGCACCTACGAGACGAAGGAGTTGTGTAAGACTTCCGAGATAATTGGAATAAAAAGAAACGGGACATGTCAAGCTACCGAAAAATGTTAACGTAAGTACGTTACCCGTCACAGTAACTATTAATAATAATATCTGGGGTTTAACGTCCCAAAACCACGATATGATTATGAGGGACGCCGTAGTGGAGGGCTCCGGAAATTTTGACCACCTGGGGTTCTTTAGCGTGCACCTAAATCTAAGTACACGGGCCTCAAACATTTCCGACTCCATCGAAAATTCAGCCGCCGCGGCCGGGATTCGATCCCGCGACCTTCGGGTTAGCAGTCGGGCGCCATAACCACGAGACCACCGTGGCGGGGCGCCCCGTTGTAGTGACGAAATGGTAACGCGTACGTTACTGAATTACCAAAAAAAAGTAACGCATTACCGGTAACGACGTCACTTGTAACGCGTTGCCGCCAACACTGATAGATACGTACGTTTCTTTGTTTTTGCCGAGTGTCCGTGACGAAAAAAAGTTTAACAAGGCAACGCATTCGGAATTGAGCCGCTGCCGCGCATGTACACCGGCAGAGAGGTAGAATACGTTAGCTTTTTACAATAACAATTCTGTGGTACGGACGGGCTAGATGGCGCGCTCGCGCTACCCTAGAGTTACTGTAGCAGAATTGCGATGCGGCGAAGACGCACTCCGTTTTTGCAGGCGACATGCCGAGCCGGTCACGGATCGACATCTTTAGCGTGTCGAAGACCGGCGATTAACTTTACTGTGAATCACTAGTGTCAATCCTATTCGCTGCAGCGTCCGCATCGAGAAATACAAAAGTTGGCCCGAGCGTCAGCATCTCCGCAACGCATGGTTGCTAGCGGCGTTTGGAAGACAGATGTGCAACTCTGCTACCTAAAGGTAGCATTGCCGGGTGTCCCAACTATCTTTAGCCAAGGGTAAAAAAACTGGCTGACACTTGGGCAGTGTCAGCCAGTTGGCGCGCGTGACGGTGCATGTTGTAGCGAATGTGGGCCAAGAAACCACCGTTAACTTATCGGCCTGCCGCTGCAACGGAGCCGGCGAGTCGCGGCCGCAGCTAATTTCCTTCGCTCCAACCACGGCTGAGAGCAGCACGTTCGCTGCCGCGAATGCGCTAGTCACGTGGTTCTTTTTTGTATTTCGAGGGCTTTCTTTGCAGCTTGGAAAACGTGATATACGTGAGACTTTCCTTATTCCAAATAATGCAATGGGGGTTCTGAAGACGCTCTCGAACTTTGCAAGTCGCACTTCTTGTGTAAGTCTTATTTAGCAATTTAGTTAAATAATCCTAATTATCAAATTAATTAATTACAAAACAAAAATTGTCTGTAGTGCGCAAGGTGGCTGTCAGCAATTTGTAACTGATTTCACTCGCCTGCCTCTAATATTGTATTTTTTAACCCTTGGCTTAAGATAGCTGGGACACCCGGTATATAACTCGTCTATCCCGGCAGTGTCTGTTGTTGCCAGGTTCTTCTTCGCGCCGCAAGATGGCCTCACCTATCCGAGCATGCGTCTGCTTACACGTCAAAAAAGCTTGGAAACAAAGGTAGTGGTTAATCTAGTTCGGAATTTTATCGCAAATAATAAGAATAATGGCTAATAAATGCTCCAAAATAGAAGCTCAAAGTCGCCATGGCGCCAACCTGGAATTTTAGCCGCCAGACGGGTACAAGAGCAATTTGGCGCACGTAGCGACCAACGGCAACTCGGTGCTCTGGCACGCAGATTGCGCAGATAGTGAAGTATGCTTCACCACAACTCAAGCACGGTACGTTCCCGCACACTTCAGGAGACTGCACGCAATCCCCCGGAGGCAATAATATCTGTTAGTTCTCATTAATATTGTGTCTAACAAATAAAAACGAGCCCTTAAAAGTCATCTTTTTTCTTTCATTCATAACAAGGGTCTCGTTCTGGCAGACTTCATGCCTTTACGTAGCATGCGAGGGATTATTGGTCAGCCGCCAGCTCGTAAAAAGACCACGTGCTACGTGACGCCAACAGGCAGATAAAGAGTGTTCCACACTCGCTGCCATGGCTGCGATCGTCGCTGACTACCACTCCTAGGTTTAAATTCACATATATACCCCATAAGGTGGACGGCAAGATGACCGCCGCCGTAGCTCAGTGGTAGAGCACCGGACGCGTTATTCGAAGGTCGCAGGTTCGGTCCCTGCCGGCGGCAATTTATCTTTTCGTCCACTTTAATTTCTTCACATTTATATCCTAATTACTACAATAGCATCCCCTATACTTTCCGGGCATTATTGTCTGTTATTCTCATTAATATAGTATTTATGGCGTACCTTGCATGTGTACTTTTATTGGTTGCCCCAAGAGTCACACCGGTGCTTGGAACTTCATCGCAAAAAGACCCTCTACAGGCGTTATGTTGGGGCAAAGAATCCCGTTAACATATGTAATATAGCGTGGTAGAAAGTAAAGTAACAACCAGGCGTCACACAATGCGAATTTCGCAACTAGTGGGTCGTCGAATGCTTGCAACACCTTACAAAGGGCTCAGCCATCATTCTTAATCATCAGCCGCCGCATAAACGAAGTGGACATAATGCCTTACGGACGTGTAGCGGGTACCTCGCTTCTCCGCAAAATGACGAATAGTGGCGTAGTGGGTGCTTCCCTACTTCATAAAATTACCATGATTCATGGCGTAGTGGGGACCGTTCATGTGCACGTGTATAAGTTGCCCCAAGAGAGTCTACAGCGGGCTCTATGAAAGCCGCTCTTCCAGCTTTCGTTTTCACTGTGCTGCATGGTCCGCGCAGGCCTGGCAATTTTTTGAAGCGAAAGCTTCCAATGGCTCATATAGCGAGAAAGATGGCGTTTTCTACCGCAAAATGGCGCCTCTGTTCTCATTGGCCGCGAGGCCACGTTACGTGCGCGCTTTCCACGAAACAGAGCGAGGAAAGGAACATTTGCTGGCGCAGCACATGGTGTTCTCCTAGGGGAGAGGGCATAGGCGTATATAAGAGGAGGGGGGAGGGCGCATTAAGGTGCTTGCTCCCCCACCATCCTGACTGTCAAAATTTGACGGGGGGGGGGGAGGTTAACAATTTCCGCTTCTGAGCCCCGTCACTGTCGGCAGCACACCGGCATACCAAGAACTAAGGCAAACTTTCTTTCTCATTAATATTTCAGCCCGCTGTCACATCAGTACATAATGGACTTTTATAATATATCGCCCGCTTCCGCAGTGAGCATTGTCCTCCGTTCCCCACCACTACGCATAAGTACGCATAAGAGGTTCTCGTCGGTGCGAGTTGCCTATGCGATGCCTTCCCGTCCTGCAGTCTAGCCGTCCGGAGGAGGCTACCGCTGAACAGGAGCTGGATAACGTCAAACTAATCCGTCCTGTTTTTTACTGCGGTAGCAATTATATGGACACTACATGGAACTTTTGCCGTCGCTGTCGGCGCCACCGTGCCGTTTCGTATATGTATAGGTATGTATACATCTAGAAAACCCGTAAGAAAAACAGTTCAGCAGACATATTTTTCCGAAGCGCGAGACCGGTGATTCAAACCGGATCGACAAGTTAAGCCACTCGCGTAGTAATCAATGCATACAAGCCTAAATTCGTTAGCAGCGACATATTCCAGTAAATTATCAAAGAAATTAATAAAGGCAAAAATATTTACATTTGGTCTGATTTACTCCGAAATTATATCGGCCAATGTTTGTATTAAATTTAGCCGCATGTTTTTTTTACACAATCTTCTACTTGTTCGCATTTTCCGTCCTGATGCGACACAGCTTGCAACGCCCCCTCCTCGCCTTAAGCTCGATTTAAAGTATCAGCATAACCATCAAGGTAGCCGGTATCTGCTCTCATTATACCATGTTTCTGATTGCATACTAAATCATCGAACGTGAAGAACAGATTTTTAAATTGCTAATAGATTATTGTATGTTTGGCTTCTGCTCGAGCATTCATGTAGAACGGAGCTACTGGGGTTTTGCTGCAACTGAAAACGATGCGGTAAGATGAGTCGTGTTATTCCATGACGCTTCCTAGCGAGCGTTTCCAGTGGCGCCACAAACCATAATCCTAGGAAGGTCACGATCTTCCGATATTTGCACAGCATCGGAGCTATCGTTTTCCCTTGCATATATTTTCCCGTTGCTGGTCCACCGATTTCCTTTTGTTCATATTTCCTTTTCACTGCCTGCCAAGCAGCCTCTTTAGCGCTGGGCACAGATGTTCATTCACGTAAACTGTGCACGTGGATTCTAACCCCAAGTCTCTGTTCGTGATTCTTGTTTTCTTTGCTTTTTTTTTTTCAGAGAGGCACACGCATACATCCTCCAGCATACTAACGGCGAGCTCTTTATATACACCATTTACCGTTGGTAGTACAGAGATCTCTGAGCTGTCTCAGCGTGGCAGGCTAGTTCACCATCACCCACGAGATGGCGTAAAGGCCAGAGGGTGCGCTTTCAAGGGCGTCGCCCCAACCGTCTTTCGCAGGAGTGGCTGCGCGCCTTCGGTCCGTACTTTTACCTATAGGACGCGGTCGCTTGTGCTCGCGCGCTTATCTCTTGATGGGGGTTCAGCAGATGCTTCATAGCTTGCCGCGTGTGTGCTTTCTTCGCAAATTTGCGTTGAAGCCAATGCCCGCGCGAAGGTCGCTTCACTAGCGGCAGCCGCCGTGTTTGCTAAAGTAGTGAGCTGCTGCATTTCTTCTTATGACATTAAATTTGTTCCTATCGCATTTATTGCATAGCCCTTGCCGCGAAATCATGACTTTTTTTCTGCTCTGACGCGTCAAATTTATATCATCGGCGTCGCAACTGCGGGGAGAACCAGCCACATTTTATGAAGTTTCCAATGAAATGCTAATTATGCTTACACGTATGTAAGCCTTTCCTGTTTCTTAGAAAATACGATATCGGTTCTGCTTTCCCTATCCCCTCGGCTGTTGCGAGACGATGAGCGAGCAGAAGTGCTGAGAGTTTGAGTCGGACCTAGCTCGCAGAGCTAAAGCGGAACACTGGGGGATGAGAGTGCCGCCTGCCCTACGATTAATCTGCGTCTCCTGCTTATATCCCGCGTTGGCGTGAACAATCGCGGCGGCTTGCAACAGCGCATTAAAAAAATTCATTCGCAGTAAAAAAAACTTCCCAGAGCGATGTTGTATGCGCGCGCAAGCGGCTCGAGAGCGTTATAAAAAATATTTATTACTCAAATAAGTCCGCCCCGCCCGGGGTCTAGTGGTTATGGCGCTCGACTGCTGACCCGAAGGTCGCGGGATCGAATCCCGGCCGCGGCGGCATTTTCGATGGAGGCGAAAATGTTTGAGGCCCGTGTACTTAGATTTAGGTGCACGTTAAAGAACCCCAGGTGGTCGAAATTTCCGGAGCCCTCCACTACGGCGCCAAAATGCAGCCGCCGCGGCCGGGATTCGATCCCGCGACCTTCGGGTCAGCATTCGAGCGCCATAACCACTAGGCCACCATGGCGGGGCTAATTCTGAAATATTAACTTCGTGTATTACGCATGTCTGCATTCACACCGTTGCCACAAATTAAAATGAAATAATGCCCTACGCAAGCTCTTCTTTGGAAGCCGTTGAAGGAAATGTAGTGAAGCACATGGTTGGTTCCTCACGGTTGTTCTGTTGAAGACGTGTCAAAACCAAGACATAATCAGCATCCTCCAGGGGGGCTCCGAATAATTTCCGACTACCTCAGGTACCTTCACGTAAACCCATATCTAAGTGCATGGTCGTTTATGCAAACAGAACTAAGGTCATCGTCTCCCATAAGGCATATTTACGCCCCAATAAAGCGCAGACATGTGCAAAGTAACTCGAAGCCAACGGTCGCCGTATGTGGTGCCCCAATGCTAGACACAGTACTGGGCAGTATCGAAGATACATGTATCTTAGATACTATCTTGGATACTTTTTGAGTATCTTGTATCTGTATCGCGATACGCCTCGCAAGATGAGTATCTGTATTTCCGATACATTAAAGAATGCATCGTGTATCTTAAGATAGCAGACATCGATCGCACACCGCGCCGTGAAGCAACAAACATCCGCTGAACTCCGCTTTTCAAGGTGATACTGCGTTAATACGCCACCTGAATAAATCTAAATATGACATTGTTTAATCTTTCCGACGAAGTCTATCAGCGAGGGCAGGCATGAGGTCGGTGCGTCCCTATTGGTGGAGCAGAGTCACGTGGTGGCGCTCGCGCCTTCTCGAAAAATGCAAGAGCGCGAATGCCTGCGCCTGCCTGACCTTCCCTTTTCTCTTTCTTGTTTATGTTTGCTTGTCAGCCTTTTTTGCCGTGAGACTTGCTTTGAACCACTCTTCTGTGCTGCGTTCTCCATTGCGTAGGACGGTCTACTGCACAAACACCGATGCCGCTATAGTATGGTTTCAATGTTTCTCTGCATGGTGCTTTGTTACGAAGTCTGAAGAATGTAAGAATCGGGTTGATCTGCGTCTCGTGGCTTTCACAGACGCAAATTTAAGAATCTCGTGAATTTAAGTTGTACTTACATGCTATGAGATACTTAAGTGAAGATAAGATTGTAACAACTATAACACCACCGCTAGCGATGCTAGATCTCATAGAACAAGCATTTACCTAGCAGAAGATATCTTGGCGTACCGTATGTTTTGTTCCTGCTATCTTTGTTCAAAAAGTTCTTCAAATAACTATTCCATCGTCAGCAAAAAAAGTGCTTTCTAATTAGCTGTCCTTCTTTTGCATCTCATACATTACCTAGGTGTCTGTATTGATTTTGCTGGTCTGTTGACTGCATCCGTATCTTGTAACGTGAGGGCCAAAATAAGCTCCCGGCTTGTATTCCCCCCCTCCCCCCTTACTTTTAACTGTCTGCGTCATTTCTACTGCTGTTTCATGTTTAGATTCCACTCGAGTTTACTTTTTGTCAAGGCGATGTTGAGGACGAATGTATAATTGTCTGGGCGTGCCTTGAGTTTAACAAAAATTCTTCTTACTTCTTAGTACAATAGCGAAATTCAGTTTGCATAGTAATAATGGAAATTATTAGGAGCCATCCTAAATATATTACCGAGGGTTTTCGAGAAATATTCTATACCAAAAGGCCTCCGTTTTTCTCACGAGCGCCCTGACGAGTTTGCAGGCTTTTTTCCATGGGCAGTGAAATTTCTGTTGTCTTACATTAACAGATGAGTTCACTAACTTCATGCATAATTTTGATAGCTATTAAGGCGTTGCCTTTATCGTGTTCCTATGCTATTAACTGTGATTGTTCGATACAGAACAGCCTTTCTATGTACTTACACATGTGTGTTTTCCTTTTTAGGCCTCCCTAATTATTTTTGATTGTTAGTAATCACCAGGTAATCGGAGCTCTAAGCGGCCACAGTGTGAATAGCGGAGGTTGCCTGCAATGCTTTCTTCAACTATAAAATACGTGGGCTGTACATATTGTCTCGTTAGAGAAAAATTGCTAAGCGACTGCACGTCAGTAAGTAGGTCGCTCACGAACTCTTTACGCTAGCCGATAAGTATAATATGTAAAGTCATTGCAATTTCACGTCGTCTACATATACACGATGCATCACAAAAGATGGAGCTGCCAGCGTTGTATCTGCTGTACACCTGCCCCGTGATCGAGTATTGCGCAAACGGTAGTACGTTCACGGACAAGGTAAAAATTTACATCGGTATTGGGTCATCGTTCGGACGCTTCTTATGGAAGTTCTTATAATTAGATCGCAACCCGCTAGCTCGTCCGTAAGCAGAGCAGCGACTCCCATCTCTTACTAAAGCGACAAGCATGAGCCGCTGACAGCGCAGGGTAAAGAGCTCTCAGTTAATAAAGCAACCCCGACAAGTTGATTCGGAATAGGACAGCTACACTTTGACCAAGAAATACATAAACTTTGATATATTGATATACATTTAATTCAAATGAAACAAAGTTGATCGCAGTTAAGAAATTTTCAAGCAAGCATTTCTGTGCATACATGTTTGCTGATACATTACATAGAATTATAATAACAAACTTGCGAATGTATCGAATGTATCTTGAGATACATTTGGAAAGTATCATATCGGATACGATATTTGCGGTAGTATTATTGCGATAGCAATTATATGGACAGTCTCGGCTGGAAAATGTCCGTCCCCGTAGCCGTCATGCACGGTATATGTATAAGTATGTATATATATATAAAAGCCCCAAAGAAAAATAATTCAGAAAAATGCTTCCGAAGCGTGGAATCGAACCAGTGACCTCTTGCTCCGCAGCGAGTGGCGCTAGCCACTACGCCACGGAACGCAGGTCCTCCGCATAGCTAACGGCGAGCGTTATATACACACCCTTTGCCGCTGGACGGACTCAGAGATGGCCGGCGCTCATAAGCGTTTCTTCATTACCAGCGAGATGGCGCTAGGAGCGCGACGAGCGCATTTAAATGTCGTCGGCGAGCTCGCTCGCTTCTTCTTATATTTGCGCAAGGAGAACCTTGGCCTTCCGCTGTCTGCTCGCGCGGTTTTCTCGTGGTGAGGGCAAGAGGGATGTTTCAAGCTTTAACCGTGATGTCCGCGCTCATGTTACGGAGCGCCGCTAAACGACGCCACAAACGAACAAACAGAAGATGAGCGCGAACTATCAAGTGTCATAGCTCGACACTTGAAGCACGCTAGTTTCCTTCGCTGCTTCGGCCGCCTTTGTAACAGGAGCGCTGTTCAAACTGAGAGTATCCATTGGCGAGCCTCACTTTGTATAGCATTAGTTTCTTGCTATCGCATTCATTGCTTCGCCCTTGCGGCGAAACTGTGATTTTTTTTTGTATCTCTATCTCAAATACTTGTGGCCCGAGTATCTTGTATCGTATCACGATACAATTTCAAAGTATCTTAGCCCAGTACTGCCTACACACTTATGGATCTTTATTAGTACTCATATAGCCTTTATTACGCAGCTATGCAGCTCACAGCAACATATGTGCAGGGTGCCGTACTTCGCTCCTTCCTGTTCGCGTTTTACTTCGGCACGATAGCACTACATCGTATATGGCGATGTAGTGCTACATAGCCCGTCTCTATTGTGTATTAGAAAGTACACCGCCTCATGCAATTCTGGCTTGTGTGCAAGCGTTATGATGCGCGCACGCATCAGCCCAACCCAAAATTTGGAATATTAGGGCGCGCGCTTCACAGCGCAAGCCCTTCCGCGGCGCCTACAAGCCGGGAACATTGTGCACCAGAGTCGCATACAGAGTAATGCCAACAAGCACACCAAGGACAACATCATCACGTATATGCACCTCCGTCTCCACCCTTTGAAGTGCCACCAGCACAATTTGTACAACTCAGTGCGCTCACGGAAATACTGTTCGTCGCTATTCTCCACCTGTCCGTCTTGACGCTCGGGGGACAGGTCCCGCTACAACTGGCGGATGTCACCAACGTTTCTCGCAGAAGGCGTCACGTCGTTGTCAGTGTTGGGAACCTGGAGGATGGCGGTGCGCATTGCCTCCCGGTATGAGGGTGGCGGTGATTGGGGCACTAATATGGCGCGCGTGGTCGACATGGGTATCTTTTGGTCACGGCTCGTTGATTGTTCCTCGCTCCAGCGCCTACCACGTCCGCGCAGGTGTGTCGTGGCCATAGAGACTGCCTCGGCGAACCCTGTCGACCGGGCCATAGAATCCATTAGCAGGCGAAGACTTTCAAACAGGGGAACTTGGACGCGTCGGCTGGCCGACCTGACGCCTTCGAAAAAAAAAAAAAAAAAGCGCGCGTATGTCAGCGTGATGTGCTCTGTTATTAAAACTTGGATGTAATGCGAACTATCATAGATATCAATGCGCTATATATGACGTCCAGTTCCCACGCTTTTTATGCCGCCATGCGTGCAAAAGCCTGATGCGCGTGATAATGAGCACGTATGATACACATGCAATCTGTGCTGCCCAGTACGCATGAGCGAATCATTCCTGTTAGCGATTTCTATGCTGAGAGCATATAAAAAGCAGAAAAAAGTAAACACTCACAGTAGGTTCAGTGTAAATGAAATGGTTTACTATACGCGAAAATAACTAACGAATTACTAAAAAAGCAATATATTAGCTTTATGTTACTTTGTTCTTCCACACTCTCTGTTCCAAGCATTTTCTAATGTACCCGCATCATAAAAGCTTTTCTGACATAATCTTTCCTCAAATGGAGCAGCTCATACTTTTAAAATGCCTACCAGTGTGGCAATGCCCCAAGTCAAGTCTCATAAATAGAGTTCCCGCCACTTAGCGCCTTATAACGCTATCTCGTGGACTTACGTATAGCGCGTCAGTGGTTCCACGTACGTAGTCTCCGCGTCAATACCTCAAATTACGCAACTAGGTTTCCGTAATGTCGCAAGCGCTGCCGGTGCAAGGACGGCAAACTGGTAGAGCAATGGTCGGTAGCTATTGAATGACAACGGAAAAGTAAGACCAAAGCGGTATGGCGAATACGGTGCCGACAATATAGGCCGCGCAACTTGCCGCTAAGAGGGTGAAACAAATCATCATCAGCAGCAGCCTGTCTACGCCCACTTCAGGGCAAAAACCTCTCCCATGTTCCGCCAATCAACCCGGTCCTGTGCTTTCTGCTGCCACGTTATACCTACAAACTTCTTAATCTCATCTACCCACCTAATTTTCTGTCTCCCCCTCACGCGTTTGCCATCTCTTGGAATCCAGTCAGTTACCCTTAATGACGACCGGTTATCCTGCCGACGTGCTACGTGCCCGGCCGATATCCATTTCTTCTTCTTGATTTCAGCTATGATGTCCTTAACCCCCGTTTGTTCCCTGACCCACTCTGCAATCTTCCTGTCTCTTAAGGTTAAACCTATCATTTTCCTTTCGATCACTCGCTGCGTCGTCCTCAATTTAAGTTGAACCCTCTTTGTAAGTCTCCAGGTTTCTGCTCCGTAGGTAAGTACCGGTAAGATGCAGCTGTTATATACCTTCCTCTCGAGGGATAGTGGTAGATTACCATTCATCATTTGATAATGCTTGCCGAATGAGCCCAATCCCATCCTTATTCTTCTAGTTATTTCACTCTCATGGTTCGGCTCCGCGGTTACTACCTGTCCTAAGTAGACGTACTCCTTTACAACTTCCAGTGTCTCGCCACCTATCGCAAAGCGCTGTTTTCTGCCAAGATTATTCCACATTACTTTAGTTTTATGCATATTAATTTTCAGAGCCACTCTTCTACTTTCCGTATCCAGTTCAGTAATCATGAGCTGTAATTCGTCTCCCGCGTTGCTCATCAATGCAATGTCATCAGCGAATCGCAGGTTACTGAGATACTCTCCATTAACTCTTATCCCTAATTCTTCCCAATCTAGGGCCCTGAAAACCTCCTGTAAACATGCGGTGAATAGCATTGGAGAGATCGTGTCTCCCTGCCGTACGCCCTTCTTTATTGGGATTCTGTCGCTTTCTTTATGGAAGACTATAGTGGCTGTGGATCGGCTGTAGATTTCTTCCATTATGTTTATATAGGCTTCGTCGATGCCCTGATTCCGCAGTGCCTGCATGACTGCTGATGTCTCCACCGAATCGAATGCCTTCTCGTAATCTATGAAGGCTCTTATAGGGGCTGGTTGTATTCCGCGCATTTCTCTATCACCTGATTGATAGTATGAATATGGTCTATTGTTGAGAAGCTTGTACGAAATCCTGCCTGGTCCTTTGGTTGATTGAACTCTAATGTCGTATTAATTCTGTTCGCAATTACTTTTGTAAATAGCTTGTAGACAACGAACAGTAAGCTGATGGGCCTGTAATTTTTCAGGTCCTTGACGTCCCCTTTCTTATGGATCAAGATGATGTTGGCATTCTTCCAAGATTCTGGTATCCTCCCCGTCGAGAGACACTTCGTATACAGGGTGGCCAGTTTTTCTAACATAATCTCGCCACCGTCCTTCAACAGGTCTGATGTTACCTGATCCTCACCAGCTACTTTGCCTCCTTGCATTCCCTTTAGGGCTTTCTTTACTTCTCCTAGCTGTCAATACTGGTGGGATGTCCGATTCCTCTGGGCTATTACTGCTTCTTACGTTATCATTCTGACTGTCTCGGCTGCTGTACAGATCTCTGTAGAACTCTTCCGCTACCTCAACTATTCTATCCATATTGGTTGTGACCTTGCCTTTCTTGTCTCTTAATGCATACATCTGATTTTTGCCTATGCACAGTTTTGTCTTCATAGCTTTGAGGCTTCTTCCGTTCTTTAGAGCATTCTCAATTCTCTCCGTATTATACTTTCTTATGTCGGCTACTTTACGCCTATTGATTAACTTCGAAAGCTCTGCCAGCTCTATTTTGTCTGTTGCATTTCAGGCATTCATAGCTTGACGTTTCTTAATGAGGTTTTTCCTCTCTTGGGATAGCTTAGCAGTATCCTATCTAACGACTGTACCCCCGACTTCCACTGCACACTCCTTAATTATACTAGTCAGATTATCATTTATTGCGTCAACGCTAAGGTTGGTTTCCTCGCTTAAAGCCGCGTACCTATTCTGAAGTGAAACTCTGAATTCCTGTACTTTCCCTGTCAGAGCTAGTTCATTTATCGGCTTCTTGCGTAACAGTTTCTGCCGTTCCTTCCTCACGTCTAGTTGAATTCTAGATCTTACCATTCTATGGTCACTGCATCGGATCTTGTTAACTACTTGCACATCCTGTACAATGCCCGGGTGGCCGCACATTATGAAGTCTATTTCATTTTTAGTTTCGCCATTAGGACTCCTCCACGTCCACTTACGAGTAGCCCGTTTTCTGTAGAAGGTATTCAAGATCCGTAAATTATTGCGTTCTGCAAACTCTACTAGTCACTCCCCTCTGGCGTTTCTAGAGCCGATGCCATATTCCCCAACTGCATGATCTCCAGCTTGCTTCTTGCCTACCTTTGCATTAAAGTCGCCCATCAGTACAGTACACTATGTCTTTACCTTACTCATTGCTGATTCTACGTCTTCGTAGAAGCGTTCAACCAGTTGATCATCATGGCTGGATGTAGGCGCGTAGGCCTGTACCACCTTCATCTTGTACCTCTTATTAAACTTAAATACGATACATATCACCCTCTCATTAATGCTGTAGTATTCCTCTATATTACCAG